>NW_003852406.1:14645466-14660728 GCF_000181295.1 Otolemur garnettii
GTTCATCATTTGCGAGGTTTACCTTAACACGAGAGGATACAATATGGTCAGTTGGTTTTAAAGTGTGTATGTTTTAATTCTGAATTAATCTATTAAAAATGACACGACTCTCTCACAAGAGTAACAACAAAGTCAATGTTTTAGAACACGCAGAGAGCCAGGGGTTGCCTAAAAGCAGCTTCCCCCTTCATTACGGACGAGAACAGCAAGCTTTACTGAAACCTCAACACCATCTATGCTGATGGATCCCAGACCATGACTGCGTGATCAGTTTTACCCTGGTTTTCATCTGAAGGAGGCAGCAGTTAAAAAACCAAAGGTTTTCTCTGGCTTTAGAAGCACGAGAGGACTGGCCAACTTTTAGATAGTCTGTTGGTCTTAGTCGAGTTTTGTAGGACCCAGTCCCCCTGCTCTAGCTGCTGCCAGGAATTAGATATACGCGTGGAAAGAGATGAGCAGGAAGAAAACACAAGCGAGTCTTAGCGGTGGAGAACGTTTCCTCTGCTCTTGGCTTTGAGCGGGGAGACTTGGACTCTGGGAGAAACGCTGTCAGTGTCAGCGTTTGTGGAGACAAAGAGCAGGGCTTCTCCCGAGTGGGCTTCTCCCGAGTGGGCTTCTGCCTACCCTACTGCAGCCTTCATTTGCATGCACTTCATTTCTGCCCACCTAGCGTGGGGATGGGTGGGCACATGGGAAGAGACACGAAGGTCTCAGTCCCTGAGACTCTGACATGTTCGTGCCGGGGGTTGACCCGGGACTGCTTCCAGGAACACACCTGCCAGGGAGTACAGACAGCACCATAACAAAGGAAAAGGCTGGATGGCGGGACTGTCACAGGAAGACCTCAGCCTGTCCATCCTAAAGAAAGCTCTGATACAAGGTAGCTCTTCAGAGACCCCCTGTGCCTCCACATCCAACACCAACCAGGTAGTCCTTGGATGCTGGCTGTTGCCACCACACACACATCCCTCACCGGAGAAGGGGTGGAGAGGGACTCAGGTAAGGGCCCTCAAGGAGAGGAGTGTGTATGTGTGTGTGTGGGGGGGGGGGCACTTCACTACAAAGTGAAAGATGCATTTCAGCCTAAGTGGCTTATACTCCAGTCACTCCAGGAAACAAGACATGTGCCCTAACTACAGTACAAGGCAGTCCATCCGAGTGTCAGATGGCACCGCTTCTATTAAAACAATGACAGAAACCTAGCAGTGGAATTATGGGTTATTAGACCCAACCTGTTCAACGTACAAATGAAAATGCTCTGATGTTAAAAGTGAAAGGACATGTTCAAGGTCACTTATCTACTGTGGAGCCACTAGTAAAACCTAGGTTTCCCCATTCCCATTTCAATGTTCATTGTCCTTGTTCGTACCCTGGCCCCCTGGGCAGTGATTACTTTTGGCAGGATGATCTGTGTCATCTTGAGTAGAACCAGGTAAAGTAGACAGCAGAACACCTCCCCCCACCCCCAGGTCTTCAATTGCAGAGGAATTAAATTCAAGCCAATCTCTTCGGTCTTCATCTTTAAAATGGGCAAAGTCAAGACACAGGACTAGAAAGATTCCTCCTGTAAGTAATTGTCTGTCTGTGGGAATGTGGGAGGCTGCCATTTCTTCTGAAGGAATGGGCAGCTCCAGCTACACTCGTTTTGCAGAAATGAGAAATGATTTCTGAATCTGTTCCCCCCCAAAATACCAGTGATACATGGGTAAGAAACCACAAGACCACACTGGTGGCATCCAGCATGCGGCTGGGTTATCTGGTAAACCACACTGTAGTCTCCAGGAGTGCTCACCTTCCAAATGACTGCGTGACCTGGTAAGGGGTCTGCTTTTCTTCTAGGACCTTCCGGCTCATTTCCCCCCACTTATATAACTTCTTCAAACACGCAGGGGAAGAATCTGGTGCATTAGAGGGGCACAGAAAGGGCAGCTTAAACAACACTAAAATTGAGTCGATATGAGAGATTTGAGTCCCTTGACAAGTCATTCCCTGTTCACTCCCCCAGTTATGTGTGCAACAGATATTTGCTCACCACCATCTTTATAACAGGCACTATTGTAAGAACTAAGGACCTGAAGATGAATTAGACATGGTCCCTCAGGAACCAAGCCGTCAGGAAGCCTGGTCTGGTGGACAAGACTGATATGTGAGTTACGAGTCAAGTATAAGGGCTGTGGTTAAAAATGTAGCAGAAACTTCAGTTGCAGGACAGCACTGGAGATGTCTGGAGTACAAAGAATTTGGGCCACTTATTATTATTATTATTATTTTTGCCATAACAAGTCATTTGGCTAGAACTCCACCCATCACTTGTTTATTCCTCCAAGAAATTTATTGGGAGATTTCCATGGGCCTGGCACCATGCTAGATATTGGAAACACTTATAATTGAATGGCTCAGCACTGTTCCCTGAGGATGTCCTTAATATTGAAGAGTTTTAATTAATTACAACATGTATCTGTTTTGTTTTGTGAAGCATACATGGGGCAAGGGCAGCGCCCAAGCATCCCGTCCATCCCACAGCATGCCTCCTCCCAGATCACTCAGGGAGAATCAGAGTTTGGCTCCTTCCCGATCCCAGTCCCTGCGTCTCTTGCTCCATCCTCCTATCTTTGTGCTTTGCCTCTTAACTCTTCTGCTGCGGGACACTCTCCCAATCCTTGGCTGTTGTGACATTCTAGTGGTTCTTCTACTCTATTCTCATTTCCCCGGTATCTGAGAACAAACAAACAACAATATTCCCTCCTGGATGGTGTTTCCCTCCTGCCCTACAGCTTAATGCCAGGTTTGGGTTACTCTGGCCCATTCGAGAAGAAGCTGTTCTCCCACATCCCTTCAGTGTCTCTGCAGACAGCATAAAGGGAGCTTGTGTGGGCACAAGCTTATAAACGTCTTTGACACTTTGGAGTTTTTCTCTTCATAAATGGTTCACTTTCCAGCCCAAAGCCAGTACAGGAGAAAGCTATTTTGTAGGAAATGTGGGTGGCTGGGGTGAGATTGCCTTACTAACTCGGCACTGAACAAGGGTGTTATCACATTGTCCCTGTGGAGAGAGATGTTCCCAACATGGGACACTGATGGTCACTGTCTACTGCTCTTCCAGTCTCCCCTGAAAACTCAGGCCTCCCCTCCCGGTTTCTTGTTGGGCCATTCAGCCCTGCTGCTACATCCCTCAAGGCCCTGAGCCTCAAGCACGTCCTCTTCTGTCAATCCCTGATTGCCCACTGCTCTCCACCCGCCTGGGAGGCCCTGGGCCCTCGATAGCAGGCCTTGTCATCCCAGTGTTGGCTCTGCCTCTGTTCCTCCATTGTAGATCCTGCACTCATGGCATATCCTATTAGCCATCATGGGTCAAAGTTCTCCAGGCATAAAAAGAATGGCAGAAAGAGGGGCCCGGTGGAGTATAAAGCAGTGGTGGTGAGACACAACTCAGAATGGCAGGTGGAGTGCTGTTTGGATCAGCCTTTGCTGCAGGACACAGACGGTCATTGTCCAAGAGGGCACCCTCTGGCCAAACATGGTACTCGCCTCATGAGCACAGAGAAATGCAGACATCGTCACAGAGCAGTGCAATGGACTATGTTCTGCAATTCTTAAGGTAACATTTCAGAGACAAACAGTGTTATAATGAAGCAGCTCTACCAAGCAATGCTCAGGCGGCCTGTGTGTGAGGCTCAGAACCCTCAGTGCTGCTCTCTAGATCAGCAGCATCATTAACACGTGGGTGCTTTTAAAGACAGAGACTTAGTAAACCTGGATCTCGTGGAGCAGGGCCAAGGCAGTTGAATGAGCAGCCTAGTGAGCCTAGATTTGAAAGCCTCCACTCAGTGGGACACACCTCTCTTTCTAAAGAAATGTCTAATATTTAGATTATTACAAAGAGCCCTATTTTTCCATAGTCACCTTATGGTTCTGAGCTACATATGAATATATTTTAAAAGATTAAAAAAAAAAACCTTTCAATTTCATAGAAAACCAAATAATCATTCTAAAGTTAGGACAGATGAAATCTGTTTTCCCATTATGTCTATTTTATCTTTGGGTAGGAACATATTAAACTAATTGAGTTGGTGCTGGAGGTTTTTGTTTTCTTTTCATCTTATTTCAGATTGCATTGGGAAAACATGTATTTTATTTATTTTTTGAGACAACCTCACTTTGTTGCCATGGTGTCGTAGTCACGGCAACCTCAAACTCTTGGGCTCAAGAGACCCTCTTGCCTCAACCTTCCAAGTTGGGACTATAGGCATCTGCCACAATGCCTGGCTAGTTGTTTTTGCTTTTTGTTTTTTTTTTCTATTTTTAGTAGAGATGGGGTCTCGCTCTTGCTCAAGATGGTCTCAAACTCCTGAGCTCAAGCAATCTACTGGCCTCAGCCTCCCAAAGTACTAGGATTACAGACATGAGCCACTACGCCCTGCTTGGGAAAACATTTAAAGGATAATGGTGGGCGGTGCCTGTGGCTCAGAGAAGTAGGGCGCTGGCCCTATATGCTGGAGGTGGTGGGTTCAAACCCAGCCCCAGCCAAAAACTGCAAAAAAAAAGGAAGAAGAATGTTAAGAGCTGCTGCATTACAAATCACCTGAATGGACATTCCTTTCCTTTTCCTTTTCTCCTTAGCTGCCGGCCAACTTACCTTTTGTACAAGGCTCTGTGGCACGCCAGCGTTACAGGCTTTGCACAGGTGGCTTTCAGTAATGCTGAAAATAATACTGAGTTTGTAAAAATAAAGATAGAATAATGTGAAAATGCCAAAGTCTGCCATATCTCAATAGAATCACCTTTTCAGGCAAATTGAATAAAATCAAAACTTCGTGAACTAAGGGAACTCTGGGAGATGGATCTGATAGGAGTAAAACTATATTCAAAATAATGAGACAAATAACATACAGGCCAGT
This sequence comes from Otolemur garnettii, assembly GCF_000181295.1. NCBI lineage: Eukaryota > Metazoa > Chordata > Mammalia > Primates > Galagidae > Otolemur > Otolemur garnettii. The sequence goes on from NW_003852406.1 coordinate 14,650,365, forward strand.
TCATCAGAGCTCCTGCTATGCAACTCATCTTAAAGGGTCCAGGCCATCCTAAGACAGGACGACAGGACCATATTTATACTCTTCTGTGTTTACCACTGGTTTCAGGAAAAAATGTCTTCTTTTGAAGTTTTCTAACCCCCTGGAGCTTGTAAGTCTGAGTGAAGAGATAAGATGAAAGGAGACCTTTGAAGACCTTTTATCACCAGAATCAATTTGAATATCTGGTGTGGCTTCTCTGGACTTAAAAGGAAAGGCAGAGGTTGTATTTTATGCAGGATTCTGCCACAACTAAGAGGGAGACTATCTTGTTCATCGTGGGTCCTGGCACCAATTCAGTAAATATTTAATAAATTGATTTTAGGGGTGGCGCCTGTGGCTCAAGGAGTAGGGTGCCAGCCCCATATACCAGAGGTGGTGGGTTCAAACCCGGCCCCAGCCCAAAACTGCAAAAATAAATAAATAAAAATAAAAATAATTGATTTAAAAAAATAGGCAGGTGGGCTGGGTGGGTGGGTGCAGTGGCTCACGCCTGTAATCCCAGCACCCCGGGAGGACAATGTGGGTGGACTGTCAGAGCTCAGGAGTTCAAGACCAGCCTGAACAAGAACAAGACCCTAATAAAAGGAGAAAAATGAACCATGCATTGTGGCAGGTGCTTGTAGTCCCAGCTATTCAGGAGGCTGAAGCAAGAGAATCGCTTGAGTCCAGGAGTTTGAGGTTGCTGTGAGCTATGATGCCATGGCACTGTATGGAGGGTGACAAAGTGAGACTATGTCAAAAAAAAAAAAAAAAAGAGCAGGTAACAAATGTGCTGGACACAACTTCTTTTGTCTTAGATGTAAACCCATAGCCAATAGTTACCTCCCTGAAGTTGTATTAAAAATATCTAAACAATTTACATTTACTATATTCGGTTGAACATTTTAAATTATATTAATTAAAACAATTAATGACTTCGACATGATCTAATCATCCTATTTTGTTTAGAACAAATCCATTCCATTTGAGGTAGTCCTAGAACAATAATATATACATTATTTTGAAATCAAAGTTGCTCCACTCCCTAAACAAAATGTTTTAAAAGAGTTTTGTGATATCTACAAATAAATTAAAAATCTCCAAAGCCAAAAAGACCAATCTAAGTCTACATATTTTAGTGAGAGAGAGGCAATTAAATGTGATCACAGATTTAATTTTTTTTTAATTTTAATATCTTGGTATTTCTAAAATCTCTTAGTAGAATACTTCATGAAAGCATGTTTATATATAACATTAGAAAAACCCACATGACCAAATAGACTTAAAGACACATATTTCATAAAACAGTTTTAAAGAGTTATAACCACTCAGTATCCTAATCCCCAAAATGTTTTTGCAAATCAGCCAGCAAGTAACCAAAAGAAAAACCCTCTGCCTTTCATATTATTTACTCTATGGTAACCATTTAATTTGGATTAAAGATACATTTAATTTGGTGAAATAATTATTGGTATTATATTCTTCTAGATAGTATGTTGCTTCAGAGGCATTTAAAGAATCTTCTATATTGCTTGAGCCCAAGAGTCTGAGGTTGCTGTGAGCTATGACACTACAGCACTCTGAGGGTGACAAAGTGAGACTCTGTCTCAAAAACAAAACAAAACAAGACAAACAAACAAACCCAGGCTGGGCAGGGTGGCTTATACCTGTAATCCTAGCATTGGAGTTCGAGGTGGGTGGATAGCTTAAGCTCAGGAGTTCCAGATCAGCCTGTGCTAAAGTGAGATCCTGTCTCTAAAAAACTAGCTGAGTATTGTGGCAGGTCCCTGTAGTTGCAGCTACTCAGGAGGCTGAGGCAAGAGGATCACTTTTGCCCAGGAGTTTGAGGTTGCTGTGAGTTATGATGCCAGGACACGCCTCCAAGGGTGAAAAAGTGAGACTCTGTCTCAAAAAAATAAATAAATAAATAAAAGCCTTGTATAGTGTTGAGTACACTATAGGAAAATAAAAATTAATCCCATGTTGGCCACAATGGTAATAATCACTTCCTGAATTTATGTGAACAATTTCCCCTTAAAAAAAAAGGACATTTAAATCTGCATCTACCACTCCATTCTGAGTAGTCAGGAATGAAACGAGGCCCCAAGCTTAGAGATAGCGGAAAAGCTAAAATATATCAATTCTTTAAAAATGTCAAATATTTGCCTCTTGAATGAAATAAAAAAATCTTATGAACTATATGCCACACTGCAACTCAGATAATATTCTTTCCTATACTTATTAGGTAATATTTTCACTTCAAATTTATAATTAGAAAAGAGATGGAGAGATTTCTATAAACCCAAAGATATCAATTGTGAACAGAAGCCTGAATATCCTGTTTTCAGCCCTGGTTCTGACTGATAGGTAATTTTTAGAAAATGTGGTTCCCACCTCCACCTTGCTCCCAGGAGAGGATACGAACATTTTGGAAAGGGAGAAAAGTCGTAAACTGTTGGCGTACTGTATATTTTAATATGGCACAAAATATTCTCTTATAAATAAAAGTGGAACAAAGTATTTGGTAAAATTTCATTTTGTTCTTCAACATGGACACGGTTGGGTTTTCTCAGACAGGAATATAGCAACAGTGACCTGAGATACACCCGTAACTCTGCAAACCAGCAGTTGGGATGCTACTCGGTGCAATGGGGGGAGGGGAGCAATCTCTCAGCATCTAGCCCTTTAATACCAAGCAACGTCTAATTTGGTAATTACAGATCTGACTTGTGGAGAAAATGGGGTTTTGTTTCAGACGTAGTTAATTCAGGCAACTTGGAAGCTCTCTCTTTGATTGACCTCTTCAAATGTTTCACTCTTCGTTCATTAAAAAGCATTTATTTTCAGTTAGTTATGATCTCCTTGGCAGGAAGTGAGAAACTGCTTAAATGGAAGGAGTTTCATCTCAGGTCCTGTGTACTCTAAGATAAACTACCACCAAGTTTTCCTCTCCTGGGTAGAGACGAAGACCCCAAATGCAATCTTTGTAAAAGAAGTTATGATCAGTGTGACTAATACTCTAAATTTAGAAATAATTATCTATTCAGATGTAGGGGAAGAGTCTCAGTTTCAGAGGTGTTACTAAAGGTTACTGGTAAAACCAATTTGACTTCTAGTGGGGAAATTTTTGAAAAATATACTGTGAGGAAATAGCAAGGTTAGTTGGTTTTTCTAAAGGAGCAGCAAATGGCGTTCAAACCATGAGTGGTTAGAGAAACTGGGACACTGTAAAGTCAAGTGTCCAAAGTCTATCGGTTGGAAGCCAGGACTAAGGAAAAGTATTCTAGGATTGATGTTCTTTCTCGCTGGGGAAAAGGGCTTAATTGATCTCAGACAACCACAAAACAGTGCTAATTGGATTAGCAACGCACGGATATTCAGACACCTGCAACTCACTGCTCCGAATTCCTTAGGATTTAGCTGCTATTTTGAAAATATTAGGTTATTAAGTATGAATGTGGGTTCCACTGTGGAACCAATGCAGCACAGACAGCTTGAAATATCAACGAAATATTTGGGAAGGACGTGGCTAATGAACACACAGTACGTGGATGGTTTGAGAAGTTCCATTCTGGTGATTTGAATCTTGACAATGAGCCACATGGCAACCTGAGATCAAGGTGGATAATGATGAGCTGAAAGCTGCAGTGGAAGCGAATCCCTCCCAACCTACTTGTGAATTAGGAGCAAGGTTTGACATTACTATTCCAACAATATTGGGCCATTTGAAACAAATCATCAAGATAAAGAAACTGGGTAGATCAAACAAATGTCTGAAGAATTGTCTGGACGCTTGCTTTTCTTTGTAGTCATGAAACAAAAGCAAGCCATTTCTACATGTATTGTAGACAAAAATGGCTTCTTTTTTTTTTTTTTTTTTGAGACAGAGCCTCAAGCTGTCCCTCTGGGTAGACAGCCATGGCAGCACAGCTCACAGCAACCTCCAACTCCTGGCCTCAAGCGAGTCTCCTGCCTCCGCCTCCCAAGTAGCTGGGACCACAGGCGCCCGCCACAACGCCCGGCTATTTTTTGGTTGCAGCTGTCATTGTTGTTTGGCAGGTCCAGGCTGGGGATTCGAACCCGCCACCTTAGGTGTACGTGGCTGGCGCCTTAGCCAGTTGAGCTATAGGCGCCGAGCCAAATGGCTTCTTTTTGACAATTGTAAGCATTTAGCACTATGGTTGGATAATGATGAAGTGCCAAAACGGAGCCCCAAACTATTCATCAAAAAAAAAGCTAATGGTGTCTGGTGGTGCAGAGCTGGTGTCATCCACTACAGCTTCATGCAACCTCGTTAATCGATTACAGCAGATGTCTAATGCTGATTGGATGACATTATGAGTATGCTTGTGACTAAGCAGCTGAGAGTGGTCAATAGACAGGCCAGTCCTCTTCCAAGACAATGCTGGACCACACGTTACACAAACAACTTTACTCAAAACTACAAGAAGCTGGACTTGGAAACTCTCTGTCATCCACTGTATTTTGCACCAACTGACTACCACTTCTTCCAGGCTTTGGATCATTTCTTGCAAGGAAAAATATTTGATTCTCAACAGTTGTTGAAACACTCTCTCTCTAGGCTTCTTTGCTGCTGGTGTACATAGTGCTACTGTGTCGGTAGTTTTGGTGCATACTCTGATTAATTGTACTACTTCTTGTTTGCGATATAATAAACTTACACTCTCACTGAATTAAACCAACGCTCTAACACTATGAGATCATAGCATCCTAGGATTATGCTGCCACTGTAGTAGGAGAGATAACTTTTTTACTATTTCAAGAACTAGCAAAATAGGAGTGAATAAATATGCTATTTTAATCAAACAGTTATTTGCTGAGCACCCTGTGGATGTCAGGCTCTCTTTCAGGCACCGGGCCCATGCAGATAAGATCCTTGGCCAGGGGCAGTGGCTCATGTCTGTAATCCTAGCACTCTGAGAGGCTGAGGAGGGCAGAGTGCTCGAATTCAGGAGTTTGAGACCTGCCTGAGCAAAATTGAGACCCTGTCTCTACTAAAATAGAAAACTAGCTGGGCATGATGGGAGGTACCTGTAGTCATAGCTACTGGGGAGGCTGAGGTAAGAGGATCTCTTGAACCCAACAGTTTGAGGTTGCTGTGAGCTATGATGACGCCAGGGCACTCTACCCAGGGGGAGGGAGTGAGACTGTCTCAAAAAACAAAACAAAACAAAACAAAACAGATCCTTGCTGTTATGGAGCTTACCTTCTAACATTGAATAGCATTTCATTGATAGGTAGGGGGAAAGTGTGGAGATACTTTGAGTTCGAAAATATCATGAAATACAGGCTAGAGAGAAAAAAAACCAATCTGATTTTAAGATGTTTGATGGGAGGCAATCGGACCCTGTGAACTGAGGACTAAGTAGAAAGAAAAAATGACTTGTTGCAACCAGTTTTTCCTCTCCCTCTTCCTGAACCTGCAATTTGGGCTATAAAAATATGGTTGTTTTGTCAGTCAGTAAACCAGGAACAATTTAGGTGGCATTAATTTAATGAGTTTGTTACCAGGCTGTTAGAGAAATCAATAAATGTTTACATTCTATCCCCTGAGGTGGCTTACTGCCACCATTAGTTATTCTGTTGGCCCGGAAAATGTTAAAAAGGTGTGGTGAACAGAAACATTTTACCTGTGCAATTAGAAATAGTTTGTACTCTGTAACTTTAGGACTTGCTAAAGTTGTAAAGTATTTGGTTGTCTTTGCTTTTTGATTTGTAGTTTTGTCTTCGCGGTAAGTTACTAAGTTGTACTGTTTGGGTATAAAGACCTCTGCTGTCACAATACAATCAGGCTTATCACCCGGGATAAGGACAAGCTATTGTTCTTACAGAATGTCCGGCCTTCTCCAGCGTCCCAGTGGACTATTCCAAATAGTTTCACTTTACAAAATCAACTCACTCTCCTGTTTATGGTGAAAGTCGTTTCATGCTGAGAAACACTAAAACTTTGTAGTGGTTTTATTTGAGCATCTGAAGAGATGTGCTCCTCTTGGAGCGAGGAGTCTATCTTGTCATTCTGTTGGGAAGAAAAAAATAACAAGTTTTCTTTTCTTTTTTTTTAATTACAAAAGCAATGTGTCCTTTACAGAAAAATCAAGTAAAATTAAGCAGGAAAAAAAATCACCCATAATTCTACCAATCACTTAAAGATTTTAAAAATCAACTCTTGGTGTTTATTGGTCCAGTCTTGGAACATATGGTACATAGTGTTTTGTGATTTGTCTCTTCGCCCCCTTAATAACCTTTGCCTTGTCGTCTATTTCTTAACAACTGTGTAAATGTGAGGTTTATAACTGACTTTATACAAGGGCATGGTAGTCAGGAGAAAATTTTTATTTTCTTAGTAACATCATTGGGCTCATCCCTTCAGTCGTTCTCTAAATCTCTAAGTGACCTCTGACCAACAGGATTCGGTATCTGCTCACTGCCCGGGGTAGGATCGCCTGGGCTTCCTGCCACCCGCATCGCAGAAGGACCTCACTGCCGGCCACAGTCCCCTGTCGGAGCCACACCTCAGTTTCCCGCAGGGAAGGCAATCTGCAGACCCAGGGGCCACAACCCATAGGGTTCCACGTCCTCCCCTACATCCCGTTTATACAGCAGAGCCTGAGTTAAGGGGTGGCCGCGGTCACCTTGTGCCCCTTCTTTCCACAACATTTGGGCCGGCGCTTCGCCTTCCCTGGCGGACCGTCCCCGCATTCCACCGCGGAGCAGAGACCCGCGAGGTTCCTGGGAGCGAAGGTGCCGGCCCAGCCCGGTGCTGCGCGCCGCGGAGCCGCGCGGGGCCGCGCCGTCCCCGAGTGATGACGCGCTTCCTGCCCTCCCGGCGCTCGCGGGCCGTGCGCTCGCGCTCGCTCTCGGCTCTTGTTCCGCGCCCGGAGCCAGCGGCGGCGGCGGCAGCGGCTGAGGCGGCTGCAGGAGCGGAGCGGGCGCCCGGCGCGCGGGGGGACGCCGGCTGCACTCCCGGCAGGCGCTCTGCAATGAGACAGTAAATGCATCCCCCGGTAAGGCGCACGGCTCACTCGGGTTTTTCTCCTCCTCCAGCTGCATGCACGTTGCATGAATTTCTCGTGTCTTTTCCCTCCCCTCTCCAGAAGGAAAATGTGGGTGGTTTTTTCCTCCCTTTTGCTTCTTGTGAGTGATGCCAATGCAGAAAAAACCCGCAAAGCTCCCAGATTTGATGGTCTAGAAGGGCTTTTTGCAGGAAAATAAAGATAAAATGAAATTAATGCACCTGTCTATTGCACATGTATGTTTCACCGCGCTGGACCCGGGCGCAGCGGTTTGCAAACAGCCTCACAGCCGGCGCCCGAGAGCAGATTACCGGCCGTGGGCAGCCGGTCCCCTCGGGGGCTCCTGCTGGGTTTCCGGTAACTGGGCTTTGAAAAGCGGCCCCGCCTGTATGGAGTGTCCCCTCGACCCTGGCAGGGCCCCCGTGCCAAGAGAGTTGGCGCGGGCGGAGCGGCTTCATTCCAGCACTGGCCGCCCGGACTCCAGCGCCACTTTGCAAAGAAGTCTCCCGCCGAGGCTCTGGGGCAAAGACAGCCGGTTGGTGCGGAGCCCCTTCACCAGCGCTGGACTCTCAGACCTGCCGATCCCACGACTCCCCCGTACTTGGCAATCTCGCCACGGCAAACTGCTGCGGGCTGAGAGATGGGGCCAGCGCCTGGCCGAGAGCAAAGCCAGGATTTGGAGTCAGTGCGGCTGGCTTCCCACTGACCGAGAGGCTCTCTCTCCTAACCCGGCCCTGCGCGCTGAAATTTCGCGCCCACTGGGAACTGGAGGGACCTGGATACTGGCATTTCGGGATCCCTGAGGGGACTGAGGAACGACTTTCGAGGGCGCCATATTTTCAGTGGGTCTAGGCTGAGGAGGGGAGGGGGCGAGCAGCGTCTGGGCCCGGGGCTAGCGCAGCGCCCGGCTAGGGGGGCAAGAGCTACTGTCGCCGAGAAAGTTTGCGCGCCGAGGTAGACGCGGAGGCTGCCGCGCAGGGAGCGCAAGGCAGCTGTCCCCGCAAGGGCGCACTGGCTGCAGCGTGTCGCCAGGCGGGCCCGGCGGGGCGTGGGGCCGAGAGCCGCGGTCCAGGACAACGTGCTCGGCTTGCCGCCTTTCCCTGTCCCGCGGAGACGCAGCGATCAGGCTCTGAGGCACAGGGAACACGCCCCTCTTCCCCGCAGCTACGGCTGTTCAGGCACTCCGCCGGGGCTGTGCGCTTGGCGGCGTCCCCGGGCTGGGCGCCGGGTGTAGAGCATTTTCCTGGCGCCAGGGCTCGCGTGAGACCTCTGCGGGGCGCAGGAGCTCACTCTGGGGGAGAGGAGGCCCCCTGGTTCCAGCATCGGGGCAACGGCCTGGTTTATGGTCGCCCCGAGGCTGCCTACCAATCTGAGCCTCCAGTCCTCTCCTTGGCTTTGGTGGCGACAGCAGTAGCGCCCGCGGCTGCGTGCTCGGCTCTCGCCGCAATTCCAGCTTGTGGAGACTGGGGAAGGGAGGCGTTTCCAGAAGTTGGGCTTCCGTGACGCGTGGGGAAACTTAGATTCTTGCTGCCCGTGAAGAACCAGGATGAATTGGGTGAGAGTCCCTGCGTCTTCTGGTGAAAACTAATCTCGGGTTATTTCCAGAAGATGAGAGAGCAATGAGCTGAATTGTTGGTGTAGTCAAAGACACAGTTAAAAGACAGGAGGGTAGGGCTGCTATCCTAGAGAAATGGACCCAGAAATTAGGGACGTAAATTATTCTGGTACTGTAAGTACTACTTACTTTTGCTTCTAGAATCACCTGGATGTGTTGAATTGTGGCATTCGTCAGGTTGCACACTGCCCTCCCTTCTCCAGATCTTGGAGGTGGCGATTTCACAGAAATTGGGTGGTGAGGACTCTTTGCTTTGAAATGGATTGTGACCTCTGCTTTGTGAAGGGGCAGGGAACTTAGTCAGCTGAGTGCAGCAGGAATGTGCCAGGTTTTCTTTTTGGTGTGTTAATGAAACGATGTCACAGTGTTGAGGTTATGTCAGCACTTCGGGTGTTCATCATCGATTGGAGAGGCTGGAAGAGACCCACAAAACCCAGAAACTCCTGGATGACTGATTAGATGTGGGGTGGGAGAGGGGAAAGGCTCACATCTCAGACATGCGCTCTCTGAAGTATTAGGCTGCTCATTCCCGCATTCACTTCGTTAAGTATCTCCAAAAATGCCTCCTCGGTGGATGTCAGCCATCAGTTTTCAAGATTCTAACTTCCTTGGAGGCTTATTTGGGACTTCTATGTAAAAACTGAGGTGGGTGTGACAAGTGGCCTTAGAAGGGATAATGGCAGGAATGCAAAGTAGTTTTTTTTTCTATTGAGCATTAGAATCATGGAAAACATCCAGAACCCAAGATACATTTCTCCAAAATTAGCATAGCTGATTTAGAAAAGAAATCACTTGCAGAAAGGCTCCATCTGGTTTGTAAAGTTTCCAGTCTTGGAGGTGGTATATTAATCACAGAAACATAGGTCACTTCAGATTGGGGAAGCCACTGGCTTCTTTCTGTCTTCGTACTCATTTAAGATACCAAGGAGATACCAAAGAGTTACTAGAATCTCCGATTTTGGAATTGATCAACTCCAAAGAGAAAGTGAACTTTGAAAAACTCAACCCTCTGGAATGAGTTACTGGGGATTATCTGTACAGGCATAGGCTGTATGTGTGTTTTGAATTTACCTACAGCTGACTTGTTCAGGTTTTTAAAAACACTGTTCCCTAGAATATTTTTAAGTTAGGGCTTAGAAGTAGAGATGATGTGTGTGTGCGCGGGTGCATGGGCTATTCTCTAGTCCCGTTTTTTTTTTCCCCTTTTCTCTAAATTATACAGCTTTCTTCCCTAGTCTCTTACTCTCGGAAATTAGTTCTCAAGAACAGTTAAGTTACAGGTGGTGAACAATGTCAATTTTTGCTGATTATGCTCAGGAAAAAAAAACTATACTTCTACAGGTGTGTTTATTCATTTTAGTATTATGTATCTGCATACACGCCACATAGTATGTATATGTTAAACATTATATAATAAAAATCAACTTTGGAAAGAGAAGCTTTATTGCAAACCCTCTAATCTTTATTTCTAAGTTTACTACCTTCATATTTATGATTTTTACATGTCTTTCAACAAATTGCTTTGTTGCCTCTTGCCTGATTCCTATTATCAATTCATGATCAAAGTTTCTGCATTTTTTTCCTATTAAGATTTTGAAACTTGAAAAGGTTAGAAAATGCTGGGCAGCGCCTGTGGCTCAAAAGGGTTGGGTGCCGGTCCTGGAGATGGTGGGTTCAAACCCAGCCCTGGCCGGGAC
>NW_003852406.1:14660759-14702434 GCF_000181295.1 Otolemur garnettii
GGGGGAGCGGAGGAAAAGAAAAGGTTAGAAAACGCTTGTGTGTTTTGGAAGGGTGCCAGGCCATGGTGTGTGTGTGTGTGTTGTAGTATGTGTGTGGCATGCTCTGACTCTTGGGACGGTGTCTACGACTTGTGGCCTCTGAAATTATTGCTCCAGAACTTTTTGAGTCATAAGGCTCAATAAGAGAGCCTTATGGAGATGTTGGGTGGTGTTTGGCCAATACAGGAAGTACTAAAAGAGAGTTAAATAATTCCAAGTTATTTTTATTGGGTACAAAAAATTGTAAAGAAGGGAAAACATAAAAAGCAGGGCCGGAATTACTGCCTAACATACCCACTGGTGCCTTTTTAATTACAGGACTTTCCCCCCAGAACTTTTTTTTTTTTTTTTTTTTTTGCAGATTTTTGGCCAGGGCTCGGTTTGAACCCACCACCTCTGGCATATGGAGTTGGCGCCCTACTCCGTTGAGCCACAGGTGCCGCCCCCCCCCGAACTTTTTAATCCTATTACTTTTATATTTAATAAGGAGACTAATTAAGGCATAAGCCAAATAGAACTATTACAAATAATGGGGATAAATGGTGGGTATAACCAGATGTTTTGCCTAACGTTCAAAGAGTTAATGAATCTGAACTCTGTCAGAATTCCCCTGCAGACCTTATATCCCCATTTCCAATAAGCAGGAGATTTTGAAAAGGCAAAACAGTCCTGGGCATGGGTGGGTGGGAACAAAAACTTAAAAAGAAACAGACTGCTTAAGGTAGGGCTCTCCAGTGCGTTGACCACCCTAACATGTTTGGCTTAGTGGCAGGTGCCACTTGAATGGCCGCTGGTGGACAAGGCTGGGTACAGAATGCTTTGGTTGTGAGAATCTCTGTGTCAACAGACATAGCGATGAATTAGGACTGGGCTCATTTGCCACCGATTTCACAGTGGATTTTCAGAGTCAGTGCCAAGATCATGGTTTTGTTTATCTTTTAACAATTTCATTTCAGTCAAACTAATGCTGTTCTGAAAATGTAAAACAAATAATGAACATTTGTATTTCCTTTTTACTCTTTCAGCTACAGTTTTAACAAACAGAATTCCCCATGTCTGCTCTTCACTTATTTAGCAAATATTTTGAGGGCTTAATGTGTATTTTATACTAAGAAAATATCCCCTGCCCTTACCCCATACATTGTGTTCCTAGAAGGTGATATTCTTTTGTACTTTCTGTGTCTACTATGGTGTTTTTCAACATTTTTTTAATCTCGCGGCACACTTGAACCTGTAGTTAAATTTATGCAGTAGACTTAAATTATGTTGATTTAAAAAAAAAGAATATAGTTTATTGCTTGGCACCTGTAGCTCAGTGGGTAGGGTGCCAGCCACGTGCACCGGAGCTGGTGGGTTTGAACCTGGCCCTGGCCTGCTAAACAACAATGACAACTACAACAAAAAAACAGCCAGGTCTTGTGGCTGGTGCCTGTAAGTCCCGGTTACTCAGGAGGCTGAGGCAAGAGAATCACTGAAGCCCAAGAGTTTGAGGTTGCTGTGAACTAGGACGCTATGGCACTCTACTGAGGGTGACAGAGTGAAACTCTGCCTCAAAACGAACAAACACAGAGTATACTTACTGTGTTTTGAACTTATTTTGAAGATAATTTAATTAATGATCTATGAAAATTTTCGAGGTACACCTAAGATTCTCCTGTGGTACACTGGTTGAAAAAAATCACCGATCTAGTTGATGGGGTGGAGGGGGCATGAGCATGTGATGAAATAGTACATGAAGCACGACACTACAGAGGTGATGAGGAAAGCATGTGAACAGCCATTTCCCAGAAGAAAAGATGTTAATGATCAATAAACCAGGGACACAGTTCTTGACCTTGCTAATGGTCAGGGAAATGCAAATTTGAAGAGGTATTAGGGCCAGCATGCTGTGGTGGCTATTGGTGCCTGTGATCCTAGCACTTTGGGAAGCCAAGGTGGGAGGATCCTTTGAGGTCAGGAGGTCGAGACCAACTTGAGCAAGAGCAAGACCCCATCTCTGCTAAAAATAGAAAAATTAGGTAGACTTTGTGTTCGACACCTCAGCTACTGGGGAGGCCGAGGCAGGAGGATGGCTTGAGCTCTGATGATGCCACTGCAGTTTATCCTGGGCAACAGAGCCAAACCCTGTCTCAAAAAAATTAGCTTCTGTTTATACAATTGACACACCTTGGAAAGGTTGGTAACATCCTCTGTTGGATGGGGTGGGGGTGAGGGCTGAGAGCAACTCTCAGACTGTGAATTGCTACAACTTTTAGGGAAAGCAGATGGTTTGTGTGAAAGTTTGGAGCATGCACGCCACATGACCCAGCAATCCCACATTTGGAGCCCTGTCCAAGAGGGAAATAAAAACATTGGCATGCAGGGATCTCTGTGTGAGGATGTTTATTGTAGGATTTATTGCGGTAAATAAACTAGAAGCAACTCGAATGTCCACTGGAGAAAGACATGGAAGACACACAAAACTTAAGATTATTTCACATTGGCCCGCAAACGGGGAGGCAATTAATTTTCTCCACATATACCTCTGTTGGTTGACTTGTTCAAACACATGGGCTTTTCTGTGTGGAAACAAATTTTAAAATTATTTGGTTAATGAATAAGAAACTCACCAGAAACCATTTTGGAAACAAAGGTATGTCTCTGAGGCTTCCTATAGCAGTCTCTTATCTCCTTGGAAGTTAATTATCTTCTAAAATCCTGAGATTTCCCAGCTTTGAGTAAATACCTTCCATGTAAAGGATGGCTTCCGGAAAAGGTGTTTCCCTCTGCCCCCAGGAGGGTAGTGAAAATGAAAGCTCAGGAAGGCTCTTACTAGCACTCTCCTTGGTCCTAACTTTCTCTGAGGGAGACTGATGGCTGACCTGGCCAAGATGGGCTTCTGGCAACTGACCTTCCTAAATAGCAGCAGCATCTCTTTACCTGGGTTTTCTCATTTCTCATTTCCAGAGAGGAGCAGGTTTTTGATGGCTGTGGGGCATTTGAACCAGTTCTCTTTCTACTCTATCTCTGGCTTAACTGGTTGTTCGACCTGTGCAGTCTTCAACCCAGCATCTTAAGTGATTTTTGAAATCTCAATAACATTGAGGAGTTCTTATCAATTACGGCTAAAACCAAGCTTTCAAAAGCAGCGGAAACTTCTCTTCCTTTTGAGATAGGGCCTAGGCTGGAATGCAGTGGCATCATCATAGCTCACTGCAGACTCCCGGGCCCAAGCAATCCTACCACCTCAGCCTTTTGCGTAGCAGGGACTACAGGTGCCCACCACCACACCTGGCTAAGTTTTACTTTTTGTAGAGATGGGGTCTTGCTATTGCCCAGGCTGGTCTTGAATTCCTGGCCTCAAGCAACTCTCTTGCCTCTCCCGTCTGAAGTGCTAGGATTTTAAGCACAAGCCACCAGGCCTGGCCTCCATCCACGTTTTTAAAAGGGTATACTGTGTGACCCTGTGAATCCTGGTGGGAGATCCAGGAACTCTGTAGCAGAAGTCAGGGTTCTGCTGCACAATCTGAAAACCATGCTTGAGATTAGATTGGTGGTTCCCAAACTAAAATGCATCAGAATCACCTGGGGCGGGGGTGGGGGGCTTGTTAAAACCTGGATTGTAGGGCCTGAGTTTCCAATTCTATAGATTTTGGGTAGCGTCTGATAATTTGTATTTTTAAAATTCCGGGGAGGGGCTGGTCTTGTTGGACAGGAACCATAGAGGACCACTGGTTTAGAGGAACTAGCTACCCCTGTTTTGCAGATCATGTGTTGTTTCCAGCCAGTCCTCCACCCATTCATGGATGAAGGTCAGTCTCAATCAAGGCAAGTTAATTCTACCAATTTCACCCCTGTGAAAAATATTCAGGTTATATTAATTATTGTGTGATTCTGTTGTAGGTGTTTAGAATTTAATGATTTTTTTTTTTTTTTTTTGAGACAGTCTCATTCCCTCACTCTTGATAGAGTATCGGGACATCATCATAGCTCACAGCAACCTCAAACTCCTGAGCTCAAGTCATCCTCCTGCCTCAGCTTCCCAGGTAGCTCGGACTACAGGCGCCTGCCACAACACCTGGCTAGTTTTTCTATTTTTAGTAGAGACAGGGTCTCGCTCTTGCTCAGGCTAGTCTTGAATCCCTGATGTCAAGAGTTAGGATTACAAGCGTGAGCTTCTATGCCTGGCCAATTTAGTGATATCTTATAGATTGATGTGTTTCATCAGCAGTGAAAGTCAGAGTTCATGGGTCTTGTTCTAAATATTCTATAATGGATTCTCATCGGAAAGAGATTGATTTTTTTTTTCATTGTGCATGCATATTCAAGATTTGATGTCATTGATTTCTTTTAACAAAACGTTGGCTACATGTGTGGGGTAGTGAGAGTAATAGGGTGACCAGATGATATATGTGACTTAAATTGTGTTGTAATCTGATCGTGGGGACATATTATTTTTTAGAGGAAATTAAGTACAATAGCAATTAATTTCAACAAATGTTTATTGCAGTGTCACCAAAGGGGTTAGGTTTCAAATGATACTTATCAGTGACTCATAAATGCCTGGCTGTCCTGTGGGACCCTTGCACGTCTGGATGTCCTTAAGAGTTTTAGATGACCCAATGCTCAAGAAGAGGGCTCCCCAGAAGTCTTTCCTCCTTACTGGCCCCCTAATTCTGTAGTTCTTTCCCAGACAAACAACTTGTTCTGTTGCTAGCCACTTAGTTTTAGGGCCTTTTGTTTTCTAGTGACTTCACGTGTTAGTTGTAAGCAACGCAGAATGGGTAGTGCTAGCGGGGTTCAGGAAAGAAAGGAAACTGCCAGGGAGATTTTCATTAGGAGATCATGTTTAAGTGAGGCGGACGGGCTGGTCTGCGGTGTTCTCTGACCTGACGGCACATTGGAATCACCTGGGGATCCCTCTGTCCTTGGTTTGGGATGGGTTTTCTGGGTGATTCTAATGTGCAGCTGGCCTAAGGCCCACTCCTGTATAGCCTCTGGGTCACCTTGCCTTTGAAGATTTTAGCATCTGGGCTCGGCGCCTGTGGCTCAAGTGGCCAAGGCGCCAGCCACATACACCTAAGGTGGCGGGTTCGAATCCAGCCCAGGCCCACCAAACAACAATGACGGCTGCAACCAAAAAATAGCCAGGTGTTGTGGCATGTGCCTGTAGTCCCAGCTACTTGGGAAGCTGAAGCAGGAGACTTGCTTGAGCCCACGAGTTGGAGGTTGCTGTGACTTGTGATGCAACAGCACTCTATCCAGGGGGATAGCTTGAGGCTCTGTCTCAAAAAAAAAAAAAATTTAGCATCTGGCCCACAGTCCCTCCCCCACCAACCTTTCTGGTGACTGGAATAGCTGCATAGGCTGTTCATCCAACTCCCAACCTCTCCGTGCCCTGACCAACCTCTTTCAGTTATTTTTTCCTCTGCCCTGCCATCCCTCCCACGATTGTCTCTAGCCCACTGGTTCTCAGTGCTTTTGTCACTAGGAGGATACATGACAATGTCTAGAGACACTCTTAACTGTCACCACTTGGGGGACAGGAGGTGCTGTGACATCTAGTGAGGCCAGGGATGCTTCTGAATGTCCTACACAACGAAGAATTATGTGGAAACCAAAATGTCACTCGTTCCAAGGTCAAGAACTCTTGTCCTGGCCTCTTTGAAGGTTTTAAATTCCCAAGCCACAGGAGAAATATGTCTATCTTATAATGACCCAATACCAACACGCAACTGAAACAAAAATTTCACAAGACAGTATCTTCTCTTCCTAGGTGTTATGTACTCTCATACTTTCTATTGTTTGGTTATAAAGAGGTGCTGGTCCTGACTCTCTAAATTGATTTCACTACCCACTAAACTTGAACCCATCATTTGAAAAACAAGGTGTGGACCTTGTCATCACCGGTAACTGTCCCTCCAGCAGCATCTAGACAAGGCTTCCAGTCTGAGCCTCTTTTCTGTCTCTTCTTGTTCCCTCTAGTACCCAGTTCCACCTGGCCTTGCCCTTACAGGGGCCCCTGCCCCGGTGGCTCCTTCTTTGTCATTGTCCATCACCCCTCTGTTGTCCTCCTCACTCCATACCCGGCTCAGCTTCTTACATACATCCTCAGGAACATCCCTCCCGTGGTTAAACCCACCCTCTGCTCACCCTGCTCCAGCTCCAGGCTGATGAACCTTGGCTGGAGCAGACACGGCCATCTGCATCACTTCACTTTGATTTGTGACCACAGACCCCCACGGGGACGCGTGACCCTTCTGGTCTGTTGTGCTTCTGGACCCACATCACTCTCAGCTGAAGGCCTAGCTTATTTCGCTGCAACAGGAAGCAATTAGAAACCGGTTTCCTAATACCCAGTAACCCGTCAGCCAGTGCCCTAAAACCACCTGTGCATCGTGACCGTGTGTGCATTGGATCCTGTCTTCTCGGCTTTCATGCAGGTGTCTCCTTTCTATGTCGTCATTTGCACCACTCTGATGGATAATTGTCGTCAGAGACCCACTGTCGTCGCTTCCTTATCTTAAAGAAACAAGAGGGGCAGCAGCAAGAAAACACGCTTGACCCTGTGTGCTAGTCCGCTGTTCTCCCATTTCTCTACGCTCCCTGCATAGCGAACAGATTTGAAAGACTTCTACTCTGACACCACTTCCTCCCCCGTCCTCCCTTCTTGAACATGCTGTAGTTGTCTTTTTTGCCCCATTCCCTCCCTGAAACCAAGTTTCTTATGGTACCAGCAGTATCCAGGTGGCCAATCCAGTGGCTGATTGTCATCTTAGTTGTCATCTCCTGCAGTCCATCCCCCCCAGCCCCCCACAAGCATTTCCGTCAGCTCATTGCTCTCTCTTTGGAACACGTTCTTCGCCGGGTTTCCCTGTCACAACCCTCACCTGGTTCTGCTATTCTCTGGCCTCTCTAGCTTTCCTGGTGGATCTTATTTTCCTGGCTTCTGAAAGTTGGAGGCAATTTCTCCCCCTTCATTTAGGAATCTGCTGCAGTATCAACCCTTGACAGGTCACACTGGCATCCCCTGACCCCCACTCTTAAGCCTCTTCTTTGTTTTCACATCATTTATTATTCCTTGATATTATATACATGATTTAATTGTCTATCTCGTGGCATGTAGAATATAAGCTCTAGAAGAGAAATGATCTCAGCCACTATACCTCCCAAGTGCCTAGAACAGTGCCTGGCACATAGTAGGTACTTAACAAAATGTTTTTTCTTTTTTTGAGACAGGGTCTCACTCCGTCACCATGGGTAAAGTGCCATGGCATTATAACTCATAGCAATGTCAAACTCTTGGGCTCAAGTGATCCTCCTGCTGAGCTGCCGTAGTGGCTGGGATTACAGGCTCTTGCCACTTGACCTGGCTAGTTTTTCCTGTTTTTCATAGAGATGGTTCTTATACTTGCTCAGGTTGGTCTTGAACTCCTGAGCTCTGGGAATCCACCTGCTTTGGCCTCCCACAGCGTCAGGATTACTGGTATGAGCCTGACCTCTTTTTTTTTTTTTTTTTTTTTTCTTTTTGAGATAGTCTCACTCTGTTGCCTTGGCTAGAGTGCCATGGTATCAGCCTAGCTCACGGCAAACTCAAACTCCTGGGTTCAAATGATTCTCCTGCCTTAACCTCCTGAATAGCTGGAACTATAGGTACCTGACGTAATACCTAGATGATTTTTTTTATTTTTAGTAGAGACAGGCTGGTCTTCAACTCCTGAGTTCAAGGGATCCTCCTGCCTCCTCCCACAGTGCTAGGATTACAGGCGTGAGCCTCTGTGCCCGGCCCCTTAACAAAATTCTTAATAATTGATGAAAGCAACCTCCTGGTTAGAGATTAACCTTGGATGAGGAGAAATAAATCTTTTCTAGATTTGAGCTATAGAAGAGCATAATGTTGAGGTGAGAAAGTTGTGTCTTGTGGTGCATTTTTAGATCCTGTGCTGAGAGTTAGGGGTTCAAGTGTTGAATGAAGGAGGCACCTCCTCCTCACATCCTTGTTGAGTGATAGAAGACCCCAGTGGGGTCAGCTTGCCGGACGAATGTTTGCGACTCTCTCTGAGCACTTAAGCAGTCTACTTGGTAACTTTTGTCGTTGGGTTGAACTGACTTGTGTGAAGTGTTTATCGTTGACCTTCTTGTTCTGGTGACTTGTTTTGGTCAATCACTCATCCCCGAGTGCACTTGATCACCGGGAGGGATGGCTCCCTCTTCTTACAGGCCTTAGAGCTCAGGGAGGGGCAGATTCCTGCAGATGGGTGGGGGTGTTCTGTGCTTTCTGTCTGTGCAGCTCTCTCAAGCACCTGGGTTAAAGAGCCCTGAGCTTTGCATGTTTAAATCAAAGCTCCTCTCTTTCTGTTTGCATTGCTTCCAGACAGACTGTTTAATTACTTGGCACCTGCATCTAGGACCTAGTTTGATATGAGGCTACTTCCCAAGTGTGGCCCGAGGTCACGCATGGCAAATCTTTGAAGGGAGCTTGGATTATTCCTGGGTTTGAGAGATTACATTGAGAGCACCATAAGAGGCTTAATTTTCTCCTTGAAGGGCTCTCTTCTGGGCGCAGCACCTGCCACTCCTGGGCCCTCTCCACTGGGTTAAAGGAGCTCACTCTGTGGGTAGGATGTCAGCCAGCCCAAGGCAGTCAGAAGTACAGCCACAGAGAAGATGGGTTTAATATACCCAAGAAGAAAGGGCAGATGTCTTTGTGGGACATCTTAGTGATTTGCAGGAAGTTTATTTTTATCAGTATTTCTTTTTTTAACAAAAGGTGGTCTGAATGGTTCTAGGTTGGCTTCTCCCTTTGACCAGGAGGGCACTAGGGCCAAGAAGGGTGTGACACTTGGCAGAGGTGGTGCTGGAACCCACTTTCCTATCCTATCAGACACCTTTTTCTTTCTGTGGTATGTGCCCTTGGACCTTGCCTTTCATTCAGAGTGGTGGTTCCTGGCCCTGGGCATGCATTAGAATTGCTTGGGAAGCTTGTAAAAAATGCTGATTCCTAAACTCCACTAACTCACTGGCTTGAACCCTTGAGGATGGGCCCAGCCCCACAGTGAGGTTTCCAGGAGGGCTTGCCAAGAAGGGTTGTATGGAGTACAGGCAGCCAGGGGGCTGGGGACAGGCACCCTGCTGATGTCTGGGCCTGGCACGCCACACAGATATGACTCCTCCCCAATGCAGGACATCTCAACTGGGCCACAGTTGACTCCTCAACTCTGCAGCATGCCCTCTAGTCACTACGATAGACTCTGTAGGGGTTCCATTTTAAATGTGTATAGAAAGGGCTTTTTATTTTCTATGGACAAATTTTATTTTCTGGCATTTCTTCCATGTTTTGTCCTACTTATGTGAGGATGAAAGCTGCCTTTAGTTTGAGAAAATCACCTCCCCAGGGCTTCTGTGAATCCCTTCGATTAGGGTCCCTAGGTGAGTGCTGAGGTGGCCCAGGGCGGGAGTAGGTTAACCTGCTCTTAGACAAGCTGGTGGGGAACCAGAGCTGACCTGAATGCTGCTTGGTTGGCAGGAGACAGGGTGTGAGCTGGCTGTGCAGAGATGGACTGTGACAGTTGTCAAGGATGGCAAATCATTTGCTAGTTCTTGGTGATGAACTTGGGTGCTCTGATCTCGTGACAGGTGCTCCAGGCTCAACACTGCCCCACGACCTGGCTCTCTGATGAACCTCATAGGTGTCTGTATGGAGCTTTTGAATGTACCTGGGGAAGATACTAGAATGCTAGCTCCTGGGCACTCTGAGGGGCACTAGATGACCAAGTGTCCCTTACCACAGTGATAGGAGAAGGGCATTTACCTCTTGAGTTGGAAGGTAACAGATTGTATAAGGTTGCTAGGTTGTTGTAATAAAGTACCACAAACTTGGTTCTTAAAGAACAGAAATGTGTTTTCTCAGTTCTGGAAGAACTGATGTTCAAAAGCAAAGGTTGGTTCCTTCTGAGGGCTGTGAGGAGGAATCCGCTCCTTTCTGTTTTCTTGTAGATAGCCATCTTCTCTCTGTTTCTGTGTCCAAATTTCCCCTTCTTAAAAGGACACTGGTCATACTGGATTAAGGGCCACCCTGATGACCTAATTTCAAATAGATTATCTCTGTACATAAGTTACGCTCTGGGGGCCTGGGGTAAGACTTCAGCATATCATTTTTCAGGGGACACAATTCAACCCATAACACAGATTGCCAAACTGACTTCTGTCTCAGAATCTGAAGTTGGATGCTTGTTAGTAAAGTCACCCTTGTTAGTGAAGTCCCCAGGGACCCTAGTCCTTAATTGTGGAATTCTGCACCTGCTGGTTTGATTGATCTGTGCTTGGCCCTTTACATTTTATTAAGGCCTTGCACGTTCATTACCTTCCTAACCCTGTGAGGCAGGTATTATTTGAGGAAGTTGAGGTATAGTAAGGGTTTGGATTCGGGAATGTCCAACTTGTAACCCGCGGGCTGCATGCAGATTATTTGAGGACTATTTTGCTTAGCTTTGGTGTTGGATATTGTGAAAAGTATGCGCGGACCTTTTATTTTGCTTATCAGCTTTCATTAGTGTTTGCAGATTTAATGTGTGGCCCAACTCATCTTCTTCCAGTGTGTGGCAGAAAAGAAAAGAGACTAGACACCCCTAGTGGATACTGGCTAAGTGACCAAGTCCAGATCTTCTACTAAATAGCATAGGTTTTACCCTTAACACCAGTAAGTCTCAAACCTTGATATGCATAAAAGTTCCCTGGGCAACTCATTGAACATACAGATTTTGCAGCAGTGGTTCTCACCCTGTGGGTCGTGGCCCCTTTGTAACAATGAAAATACATTGAGGCATTAGGAAGGTTGAGAACCACTGTTCTGGAGGCTCTGTGGAATACTTCTGAATCAGAAGCTGAAGTGGGAGTCATCGACTCTGTATTTTTATTGTTTCCCCTGGAGGTTTTGCTGCACTATGTAAAGTGAGAACCAGTGTGCTCTATCAGGAAACATAATATTTTAGAGGGAAAATGCCACGCCCCCCACCAAGTTCTCATTTGAGTTTTTGTCAGCTGGCTTGCATGAGAGACCAGGAGCATCAAAGAAAGGAGCTTACTGGGCTTTGGGGGGGAGGGAGGAGGGATTACAAACCTTAGAGCCGAAGGCGATTGGTTTCTTGTAGAGTACTGTACTACCATACTGAGGGGCAGGGTCTCAGCTCTTTGGCTGCCCTACATTGTGCTGATTGTCCCTCAGCCACTGGAAAAATAAATCTGGCTTGAACTTCTTGCGTTACGCAGATGCACCTTGCACCACCCTGGGCTGGTGGGTGGGAGATCGATTGAGAGGCTCTGGCAACAAACAAGTCACTGTGCTTGATCAAAGCAAAAATAAAACTAGCAAGAGGATAAAGCATTAAAGAATTGGGATTATTAAGAGTATTTATTGTTATAAAATGTGTTCATATTAACTAAGCAGTGTTGAAACACGCAAAGTACAGAAGAATCCCTGGGAGAAATTTTTAACACATGGATTCCTCAGCAGCACTCCATGGATTTTCTTAGCAGGTCCAAAGTGGGACCCAGCAGTAGAGCTGCTGGTCAGGGGATCACATTTAGAGCAGGCAACCCAATATTAGTGAAATATTGTGTCACTGTGCAATTCATCTGATGATATGGCAATGACTGTCTCTTTGAATAGTGAAACTATTTCTAAACCTTGGCCATTATTAGCCTGTGGATTATAACCCATACTCAGGACCTATATCTAAGTTGTTTCACCCTCTTAACTTTATTCTAGTGATCATATAACAAAATACATGTTCTTTTCACTAGGAGGATGTTTCTTAGAATGTGGCCTTTGGGTCGCCACCGTTGGAATTATCTAGAATTAAGGTGAAGCATTGTAGTTGCCCAGTCTCCAGAGATTCTAATTTGGTAGTCTGTCCATGGCCCAAGAACTTGTAGTTTTCGTAATTAGAAAATTCTTGGGCTCAGCGCCTGTGGCTCAAGTGGCTAAGCCGCCAGCCATGTACACCCAAGGTGGCAGGTTCAAATCCAGCCCGGGCCCACCAAACAACAATGACGGCTGCAACCAAAAAATGGCCGGCATTGTGGCGGGCGCCTGTGGTCCCAGCTACTTGGGAGGCTGAGGCAGGAGACTTGCTTGAGCCCAGGAGTTGGAGGTTGCTGTGAGTTGTGATGCCATGGCATTCTACTCAGGGGGACAGCTTGAGGTTCTGATTCAAAAAAAAAAAAAATTCTTGGGTACACGTATACTAAAGTTTGAGTGTCACTGAACTAGGACTTGGAAATCAGTTCTGCTTCATGCCAGAAGCTAGTCTGTTTCCCTTTTCTGTCTTGTGGTGCTTTTGACCCTCATTCTGCAGCAGAGATGACACTGCCCCTTTCATTTTTATTTTTTAATTTTTTATTTTATTTATTTATTTTTAATTAAATTATAGCAGTGTACGTTAATACTATCATGGGGTACCCCTCTCATTTTTATATAAGCTTAATTCATTTTAAGATTGTCTTAAAACAAAAAAAGTTATTTTTTAAGATTCATCCTAGGCAGATTTTAAGATTCGTCCTAGGCAAATTCCTTTGGAGTATTGATAGAATGTGAAATGTATTAGAGATTTTTGGAGGTAATTCAAGGAGGCTTTGTGGTTTTAAACTGTTCAGGTAGTTAAGAATGACCATAGCAGAAATATGTTTATATTCTTGGACTCTGTGTGCATATTTAGAAAATTGGTAAATGCTTTCAGATGGGAAGGGGGTGGGTTGGGAGGCCGTACTCTCTCTCTCTTACTAGCAAAGACTCAGTTCTGTTGACCAATACAATAGAGCTTGTAGTCTATGCTCCTCATTTTGCAGATGTTTCTGCAGATTGATTATTTTCCCCCCTGGAGAGAAGGTGTTTGGTTTTATATTCTTCCTTCTGGCAGAATGGGGACCTTTACTTTTAGAAAGGGGAAGTGAAATCGATTTTGTGTCATTGGGTCACATATGCCCACGTCACTTTATATAATGTATTCTTGAAAAGTTAGAGATAAATAAACTACTTTAAAAACTGCAGCGGGATCTGCATGCTTTTGCCAACATTTATTGAACTGAATATCTAAAAAGGGTACATTTTACTGTACATGATATTTTTAAAAACCTGATTAAAAACATGTATCAGGGGAACTTGTCACTTTAGCCATACTTTCTAAAAAATATTAGTTTGCACGTAAAGATGCCTTTTGTGAAGCAAACGTTCTCCCTGGGATCTTCTGTGTCAGACTTGTTTGAAAACTGTCCTGTGATCCCATCCTCATTGCCAAAAACAAAGCAAAACTGCCCTGTGTGCATTGTCTCAGTGCTCGGCGGGGTGGGCAGAGCAGAAGAGCTTCCGGGATGCTGAGGGTAGACTTGGCTTATCGTCCGTAACTCGTAATCATTTCCTTCTCAGAACCACATCTGGCACATGGTGGCTGGTCACAAAAGTTTGGGAGATGAATGAAACCATCATACTGATGAAGAAACTGAGGTATAGAGAAGCTAAGGGGCTTGTTCGAATGCGGCGGTAGGCTGGCAGAAGTGGGAGAAGAGGCCTTTCAAATCCTCTGCTTTACAGGTGCCCAGTGCCCATTCACTGCGTATTCTCCAACTTAGGTCTTTTACATTGGTGCTGCTTAAGTTGAGAATCTCTTAAACCAGGGTGCACCTGTATGGTTGCGGTCGCTTTGGAAGAAGCCTGTTCTTGTGGAGGAGCCCTGGCTTTGGAGTCATTTATCAACTTGGCAAATATTTGGAAATACATGGTGGGTATATCTGGAACAAAACCGACCTGAGCCCTGTCCTCCTGGATAGCACCGTCTGGAAGGGTATTTGTGGCAAGAGGCATTAATACAAATCAGGAGAGCGATGAGTGTTGCAAAAACTCACAGGCATGTTGATGTGGGCGCCTACCACACTGTGGCCATCATTGATAGTGTTACCTTGGACCAGTCCCCTAATCTCTGTCAGCCTCAGTTTCTCATCATCCCTGTGTTAGGGAGCTGTTGCACGGATTCAGTAGATGAAGGATGTAAAGCAGACTCTGTGTGTCTCTGGTACATGGTAGTTAAGTGTAGTTCCTTCTTAGAAAGGGTGAGTATATAGATGTCTGTGTTTTTTGTCCTGGTGTTGTATTGGGCCTTGTAGACAACCTCAGGACGGTAGTTTTTGTTTTTTTCTTCTCTGTTTTTGGTCTTTTTTTTTGGAGACGGAGTCTTAGTCTGTTGCTCAGGCTAGAGTGTCATGGTGTCAGCCTGGCTCACAGCGACCTCAAACTCTTGGTTTCCAGTGATCCTTCTGCCTCCGCCTCCCAAGTAGCTAGGACCACAGATGCCACCACAGTGCCTGGCTAATTTTTTCTATTTTCAGTAGAGACGAGGTCTTGTTCTTATCTAGGCTGGTATTGGACTCTTGAGATCAAGGGACCCTCCAGCCTCAGCCTCCCAGAGTGCTAGGATGACAGGTGTAAGTTTCCATGTCTGGCCTATTTGGGGTCATCTTAAAAGCAATGGGGAGATATTAGAGCAGTGGTTCTCACCCTTCCTAATGCCTCCTAATGCTGTGATCCTTTAATATATTTCCTCATGTTGTGGTGACTCCCAACCATAAAATTATTTTTGTTGCTACTTCATAACTGTAATTTTGCTACTGTTAATGAATCGTAATGTAAATATCTGATATGCAGGATGTATTTTCATTGGTAGAAAGGGGTTGCGACCCACAGGCTGAGAACCGCTGTATTAGAGGGTTCTCCTGGTTGGTTTTGATCATTGACTAATGAGGTTGAGGTTGGAGCAGAGCTTAATAGTCAGAGAGCTGAGTTATGCTTACAGGTGAGCTGGGAAAGTAAGTGATGCCTGTAGTCCTTCCTCAGTCTCTGTAGGGCTGCCAGGACTCAGGCCCTACGGATACAATCATTTTCTAAAAGTGCCAGGACTTAGAAAAGTTTGGAAGATTGTTCACTTCCTTCGGCGTGCTCAGGGTACCTCTCGGTTGTGTGGGAGAGGGATGTGGATGAGCTAGTGTAGGGTTTCTCGCACTTCTCTGAATGGAAGACTCACCTGAGTCCTTGTTAAAGTTCCAGCCAGGTGTGCTCTGTTGTATTTAACAGTTCACCTGATGTGAGTCATACCAGGGACCTTGGGGTAACACTGGCTTAGATGAGAAATCCCTCTGGTCTTGCTATTTAAAGTTCGTCTATAGGGGTGGCTCCTGTGGCTCAAAGGAGTAGGGCACCGGCTCCATATGCCAGAGGAGGTGGGTTCAAACCCAGCCTCGGCCAAAAACTGCAAAAAAACCACTCTAACCATTAAAGTTCGTCTGTGGACGAGCAACAACAGCATCCCCTGGACACCTGTTGGCAATGCAGAGTCTTAGGTTTCACCCAGACCTACTAACTCCAAATCTGCATTTTAATCAGATCCTGAGATGAACTTGATTGCATACTAAATTTGGCTAAGAGCCTATCTAGAGGGCGGGGACACCTGTCAACATTTTAAACCAGGGACATGATGGTTAAAAAAAAATGTCTGATAACCTTTGGCTCAAACTGAGAGCTGTGCTCGCATCCTCTGACCCTGCGGGTCTCGCTGACCCTTAGAGTCTACCTGTCCTCCTGTTAATGTCACGTCTGGAAGAGGGATGTCTGGCCCGGGAGGGCGTGTGGCCTGGCGTGGCTGGGACCACCCAAGTGCATCATAATTCTTGGCGTTCATTAACTCTATCAGGACACCTTCCTCTTGTCCCTGGGAGAAGACTTAGATACACATGTAAAAGCCAGCAGCTCGAGTGTTTGAAGACCTAGGGGGGGTTTGGATCATACCAGTGGTGGGTCCCTGAAGAGTTGTTTTATTTCTGTCCAAGGACTGAATGAGATGGAGTACACGTTTCCTAGCGCTCCCCTGCTCTCTTAAATCCTTTCTCCAAGCATAATGTCAAAGAAAATACCCTGCAAGGCACTTGCCAAATGGCTTGAAATAGGCGTCCATGCACATTTCGGAAAAGACAATTAGAAGCTTATTTGAGGAACTAAAGGCCTGCTGTGCTAGACATTAGTCGGAAAGAGCTCAGTGCCAATTTGGGAAACTCTCCTGGGGACCACTTCTCATCACAGTCCCTCCTTGGAGAAGCTGAGCTAGGGAAGTGGAGAGGCCGCCAGGCTTGGGAGAGCCGAGGACAGGGAGAAGGGAGCGAGGCGCCTCAGAGAGAAGTGAACAATGCCCATGTCTCCTCCAAGGAGAATCAAAGTCTTTGCAGATAAAATCAAGCGGAAAAAGGAAGTCATTATAAATTCATCAACACTTGAATCATATTACTAGTTAGCGCTGGTGGCCTAGCCTGGAAGGCTCTTTATAAAACTGAGCTCTAGCAAGGTTAGGGCTCTGCCCAAGGTCACACAGCATATTAGCAGGAAAGCCTGCTCAGGATCCAGGGATCTTAGTCTTATGCACTGCCTCCTGTGCTCTGCTGCTTTCTGTCTGGACAGAAGATGATAAGAATGTAAAATTACAGTGATTGGATCCAGATGTGTTGGCCCTAGTCCCACTTTTGAACTAACATAGTGGGTTTTATTTTTTTAAATGAAACAGTATTTTAATCTGATGGTTTTATTTGCTATTCCACCTTATGGGTACAAGGGATAAAGGTCAGGAAAGAAAAATCACAAGCTGGTAAATATCCACCTCATTGGGGAGGCTACACCAGGCTGTGTTTCTCTTGGCTTCAGGTACCAGAGAGAGTGACCTACAGGATGGGAAATCTCTGCACTGTAAGTGGCAGGATGTTTGTGTTCAAAGTTGGGGCATGATTTATATGCTCTTGAGAAAGTCTGCAGGGACAGATGCATGTTCTTAAAATTAGCTGGATACAGTGGCCCACACCTGTAAGCTAGCACTTGGAGTGGCTGAGGCAGGTGGATTGCTTGAGGCCAGTTTAAGACCAGCCTGAGCAACATAGTGAACCTCCCCCCCAATCTCTGCAAAAAATAGAATAATTAGCCTGATGTCGTGGCCCGTGTTGCAGCCCCCATGGAGCAGGGGTCCCAGCTACTCTGGAGGCTCAGATGGGAGGATTGCTTGAGCCCAGGAGCTTGAGGTTACAGTGAACTATGATTCTACCAGTGCACTCCAGCCTGGGCAACAGAATAAGACCCTGCCTAAAAACAGAGAGAGAAAGAAATTTTTAAAATCAAACTGTAGAAAGGCTAAAATTTTCTAGTGATTGTTTTAGTTTAAGTAGGGAGTGGGAAGGGGCTCCAGTGCAGGGGCCTGGGGGAAGATGTTACCATTTCTGTGATGAAATGCCAGATTGCTTGTGTGCAAAATCTGAAGGCTGTGATGTTTCTGCTCCACAGTTTAGCAGTATTACACAGTATCTTGTTAAAAATACTTTAATATGTATGTCCATTTTGTTTTTATCTACTAGATTTGAGTTTTGAAGGCAGGAACCAAGCCCTAAATAATTAGAATGTCTGGCTGAAGTGGTCAAGGGAGATTTTGCCTTGGGAAGTTGAACTTGAGCTACACAGAATCTTGGGGTCCTTCTATGCAGTGTTGGCTGTTTCAGCCAGTCTGTGACAGCTTCTTAATCATATGTCATATTGGTTGAACTCAATGAACTATTAAGTGAAAAATGCATGGTTTAAAAAAAATACCTACTTTGTTGAGAAATGAAATCCTTTTACACTGTAGTAGAAGCAAGTCAGGGGTGCCTTAGAGTTTGTTTGTGATTCCGTGCATTGATTTCAGTGCTGGGACACCAGTGTTCTAGGGGAACTGAGTTTGAGAACCACTAAGTCAGTCCAGTGAGAAGCTAGTGGCCTTCCTTCAGTTAGTGGACGAGGTGCTAGGTTCAAAGTGTGGCCCCGGGACCAGCAGCAGCAGCAGGATCACCTGGGAATTTACTGCACACATTCTCCAGCGTCACCCCCAACCTGCTGAATCGTAATCTCTGGGCTGGGGTCCGGGAACTGTGTTTCAACAGGTTCTCTGGGGTATGGTGAGATTTGAGACCTGTTCTTGTATGGTACTAAGCAACAAAAGGTGTTCGAGTGCACAGTCTGGTGGGTTGGTTCTCAAAGCATTCCGTTTGGGTTGGTTTTCGTTCTGATGACACAGGTCAGGTAACAGGG
Organism: Otolemur garnettii; assembly: GCF_000181295.1. Taxonomy (NCBI): domain Eukaryota; kingdom Metazoa; phylum Chordata; class Mammalia; order Primates; family Galagidae; genus Otolemur; species Otolemur garnettii. The sequence goes on from NW_003852406.1 coordinate 14,678,917, forward strand.
TAAATAAAGTTAAATCTCCATTAGTGCTCAGTAATAATTACTGACAGCCAAGGTCTTGATAGATAGAACTGTTGACCCTACCTCCAATTGAGCTCTGCCCAAAGCTGACTCTGGTTGTGACCTAAGAAAGAGCATGTTTAAGAACTTTTCCTCTCACGGATGCCTTTTGACAGCCACATTTCCATTAGGAATAGGCAGAGGTGGACGGAGCTTAGGGAGGGAAAGGTGAGACAGGTGCCTGCACTGACTCAGGGAAACAAGTTTCTGCTGAGGACATAGAGCAGGGGTGGGGACGTACATGCTGGGATGGGAATGTTTTTTACCTGTGATTCTGCTGGCTGCACGATGGCAAAAACATTTGGTGAACTTTCTGCTCCTGAAAGGACTTTTTCATTGTAGCAGTTGAACCAGAGTTCTCTGTTTAAGAACCATTTCCTGGTGGAACAAATGTTTCCAGCTCAAACAAGCTAAATGTTGAGATAGGATTTGTTTTGAGTTTGAGGGGAAAGAGGACAGTTGGAAGTATTCATTCATTCAGTTCTTCCTCGGTTCTGGGGAAAGACACCAGCAGAGTGAGACAAGGTTCCTGCCCTGATAGGTGGGACCTACAGTCAGGGGCCAGCTACCAGGCTTCCCTGCCACAGTAAGCACAAAGGGTGAGCCTGGGGGGCCCTGTGACCCAGAGGGAGTTAGTTGTTCTCTCCCTGAAATTGGTGGTCTGTGCAGTGTGACAGTGTGAAGCTGAGAGGCTGTCAGTAAGCTGTGTTCAGAGATCCAAGTGCCAGCCTTTCTCTGAGTAGTGAGGGTACCCCTCTGCGTCCAGCATGATAACTCACATAATAAATATACCCAATTTTAGTTGAAGATGTAATCGGCTTAAAAATAACTTCAGGGAGGTCAGGTCTGGATGGAGGGTTGGGGCAATTCTAGGAAGAGTGTTCGTGGAAGTATAAACTAAAACCAAAATCTCCTTTCAACTCAGAAAACCTCTCCACAAAGGTAGGAAAGAGAGAACACAATTTTATTATTGAGAAAGCATTAAACCAGGATGTGATGTGCTCCACAGGCAACCTGCTGAAGGGATTGCAGAGAGAGAAAGAAACCTTGCCTTTTGAGATCGCCAAGGAGATACAACCCATTATAGTCATGTTTTCGAGATTAAATTGCTTGAATTTATCAGATCTTTAAAACTAGAGGTAGGTTTGCCATTTAGAGTCAGGTGACAGCTGAAGTTAGGCCCATCTCCTCCCTGGAATATAGTGTTATCTTCTTTGATGTTACAGTTCAAAGAAATGACTCTCGGGTCATTGTGAGAGAGGCTTATTTAGCATTTGACCTGATACTGGCAGCCCTGCCCCTTTGTCCTCATTGAGGGTGACTTGCCTATCCTGGAATTCAGGTGGGTGCTTACAGTAAATAATTATCTCCCCTTGCTGGCCTCAGGAGCATCCTTTGAAGAATGAGGAGTTGGACTAAAGTTCTGTGATCCCATGACATAGCAGTTCTATTCCCCTCCCATGTCTCCAGCCTGCCGCTTCTCTCCCCCTGCCCAGAACACCCTGGCCAACCATTGCTGCCACCTGGCTTAGATGTCTTAACAGATCCTCACTGCAGTTAATCAGGTTACAAACCAGCTTTTGGAGCTTCCAAAGTTGGGGAGTGCCTTGGAGATGGAGTTAGGTGTTGGGGCAGCCCTTGGCTAGGTCGCCTCTTTCTCTCCTAAGGCAGGAAGGCCTCCAGGATAATTCTACATCTGATAGTTCTCTAATCCCTGCTCCTCCGATCTGGCTCACTGTGCCTCTGTAAGTTAATTAAATCAATTAATTTGTCTTCCTTCCTGGCTTGTTTGCTTCAGCACCTTTGTTTCCCCTTTGCCCTCCAGTCACAATCAGAAGGTGTCTCTATGGTTTTTTATTTTTTAATTTTTTATCAGCCTAGGACATGGCAAGGCTTCAGATGCCTTGTCGATCTTTTTGATCATCTTATGTTTCCTGTAATGCAGCGGTTCTCCACCTGTGGGTCGCAACCCCTTTTTAACAATGAAAATACATTGCGGCATTAGGAAGGTTGAGAACCACTGCTCTAATGGCCAAAGCAGCTCAGAAAAGTCTTTCACCTTGTCCTTGTTAAGGACTCTCCAAGAAACTTTAAATGACGGTGTTCATATATAGAAATTTCTTCTCAAATGTTGCTTCAATGACTTCATCACCCTTCCATTGCTGAATCAGAACCTGGTTTTCCCTGCCAGATCCAGCCTTCCTTGGCATCTGGGTTCTGGAAGAACTGAATGGCGTTCGTAAGGATGTTTGTCAGTGTAGAGAACAGCTCCTGAGAGTGCAGACCCAGGTTGGAGAGATTAAGCACGTGGCTTGATTCTGGGCCACGACAGTGCCAGTGGACCAGGAGGTGTGGAAGTGGCACCACTGGACCAATAATGTGTTCAGTGGGATAAACATGTAAAAAGTAGGCCTGTCAGACCTTCCCCTCTCTTTTACCCTTCCCATCCCAACTTTCCTATTCAGACCAGCTATGGTTGTGTAAGTGTTTGGGTTTCGTCCCCTCTGGTTCCCTGCCTCCTGGCTGGTCGTGATTCTACCCAGTATTTAAGGGAGAGAGGCCACAACATGACTATTCTTTTCCTTACCCCTGGATCCTAATGTGGCATGGGGAGAAAGGAAGGGCCTCCCTGGGAAATAACCATGGGAGTGACTAATCTCAAATTTGATACCTGCTAAATCCACTTTATGTTACGCCACCTAGAAGATGGTGGGACCAAGCGAGAAAGTGGCTTTTATATGCTGGGTGCAGTGCTTGGCCCACAGGAGGGGCTCTGGAAATCTGCCTCCGCTCCCGTTCTCCTGGGGAGTCCTCCTCGGTCTTGGTCGAATCCAGCCGACTAGCTCATCCTCAAGACACTATACCTTGGTATAAAATCTAGAATCAAGCACCACCACCACCACCAATCCCTCATGCTTTCATCCTTTGAGTTGCCCTTCTAACTCTGATGATTAGGATAAGAAAGCAGTTGATACGGAGCGATTTGGAAAGAAGAAACCTTAGACCATCTGATAATGGTCGTCACCGGCCAGAGTGGCTGGTGGAACTGCGGAACTGAATTTCTGATTTCGTTTAAATTTCATTTAAATTTAAAACCAGTGATGGGAAAACTTCTAAATATGTTTGGATTGGGTATGTGAATCAGGTTTCTCAGTTATAAATGTGAAACTGAAATCTAGGTCAGGCATTTCCGATTGAAGAATTGACATCGAGGCTGAGATGTAAAATACAAAGATTTCAAAGCTTTGGCATTAAAAAATGTGAATATCTCATTAATTTTAAAAAATATTTTACATGTTGATAGTATTTTGGATATATTGAGTTAAGTAAAATACATTACTAAAAGTAGGTATACTTTGTTTGAAATGGTAGCTATTAGAAAATTTCAAATCTCATACATGGCTCCTGTTTTTCTACTGGGCAGTGTTGCCTTAGACCTTGTCAATTCTGCAATTGGCTTGAAGCCCCTAAGGAAGCTGCTGGTGCCCAGAGTTCCTGGAAAGAGTGGTGCTTTATGGGGTCTTTCTTACTGGTCTGCCTACATTATGGAGCTGAGCTGTTATGCAACCAAACTGTTGGAGCGCCCTCCGGATTGCAATATAGCACCTCCTAGGGGCAGGTTGGAGAGAGGCCTTTCCTCAGGAAGGCTGCCTTGTGCTAGGAAGAAGTCTGTGTTCTTTATTTCCTGACTACCCAAGGGACTGCCACCAAATTCAAGGCCTTAATGGGTTCTGTGCTTCCATTTGGTTAACTGTCTCTCTTTGGGAAGGCTGACCTCGCTGTAGATTGTAATCAGACGTAACCTTAGTAGCAGAATGAGTGGAAGCACAGAGCGCTGACACCTGGGTTGGAATCCTGGTTCTGAAACTGCCTCGCTGAGGGATACTGGATAACTTCCTCACCTGTGAAACCAGGATAATGATAGGAACTACCTCAGTGGATTGTGGTGAGATTACTAAGATGTTGTGTTTAGGCACGTATGCAGGGGGCCTGGCATACAGATGTTGCCTTTAGGCACGTATGCAGGGGGCCTGGTGTACACTGAGTGCTCACTGACGACTGTCCTTCAGTCCAAAGATGGCAGTGACTGGGATGGTTGTGGGGAGCCCTACACGCCCCACCTGAGGGCTGCGGATGAAGCTTCTCTTAAGGGAAGCAGCTGGCTTTGGGGGGGGCTGTAGAAAGGAGAGATGGATGAGAGGCTGAGCGGAGATGTCCTCAGGCAGGCTCGGTCCTCCTGTCCTCGAGCCAGGTCTGTAGGGGTCCATGGGAGGGTGGACTCTGCGGGCAGCAAACTGGAAGAGCCCTGGTTCTCCACCATTGCGGTCAGCCACTGTGTCTCCTGGTGTGCGCCTGCTTCCTGGGAGGAGCCCAGCGGTCTATGTTTTGACTGCCCATCAGGCCCACCTGGGAGCTTTTAGCCCACACTAGCACCCCAGCTCCACCACAGAGCAGAGAAGTGCCTGGCTGTGGCCTAGGCATCCTTTGTGTTTTAAAAGCTCCCCGGGTGATTCAAATGTGCTGCCCGGGGATGAGCACCACTGAGGCGGGCCCACTGCAGTGCTGTGAGCTCTTGCCTTGGGGGGAGGTGTCTTTGATTTTGTCTTGCACTTGAGTGGTGAGTGGTGTTGACTCCAGTGGGGTCCTGTGGAGACAAAGCCTTCTTAGCATCGCAGAGGCTATGTGGATTTTTATACGAGGGGGTTAGATTTCAAGAGGCGTTTCCCAAGAGGACTGGGAGAGACTAGTGTTCAGTTGTCTCAGCCTGTTGGTACCATGGCCTGGGGAGTGAATCTTTCTGGTTTGCTGTCCGTCTCTTTCTGTTCATAGGATATCATTATTGTGTTCTGTTGTACAAGTGGTGTGAAAATGTTTGCATAAGATATGTCCCACTTGGGTTTACTTACACCTCTCACAAGAGCTGCTACGCCTGCCTGCCTTCAGCAGGACTCACTGGAGATCTGGAGATGCAGTGTAGGCATCATTGTTCTCGGGTAGTTGCTCAGTTAATGCCCTTATCATTTAAGGGAAGAACCGACCTGTTGCCCCATGTAATAAGCTATTGTTCATACAGAGCCTTAGCCTAGATTGTGGTAGAGCTGCGGGGCGGGGGGCATTAAAACCACCGTCCTTTTATTCATGGGCTTCATTTTCTCTCTAATGCCTCTTGACCTGTTAACTGCCTGTACTGGCTGAGAGTGGCAGGGGACTGGCTGTGAGGATTACCTTTCTCTACTGCCTGGAAAGTCTCTACTAAGATACGGCCCGAGTATATCTTGCATTTCTGCCTTAAGATGCTGCCTGGGGAGGTCCTAGGAGAAGCTGGGGGTAGGTTTCCTTGGCCTGACCTCTGCTGTCACTCACTCCTTGCATCCTCTGTGTGGGGCTGATGAGTGCCTGTATCAAGGCTTCAAGTAGGAGGAGTACAGCCTGAGATAGTCTCCCATTTCAGCAAACATTTATTAGGCTTTGCCTCATGTACCTTGGGAGGTGTAAGGAACAAAGCCGCCAAGCCACTGCTGCCCTCGTGGGACCCCCACCTGGTCTGGGAAGCCAGGTGTGTGCCTCAGTGTGGGCTCTGGGAGGGGAGTGATGCCTGCTATGGGCTGTGACTGGCAGGACTTGAGGTTGGGGTGAGTAGAGGGAATGTGGACAAGAGCTGGTGAGTTCTTAATGATAGTGGGGTCTGAGCCTCACCTGTGGAAATGTGCCTGCATTAACTCCTGGCCAGGTCCCTGGGCCCCGGGGCTGTGTGTGCTGGGAGCAGGCTGCTCATTCAGCTCTGCCTTTGCACTGTGGTTTCTGCCTGGTCTCCAGCTTCATGGTATTTTCTTCATTCCCTCAGCAAACATTTTTTTGGGAGGCCCTGCCTTGTGGTGAGTGCCGGGGACAGAGCAGACCGCAATGGTGCTCTCTAGGGGCTGAGATTGCAGAGCCTGCTGGGCCAAGTGTGGTCTGGAAGCCTCTGGGTCAGAATCACTTTCTGTGCTTGTTAAAGGTGGCAGATTCTTTGCCCCCCCCCCCCCAAATCTGTGTTAACAAACCACGCAGACCTCCCCTCTCCATTTATAGCTTGCTGCAGACATTGGAGAAGCTTTAGTCCTGGAGGTGTTGCCATCACCTGAGTGAGAAGTAATGGGACTAAGGGTGATGACAAGGCTAGAGGAAGGAGAAGGGACTGGTCCCAGGCTCCCGGTGAGGCTGGGCCAACAGAGCTGTGAGAGTGATAGGAGGTCCCCCAGGTCATTGGCTTGGGTGCTTCAGTGGCCGGTTATCAGAGAGAGGACGGCTTATGCATGCTGATTTTCAGGTCTTTGCATGACATCCCCTTGGGATTTATTTTGTGTTCATGTCCACAAGTATTAAGAATGTGGGGTCTGAAGGGGAAGGCTGGGATACTGTCTCCCGAGACCTGTGACGTTAACAGAGGGGGCCAGCCCAGATTTATGGCCAGGGACATAAAGTTCTGTCTACTTGGGGTTTTCTTACTTTCATCCTCCTTGGTCAAGCATCTAATCCCTTTGTTCTTGTTCTGAGGTACCCTCTGCTTACTGAGTGGCTTAGGGTGAGCTCCCAAGTGGGACTTGAAGGTGGCAGGGAGGGACGGCAGAGGGGAAAGTTGGGGTGAGCGATGGACAGAGCTTGGCCACGTTCAGCTCTGCCAGGTTGGGGGAGAGTGAGGGCCCTGGTGCTCTTGCCCCTCCCCTTCTGCAGCCTCCCAGCCCTGCATGTCCGGAAGTACCTGCTTTGTCGCTGACATGGAGCCAGCTGCCACTGGCGATTTCAATGTTATGCATTCACTTAACCTCAGCTTTCTCATCCTTGGCACGATTGACATTTTGGGCTAGATAATTCTTTGGGGGGGGGGAGTAGAGGGTTATCCTGTGTGCTATAGGATGTTTAGACAGTCCCTGGCCTCTAGCCACTAGATGCCAGCAGCACCCTCGCTTCTCCAGACCTCACGGAATGTCCCCTGGGAGGCTAATTCCCACCATTTGAGAACCACTGATCTAAACAAAATTGAGTCCTTTCTCAAAATTGTGGGCAGGAGGGAGGGAAAGAGCAGTGAGTAAACCCCACCCACTTTCTAGTTGAAACTGAAGCCTGGAGGGAGATGGTGAAGGAAGCGATGGCTGGGGAGTGTTGCTGTAATAGGGTGGGTCTGTCTGTCCAGGTGTTCCCTCTGCTGTCTTCTCCATCCCGGACCAGATCCAGGTGTTGCCTCTCTGCTGTTCAGGGGCAGCTATTCTGCGTAGCTGTTGCTGTGCTGCCTGTGCTAACTTTTCAAAGAGCAACCTTCCTGCTGCACCCAGACTGGTCTTGGCTCCTTTCTTCACTTCCAAGTCCTACTTCCTATTTCTTCTTTCTCTCTGCTTATTTTTTTCCTTTATTAAATCATAACTGTACATTAATGTAGGTATGGGGTGCAATGTGCTGATTTGATATACAATGTGGAATGTTTACGTGTAACTGATTAACATAACCACCTCCTCGCTAACTTATTGTGGTAAGACATTTATACTCTGTTCTTAATAGTTTCGAAGTGGATCATTGCATTTTGTACAAATTAAAGTCTGCACAAGCCTTTGGTGCAGTTTCCAAGCATAAACCTGCCCTCTATGCCCCTCAGAAAAGAATGTCTCCACCAGCAAATCTGGTCAGACCATCCCTTCTGGATCACTACCCTCCTTTGCCCTCCAGACGGTGCCCATGGGATCTGGGTCCCTGGGGACCCCTGCCCTGCTTCACCACCCATACTCTACAGCTTCCTTTCCCTGGCCATGCCACTTGGCGTGTAACAGGCAAATTGGATCTTGGTTTCTAGGCCAGTATATATCTTCTTCCCTCTCTCTGGAATGTGAGCTTGCTTCTCAGAAGGTAGGATCCATAGGGTCTGTGTGTGGGAGACATCAGAACCCTCAGCCTTCTGTGCTTGAACATTCATCACTGCCCCCTTCGCCTCCCCCAGTCCCATTCTAGTGGTCTCAGCTTTCATAGTCCTCTTCCCAAGAAAGGGGATTCATTATCTGTTGGAAGGCAAATAAGCTTTAGCGGTTCATACATGTTACCTTTCCTGGGTAGGTTTGCGTTTTTTATAGGGAATTTCAGACATTAGGTGGAAGAGTGATGTGAAGAGGGTTGGAGACACATCTCACTGTGTTTTTAACTCCAGTGGCAGCTAACTGGCAACTTGAGTCTAGTTAATGTAAACAGTAAAGGTTTACAACTAGAGGCTGTTCTTGTCCGTCTTTATGGATGTGCAGACATTTCCTTCTTTATTGGTTTCTGTGGTCTGTGTTTAGTGAAGACATAATGTTTGTGCATCTAGAATTTATTTTAAGAACACCAGAGTAGAAGCAGGATTATAACTTGGTTCAAGGAAGAAGACGCATGAGTACAACCTGACCTGACTGGTTGGTTGTTTCAAAGCCAGTGTCACTCCTTGCCTGGGGTATCTGGTTGATTTAAGCTTAGCTCTCCATATTCACTGGACAGCCTCTTTACATTCTTTCCCACAACTGAATGTGGGGAATGCTTTTAAGAAGAGAACTCTTGTTTCTAAGACTCATTGGTGTCTATTCGTAGATGGCGTGTGGAACCCGACAGGTAGCCCTGGGAGAGGTGGTTGTGTATTGATGAATGTGCTTGGTGTCCTATGTTGTGTGTTAAGTTGAAAGAGTGAGAATTCCGAGAGTGCCACTATTGTTTCCAGTAGGTAAGATTATGTTGTATCTTTTGAGTTGTTAGTAGTATGAATTTAGTGTGTTGATGTCTGATCCTAGCTGATCTTCAAGAGTAATCTAGGTAGAGCTTTGGAAATGCACATTTCGGAATGTCGCCCAGACCCACTGAATCAGAGCCAGTTGGGGGAGGCACCTGGAGCCCTATTAAAAGCTTCCCCAGGGAGATTGCTGCTGCAGCTCGCCGGGCTTCTGTCTGAAGACCATCACTGGAACAGCGTGCAAATTTTGACAGGTCACCATGCTACTTATGCTTGTTGCTCTGGCCTGGCGGTCAGGGCAAGTCCTAGACAGCCTCTCTGGGGATGCCATGATCTTGTAGTGGCACTGTTTTGGGAAGGGGGTGGAGAAGATGGCCTGGAAACAGCAAGCTGAGGGAAGGGTTGTATGGGCAGGATGGTCTTGCCTGGAATATCTGGATGTGCCGCACTGGGAAGCCAAGAAGATGAACTGATTAACTGGTTTGTGAACCCTCTTGAACCCACCCCTTTAGATGCTTTGAAAATCTAAAGATGTGTGGTTTATAAGACGCATGTGTGTTATGGTCATGGCTAGCTGTGTATGCGGTTTCTGGCGAGTGCAGCTTCATTAATTGTATCTCTCCACCTTGCTGGAGACCAATCTTGACTGCCCAGGCTTTAGCTGCCTTTTCATTTTTTGGCATGCCAAGTTCATAGGTTAGCAGAGGACATCCCTCCCTTCAGTGCATCTAATTACCAGGGATTTTTCAGAGACACTAGAGGATAGTATGAAAGTTTTCTTGAGACAAGATAAGCCACTTGGGTTAGTTTTGAGGATGGAAGCTGGAAGACACTCTGGCTCTCTCTCTTAGTCAAGGTGTCTAGTGTGGTTTGGTCATTTTTATTGTGAATTCCTAAAAAATCAGGGACACCAGTATCAGAGATATCAGAAACTTACGGAAACACACATCGCTACATTCTGAAGTAGTTGCACCTCTGTTCAGTTTTTTTGGCAAAGATGATTCATTTAGTCCCATAATTCTGTTTTTCCTGAGAAGTGTTGTGTCATTTCAGCCCCCAAATGACTTACCCAAGGTTACTGGTTGAGATTATGTAGTTGATATGGCTGTAGAGATTTCCTGAGACCTGGCCCCAATGGATACAAAGGTTTTGATCATATAACTCTAATTCAGTGATATTCGAAAAAGCTAAGTTACTCGAGTTTTCTTTTGAGCTTTCTGGAATATCTAAAGTATACACTTTCCCCTCCTTTTTTAAAAATTTCAGATTATTAGGTGTTACATGTTTTGTTTACATATTTTGTTTTTGTGCAGAGTGAGTCAAAATTATGTGTGCCCTTCACCCCGATCGTGTGCACTGTATGTGATAGGTGTGAATCTGCCCATCCCCTCCACCCCAGCTTGATTTTTTTCATTGAGAATTACTTCTGTAAATGTAGTTAAACATTGATTGATTCGTGCAATGTGGTATTGAGAACACGCGTTTATTCTTCCAGTCTTGTGATGTTTCACTTAGGAGAATGGTCTTTTTTTTTGCAGTTTTTGGCCAGAGCTGGGTTTAAACCCACCACCTCCAGCATGTGGGGCTGGCTGGTGCCTACTCCTTTGAGCTACAGGCACCTCCCAGGAGAATGGTCTTTAGTTCTCTCCAGGTCGTCCCAAAAGATACTAGATCGCCTTTCTTGTTATGGCTGAGCAGTACTCCATGGTGTGCATAGACCACATTTTATTAATCCATTCAAGTGGTGGACACTTGAGTTGTTTCCATGCCTTTGTAATTGTAAATTGTGCTGCTGTAAACATGTGAGTGCAGGTGTCCTTTTTATAAAATCACCTTTTTTTCCTTTTGGGTAATATATCCAGCAGTGGGATTGCTGGATCGAACGGTGGGTCTACTTTTAAGTTCTTTGCAGTATCTTGCAACTTTCTATAGGGGTTGTACTAGTTTGTAGTCTCACCAAGAGTGAATATGTAAGTGTACAAGTTTTAAAAAGGAAAAACTAGGTCTTGGAGTCTACGTTTACCTCTTCTGAACACTGGCTGGACTCCTATTTATTGTAAGCTAGGATTTACTCAAAGGGAGAAAATTCCATTAGTTTAATTGACTTTGGAGAACATACCATTGTCTAGAAAGTTAAACCATCATTATCTCATAAGTGGAGGGCTAATTTGTGTGAGTTTGGAAATAGTATGTTTGTTTTATTGGGTCATTTCTGGTCAAATTTAAAACACAGAAAAACTCTTATCAAAAACAACTGTACAACTGTCATTTCCTGTCCAAACATTCCTCGCTTAGAGGAATATTGGCCCCAATTAGAACTTTAGCTTTTATTTTTTCTCCTAGGCATTTGTCTTCTCAATTACATTTGATCTGAATTACTCGGGGGTGGCAATTTGTGTTAGGGGGAGATGGCAGTTGTCTGAGTTAATGATTTGCACCTCATTGTGGGGCATGCTGGCAGCAATTCTGCAGGATTCAGGTGTGCATTGTACAGATCCCGTCTCGTACTGTTTGAGACCTAGTCAAATGAACCAGTGAATACCTGTTGGCATTTACTGATGCCCTGCATTGTACGTAAACCTCATGTCGATTATGAGTGAAGTAGGAATCATGGCTCAATACTTACGATGGAGCAGTAAGATTGTTAAGCGGGAACATTTTCAAGGCAATATAGAGGCATGAGTAGTACATGGCAAATTGCTCAGGACAGTTACTGAGTGAGTGATACTCACTTTAGCTGTTGGAGAGATCAGTTTGGTGTGGAAGTCTCAGAGGCTTTCTGGAGGAGGTGGGAAAGGTCGTAAAGCAGGAAAAGCAAAAACTCTTTCCATCAAGATGGAGCTAATTTGTACTGTCAAACAGGAGGGAAGATCTGAGAGGCTGAATTCCTCGCTCTGGATTCTCATTGAGAACTAATGATATTGAGCTGATTTTTGAGTCCCAGGCCCACTGAGTGAGGCTGGAGGAGAAATAGCCAGGTAGACATCTCTTTGCAGGGCTCCCAGGGTTTAAGCAGAAGAATGCACTTGCCAGAGTATCCCTGAGCCTTGGCCTGTTGGGACATAGGCACGGTGTGTGTACATCCCCCTTGGAGAAGGGAGACACATTTATCTCTGTGTATGTGCGTAGGTTAAGGTGAATATTGAAGAAGACCTAGTTCAATAACATTAGGTCAGCCCTAGGGATAAAGACCTAATTAAGGCCCAACATTCCCCTCTACACATTGGTGGAATATAATTTGACTGCACACTGACATATTAAACATGAAACTAGATAATTACATAATTAGGCAATTGAAACATGCTGTATCCCCAGGACACCAGAGCAGGTAACTGGAGTGTTTGCATTTGTGTTCTCCGGGTTTGTGCCTTCAACCACCCCATGCAGTCTGACTCTAGGATTTTTGAGACCAAATATTGACAAGTAGCTTGTTTGAGTTGGGTGGTTGGTTTAAGTTTCGATGTTTAAGGAACCGTTAGAGCTCAGCAAACTTGGATTTGTGCAAGTGGTTTCCATTTGCAAAAATGTTCAGGAGGAAGAAAGGGAAAATTGTATCAGATGTGCCTCAAATACGTAAATACAAATAAATTTCTAAAAAAGGACTACCAGCAACTCATGCACATTTGCTTCTATGCTCCTATTCACTTTTGGCATTAATGTTTTCTGGGTTTGTTCTCTACTGAATGAAATGTCAGCGATAGGAGTGCAGAGGGGGTAAACTTCTCCAGGCCTCAGCCCTGGGCAGGGTCCCGGCCCATCTCTTGCTGCGGGTCAGTGGGTCTTAGGGAACATTGCACCAAAGGACATATTTCCCTTGTAGCTTTGGAATGCAGGTGACAAATTCACTTGTTTCATAGAATCATAGCAGGCCTCATCTTAGTATAATGGCAGCTGGGCTATGTTTCTTCAGCATCTGTATGTTTACTTTCTTTTTATTGTGTTGATTAGATTTTTCATTATATTCCCTGATCAAGCAGCATTGCAATCAACACTAAAAAAACTCCATTTGATTGACTGTCTTGGTCTGTTCTGTGCTGTTATAACAGAGTCCCTGAGACTGGTAATTTATAAGAACAGAGACTTACTTCTCATAGTTCTGGAGTCTAGGAAGTCTAAAATTAGAGGGCCTGGCATCAGGTGAGGGCCTTGGTGGGCCTTCACGTGGCTGAAGGGCAAGAGAGCAAACCCACTCCTGCAAGGCCTTTCACGGAGTAACCAAGTCATGAGGTTGGAGCCCTCTTGACCTGAATGCCTCTCAACACTGTTGCATTGGGATTAAACTTCCAACATCTGAATTTTGGGGGGCATATTCAGACAAATAGCAATGACTAGTGTGACAGTGGGAAAAATAACCCTGAGTTAGAAGTTTCTAAGAGTCTAAAGTAGTATTTCTGAACTGTAAAAGGCTAGGATTGATTGAATTTGGTAACTTAGCCATTGTGCATGAAAATGGGAAGTTCTCTATCTCTGTCTTCTTATACTTCCAGCAAACTCACATTTTTCACAAGATAAACTCATTTATTCATTTGCCTAGCATTTATTGAGGAGTAACCGTGACTCTGTTCTAGGTGCCATGCTTCGGTTCCCCTTGTGTGGGGCTGGAAGTACCTGGGGTGCCCTACTGAGATAACGTGGTGAAAGAACTTTGCAAACAAGCAGAGACGTGCTACTGTGTGTCATGTGGTTGTATTCGATTTTACTTTTAAACATTTTGAGGTTTAGGTTCTCAGAGTTCAAGAACCTGTAGGAGGTGCTCCATTGAGCTTTAACTATGTTCTCTGCAGTCTGATAGGAGGTGTTTAGCTCATTTAAATACTTGTATTTATAACTAGGGCTTGGCCACGACTAATTTAAGGTCCTTAGGTTTGTGCCCTAGAAGGCATATTTATGGGCTTTTTGTGCTGTTTATGAAACAGCTGATTCCAGAAAACCCCTGCACATCACTGGGGGGAGAGAAGTGTCTGTTTTCCTAAGTGCCGAGGAAGGGGAAGCCCTCGCCAGGCAGGCATTAGGGGAGCACTCGCCCAGATGTGTTTGACATAGTTTCTGAAATAGAGCAGTGTTTATGCCACTTGGTTTCTATTTTCAGATAGTTATGTTGACAGAAGCGTTGGGTTCCAAGTGGCGGGGAGACGTGGTGAGATGTGTACTCCTAAGGTGAAGAACTGGGTGTTTCTACCTGGTAATGTGAATTTCAGCTTTAAGGATGACTAAAGTGCTCTTTTCTGGGAAGACGACTACATGTAGCCCTGGCAAGGCTCTGGTCTGGGCAGTTCAGACAGTTCATCAGAGTTGTCACATAGATCCTTTGCTGGCCACAGGAACCCAGGGGATGACCTGACACAGCAGCCTGAGGCATTTTGCTTTGTGATTTCATGTTACATCTTTATTAAATCAGCTCTGAGGCTTGGCACCCCTCTGGACTGGTCTGTTCCAGTCCTCTAGGAGGCCTGATTCCCTGAAGTTTTTTTTTTTAAATTTATTTTGGATTAACATTAGGGAACTTGCCATTAGGCTGTGTTGTCCATGTTTGTAAGGCATGGTCCCAGTCCTAGTTGAGTCCTTTACCCAGGAGATGTACCCTGTGCTCCTGCGTCGTACCTGATAGGTGGGAACCCACCAAACCTCTCCTCTTCCCCTTCCCGAATTTAATTGTGTTTTTCTCTTACGTGGGGCTGTAGTTGTTTGTCTGTTAGTTTCATATTACTATTGAGTACCTGGGATGTTTGCTTTTCCCTTCTTGAGATACTTTACTAAGGAGAATGTTCTTCAAATCTATCCATGTTAACACAAAAGACATAAATCTCCATCTTTCTTTATGGCTGGGTAGTGTTGCTTGGTTCACATATACCACACTTTATTAATCTATTCATGGGTTGATGGGCACTTGGGTTGTTTCCACATCTTTGCAGTTGTGAATTGAGCTGCTGTCTGCATTCAAGGGCAAATGTCCTTGTGATAAAATATTTTTTTTTCTTCTGGATAGATACCTAGTAATGGGATTACAAGATCAAATGATTCCCTGAAGTTTTAAAGCTTGATAGGTCCTGCCGAGAACCAGAAGACAAATTCCTGTACCAGGGAACTGTCAGCAAGGTAGATCTCTGGGGTTTGACCTCTGTCTCTAATCTTGGTGTGAGCAAATCTCAGGTATTTGAATTTTATGTTTAATCCTTTTGACCATGGACTGTGTTTGGGTCTGCTTTGGGTGTACTCACAGGGTGAGCTGTGTTTTCTGCTTTTGAGCCAAGCTTGTCACCCACTACCTTTTCGCCTAATTGGCCTTTGTACACAGGAGCTCCTGTTCTGGTATAAGGGATTCTTTCTTACCATACCCGCCTTGGTTCTAGCTCTGGTTATTTAAAGCTTGGGTGACTCAGTCTTCTGTCTGGATTCTTTCCTCTCCTTAGCAATTTCGATCTATCCTTCCTCTCTTTAATATTTTAATTTTCAAAAAAGATGAATTTCGCATGTAATAATTTCCAACAGCTGGAAGGGTCTGTAGTGAAAAGTAAGTTTCCTCCCCCACCCCCTTCCGCTAGAAGCCAAAAGCAACCAATAGGAGGTATTTTGTTTATTTCAAGAAGTCTCTGTGTGTGTTCATCCACATTCTGACTCCTTTCTCTTAGCCACCTCTTCCTGCTCCTCACATGAGTAGTGTACTCTCTATAGTCTGTAGCAGGGACTGAGTTCATCAAAGATGATTTTTCTGTGCACTGGGGTGACGAGAGGATGGTTTTGATATGAGTCTGCAAGCAATTGATTTATTATGGTCTCTGTGCAGTCAAGCAAACCTCACTAGCAAACCTCTCTGCTAATGATAACGTGTATTTGCAGCTGCTCTCCAGAACTAGCCTCACCGCCTCAGCTCCACCTCAGATCCTC
The DNA here is from genome assembly GCF_000181295.1 of Otolemur garnettii. NCBI lineage: Eukaryota > Metazoa > Chordata > Mammalia > Primates > Galagidae > Otolemur > Otolemur garnettii. Next base: position 14,694,581 of record NW_003852406.1, read on the forward strand.
AGGTGTTAGATTCTCATAAGAACCGTGCAGTCTAGATCCCTCGCACGCGCAGTTTACAGTAGGGTTCCAGCTCCTGTGAGAGTCTGATGCCGCCACTGCTAACAGGAGGTGACGCGGGAGGTGGGGAATAGTTGTAAATACAGATGATACTTCACTTGCCCCCAGGTGGCTCACCTGCTGTGCAGCTTGGTTGCTAAATGGGCCACAGACTGGTACCGGTCTTCGACCCAGGGGTTGGAAGACCATAGCACCATAGTATATCGGGTGCGTACATTTACGTACCTTTTCTAAAAAAACTTCACAATCGTAAATTATTTCATATCAGATCCAGTAGTTCAGCCTCGGTCTGTTTTAACAGCAGTATTACATTCCATTGCATCTCTTAGATGGCTCCATAATGATGTTCAGGTCCTTTCTAGACTTTGACTGCTTTATGCAATGCTGGCGACGTGTGTTCGTGCATGCCTGCGCTCTTCCCCCGTGCAAGTACGGTATGAATACATCTGTGGGCGAAATTCCTAAAATGCTTGAGTCACAGCACGTTCATCTTTAATGTTGCTAAATTGTCCTCCAAAAAAGTTGTATGCATGTTAATTGTCTCGCAAACAATGGATGGGAGGACCTGTTCCCCCGAACCCTTACCAACACAATGTCGTAGATGGATTGCCAATCTGCTAGGTGAAAATGGGATATCTCTCATTGTGCATGAGCTTGGGCATCTTGTATGTGCTTAAATCATTTGTACTTTTCTGTTCACTCTGTGTTCTTTGCTCACGTATCGGTTGTGTTGTTGCGTCTGTTTTATTTGCATTTGCTTTTATGTAGTATTAAGGAAATTAGTGTCTGTCACATGCTGCAAGTACTTTCTCCCGTTTTGTCTTTGTTGCTGGTTTTTTTCACTGCAGGACATTTAATTTTTTTGTGTAGTCAGGTTTATTAATCTTTTATGAATTTTGGATGTTGTATCGTGCTCCAGGATGCCTTTTTTTTTTTTTGAGACAGAGTCTCACTATGTTGCCCTGGGTAGAGTGCTGTGGCATCACAGCTCACAGCAATGTCCAACTCTTGGGCTTAAGCAATTCTCTTGCCTCAGCCTCCCAAGTAACTGGGACTACAGGCACCTGCCACAACGCCCAGCTATTTTTGGTTGTAGTTGTCATTGTTGTTTGGTGGGCCTGGGCTGGATTCAAATCTGCCCGCTCTGGTGCATGTGGCTGGTGCCTTAGCTGCTGAGCTACAGCACCGAGCCCAGGATGCCATTTTTGTCCACTTTCTCCGCTGTATCAGGATTGTGCCTCATTGTTGACACTGAGGCCACAGGCAAATCTTTCTCCTGACTTCCCATTGCCCTCTGCGTCACAGAGCTCCTGCTAAACTCCTGTTTGACTTACAGTTCTAATTTAGTTGTCTGCCCTGTTGTTTATTCACTCATCCTTTGATCCGTTAGTTTACTGCCTGTAGGTTACATAGTGCTACATGTTAATGGTGGGCAGAGTGGGCATCTGCCCTGCCCTCATGGAACCCATTGAAAGTGTAGCCAGGCTTCTACTTAGATGGAATTCACTCCAACAGGAGTTGGCTGTGGGTGACCTGGAGTCCTGCCCTGGTCAGGGAAGGCACCCTCGAGGGGGCTGTGTCTCCGCCTGTCGCCTGGGTGGAAGCTAGCCAGGCTTTTTGAGTAGGTCACACGTGTCTGTGGAGAGGGAAGGGGGTGTGTTCCATGTTGAAGAAGCCGCCTGGAGAAGGGCCTGCAACAGGCAGGAGCTTGTTGTGTTTGAGAAACCAGTGAAAGCCGGTGTGGCTGGAGCAAGCCTGTGAGAGGAGCCCGCCTCGAGGGGCTTGCAGGAATCAGGTATTTTGGGAAGTGTCTTCAAGGCTGCATTATGGATTTGGTTGTTTGCTCTGTGATTCTTTGATTCTCTGGTTTTTCTTTTATGTGCATCCTCTAACATGTCAATAGAATCCTCAGCACGTTGGTTCAGTGGACTTTTATCACTTTGGCTTTTTGTTATTTGCACAGTTCTGTTTCATCTCATATTGATTATGAGCTGCTTTAGGAAAAATACCATCAAGGTTTCTTAAAGAGCATCTCCCACAATGGCATACAGCCTGCCTGGGATCTAGGAAGACTGTTTGATGAGTACATTCATCACTGGCAGCAGTAGGAGTTAGGCAGGGGCACAGATGGGTCTCATGTTCAGTTGTACCTCCTGGTGCATGGTTGTGATTGGTAGTGGCTGCTCAGAGCATCGAGGTGAGAGATCAGGGGGCCAGGTTAGCGTCCATAGTTCAGAGCCCGCCGATGGATCAGAACAGCTGCCGTACCACTGAGGTGGTGTTTTTGCCGTCTTGCCTCCTGTTTGCCATTTGTGACCTTGAATGTTAATTATAGAGAAAGGTGCTCTTTCATCTCGTCCCTAAGTGTCTGCTGGTAGAGCGAAACTTGGGCAAGGGTCATAGGCAGAGGACTGTGGCTTTGGGGATACCTGGAGCCATCTTCTTACTGACACAAGGTAATCCTAACCCCTGCCTAAGGATACATGTGCCTTTATGTTTTCTCCTGTAAAACCATACTTGCAAAAAACACCATGATTTGTGTGTTTTTATGCGTCTGCTAACTTGGTGCAAAGGCCCCTGCATCCTACTCTGTAATTTCCCCCTAAAATCATCAGGGTCAATGGCATCTGCAAAAATGTATCGATTACTACAGTTATGAATCATTTATGCTACACCTGGCAGTGCAGTGAATTGATGTACAGGCTTTGGGGTGTTGGAGGAGCACCAGACATCAGTAGACCATCCCCTTTCCCACCCCTGCCTCTGGTGGGAGCTGACGCATCCTGGGCCCCGGCAGCTCAGAGGGAAAGGTAGGCAATATAGGAATGGAGTGGGATGAGCTCAGGACCAGAAAACATTCAGAAAATCATGACAAGGCCAGCCTGGTCAGGTAGTCAGACTTAGTTTCAGGATATCTGGTGGTGAGCTGTTGTTTGCTGCTCCAGAAAGAGCAGGGCATGATCTAATCCAAGTAGCGGTTACTTCAGAGAAAGCAGAGGGGCACCGGGAGCAGCCAGATCACCTTGCTTTTTGCACATTTGGCAGGATAAACAGAGGCTATTGCACTTTTCCTTGTGGAAATATATCCTGTCCTTGTCAGTTGAAGGCAACCTTGTCTGCAAAGCCAAGTCTCACCTGCAAGGTCCTTTCCTAGCCACATTCCGTTCAGCCTCATTCCCCTTATAGATGGACGCTCAGCTTCATGTGCTAAGTTTTTGTTCTTAACATACATCAACCTTTTAATCATTAAGAAGCTAGGGGTCTCCTTGCCTGTGGGCACTTGAAGAATTTCTGGTTTGTCCCATACAGTTGACACATGTTGTTTACTGTGTAGTGGGTGAGAGATGGAAGTTGGGGGAGTTAGGTGGGGCCAGCATTCAGCATCTTTAGGACCAAGCCCGGGAATAAGGATGATAAGGCTACTGAGCCCGCCCAAATCCCTTCAACAGTGCTGTAACCAGTAAACAGCACTCTGCAGGATCAGGCCCCCCTGCCCTGCCAAGTTCCCTCGTGTGTGATGTGCAGGAGCTGGGGCACATGCACGGGGGATCCTGAGGACCTGGGGAGGGAGGGATCCCCTGGCTGGGCCTGCACAGTTGGAGCCTTCCAGCCACCGCTGTGCCAGCGCTTACTGGACTCACACTTCCTACTCTCTCTCTCTTCTTTTTCTTTTGTACTTAGGACTTAATAACATAGTTGTGATTAAGTTGTGTAATGTGGCTTTTCTTTATTTTGTAAGAACTAATCCAGGAAAAATACATGGTGCATACCTGGTTATAAATATGTTTATGCACATGTAATGTAACTGTACAACATAATTTAGGACCCAGGATAGTGAATGCATGGCCTAGGTGCCATCACCTTCTGTCTTGCTCCCATGGCAGACATTGCTAGAAGATCGTGACTTTCCTGCCTGGGAGATTCAGCCCCTGCCGAGTGATTAGAATTGCCGTGTGTGATGAAACCTGCTTGTCATCCTGGACCCAGATTAATCCTGAGACACAGAGCATTTGACCTATCTTATCTGGTTGGGTCCATATGTCACCAGCCTCTGGAATCCCCAGAGGGAGAATGAATGTTTATTTCTGGTGAGTGGCCAGAGTCAATGACTCTGTGATTACAAAGCCTCTGGTTAGTGTTGGACTTTTTCCCTGTGGGTATGCATTGTCCTGTGGGAACACTGAGATTTTGGCTTTGATTCCAGTGAACTGATGATTTTGAAAGTTGGTTTAGGATAAAATCAGGGACCATTAGTGAGGGGGCCAGAAGGTATTTGGTGTCTGTCTCTTTCAGCTGTCTCTGAGTTAACCAGGGTTAAAGTTATTCCAGGGACAGCAACTCTCTGTGTTGGGATGAGAGTTTCCCAATCGTGCCAGGCAGGATTCCTGGTGCAGAGACTGGAGTTTTGACGCGGGTGGGATGACCTGGATGGTCTGTTCATTCACTCATTGGATGTGTTGGTGTTTACTCATTCATAGGATGTCCACAGAGAGCCCACGGGGCGCCAGACAGTGTGCTGTCTGTCCCAGGTTCAGTCTTTTATACCTTTGCCCACCTTTCCCCGCAGTGTCATGGGTCTTCCTGTCTTTCTCAGCTTGGGCCTCTTGCGAACTTGATTCTTCCCACCCCTCCGAGGGAGTAACTTAGATTTTAGCATCCAGTTAGAGTGGAAACATTATTTTATGGTACGATGTACCTTTTTAAACTCTTCGCATTTAAATTTGAGACAGAGGCCAGACTGTCCTTCATTATTGCCTGACTTTTCCCTCTGCCTGCTGAAGGGTGTGGCGCAGGCTTTCACTGACGGGGTGAGGCACATCAGGGACGCGGCCAGAGTGTGGTCCCGTCTGCAGGTCAGTAAAGTACATCCTAGCGCCAGAGCGTTTTTCCATGACAGACTCCAACCTGAAGGGTAGGTTGGTGTTTGTGCCCAAGGCCGGGAGGACAGTGCTGGGTGTCCGCCTCGGCTCTGTCGTTTCCATGACAACCTCTTTCTTCTCTCCCCACCCTCTCATCCCTGTCTTGCCTTTGGCTTCCTCGTCACCACAGCAGGAATTATTGACCCTTTGGCTTTCACATATGATTGATCTCTTTCTTCTGAAATGGCGCTGTCATGCAAAGCAGCATGTGATACAGGTGCCACGTCTCTCATCCCTTCAAAAGTTTAGCTCTTTGAGGCAATTTCAGCCATTTTTGTCCCCTCCCTGTGTGTTGCTCAGCAAGTGTTGAGAGCATGATGAAGGATTATTATGGCAAATACTGTTCCAAAGGATGCATTCTATACAGTGGTTCTCAACCTTCCTGTGACCCTTTAATATAGTTCCTCATGTTGTGGTGACCCCCAACCATAAAATTATTTTCGTTGCTACTTCATAACTGTAATTTTGCTACTGTTATGAATCATAATGTAAATATCTGCTATGCAGGATGTGTTTTCTGATGGTGCAAAGGGGCCGCAACCACAGATCGAGAACCACTGCGATAAAATAAGCCTATTTCTGTCTTTTGGAAAATTGCCTGTGGAGACAAAGCTGGGTTCTGGGGGTAGGCACGCTGGTGTATAATAGATGGCTTGTCCAGCGAATGCTTTGTCCAGCTCCTGCCCCTTCGAGTTCCTCCCCTGAGATGGCATTTGGTGATGTGTGTGCCAGCGCTCTGTTGCCCTGGTAATGGGGCAGACGTTGAATGGTGTACAAGCATTCCAATGTAAGTGCAGATGGATTTGCCACGATGCTATGATTCAGCTTTAGACCCCTCACACAGGGAGGGAGTCCCTTCCCAGGCCCTGTACTGATTTGTATTCTTGGAGGGCTTTCTAACTTGTGTGAGCTTCAGGTGGACCCCGCCCTGAATACAAGTAAAGACCCACTATGTTTCTCTCATTCTCTATCTCACCTGGTCACTCAGCACTTCTGACACCAGTTGTTGGAGGGGTCCTCACTCCTGAAGCAATTCTCTGGCAGTCAGTCCTCTCACTCAGTTTTCACTGCATCTTCCTGGAGATAGGATCAGATTCCATAGACCGAGGGGTCAGTCCCTCAGAACTGCCCCCACTTTAGATGCCATTCGTGACTGCTGGGGAAGGGGGAGGAGCCAAAGGTTAAATCTATCACCAGTAACCAGTGATGTAATCAATCATGCCTATGTGATGTGTTGTCCATAAAAACACAGGATGGGGTTCAGATGAGCTTCCAGATAGCTGGAAAAGTGGGGTGCCTGGAGAGGGCTTGGAAGCTCTATACTCCTCCCCCCATACCTCACCTACACATCTCTTCCCATCTGGTGGTTCACATTTATGATATTTGTAATAAATGGGTAGACATACGTGTAGTGTAGTATTTCCCTGGGTTCTGTGAGCTGCTTTAGAAAATTAATTGAGCCCAAGGAGGGGTCATGAGGACCCCAGTTTTTAGCCCATTGGTGAGGAGTGAGCAGGCCTGGGACTTGTGACTGGCATCTGAAGTTGGAGAGGGTGCAGGCTTGTGGGACTGAGCCCTCATTCTGTGGCATGTAACACTATTTCCAGGTGGATAGTGGCAGGATTGAATTGAATTAGAGCACACCCGGCTGGTATTTGCAGGAGAATCAACTGCAGAATTGTTTGGTTGGTGTGTAGAGAGAAATCCCCATGTTGTGGGGATCAGAGTGTAGTACTGAGTGTGAAGAGGATGAGAAAAACACTTTACCCCCCCCCCATATCTTAGTACCCAGACTCAAAAATCAAATCATAATAATACACTTGGGTGCTATAACAGATTCCTGCAAATTTAGTAGCTTAAAGCAACACAAATTTACTCTCTTACAGTCTGGAGTTCAGAAGTTGGGGTGTTAGCAGGGCTGCATTCTTTTTGGAGGCTCAGGGGGAGACTCTGTTTCTGCTTTCCCAGCTCCTGGAGGCCGCCTGCATTCCTTGGCTTGTGGGAGGCTCCAACGGGAGACTCCATTTCCTGCTTTCCCAGCTCCTGGAGGCCGCCTGTATTCCTTGGCTTGTGGTTCCATCTTCTTTCTTCAGAGCCGGTCGTTGTAGCATCTTCCTAGTTCCCTCTCTGTCCTCTGCTTCCATTGTCATATCTCTTTCTGACACTGGCCGTTTTTAAGGACTTTGTGATTACATTGGGCACACTTGGATAATCCAGGTTAATCTCCCTCTCACTGTCCTAACCTTGATCTCCTCTGCGGAGTCCCTTTGCCATGTAAAGCAACACATTCACAGGTTCTGAGGTGTGAACATCAATGGGAGGGCCGTTACCCAGATTGTCATAATCATTTTCATAATTTATATTATTTGAAAATCTAATTTAATGAATGCCTCCTGTTGCTACTTCTGATACAGTGTTTGGTTTTTCTGATACAGTAAAAATCACTGTACAGACACTGCCCAGGCCCTTCCCGCTTCCTTCCTTAACTTGTTCTAACATAAAACTGAAGCTTTTAAAACAATCCCTATTAACACATTTCTATTGGACAGTGACTTGTATTGGTGACAATTCTACATCTTTATTATAGTGTTAAAACTCAGGCAATAGGAAATTGTGTTGTACAGTGAATGAGCTCTTTATTAAAGCTGTAAAGGAGGATTCTTTTCCTGTTCATTAATTTTTATTCCCTTCCACCTCAAAAGAGACCTATAACTACTGAAATTCCTAAACCCCAAACAAAGAGATTAAGGAACCTTGGGAAGAGATGAGGGTAGGGTGGGAATGGACCTCTCAATTCTTCCTAATTTCATCTGCTGATTGGAGTGGCTGGGGTCAGTCTGCAGCAGTTTTTCAACCTTTTTTTTTTTTTTTTTTTTTT
>NW_003852406.1:14702454-14720217 GCF_000181295.1 Otolemur garnettii
GGGAATGGACCTCTCAATTCTTCCTAATTTCATCTGCTGATTGGAGTGGCTGGGGTCAGCCACAGGCGCCGTTCAACCTTTTTTTTTTTTTTTTTTTTTTTATCTCATGGCATACTTGAAGAAGAAAAAGTCAAGAAAACTTTATGGAGCACCTGTTGATGTGAGCCTTGGAGGGATGTTCACAGTTAGTGGTGTGGAGGAGCAGTTTGAACCTGCAGGACTCTGAGAAGGCATGGCCAGAGAGGAGGAAGAAAAGCCAGGGAGGTGTTGGAGGAAGGTGAAGTTAAAATTCTAGATGCTGCTGAGGGGACAGAGAGAGGAGGGCTGCAGAATGGTCTCTAATGATGGGAGGTCATTGGTCTCCACGGAGGTGTCAGTTCTGTGGATGGGATGGTTCCACTGTAATAAGAAATAATTTCCATAAAGAAGCATAACCTTCATCTTGGAGCTCTTGTGAATCCCCAAACGTGTGAATACTCTCATAGTAAACGTGTATGATTTACCCCATAAAGTTCAATATGTGTAGACTTTGAAGATTCTTAATTGGTGAAGATTTTTGAATTGGTCAGTATTTCTACTTTTCTAAAGAACCTCTTAACTTTGTTTTTACTTTTTATTAAATAATAACTGTATACACATATTAGGTACAATATGATTTGATATACAATGTGGAATGCTTAAATCAAATCAATTAACAGAACCATCACCTCACTTATATTTGTGGTAAGACATTTTATAATCTACTCTTAGTTGTTTTGACATGTACCCTTGGGTTGTGTACATTACGTGAGATCCTTCCAAATACCCTCCCTCCACTCGCCCTCCCCCCTCACACATTCATATGAATGATAACACACAAAGATAGTCCAGAAGCTCTTTACTTTTGTCTCCGTTTCCAACACTAGCACGAAGTTATTAGTAACTAGTTAAGTCAACAGTTCTTACTAGCAGTGTCCTGACTCATAACCTGTTGTAACCAATTGTGAGACGTCTTTTTTTTTTTTTTTTGCGGCAGAGGCTCATTGTGTCACCCTTGGTAGAGTGCTGTGGTGTTACAGCTCACAGCAACCTCAGACTCTTGGACTTAAGTGATTCTCTTACATCAGCCTCCCAAGTAGCTGGGACTATAGGGGCCCACCACAATGCCCCACTATTTTTTTTTTTTTTTTTTGTAGTTGTCATTGTTGTTTGGCAGGCCCAGGCTGGATTTGAACTCGCCAGCTCCGGTTTATGTGGCTGGCACCCTAGCCTCTTGACCCACAAGCACTGAGCTGAGAGCTCTTGAAGTAATTTACTGCTAATTGCTGGTGAAGACGCTAAGCATTGTGGAAGACTTACCTGGAAAAGAGGCAGCAAGGTAGCTCTTGTAGTAAGATTGATTCTGCCTTGCCTGCATTCCAGTGTGCTTTACTGAGTGAGGCTGCAGGGGCAGAAATAGCCACCGCTGCTTGGAGGCTCATGGTGCTGGGTGCTGGCAGAGGGCGGTGGGATCGTGTGGTGTGGCCTGTCATCTTCAGCATTGGTGCATGTGCGTCCGTGTGCTGATGGAGAACTGGTGGGCCTTAGTGATGAACTAAAAGCTCAAAGAACCACTATTTGGCTTTAACAAAATGATAGTTATTATGTATCGTGACCACGTAGTTATCAGGAGAGTGCTCAGTATCAGCCATCCAGGTCAAATTCTGGGTGGGAGAGAATTTTCCAGGAATCAGGGAGACCTTGCTGCAGGAATTGACCTTCAGGAGTAGAGCCGGTTGTTTCGAAATGCTCAGCAGCACTGTAAGTGAGACTTAGCTTACCCCAGGCCCCCAGAGCAGTTCTCTCTACCGGTGGGTCTCAGTCACCTGTGGGCCTTGTAAAGAGCAGAGACCTCCACTTCCACCTTCCGAGCACTTGATTCTGCATTAGCACAGAACAACCCCCTGGCCTCCAAGAAGCCATTCTGACGTGTGTGCTGTATATGCTGGAGTTGATCCAGAGATCACAGTTTTATTACCAGACTCCTTTAGGAACAGACAGTGAGTCACACATGGAATATGTGTGTGTGCACACTCTGAAGTGGCCTCAGATAAATGGAGCTCTCTAAGAAGTAAATGCTGAAACTATTGTCAAGTGTCATATTCACTTGTAAAAGCTACAAAACTACAAGTCTTTTCTTGATACTCTTAATGTTGAGCTCTGAAGCTTTAAAATCCTCATAAGCAATCTGGAATCTTTGAAGGGTGCTTAACTCCTGTTTAGCTGAGCTTCGGTATTTCTCGTCTTTTTGCATTCATTTCTTTGTACTAAGTATGCCTGTGTCGTGATGCCTATGGTATTCAGATTGCTAGAATGCCCTCTATTCCTTTACCTGTTGGAAAAGCAGGTGGAGCCTGGAAGGGCAGAGCTTACGTATACTGCAGAAGGAATACTAGCTGGAGAGTCAGAGGACTTGGGTTGCTATCATGGTTCTATTATTGTTTGGACAATCCGTTTTACATCTTTGGGCTTCAGTTTTCTTACATAGAAAAAATGGAGGGTGGCACCTGTGGCTCAAGGAGTAGGGCGTGAGCCCCATGTGCTGAAGGTGGCAGGTTCAAACCCGGCCCCAGCCAAAAAACTGCAAAAAAAAAAAAAAAAAAAAAATAGAACCTTACATGATTCTAAGTTTCTTATTTATATCCTAAGACACATCTGTGGTTTTTACCATCATTTTTAGCCCTTTCAAATTAATGAATTTCTTGAATATCTGTATGAGGGTTGGACTAAGAGCTATAGGGAGTTCAAAGACAGGTAAGATGTGCTCCTAGCTCAAAGGAATATTTTACTTGAGGTTGTATGTAAACTCACACATCTAAATGGCATAAGATTGAATAACTGTCTGGGTCAGACACGGCATAATTAGTTGTTGGAGGAATGGAATAGAACAGCACCTCCCACCTCCCCCTGGATCATCAACTCCACAAGAAGGTAATAGGGTTTCCTTACTAAATGGGTTTCTAGATCAGTTGAGTTTAGAAAATGCTAGGTCAAACAAAATTAAACACTTTATTTATTGAAGATCTTTTCAGAGCCTTGAATAAATTAATCTCCATAATTATGTGCATGGCTACATAATCTTAGCTCTCCCAGACTTTGTTGTTCAAGAAACCTTTAATTTTGTTTTTAAGTAAGCATGGACGATTAGCGTGCAACTTGGGAACTTGGTATGAACAATATGTGTGTTAGGAGTTTAAGGTGGGAGAGGCAGCTTCAACCTGGTTGGCCAAGGAAGGTTTCACAGGGTAGTGGGGTTCCCGCAGAGTCTGGATTTGCACAGGTGCAGGTGGTGAGGGAGTTTAGGTAAACTGCCAGTGGCTACGAGTTACCAAGACAGGTGAATAGAGTGGCATGTACAACCCCTAACACCTCAGAGCCTCTCAGGCTCAGTCTGCTTCCCAGAGATGCTCCTTGGACAGGTTAATCTTTTTTAAGAGTTCCTAGTCCCCTGAGGGTACAGGGGAGCCCAACTCCCACCGTCTCTCCCTCATGTGCCTTTTCATTTTTGCTCCCGCTGTGTCCACTCACAGCAGTGGTTTCTAGACTCAGGCTGCCTGACATGCTAGTCTGAGGGGCTCATAGCGCCAAAATAGAACTTGGCTGCGCCTTACTCTGAGTGGCCAGAACAGGGTTTCTAAAACCTGGCCCTAGGGCTAGCTGCCCTGAAGCAGACTCCTGCAGGGTGAGGCCTGGGGATCTGCAGATTCAGCAAGCCCCAAGGCCATGGATCTAGGACAGGAACTTCCAACGGAGCCAGCCTGCTTGGTTGGGTCCAGTGATCCTGCATAGACCCACTTTATGTTAGGTTGCCCAGGCATGGGCGATCTGTGTGCTGCAGACTCCAGTGCACAGTGCTGAAGAGTGACGATTCCCAGTTGTGAGGACCTAATTCCATATAGCTTCCCTCAAACAAGTACATCCCAGCGCTTTATAGAGTTAGGTAGTGGTTATTGAATTGACTCTCTCATTTGCAAATGTAGTTAGAGAAATGCATGACCACATTAGAGTGATCAGGGAGGAAAGAATTAGGCTTGCACTGGGCGGGCTGAATGAGCTCTGCTAGGTATTCATTCCTCCTGTGTGTTTACTGCTTCCCCTGCTGCACCCCCCAGTGCCCCCTCAGTGTCCCCTCAATCATGCCTTTCTTTTCCCAAATTCATGTTCAATTATTCACTACAGAGAGATGCCAGGTTGATAGCTTCTGATTAGGGCTCGAACTCTTAAAACCCATGGGGGTGGGGGGGAAGACATTTATGATTCCTGGTGGAGCTTATTTTTAATCAGAGAGAAATGTTGAGGTTTGTTTGTTTTGAATTGAGATAGAAAGTATTAGAAATAAGCTTTGGTTGTTAGGATAAAAATTCAAGGAGAGGGTCTCTAGATTGACCCCTCTGTTATCCCAAATCGGAAGCAAGAAATCACTTTTAAAGTCCAGATCAGAACCCAGGGACAGACCTAGTTTAAAATGTTTAAATGTAACTTATCATATTAGCAGACTTTTCTGGTTTTTTCTCCTTTGTCTAGGGGGCTTCTTTTTCCTTCGGGTGGAGGGGGCATTATTTGCATAATTTTGCAGGGCAACTGACTTCTCATTCCTTTGGCATTCCTTGGTGGTGTCTCAGCTTTGCAGCTTTAGGGGAAAATGAATTTTTGATGTGTAAAAACGATAACCGATTTTAATATAAAATAGGGAATGCTGGTGCATCCTGTTGGCAGCAGGAAAAATCACGTGTCAGAGAGCATTCATTTTCAGACCTGAAATGAAGTGGCTTAACTTATCAACGGAAGCCTTGGCACTATAGCCAGTCTTAAGGGGGGACCCATATGGAGTGGGGAATCGTTAGCCTGGAGGCCACCTGGGATTGCAGGGTCTCCCTGAGAGGTTTAATGCATGACTCAAATCTCTTGTTTCCAGGGGAAGGTGTTAGTCAGAGTTTGGTCCTCATGCTGGAGTGCTGTCTTCCTGTTCCTCCTTTCCCTGCGAGGAGCTACGGGACTGGAGTCTGGCTATGCTTGATGGCCCAGAAAGAAGGGAGCTGGCAGGAGAGCCAGAAGCTTAGAATCCCTGTGTACGGTCTTCTCTATCAGCACCACTCGGGCGTTAAGAGCCACTATCCCCTGAGTGCCACATTCCCCTTTAAAAATAAACAACAGGACCTTGACCAAAACGATGCATAGGAAGGATAAGAGAAAGCCGGGAGGTAGTTAGTTATATTCTTAGGCTTGATCTTCACAATCAAAAATACATGGTTTCATGAATTTCTGTCTTTGTTTTTTTGAGACAGAGTCTCACTATGTCACCCTCAGTAGAGTGTGCCCTGGCGTCACAGCTCACAGCAACCTCAAACTCTTGGGCTTAAGCGATTCTCTTGCCTCAGCCTCCCAAGTAGCTAGGACTACAGGCGCCCACCACAACGCCCAGCTGTTTTTTTGTTGTAGTTGTGATTGTTGCTCAGCAGGCCTGGGCCAGGTTCGAATCCCCAGCCTTGGTGTACGTGGCTAGTGCCCAGCCAATTTCCGTCATTATTATTTCTAATCACTACCCCCGTTTTGCTTTGTTCTTATGGTTTCTTCCCTGTCCTGGAGGCAAAAATATTTGGGTTCCTGGTGGAGTCACTTCACGTAGTTAAATTGTGTCCTGCCACTGTCACCCTCTTGCTTTGCAAACCTTCAGTGGCTCCCTCCCAGTTGCCCTTGTACCTGGACCCCCCAGCTTACCTTTTTTTTTTTTTTTTTTTAAGAGACAAAGTCTCACTTTGTCGCCCTTGGTGGAGTGTCATGGAGTCGCAGCTCACAGCAACCTCCAGCTCCTGGACTTAGGTGATTCTCTTGCCTTAGCCTCCCGAGTAGCTGGGACCACAGGCACCCGTCACAACGCCCAGCTATTTTGTTGTTGCAGTTCGGCCAGGGCTGGGTTTGAACCCGCCACCCTCGGTATGTGGGGCTGGCACCCTACTCACTGAGCCACGATGTCACCTCTCTAGCTTATCTTTTTAACGTCATTTTGTTACTGTTGCCTGCACAATCTCTGCCTCCAGGCTGAGCCAGCCTCCAGGCTGACCTCTCAGTGGGTTCTTAGAATCTTCACCTTTGGGTTATTCTCAGAAAAGGTCTCTTGTGTGAAACACTCTTCTCCCTACCAACCAGCTCTTAGAAGGCAGGGAACTGGTGTCTGTACTGTAATGGAGCATGACAAGTGAAGCTGAGTGAGGAGGCAAATCCAGAGCTGGTGGTGGGTCAGAACCCATGTTCATAGCAGCTTCATTCTTTAGTTAACGTGTACACAAGTCTAACCTGCATATAAATGCATGTTCACCATAGATAGTCCCCCATATAAGATATAAGGTTGGATTGGGTATTCACCTTTTCTTTCACCTAACATTTGTGAATATTCCTCTAAATCATTATTAAATATCTTCATTTTTTTTAAAGTTCAAATCTGCCCCCCTCTTGTTTTTGAACGTGTGATCTGAGGGTCCCTGCCTTTAGAAACTGCTTGGAGTTCTTGCTTGAAGATTCCTGAGCCCTACATAGACCCAGGGCAGAATCCAGGAAGGGAATGGGATGGGCATTCTGAGGCCCAGATGCATCATTTCCCCCACTGGCCCCTGGAGTCTGGTGCATGGTGCGAGGGGCTAGCTGTAGCCATTTAGTAGTCTGGCCAGGTTAGGGCGGGGGCAGGCTGGGAAGGACTACTGAGGAAAATCTGGATTCTTAAGAGGAGTTGTCTACACAGCCCTGATCACCATGACAGGAGCCGACCAGACTGGAGGAGGCATCCTTTGCTGCTGCCCTCAACCAGCCATTGGACCCTTTCCCAGGTTCAAGAAAGAATGCTGTCTAGCCCTTGACTATGTGTTTTATTTTGTGATGGTATATATCAGAGCCATGGCTGATGTTCCCCAAGTCTTATTTTGGGTCACTTTCCAAGGCAAGTGACCTGCAATTTTAGATGGTGTGTTTATTTGATGTGACCCAGAGTGGTGTGTGTATGTGAGGGGGAGAGAGATTCTTGGGAGAAGGGAGTTGTTCCAGCTGCCGAGATCACCGTGTGGGGCCTTCCTGAGGAGCCTTGGCCTCCCCCAGCCTGCAGACCTCCCTGCGCCCGAGGCCATTAGCTTCCTTGCCTCTCAAGTTCTGTTCCTGGAAGGTTTTGAGAGCCTGTTGAGACCTGAGCATGGGATGATGCCAACGCCCTTAGAACACACTGGGGAGAAAGAACAGTGGGAGTGAGGATGCTTCCGCAGGAAACTCCGAGGCCTGGGTAGATGAGAACCAGGTGGGTGTACAGAAAGTCCTCCCAAGCCACAAACCTGCTCCTCCCTCTGTCCTGGTCTTCCTTGCGTTCCATGTGTATCTTGCTGATCTGTTCCTTATAAATTGTGTACATTCTTAGCAGCAGATACCTAGTCCATGAAGTTAGAGATGAATTAGACATAGGAGAGGGAAAGATCTAGCTGAACTGAAATTGAGAAGGAAATTAGCTAGTTTTTTCTGATACAGAGCCTCAAGCTGTCGCCTTGGGTAGAGTGCCGTGGCATCACAGCTCACAGCAACCTCCAACTCCTGGGCTCAAGTGAGTCTCCTGCCTCTGCCTCCCAAGTAGCTGGGACCACAGGTGCCCACCACAATGCCCAATGGCTATTTTTTGGTTGCAGTTGTCATTGTTTGGTGGGCCACGGCTGGATTCAAACCCGCCAGCTCAGGTGTATGTGGCTGGTGCCTTAACCACTTGAGCCACAGGCGCCAATCCGGAGATTAGCTAGTTTTTTAAAAAAGTGGTAAAATATACATAACATACACAGTCCATTGGCATTAAGTACATTCACACTGTTGTGCATGTGTCAGCACCGTCCAGTTCCAGAACTCTTATCATCTTGTAAACTGAAGCTCTGTACCCATTGCGTGTAACTCCCCATTCCCCCCCAGCCCCTGGCAGGCACCTTTAACTTTGTCTCTGTGATTTTAATTACCTAGCTGCCTCATCTAATGGAAATCATACAGTATTTGTTCTTTTGTGTCTGGCTTGTGTTTTAAGGTTTGTATTTGTCTACTTTCATCTCTTTAAGCTCAGTAGGTAGAAGAGATGGACTTTCCTCTCCTATGGAGGCCGTCATCCTCCTCCCTCTGCCCCTCTTTGTCATTGCCCATGTGACAGAGCTTGTGCCCTGCTGTAGCTAATCCTCTGTTTTGGGTGAGGTGGCAGCTGGGGGCTCCTGATGTTTGTTGCTTCCAGCTGTTCCCAGACCTCAGCTATTTCTCTGGAATGATAGTGTAGGGTTTATGTAGGTATTTATGTAGGGTTGCCAGATAAAATATAGGCTTCCCAGTTGAATTTACAATCTCAGATGAAACAATATTTTTTTTATTTATTTTTTTTGAGACAGAGTGTCACTATATTGCCCCTGGGTAGAGTGCTATGGTGTCACAGCTCACAGCAACCTCAAACTCTTGGGCTTAAGTGATTCTCTTGCCTCAGCCTCCCAGTAGCTGGGACTACAGGCACCCGCCACGATGCCCAGCTGTTTTTTTGTTATTGTTGTTGTTGTTGTCTAGCAGGCCCTGCATACCAGCCCCGGCCGGCACTCTAACCACTGAGCTATGGGCGCCGAGCCGATGAATAATATTTTTAGTATAAGTATGTCCCAAAGATGGTATGGGAAGAACTTAACACTGAAGAAATGTTGATGATCTATCTCAAATTCAAATTTAACTGGATATCTTGTATTTTTTACTTATTGAATCTGGGCAGTCCAATGGTGAACACAGAGTAGCTTACCTGTAGGAGACTGTGTAGTTGGCTAGAAAGGTCTTTGGAATATGGGTGGCTTTGATGGCATCTGTGTTGGGGGAAGAGGAGTGATTTATTTTTGGTAGAATGTTAAAAACTTTGGTTAATCCTAAAGCAGGGTTGGAAGGTAACTGTGTGGATACGTGTTGATTGTGTCTCCGTGTGAACAGGCAGAACGTACCTGCTGATCCGAATGTGATCTGCACACGGCAGGTGCCAAAAGTACACGCTATTGTACAGGGTCCTTTACTGCAGGGCAGGGATCCCAGGAGGTCTGAGGCAGCCCCCAGCGCCAGCTGCGTGTCTTTCCCTGGCCACGGTTTATGTTGCTGACGGACTGAGCCAGCTGCCGAGAGGTGGTTTTATGTAGTGTGAAGAATTGAAACTTGACTCCAAGTTTCCCTCTTGTCCCTTCCCGTTAAACTGAAAGTCAGTTGTCCTCAAATTTATTCTTTTTGGTATACTTGGAATCAGCATTCCAGTTGAGAAGTCAACAAAAATTCAGCTGGTGCTGAGCGTCTGCCCTGAGTAAGCCGGGCCAGCGTTGAATCCCTCTTTTCTCTGTGTTTTTGTGGCTGTTTTTTGCTTTTCCCCTTCCTCCTTGGATGTAGGTTCCTGTGTCTGGCTTGCTTTCTCCCCAGCGATTTGGAGGATCGAAAATGATGGTATTCAGATTTTGCAAGCAGTGCAAACCCTTCCTGAAGCTGCTGGTGGGTAGGTGGAAGAAACCAGCGTCTGGCGCTGTTTTCCAGGGGGCAGGCCCGCTCCCAGGTGCCCTGGCCGAACTCAGCGGCCGTGAGTGCTGCCTGCTGAGAGGGCCTGTGTGGGTCCAAGGAGGGGGGTGCACACGAAGCTCCCTTCAGAGCAGAGGAAGACATGCTGTGTTTTGGGGTTTTGAAGCCCTAGCAATTTGTGGCTGAGTTTGGCCTTTTTCTTCCCCTAAGGGACTGTGTGATATTTAATGACTCAACCCTGATTGTACTCCGGATGTTCCCTTTCCACTGATCTCAGTTTATAGAGTAGTCCTCAAGCAAATGTTTGTGTGGGATGGGAAAGAGGCAGAAAAGGAAGGAAAAGGGGGGCCTTTGGGACCCCGAGAGTGGGCTTCAACTGCTGCCCTCGCGTACCAGCAAAGCCAAGCCCTGACATTCAGTGCCAAGGGCTTTCAGCTTCTCAGATCACTGGCGAGGCCTGGCTGGTGATGAATGGTGCCTGGACTCTGTCTCCTACAGGGCTGACGGTCCTCTACTGGGTTCTCAGCACTTTGGGGTACCAGGTTGGGGCACCCTCATAGGATATGGGATCATGGGATAAAGGCTCAGGTGCCTTTGAGCAAATGCTTCAAGAAGTTGGGTGTATTAGAACTGGTTCCCATGCCTCCATCACCCCCACAGGTCTCCCTCCAGCTCATCACCACAGGACTTTACTGGGGTGCAGAGCTGGGGTGTGGCAGGAGGGAGGGCTTTGTTTTAGACACTGGAAAGCTGGTTTCTTTGATTCAGCCCTTTAGAAAAGTGGTTCCTTGGGATAAAGGTCTGAGGAGACAGCTTCCAGGGCATTCTTCCCAAGGCCCTGATTTCCTCTGACTGTGGTGGGGGGAAGAAGGGGAGAAAACAGATAGACACCAGGCTAGGTACCCATAGCCCAGTGGTTAGGGCGCCAGCCATGTGTACACCAAAGCTGGTAGGTTTGAGCGCAGCCTGGGTCTGCAAAACCACAATGACAACTGCAGCCAAAAAATAGCTGGCATGGCAGGCGCCTATAGTCCCAGCTACTTGGAGGCTGAGGCAAGAGAATTGCTTAAGCCGGAGTTTGAGGTTGCTAGAGCTTGTGATGCCCTGGCACTCTCCCGAGAGTGACAGATATAGTGAGACTCTGTCTCCAAAAAAAAAAGGTAGACACCAGCATCCCTCCCATTGCCCAGGTCCCTTAACACAGGTTCATTCTTCACTTCTGCTAGGGAGGGGGTAGTGGCTGACAGACTCAAACTTGAGAAATACTTGACATAGGGGTTGTAATGGGGGTTGCAGCTGTGTCTGTTGCTAAGCACAAGGAATTTTAGCAGAGGAGAGAGAAAAATAACTGTTTTTAAAGAAAACCATCTTACTCCATTTACTGCTCTTTTTAGAGAGTCTGTCATAGGCAAAGGATTGTGGCACCTGCTGAGAGAAATACTGAAGCAGTGAATCCAGGCTCTGCCTGTGGGAGTGTGTGATCAGGTAGGGAGGGGATGGCACAGGGACCTCGGGGAGGGGTTCCTGGAGGTGCATGTCTGCCCTACCTTGTGGGGTCTGTATGATGTTGGAAAGCCGATGGGAGAGATGGAATGAACAAAGAGAAGGTGGGAGGGGTAGAGCCAGGGAAGGAAATCAGGACTATAGTTCTGCACTGGATAGGGAGTGATTTCTTTTAAAACCACTGGCCTCGTGTCACTTGTGAAATGTCCACTGACAAACTTTTAAAAAGAGTAACTAACCTCTGCCTCTTTGCTCTGGACTTCTGCAGTTACCCCGCACCCGAGCATCATTCTGGAAGGCTTCCAACAACTCTTTGGTGGCCAAATCTCTGGGCTTGTTCCCAGGCACCTGCTTCTGGCTGCCCTTCATGGTTCACTGTTCAGTATCCCCGGCATCCTCTCTCCTTCCTGCTTCGAGACTCCCTGTGCCTTGACTGTCCTCTCCCGGGATTCCCTTCTGCCTTCCCTCCTGGCTCCTGCACGCACCTGCCTTCCTGTCCCGTCCTTGGAGCCAGCTCCCCTCCTCATGCCTTGTCACCTGTTTCTGTGCCAGGGCTTTACCTTTGACCTGGCATGGAGTGTCCCGCTGATACCCTGCTTTTCCAGACCAGTGTAGCTGGCACCACTCCTGGGGTTTAGGATTTTATATTGTGAGCCTTAGAAACATTACTGAAATTAGTTCCACAAACACCTATGGACCTTCTGGACACAACCCCCTAGGGAAGAAAAGTAGCCGCTCCAAATCATCCAGGGAGTACCTGCTTCCTCTGTAGCCTCCCACTTCCAAGGGCTTCATCTCCTGAAAGCTGTGAGTCAGATCTTAAGTATCTAAGGAGGCTAAAACCCTTCTCATATCTCTGGTCTTTTACTTCCTAGCAATTTGACAAAAGGTAAAAAGCGTTTCACTGGCTTTTCTGAGCCGCAGCCTCAGCCGCACAGGAGGTGGGGGTGCTCTGGAGCAGTTCCTCCCCACAGCTTAAAATGCAGGCTTGGGCCCCAGGGATTTGTGTGTTCTCTGGGTCTGCGTCTGTGCAGGCGACTTTGAATTTGACACCCCTGTCACATAGCCAGTGCCTGGAAACCCTGAAATGATTCCTGGTATTCATAATTCACATCGGGTAGGCTTAGGTGGTATTTATAGCACTCCCAAGACAAGTCATTGCCAGAGGAGGTAGTGACACTTATCAGGGCCCATGTAGGAGACACAGAGCTGAGCAGACTCTTTCTCTGGCTAATTTTAGATCCCCAGTGTTGAGGTTGGAATGAAGACTTATCACATAGTCAGTATGCTTTCAGAGGCTCTGATCTTCCTGGGAGACTACAAGTACAAATGTTTCGTGGCCATTTCTGCACCCTGGGACTTACTGTCCTGCCCAGTGTCTGACTGCCCAGGTTCTCCCTGGTCCTGTCCTCTCCTGCTGCCCTCTGGCAGGGAAAAGGGAGTGCAGCGCTCCTGGCCACCCTGGCATCAGGGTGGGTTAGGGACCCCATGACTCTTCATGCTAATTTTTGCAACCTGTGCCAGCTTGGCACACTGTTTAGCTTGCCCATGGCATTGTCTGCTCTTGGGAAAGGGGAATCTCCTTGGGGTATGTGTTACTTTGAGCTGCCATAAGAAAATACTGTGGACTAGGTGACTTAAACAACAGACGTTAATTTTCTTACAGTTCTGGTGGCTGGGCGTCTGCTGTCACAGTACTAGGCGGGCTGAGTTCTGCCGGGGGCTCTCTTCCTGGCCCTCGCACAGCTGCTGCTTGCTGTGTCTTCACGTGACAGGCAGAGTGTGTGTGCGCAGTGCAGGCAAGCTCTCTGATGTCTCTTCCTACCAAGGCACTAATCCCATCGTGAGGGATCCACTCAGTGATCTAATTATCTTCCAAAGGTCCGTATCTCTAGTGCCATCACACTGGGGGTTCAGGTTGCAACCCATGCATTTTTTGGTGGGGGACAATTCGGTCCACAGTAGGGTTTCCTGGAGATTCTTGAGCTACAGATTCTTTAAGGCAGAGGCTGATGACTGCACCGAGGGAGTTGGGCACCATCTTCCTCTGTGGTCAGGCCTCAGCTGGCAGAAGAGCCTTTCCCAGTGACCCAGCAGAGAATGGCTGGGGTGTGCTAAGTTTTCCACCACCTCTGGGTTACGCAGCTGTGACACTCTGAGGGACTTGACAAAGGGAAGAAGAGCAGGCATGGGTGTGGGCAGACATGTGCCTACAGCTGCCTGGGGACCAGTTGGCCGGGGAAGGGGTGCTGGGGGTGGGTGGAGGGTGAAGCCTCACTCTGCTGCTTGGCATCAAGCAGTCCTCTCTTGGGCACCCCACATCCCTCCACTTTGAGCACCTAGAACAAATTCCTATTGTTTCTTGTGTGTGGGTTGTCATAACTCTAATTATCTTGTATAATCAGCCATGTTTGGGAAATTTGAGATGTTTGGATGCGAGTCTGCCAGAAACCTGGAAAAAAGTTTCCTCAAGTGATAGAGATGTGACGGGTCTGACTACCCCTCACCAACGGTTGTTGGGCCTTGCTGTTGTCCCTTCACTGGGACTTGGAAATTTTCACAGGTTAGCAAGGGAGGCTTTACTGGCCGGCAGCTCCTGGAGCATGTCCTCAGTGGTTGTGCAGTGGCGTCACTGGTTGCAGCGAGTGCTGGTGTGGCGAGCGGGGACAAAGCTTGCTCTTGTGCTGGGCCTTCTTCCAGTTTCTCAGTACTGAGGGGTGGGTAGGGTCACCCCACTTCTCCCCTGATTCCTTGGAATGGCTATCAGAAATAGTATGTCTGAAATCTTTCTAACACTAGGGACCTGGCTCCCATTTGTCTTTGTGAGCTGGACCTGAGGAAAGATAGACACATTGATTCATTGTCAATAAAGAGATGCATCTGGTTGGTTACGCCTTTGCTATAACCATTCCTCCGCCTTTGCTATAACCATTCCTCCTTGCCTAGGAGGAAGAGGGGTTCTACTTGAAGGTACGCAGTGAGAAACTTGAGGATGATGCAGGGTTCAAGTGGGACTGTGTCATCCACGTGCCCCACCCTACCCGACCAGCATTTCCTCCCTTCTGTGCACCCCTCTTCTCTGCCCCCTTCTGTCTGGTGACTAGAGGACCTAAGGTGGGGGGGCCGTAGTGGTTAAACCACTGTCGCAGGGCTCTGTGGTTCACGTGGTGCCAGCTATATTTGGAAAGCCATGGATTCTGTATTTCTTTTTTTAAGTAAAATGGAATTCCGTGTATCTGATCTTTCCACCGGACAGGGCACCAACGTACACAGTATGACAAAATACGAATGCACTTTATATAAAAGGGTGATGTATTTTATAAGCCAGTATCTGTATGCTTTTATACCAGGCGTCCTCAAACTAAGGCCTGCGGGCCTCATGTGGCCCACTGAGGACATTTATCTGACCCGCCAGGTGTTTTTGCCGCCGCTGCCTGTCCTGCTTAGCAGACGACTTGTCCCAGGGCCTGCAGTCTGGCCCTCCAACGGTCAGAGGGACAGTCAACTGGCTCCCTGTTTAAAAAGTTTGAGGACCCCTGTATTTATACTGTTCCTCAAGCCCTGAATATTCTATGAAATCAGTTTATAATGGAGAAAAGTTGACTAGAGTTTGAGGTGGGAACATGGGCATGTGTGTGTGAATGTGGGTAAACAAACATGCATGGGCGGGTCTGAAGGTCTGTTTATTTTATTTTATTTCATTTAATTGTTTTGTAGTTTTTGGCAGGGGCAGGATTTGAACCCGCCACCTCCGGTATATGAGGCCGGTGCCCTACTCCTTGAGCTGAGCCACAGGCACCACCCTGAAGGTCTGTTTTTTAGGTTGACGGTGAGGCAGTGATGCAGCCAACACTTGTTGTCTGGGACCCAGAGTGCTAAAGAACAGGCAAGATGTGTTCACTCCAGGATGGGGCCTTATGGCTATCCTGGGGCAGGCTAGGGATTTTTTTTTTTTTTTTTTAAATCTCTCCTTTCTGTGATTCTGTTTTAGAGGCTTGTCCTTCTGGTCATAGTTGGCCTGGAGCCATTTAGCAGTCCCAAGTTTTAAGCTCTGGACTGAGCCACGAGGCCATTGCTTTGTTACCTGAGTGCATGTGGCATTTGTGCTTGGGTGTCTTTTTCTCCCCCCCCGCCTCAGAGGACTTCCCCCATATGATCAATTTTCACGAAACAATTTAAAAAGAGGAAATGACTACAAAGAAGCAGCAAATGACCCACGGTTGTTATTTTTTTCCCCTCTGACGTGACCCAGAACTCAGGACCTCAGCTCAGTAAGCTCTGAGCAGAGTTGTGGCTTCAGATGCCTGCCCAGGGGCTGCGCTGGCTTCAGGCAGTTACTTTCCTACCACCTGTTTTAATTTAAAGTTGCTAATAGTAATCAGGACCCAGGCTTGTCTTTTGGGGGCAGCAAAGCAGAAGAAGACAGCAGCAGACAGCTGTGTGTCCTGGCAGGTTTCGCCTTTGGGAAGCATTTAATGTGTTCAACCCCCACCTGAGGCTGGCTGGCCACATGCAAAGATCAAGTGTTACATACCACTCACCCAGGGGGGAGCTCAATGTCCCATGCTAGTCCTTGTGACAGAAAGGAGTATTTATAGTTGGCTCTTTTAAGAAAAAAAAAGAATTTTACATTTCGGACAGTGTTTTATTTGAAAAGAAGTTTTGTTGAAATAGAACATAGAGAAAAGTACACGAGTAGTAAATAACAACTTGATGAATTTTCACAAACTGAACACGCCTGTGTAACCCGCACCTAGCTCAGGAGAGAGAGTGTGACCAGGACTTGAGATGTCCCCTGACGAGCCTGCCCAGTGACCACCCACCCTCCCGTTGGTTAGGATCCTGACTGACTTTTGCCTGTTTTCAAACTTTGTATAAACAGACTTAGGAAGTGTGTCCTTGTTTCTGGTTGTTTTGGTTCAGCATGTTCAGGAGCTCTGTCTGCACTGTCGTCTGAGCTGTAGGTCTGTCATTCTCCACGCAGTGTGCTACGCGTCTTATTCCTGTTACGTATGTGGGCACGTGGCTCCAGATCAGGCTGAGAGGAGTACCCATGTGTGTCTTTGACTTAGCCAGGTTTCTACCTAGCCGTAGCATTGAGGTGTGTTGGCTCTTCCTGGTGCATTCATTCGTTGAGTAAATAGCTTCTGAGTGTCTGATGCGGGCAGAACTCTATCCCAGGCCCAGTGGTGACAGCAGGACGGGACAAGCAAGGTCCAGCGGGGGAGGGGGCACCATTTTGGGTGGGTCTCTGAACTGTTGGCCTTTAAACAGAGACCTGAGGATGAGAGCCAGGTAGAAGGCACCCTCCCTGAAGGGGAAGTGCATGTGCTAGAGCGCAGATGGAAACTGCTGCTGGCTCCTGTGGCCTGGTCGGCACAGCGAGGTCCCAGTGTTGGCTAGACCCTATCCAAGCTGATGAGGTAATGGCCTGAGACATTTACCATTTCTTTGTAGGAGTTGAGAGGGAGGGCTCTATCATTTTTTTGTTTTTTGAACAAACTAAATGGTAGAAGAAGGGGTAGCACGGTGGGTTGTTGCACAAGGGATTGGACCCCCCAGGAGAGGACCAGATGCTATGCCCCAAGGACTGTGCTCTGTGCTGTCCACAGCTGGCCTCTGGCCTGGGTCTACTGACAGGCTTGTGGGCTGTCCGCTTGAGGGAGTTGGCTGACACGTTGTTAGGGCCATCTGTTTTGGAATCTCCTTGGGTTCTTGGTTTTTAGCCAGTGACTCATCTTCCCCGGACCCTCAGGCTCCAAATTCCCAGGCTGGGAATGGGCCAGGCACGTTACAGCCTCAGAGGTGGAGGGGAGGCTGCTTAGCCTGGGATCCTTGCTTTAGAAGAGTGGAGTGGTGCTGCCCAGTGAATAAGGAGGGATCGTAGAGGAGGAAATGGCTCAGGGCTATGAGTGTGGCTCTTGCCGGCCAGTCCAGGCCTCCCTCCCAGAACTATCCAATGGAAAGCCAGCTCGATGTGAGGCTCTGAGGGGACCGGGAACCACATGTGGGCTGGGCAGCATCCTCTGATTTCTCTTTCCCTCTTGCATTGCCTTGTGTCTCATCTTTAATTAAAATGCCCTTGTTAGGAAATTTTCTAACTCTGGTGAAAATCTGTCCTGACCACAGAGCTGCCACCCCCACAAGGAGGAGGATGCGGAAGGAGACACTAAAACGATAACAGACTCCCTAGAATTCGCTGTTTGTCGTGCAGGTTGGCTGAGGGCTGGCAGTGGCCACAGAGCCCTGTGGCTGGCTGGAGTACTCACCTTCAGGATGGGGGTGCCTCTTGCCTCTCCTCCAGCCCCATGTCTCCGACAGCCCTTTTCTGAACTTCGATTGATGTTTTTCTAGTATATCTTTTCACCCTCCAATTTTATTAGTAAGTACAGAAGATAAAAGCTTCTTCTGTATTTAATAAACGTCTTGAAACGATCTCTGTCAGGGAGCAAGGCCGCAGCCACCCACTGACTTCCCCTCTCTCCACCCTCTGTGTCTGGTGGCCGAGGAGTTGTGTGGTGGACTCCAGTGTTCTCCCTCCCACCCTTCAAAAGTCAGGCTGCAGTTCTGTTGTTAATGTATAAGTCTTCATTTCCTGATTTCTTTCTTTTTTTCTTTTTGAGACAGTCTCACTCTGTTGCCCTGGGTAGAGTGCTGTGGTATCGTGATGGAGCTCACAGTAACCTCAGTCTCCTGGGCTCAAGAGATCCTCTTGTT
>NW_003852406.1:14720409-14727552 GCF_000181295.1 Otolemur garnettii
GGTTGCTGTGAGTTGTGATACCACAGCACTCTACCCAGGGGGACAGCTTGAGGCTCTGTCTCAAAAAAAAAAAAAAAAGAAAAAGAAATCCTCTTGTCTCAGCCTCCCTAATAGCTGGGACTACAGTCAGCCACCATAATGCTTGGTTAGTTTTTCTATTTTTAGAAGAGATGGAGTTTCACTCTTGCTCAGGCTGAGCTTGAACTTGTGAGCGCAAGCCATCCACCAGCCTCAGCCTCCCAGATGATTTATTTCTTTATTTCATTTTGCTTTCCACATCAATTCACCCATACAAGCTAAGTTTGATTCTAGGGGGAGTCTAGTTACCAGGAAGGTACCTTTTCCCCCCTTGTCACGTTTCATTAATGTGACTTGACTATATTCTAAGAATTAATCTGGCACCTGCCATGTAAGATGCAATTAGTTAAAAGTGTTCTTCAGTCGGCTGGGGGACCCAGATACTTTTGTTGCAATTAAATAATTAAAAATTTGGTGTTGTGGGAGGGGGGACTTTTATTCTTGTTCATGTTAGCAGCCAACCATTCCATGGAGCATTCTTGAAATGCTCATTTTAAATGCAAATTCTTTGCACAGTTAGGAGGAAAATGAAATTGTTCTGGCTGCCAGCACTCACTCTGCATTTTTGCCATTCCTCCCCATGGCCAAGGGGAGGGCTCATGACTAAATCCCTCAGCATCTTTATTATGATTTGGGATTTGTACTTGCTGAGTGGAAGCCTTGGCCCCAGGCTGTTAACCCTCTGTTGCCCACCGTCAGCACGTGGGTGCCTGTGTGATCACTTGGAGAATTTACACTAGTCGTTTTATCCTTCCTCAAATGGTCTTTGGATTTCTTTTCTCATTTGCTTTGTGGACGATGCGTGTATTGGGAAACTTGTGGTGTGAGGTTTTTGGTTTTCTTTTGTTTTTTAGGGCAAATGAACTGTACTAAGCCCTTTAGCTCTTCTACTTAGTGGCAACATTATGTACTGTTTCCTTTGAGCCCTGGAAGGTTTCTCCGCTTCCCTCTTTCTCTCGGGGAGAGTCCTCTCACTTTCCCCTCAGCTTTGTGCCCTGTCCCAGCCACCTGGAGAATCCTTGGCCTCATGCACAAGGTAACGGAGACCTGTATGGAGTGTCTGGGGAAGTGGCCTAGTCTCTTCAGCTCTTTCAGAGAGAGAGAATGTGATGATGAGCTTACAGAAGCAGTTGGAAACATGTTAATGCCCTCCCAAGCCAGGCCAGTTACATTCCTCTCCCGGGAAGTGAGAATTTTATTTGTAAAATTCTGTCATCTGAGGCTGCATGTAAAGGGCTTAGCTCAGCTAGGTTGCTGTCTACTGTAGAACTGTGCATGTAGCTGGAGCCAGTAGCGGACTAGCTAGGTTCTGGGAATGGCAAGGTGGTAGCGTATTTTCTCTATCCACAAAACAGTGGCTTAATGCTAAGTCTATCCTCTAAAGCTGGAGTGGTGGCCTGATTTTATGGTTGCTAAGTATTACGAAAACACAAAAATCCTTAAACGTACATTGAATGCAGTTGCAGCCCTGCTGTTTTCTGTTAATTTTTTTTTTTTTTTTTGGTAAAGCTGGGTTTTTTCTTTTCTGGTTGTGCATTTTTGCAAAGAGCATAGAATTGGAAATGAAGTGTCTGTGTTTGTCCGTTAGTTTGTTGATGGAACAGAATCGTAGGGTTTTAGAGTAGAAAGGAGATCATGGTGTCTAAGAGCTCTCTGCATCTTGTCTCTGTGGACTGGGAGGGCCCTGGGGACGGGCTTGGTGGGCGGTGATATAGAGAAACGAGCTGCTTTTAGCGTCGCTCTCCCCTTTCCGGTGGAAATGTGATAGGACTTGGGAGAGAACTGGTGGGTAGTGCCCCGTAGTATCAGGGGCATTAGTGGTGAGAGGCAATTAATTAAGGGGCAGAGAGCCCCATTAATGGGAGCAGCCATACTTTTTTAAACCCTTGAGAGTTGATGGTTGAACTCAGTTCAGAGCAGTGTTTTTCACCCTTTTTTAGCTTAGGGCACATTTGAATTATAGTTAAATTTCCATGGCACACTGTAGTTGTTAAAAAAAAAAAAAGAGTAAAATAAAGAATATACTTACACTGTGCTTTGAACTTCTTCCAAAAGTAATTAATGATCTTTAAAAATTTTCATGGCACACCCTAGGATCCTCTCATGGCATATGGATTGAAAATCACTGGTTTAGGGGTTGCAAAACCTTTGGAATAGGCCAACATCTCTGTTGACTGACAGTGAGCCAGAGACCCAGGAAAGTACCATGGCATGTCCAGTCTAAGCTGCCTTCAGGGAACTCATAATTTTTCTGTAATCTTCTTCTTCTTCTTTTTTTTTTTTTTTTTTTTTTCGGTGAGAGTCTCACTTGGTCAACCTGGGTTGAGTGCTGTGATGTCTTAGCTCACAGCAATTTTAAACTCTTGGGTTCAAGCAATTCTTTTGCCTCAGCCTCCCAAGTAGCTGGGACTACAGGCACCCACAACAGCTCCTGGCTATTTTTGTTTTTGTTTTTTTTAAAGAGATAGGGGTCTTTCTCTGGCTCAAGCTGATCTCTAACTCATGAGCTCAGAAAATCCACTCACCTCAGCCTCCCAAGTGCTGAGATTACAGGTGTGAGCCACCTTGCCTGGCCTGCTGCAATCTTTCTGCTTCCAGTATATTAGGGTTTTTCAACCCTTGGCAGTTTGAGCAGGGTGACCCTTTGTGGAGTGGGGCATCCTGTGTACCATAGAGTGGTTAGTTTCATCCCTGGCTCTACCCACACAATGCTAGTAGCCCACCTGCCCTCCACCCCCTTTCAGGTATGACAGCCAAAGATGTCTGCAGACACTGCCAAATGTTCCTGCGGGGAACATTGCTCTTTGTTGAGAACTGTTGCTTTAGATGTGTAATGCCCTTTGGAATTTGTAACCACAGCTTTTATGTTAGCATGGCCCCTTGTCTCCTTTAGTTAAAACGTAAAATGCACAGATATAATATTTAGTATTTACCACAACTCTTACAATATCACACTGGCTCAAAGGCCATTTCTAGAAGAGTGGTCAGCACAGCTTTAACTCAACTACATTGTGTTTCTGATGACAGTTTTTCTTTGAATAGGGTTGATTTTTGGTTTCACTTTTGGTCTTTAAGATTTTCTTTTGAAAATGTATTTATTTTTTTAGAGACAAAGTCTTATTCCATTATCCAGGCTGGAGTGCAGTGGTGTGTTCATAGCTCACTGTAACCTCTTAACTCCTAGGATTGAGCTGGGACTACAGGAGTGCAGCAGTGGAACTGGCTTTTTAATTTTTACTTTGTTTTGGTACGGACAGGGCCTTGCTGTGTGCCCAGGCTGATCTCAGGCTCCTGGCCTCCAGTGTTCCTCCTGCCTTGGCTTCTCAGAGTGCTGGGATTATGGATGTGAGCCACTGCAGCTGGCCAAATTTTAGGTTTTAAATGCTGATGGTACTGGCTCCTTTGATTTGTCTCTGTTAATTAACTTGTCTCCAGCTTGTACTTTTAATTTTCGCAACTAGGTATGAATGGGGACAAAGTGCCCAGTGAGTGGGGAAGAAGTGAACCTATCCCAAAGGCCAAGGAAGTTTTGGCACTCTGAAAACTAGTGAAGACTCAGGCCTGAATTTTGTGATGCCTGCATCAAACTTGCAAGGTGACACTCCCTAACTAGAACCTGGCTGAATATAGAGTAGACATGTAGGCAGATTTTTATGTGGGCTGATGAATTAAGGGCTGGCTGTGTGTGGGACCCTGTGAACTAGATGCATGTGAAGGGGCATAATCTCAGACTAAGATCTGGGAGACCCAGGTTCTACACCTAGGCCTGCCTTCAAGTCTCTTGGTCAAGTCAGTGAACATATTTGGACAATAGGTTACTCGTCTGCAGGAGGAAGGACAGAGATGAAATTCCTGCTTCCCAGACAGTGGTGAAGTGCTGAATGGTGAGTCTGGATGTATGAAACCACAGGAGAAATCTTAAGCATCTTCTTATTGGAGCCTTAATTTTACTCAGGCAATTTGGGAGGCAAAAAAAACATTATTTTAGTATGAAAGTGAGCATGGGCGTAGTAATTACGAAATTTGCAGGATGGGAATGTAAGGTAGAACACAGAACTTCATAAATCAAATGCAAGAAGGTTCAAGCTTGCTGTGAATGGTTGCCCAGTGCCGGGTTGCCCAACCTGTTCAGTACTCAGCGACTTCTGGCCAGAGAGTTGATTATCCCTGAGCCGCCAGATTTCCAAAGTTCCTTCTGCATCCAAACTTTCTGGTTGGAGCAGAAAATACATCTTTCTTGTAGAATCTTGGGTAAATCCACACATCCATCACCAGGGCCTTGGAAAAAAAATGAACAACAATAATGCTAGCCTTTAAGAATCCAGGCACTTTAAGTCATCCTTCCCTCCTTTTGGGGTAAATTGGATCGTTTTTGGCTTCTGTTCTGGAATACGAGGCCGTAACCAAAGCTGAAAAGAAGATGGGCCTGGTGTTGGGGTGGCACCCTCAGGGTTTAAGCGTTGCTATCTGTGAGTTCACCTAACCTAGGAAAGGTGCCAGAGGATGCGGATTTAAACTTCCCTGAAATGCCCGTAACAGGATGATGACCAGGGGTTTTACACATGGGGTCCCTGTGAAAGTTAAACCACTGACATCACCTAACAGCTGGGATTAACTTACCTGGGGAGAGTTAGGATGTTAAGCTACCACTCTATCCAGTTTTTGTTTCTGAAACTATTTAACGTTATAAAGGAGTTCATATTCTTTGTGATTCTTTAGAAAATAATGTCAAAGCCTTCAGACAGAGAGACTTACTCCATGCTGCCTGTATTCTTAGGAGAAGTAAGGCCGGGGCCTGTGGCAGGCAAGAACACCAACGAATAAAGAAGTTGTCCAGCAAATGGTTGCTGTAACCATTTGTCAACAATTTACCTTCTACAAGACAACTTTGCTATATGACGTAATAAAGATAATTTATAATGTTTTCATGAAGGCAGGAGTAGGTGGTAGTGGGGTTTTTGTCTTTTCTTGGCATGTAATTGAAACAGCTTGGACTAAATGAAAAACATTTGTGTGTTGGAAAAAATATTCCAGAGACTCCTTGACTGGGGTCAAATATTGCTTCCTTATTTAAAGCATGAAGCAGACTTCTCATCTGAGGAGATTGTTGCCATTTCTGAATGTTCATAAGCAAATGCATTTTCTGACTTAGGGAACAGCCTAAATTCTAGACCATATAACCCAATCAGCAGAGAAAGTGTGAGAGTTGATTGTCTCAAAAGAAATAAGGCTTTTAGGTAGACTTATAAATTCAGTTCCTTTCACAGTGCTACTTAAATAGAAGCTGTTCTTTATAAAAAAAAAAAAAAGAGTGTTATTGTGTGTTTTGAGGCCCCAAGTTTTTTTTTAATTGGCCCCCGAAGAACCCTGGAGTTTACAGAGAAAGTCTAGTTCTTTAGGAAATAGAGCCTGAATGGATGGACTAATGTGGTTGAATACTGTGTGTTGGTGGTGTGGACAAAGAGCTCTCTCTTTGTTCAGGCTGTTCGGGCTGATGGTTTTACTCTAGACTTGGCTCTCGGAGAGCCACCCACAGCATCCTTGAGTACTGAGGGACAGGTCATGCCTGATGAAGGAAATACTTTAGACCAGTGTTTTTCAATCTTTTTTATCTCACTGCACCCTTGAACCTATAGTTCAACTTCCACGACATGCTTACATTATGTTGATGAGAAAAAAAGTAAAAAGAAGACCATGCTTGTGCTTTGAATTTCTTTTGAAAATAATTTAATTAATGATCTTCAAAAATTTTCTCAGCACACCTAAGATCCTGTCATGGCACACCAGTGTGCTGCGGTACACTGGTTGAAAATGACTGGCTTAGACACTTATCTTTTTTTTTTTTTTTTTTTAAGGCAGTCTCACTCTGTTCAGCCCAGCCCAGAGTGCTGTGGTGTCATCATAGCTCACAACAACCTCAAATTCTTTGGGATCAAGTGACCCTCTTGCCTCAACCTCCTGAATAGTTGAGACGACAGGTGCCTGCCATGATGCCTGGCTCATTTTTTTTTTTTTTTCTATTTTTAGCAGAGATGGGGTCTGGTCTTGAACTCCAGAGTTCAAGGGCTCTACCTGCCCCTGGCTTCCTGGAGTGCTAGGATTATAGGCATAAGCTACCATGCCCCAGCCTAGACTCTTTCATCTCTTGCTAGGAGCCAGAGTCTGCAGTTGAAAAAACGAATGCCCCATTAGGAGTACAGAACCTGCTCCTCAGTATGTCACCTTCAAAACTAAAACATCTCACTGGAGAAAGCCTGCCATCTTTCCAGACAAGACCAGCACGGCTCTTGTGTGTGTGTTCAAGCACACAACGCACTTGGAAGGCCAGCATTCTTCTTGATTGACTCCAAACAATAGCTTTACAGGGAAACCACTGCTAGGAGCTCAGGAAAAGTAAAGGCCTGCCAATTCCAGAAGGACAAAGGGCTTCAGCAGCTAACATGGGAACACAATGATCTCATGCCCCTTTCCCACTGCAAATGTGTGTAAGTGGGGTCCTTCTCAAATTCTGAGAACTCGTGCTGACACAGTGTTTCCACCCTACGGGACCCGTGGCGGAGGATGGCCAAGCCAGGAAACGGATTCCAGAGGTAGCTCTTTGATGTTTAACCCAGACAAGCTGCTGACCCCCGCTCCTCAGCCGGGGAGGGGCTGAAGCTCTCAGTGAGGAGTGAGACCCTGGCTTGTTCTCAGGCATTAGTCACTACATCCAAGGGCTAGATGCTTTCCATCAAGGGCCTGGACTGAAAGTGGACGCTCGGATAACAGCCCGAGTGACTCACTCCAGGCCCTTCTCACACCTTAGCTCACAGGCAGGAAGAGCTCACACACTCTAGACCTTGGGGTGCCCTTGCCTCCAACACGGTGCTGGGGCAGTGGGAACAGCGTGCACCAGCTCTGGCTGCAGCCTGCTTCCTTTGTTTATTACACACCTCAGCGCCAGGCACTGTGCTAAGTGCTGGAGAGAAAGCAGGAGGTACCTGTAATGGTCTGAAAGTTTAGGGGCCATCTCGCATACATTGTGCTTTTGGTATCCTTGGAGAGAAGCTATATCAAGACAAAATG
>NW_003852406.1:14727827-14729406 GCF_000181295.1 Otolemur garnettii
TGTGAAGCTGGGCTGTGTTTTTAAGATAAGCTGTGACCTACATTACCTCCTGCGATGGGGTGGACTGGCACAGCCGGTGCCCCATATGCAGCTCTGTTTGCAGGGAAGCCCCTTTCATCGTGTTCTAGAATTGCCTGTTCTCTTGTCTCTCTCAACCCAGAACTGTTGAGGACAAGGACTGGCCTTTCCTGCTGACACCCCACCCCCTTACATGAGGCCTGGTCCCCAGGAGTTTTATCATAAGGGAAGGGCAAAGAGGGGGAAAACAGTCTTTTCAGAGGACCTGGCAGGTAATAGAAGTGAAATTTTAGCATTTTAGAAGGCGGAAGGACCTTTTTCCCAAGAGTCCAGCATAATTCAGTGACTGCACATTTCAGGTTTGAAAACTCAGGACTATAATAATGACGCAAGAAAAAAATTGAGCCTTGCCCAGAACAGGTGCTCAGCTGGCTTCCTCCATCAATGTCCAACAGTGGCAGAAAGGGGGGAGCAGAGCGGGAGGGGCTCCTTTTCTTCCTTCTCCTGCCTTTCTACCCTGCTCCCTTCCTTCTCCCTTGTGCTCACTTCCCTGCTGTGTGCAGAATGAGGCTCTGGTTGCTCACCGTGGGACGTGAGGCCTCCATACTTAGCCTCTGTCCTGGTTTCCCTAGACTCCGCTCCCATCCTTGCCTTCCTCCCACCCCGACCTTATGTCATTCCGTCCTGAGCCTTGAGTCTGGGATTCTCCTCACCCACCCTCCTCCTGCCTTCTACTCACCCACGTTGGGGACTTTGTCCCAGTTAATTCCTTCCTGGAAAGCCCTCCCCTTGCCATCTATCTGGGCATAAATCTGCCTTTGCCCCAAACCAGATCACATCCCCTCTAGCCTCCAAGACAATTCCTTGGGTCCTTCCAATCTTTGTCCCACTCATACCAGAGGGTCTGTGCTGTGTGCCTGTCACCCTCCCTAGCATGAGTTCCCCACAGGCAGGAATGCCACCATGTTTACTTTTAAATCCCGGGTCGCATCTGGCACAGCCTCAGCCAGCGGTGACGACCCTGCTGCTGGGTGTGAGGTGCGCACTCTCCAAAACTAATGGACCGAAATGTTGTGTGATGACATGGTGTCAAGTCTTGGCTATTGTAACTTACAGAAGACAGCTTTATGTGCTAGGGAGATTATGAAAAAATGTCTTTTTGGGATGACATGCTCGTGCTGAAATTATTCCGAAAGGAGTGTGCTTCCCTTGTTTGGTCAAGATAACGATGGTGAGCATGGGGAGGCCTAGGGATTGAGACACCCTGCCCACGTCTCTCCCCTCTGCCTCTTTTTCTGGCCACTAGATGACTTTACTATTCATTGACGAGCAGAATTGTTCTGAGGGACAGTGGAACAAGGGTGAGGTCCCTGGAGGAGAGGTAAGGAGCCCAGGCCTCTGTGTCCAGCTGAGGAAGAGGGTGGCTCAGCGCTGCTCCTAGCTAGGCACAGTGCCTGGCTCTTTGCTCCTTTCTCAGCTGCAGGGAAGGCCACAATGAGACTGTTCCTGATAACAGAACGTGCCACAGGAAACAGGCCTGCAGGGCGTGCAGGACCAGTGG
>NW_003852406.1:14730908-14736612 GCF_000181295.1 Otolemur garnettii
AAAAAAAATTGGAATGGTTGCTCTAGTTCCAAACAAATGACCTCACTAAATTCTACTCTATACAAAAGAAACCCCCACTTTTGCCTTATAAATGATAATGGACCTTTGGGGAAACAGATCCAAATCCTCTCTTTGTGAGGGTGGGGGCAGATTCGTTAACTGCGTGCTGAAGCTAACTCCCTGGAACTAGAATACAACCATTGTTACACCAACTTGGTATTTACTTCCTAAGAGATAGGGTATTATAATTTACATTTATAATGACTGACATTGACAGCTTCAAAGTTGACAAGTAAATTTTGTATACGCCGACTTAATGTGAAGTATTTTCAGTATTGTTCCAAAAGTGTTATGGAAGTTTAGACTTTTCGCAGCTAAAGGACACCTGAGGTTTATTGTCACGTGCCACGTTTTCCAGGTGAGTTGACTAAAGACCTGCAACGTTGTTATCTGTCTGAGGTTGCATTGATTTGTCAGGACCAACAGGGGCAAGGGGCAGCTATTTAGATGATTATGCTTAAATATATCGTATAATTAGATGAAGATTTAATTTTTTAAAAACCTCTGCAATCAGAGGCCTTGTTTCCTGGAGAGTTAAGACTTTGGTCATCCATTCCATTCCATTGATCTGAAACCAAACCTTGAGTAGTCTTAGCCTGCTAACCTTTGCAATGTACTGATTCCTCTGGTCTCTGAGCATTTCCTGCGAGGGGTTCTGATCTCTAGGGTGTGAAAGGAACTTTCTTGCTGTTCTTTAGATCTTATAAATTCAGATTTTTTTTTTCTTTTTTAGGCCTTTAGGGCTCCCCTCAAAAGTTTTAGATTTTATTCTCCTGCTCAAATATGGGTAGTTCAGAGTTTTCTTAAACTTTGTTTTTAAAGAAAACCAGGAGTTTCAATTTGGCTGGTGCAAGTCTCTTGGGATTAAGGAGGGAGAACGAGGAACAGTTAAGATTTTGGAACTACAGGCTGCTTTTGTCTCTTCTCCTCAGTGAAGAGCCAGACAGGATAAGAATAACATTTGTTTAGAAACTGAGTTTTATTAGAAAGGTAATTTATGGGTAAAATTTAAGCTTTATAGACTTGATTCTTTTCCTGGCTCGCCATTACCCGCTGCTGATTTTGGGCAAGGCCTGTCTTCTGAGTCTTTGCTCTCCTCATCTGTAACAAGAGGGGCTTAAGACCTGATTAAGATGAAGGGCCCTTGGCGGCCACGTGCTTGGGCTCTGTGTGGGGGATTTGCAGAGGGGCTGCTGCCGCTGGTGGGCTGGAGACCTTTCCCAACATTGCAGGCAGAGTGCTTGCCAGCTGTGTAGCTGACAGTACCCTGAGACCGTGTCCTTTTGTGTGGCACCTTCCTTTCTGCCCTCTTTATCCTCTGAGCCCCATCGGTGTTGTCCAGCGTTGGGAGCGTGCTGCTCGCCTGCTCATGTGGCTGCATGTGCTGACACATGTCATCTATGTCTTCTCTGCCAGTGCGCTGCTGCAGGGTAACATCTGGACGAGGCTCCTGGCCCCTCGGCTGCTCGGCTGCCCGCAAGTCCCTGGATCCACTTACTGAAAACTGTGAGTAATCTCCATGTTTCTACTTTGCAAGCAGCTCATGACATCTTGGGGTTGGAGAGGCTGTGGCAAGCAGTTATGGAGTCCGGCCAGGTCTGGCTGGTGACTCTGTCCTCTGCAGCCAGCATCCCTCACACCCAGCTCCAAGAGCCTGGGGGGTGGCAGCTGGGACTCTGGGCAGGGTCCTTCTGTCCCTGCCATTGTCAAAGTGGTTGTGAGACTTCTGAGTCTGTCTCTTTGGAACTGCTTTCTTCCACCACCAGGGCCAAGCCTGTGAGTCTTGACTCTGTGCTGGTGTCTTGTCTGCCCCCTCTTTTTGACAGTGCTCCAGCCACTCTGGCCTACAGGGAAGCACCCTCTTTATGGTGACAGACGCAGGCGCCATTTACTT
This sequence comes from Otolemur garnettii, assembly GCF_000181295.1. Lineage (NCBI taxonomy): Eukaryota > Metazoa > Chordata > Mammalia > Primates > Galagidae > Otolemur > Otolemur garnettii. The sequence continues at coordinate 14,732,863 of NW_003852406.1, forward strand.
AGCCCCACATCTTCTGCCCTGGTACATGCTTATCTGACTACCTTTTAGAAATTAGTGTCTCCCAACCCCAGGTAGTCATTCATTCTCTCTCTGTCTCTCTCTCCTCATTGCTTGTGTCTTTCTTTGTACTTAACAGCAGGGTAGATCTCCTCAGTTGGTGGACTTTCCATTCATCCATTTAATAAATATTTATTGTGTATTTACTATATGTGCCAGCAGTTAAAAGAGTCACCGTCTGTGCTGTCAAAGAACTTTCAATCCACAAAGAAGGATGAGATCTGGCCACATCTGTAATCCTAGCACTCTGGGAGGCTGAGGCAGGTGGATTGCCTGACTCAGGAGTTAGGAGACCAAGAACCCTGAGCCAGAGCGAGACCCCATCTCCGAAGATAACTGGGCATTGTGGGTAGAGTGTTTGTTTGAAATACTTCTAGAGGGCGACACCTGGCCATCTTACTAACCACAGATCCTGATTCTGTAGGTCTCGGTGGGCCTGAGATTCTGTACTTCTCACAAGATCAGGTGATGTGGCCGCTTCAGCTGCTTGGAGAGCTGGGGTCTGGTCCCCGGTGCAAATCACACTAATCCTGGTGTGTGGCCAGGTGCCTGAGCAGGGTAGCTAATGCCACAGACACCTGTGGCATTTCGTCAGCCTTGTGGTCCCCTCCAGCTGCGTGAGACTGAGTGGGCTGAGATATGAGCCCCGCTGGAAGTGTGGGAACTGATTACCATTACCTGTATCTGTGGGCTTGTCCTCAGCAGGATTGTTGCAGGTTGAGGTTTTACCCGATGAGTCTTCCCTTAAAGCTGCTTTTTAGATTCATGGAGTGAAATCTTATGGGCCCTCTCTGCAGTGTGCATTCTGTGGAGGTCAGCATTTCAGAAAATAGTTGGGGGGGGGGAGAGTTTATTTTGAAAAGCAGATTAAATCAGCTGGGCTCACAGGGCACTTATAGTGGAGTGTTGAATGAAGACCACATTGGAAGCTGTGGGCTGACTGCAGACACCTTAGCAGGTAGAGGGAGGATCTGGGGGGAACAGTAGGAGGGGTCCAGGGCACTGATGTCAAGCAGTGAACCAGCCCCGGGGTTGTGCTTTGAGACACTGGGGTGTTGTTGCAGGCTTAGTGCTGCCCAGCGGCTGCAGTAGACCCACTCACAAATGTTTAGTTTTCACGAGCAGCTAAATTGATTCTTCACCTGAATAGTTAACAGTTTTAACAGTCCTTTATGGAGTACTTATAGTGTCCTAGGTGTTGGGCAAAGTTCGAGGCATGTGTCCTTGTAACTTAACCTTCCCAGAAGCCCAGGAGGCAGGTGCAGCTGCTAATTTACAGAGGAAGAGGCAGAGGCCCCCACATCACACAGCAGGAGTGTGTCAGAGTCAGGATCCAGCCTGGCCAGTTGGCCCTCATGAGCCTTGCCCGTACCTCCTGCATCATGACTAGAAATGGGATTTTACTGCCCATGGCAAGGCTGAGTTGCTGATTATTTGCAACCCAGACTATTTGTTATTTTTTTTTTCCCCTTTGACCCATCCCTAGCCTAACCCCAAGACAGTGCCCTTCTGGGTATGGCAACTGTAAAACGATACTTCTGCAGCACTTAGGCCTGGGAGTTGGGGGAGGGACTTGGACAGTGTGCAGAAACAACAGGGAAGAGAAAGGTGTGTCGTTTGGAGGCAGACCTCCCGCTCCAGGAGGATGGGGATTATGCTGGTGGCACAAATCCCGTGCTGTGACTTAGTCCTTGATGGCTACAGTTAGAAGGTAGGAAGCGAGGGGTCAGGGGCTGCTGTGGTGGGTTCCAAAGACCATTTTCTGGCCACTCCGGGATTTCTGTATGGAAGACAATCTCCACATGACCTCGCTCTGCTTGGGGTTATTTGGTCTGTTCTGTATCAAATATGTAGATCTAGTTCCTTAAAGTTATTTCCCCCCTTGTTAGTTTCCTTAGTTCTGGGCTGGGACACACCACTCATCAAATGCAGAATTAGGTTGAACCCTCTTCACCAGGCTTTTGTGGCAAGGCTTGCATCACAATTCTTAGGTTTTGAGCAGTGGCAGACAGGAACCCTGCTATTACTCTTGGGTTAGAAACTGTTACTAAATCCTTGCGTATACCTCCCTTCTGCCATGTGGGGCACCCATCCAGCGGGATGGAATGGATCTTAAAAGCAGCTCCTATTGAACTTGGGGCATTGAGCTTGCTTTCCCATCCAGTTAAGGCTCTGCAGCTGGTGGGAGCTGGATTCAGTCCCAGATCTGTGCCTGTAGGCATTTGCCTGTGCCTCAGTTTCTCAGCAGACACCAATGACTAGTAGCCACTGTTCTCTGGGCCTGTTTCCTCAATAGTATGAAGAGGGTGAGGGTTTTTACTTTGCTAGGTTGTTTTATATCGATGCTCTTAGACTACTGTGTACTTATCCTGGTCACTCATCCTTTGAAGACTAAGGTGTCTCCTCCGGGCTGGGCATGGTGGCTCTTGCTTGTAATCCTACCACTTTGGGAGGCCAAGGAAGAAGAATCTCTTGAGGCCAAGAGTTCAGGACTAGTGTGGGCAACATACCAAAATGCCATCTCTTAAAAAAAAAATTAGCCAGGCATGGTTGTAGGCACCTTTAGACCTAGCTACTCAGGAGGCTGAGGCAGGAGGATTATTGGAGTTCAGGAGTTCAAGACTGGAGTGAGCTATGAAAGCATCACTGTACTCTAGCCCAGGCAATTGCATGGGACACTGTTTGTTTATTTATTTATTTTTTTGAGACAGTCTCACTGTGTCCCTCTTGGTAGAGTCCTGTGGTGTCACAGCACTCAAACTCATAGCAACCTCAAACTCTTGGGCTTAAGCAATTCTTTTGCCTCAGCCTCCCAAGTAGCTGGGACGGCAGGCACCTGCCACCACGCCCAGCTATTTTTTGGTTGCAGTTGTCATTGTTGTTTAGTTGGCCCAGGCTGGGTTCAAACCCACCAGCCTCGTGGTGTATGTAGCCGGCACTGTAACCACTGTGCTACGGGTGCCAAGCATATTCATTTATTTTTTTTAAATTCTCCTTCCACTTGTGTCTGGCAGATTCTAACTGAGCCATTTCTCATCATCTGAAGAAACCTCTTTGTCTTTAGACAATGAGTCCCTTGAAGACAGGGATTATGTTTTATGCTTATGTCCCAGGACCCAACATTGGACCTTGAGCTCAGTAAACATTCATGAAATCAACCCCTCAAAGTAATTTTCTTCTTCCATTCGCTCATCTAAAGCCAGCCTGGGTGAGGAATGATGAGTTAGCAGGTGCTGCTGGAGAAGCACTGGAGCAAACTCAGGCGTGGTAGCAGTGGTCACGTTGGTCTCCTGCAAAGTCAAGTTTACCAATGAAAACAGGTGCTTCTCTGCCCTTTGTGGACTTCAGGAGCGACGACTTCTCTGGGGGTCTTCAATTATCTGGGGCCATGGGAGAGAGTACGTGGGGCGGAAGCTACTGGCTAAGTATCTAAAAAGAGCGCATTCTTTCCTTTAACACAGGTTTTGTTATTTTTTTTTTTTAAATGTCATCTTTACAAAATTACAAAAGTAATTTTATGACTTGTTATCTTTATTTTAAGTAAAGAGAAGGAAAATTTTATAAAAAGGGAAGAAGCTTCATCACACTGCTGACCCCTTCAGTGTTTCCTGTCTTGGGAGCTCTGTTGCCCACATGCCCAAGGGTTGCTGGACCCGGGGCTACCAGAATCCCTTCATTGAGCCAAGCTGCACC
>NW_003852406.1:14736778-14758320 GCF_000181295.1 Otolemur garnettii
AGTTATTGTTTTAAAACGTTCACATTCTACTCTTAGAAAGATTCACTTGTACCCCTGTAAGATAAACCTCAGAAGTGATCCCTCCAATCTCCCTCCCTCTACCCATTCCCCCCCCCATTATTATTATTTTTTTTTAAATCTCAATGTAATGTAAATTTTAGCCTGTTGGGGACAGAGACACAAGCATTGTCCCTTTCAGGTACAGTGCTAAATAGTGTTCAGACACTTAACTGTTCCCTTCTTTCTTCCTGGCTCTGCCTCAAAGCAGGACTCTCTGTCTTTTCCCCTAGTTCAAAGGTCCTCACCCCAGAGCCTGCATTGCTCACAGGGCAGCTGGGGTGGGAGATGCAGAGGATTTTGCCTGCAGCCTGTGGCTCAATACCTATAGGTAACCCTCATTCCAGCAAACATGGGGAGTTGTAATCCATTTTATTACTTTATTGCCTTGTCTGAAATTGAGCCTATGGTGATATATTCAATTATAGTTATTTTTCTCAGTTGGGACCCTAAAAGATATGTTTTTGCTCATTAAAAAAAAAAAACCCAAAATGAAAAAGCATGATTTCTAATGAAAGGAATGACTTAGCTGAGAATTTACAAGGTTTTATTCTTTTTATTTTTTTGCAGGGAGCGTCTTCCTTGAGCTTAAAAACTATATGGTTCCCTGAGCATGAGGCTATATGGCTAATCCCATATACTTTTTGTGAGAAGGAAAAATGTTTTCAAGGTAGTGTCAAGACCTTATGTTACATAAAACCCTTATGACCCTTGATGTGTGAGAAAGTTTTTTTTTTTGATCACTATGGCATCACAGCTCACAGCAACCTCAAACTCTTGGGCTTAAGTGATTCTCTTGCCTCAGCTTCCCACATAGCTGGGACTACAGGCGCCCTCCACAATGCCCGGCTATTTTTTAGTTGCAGTTGTCGTTGTTTAGCTGGCCCTGGCTGGGTTCAAGCCTACTAGCCTCAGTGTATATGGCTGGCACTCTACCCACTGAGCTATGGGTGCTACCAGTTTCTTACATTTTTTACATGAAGAGTTATGCAACCATTTATTTATTCCTAGATATCCCCCACCCCCAGGTTTTTAAATTTCTTTTTTTAAAAATACTGCATTGACCATTTTGTAATGCTTTTTTGTAGACCATTGTGGATAGGTCTATAGAATTTCAAGGTCAAAGGATATGCTGCTTTCAAAATTTACCCTTCAAAAGATGATGTATTAATAGTGTACATCACCAACAACCGTGAGGGCCCTTACTAGCACAGAATATTATTAATCTTTAAATTTTTTGCCATATTGAAAGCAAAATAAATACAAAAATTATTAAATGGTTGTGTCAGATCTGGGAACTCATTGGGTTTCCAGCAAAGTCCTTTAATCAGCAGACTTGGGCTGCCAGGATGCTCTTCCTGCTCTTGCGGTTCAGCCTTGGAGGCCTCTCCTTTCTGTACCCTCCTGTGCTTGTTATGCCCCAGGGCGCTTAGCGTACTGATAAGCGCTCTGGAGTGACCCTTTCTTGTTCATGTATGTGTGAGGGGGTAAGGCAAGGGTCCAGCAGAGGCTGCTGCTTATCTGGGACGTGGCAGCCTCAGCCTGCTCCTTCCCTCTAAGTCACTGGTTAACCCAGTGGCCCAGGGGTTCTTGCTCAGAGGGACACTCCTTTGCATGCTTGCTGTGGCCTTTCTGGTCCTCTGCAGCCAGCTGGGGCCTCCCAGGTGCACAAAATTACTCTTTGAAGTTTATTGGAAGCACATTTCTCCAAGGCAGAGTCACAGCCCTTCTTTGTCATTCAACAGGCATCTATATCAGATCTTGTATTTAACAGGAATGGCTGATGACAGGATGATAAAGCTGATAAAATTCCCTGTGGGTTAATCTTTGCTGACCTGCCCATCCCCACCAGGCCTCTTCCTCCTTTCTGTGTTGTAGCCACTGCCTTGTCTTGCCCATTCCTGTACCAAGGAACAGACTCTCTTTTGGGCCAGAACCATTGGTAGGGTGAGTTCTTAGTTTATATGCATTTTTTCCCTTTAAAAACGATGTTCCCTGTCTCTGCATACATGTCCTGGGCAGCCTGCCTGGTGTGGGCCTCACTTTTAAGTAGGTGGAATGCAAATTATCAAAAGCAGTTGCCGCTCTTTGCTTCTGGGTCTGCCTTGGGCAGCCTTGACCTCCTTCCCTGGAGCTGCTCTTGCAGAGGGTGCACACTCTCCAGCTGATGGTAGGATGGGAGCTCCAAATAGGTTCCTCTCTGAAATAAACCATCTTGACAAAAGCTGCAAGGCTCGGTATGGGCCTTATTAGTGAGACAGCATAGTTGTCGGGACAGTAGCTGTCTCCTCCAGATGGTTTGTTCAATGGAAATATTTCGATGATAAAAATACCCTCAAACTCCCTTCTGTGAGAGCAGGGGCAGTCAGTCAAGTAGCTCCCTGCTGTGTAGTGAGACCAAGTCACCGCACCCCTGCTTTACATTTGGCAGTGCGTCCTTCAGCCAGCTGCATGGCTCCCAGGAGGCGAAAGGGCAGTTGTGGGGAGAAGATGTAAGTAGAAATAGTGGGGAGGTGACCCTTGGACAACAGCTGAATTCCCAGGGCTGGGTTTGAGCCTTGCTGCTGTTGCTGCTGCTTGGGCCTGGAATGGCGAGGATGACTCAGATCTGGAAGGTGGCTGTGGTGATCGGCAGGGTCAGAGGAAGGACGGAAGCCTGTCCCAGGTGGGTGTGGCTGCTGTGGAAAGTTTACTGATGAAGAGGATGCAGCCTAGAGAGGCAAACACCAGTGTCTGGGGCCACTGGGCTCTGCCAGTGACTTAGTAACTCTGGCAAACTTTATTTCTGTTACTAAAAACAGCAGTGTTATAGCTCTGCTGACAAGATATCGTACAAAACAAGGGCAGATGGTACTAAATAAATTCAGCTGACATGGAAGTCATTCATTTGGGGAATTCATTATCTTTAGGGACCCTCTGGTCCTGAGGCCATGGTTTTTCCAGTAGTGCCTCCGGAGTTTCTGGAAGGTCAAGAGGGGGAACTCTAGGCTCCACTAACCCCACTTCTCAAAACGGATGAAAACCTACTCACTTCTGACGGAATAGGGCCTGTGTTAGTAACTCAGTGACTTAACACAGTGTGGTATCTTACAATTTTGTAGATTAGAAGTCCAATGTGGGTCTCACTGGGCTGGGATCCAAATGTGAGGAGGAATGTGTTTCTTCTGGAGGCTCTGCTGGAAAATCCATGTCTTTGCCTTTTCTGGCTTCTAGAGGCTACCTACATTCCTCCGCTGGTGACCCCATTCCTCCATCTTCACATCCAGCTGTGTGGTGTCTCCTTTTGATCCTTCTTTCATCTTCACATCATGCTTTGACCATACTGGGGGAGGCTCTGTGGCTACCTTGGGCCCACCTGCGTTGCCTCACAGTTCTGGAACACATCTGCAAAGTGCATTTTGCCATGTACTGTAATCCATCCACAGGTTCTGGAGCTCAGGACATGGGCATCATCAAGGAATGTTATTCTGCCTCCTGAAGAGTTAGACAAATGTGGTTTACCAGGCTTGCTGGGGGGGAGGGGAGAGTGGCTGAAGCAGGTCCAAGGATCCAGGTCTCCTGCTGAGTCAGGACCTTGGTCCTGTCCTTTCTGCTGTTTGCTGCACCCCATGCTGCCAGGGGGAGTGGTCTCTGCCTCACGCTGCACACTTCATTGCAGCCACTTTGTCCCTGGGTAAGACGCTGGCCGGTGGGTTGGGAAGAGGAGCCATCGCTTCCCACAGGAGGTGGGAATGGGGTAGGAGTGAGTGGTTGTGCTGCAAGAGCTCCACCTTGCTGTGGAATCATCTATGGTGACATTGTCAAGCTGGACTAAATGAAGTGGGTGGGGACCTTCCCTCTCCTCCCAGAAGCAGCCCTTGGACCTTTCTCTTTGTACCACCTCTCCTTTTTTTTTTTTTTTTATTTCTCATAGCGTAACTATGTACATTAATGCAATCATGGGGTACAGTGTGCTGTTTTCATATATATCTTGAAATATTCTCATCAAACTGGTTAACATAACCTTCATGTCATTTTCTTAGTTATTGAGTCAAGACATTCATACTCTGCTTTTAGAAAGATTCACTTGTACCCTTGTAAGATTAGCCATAGAGGTAACCCCACCAATCACCCTCCCTCCCCCTGTCCATCCCCCTCACCTCCCCTCTCCCACCCCCTTCCCATGTTCATCTCCCCCTTTCTTACTGAAACCAGGCAAGCTCCTTTGCCTGCACTTCGTTTGGCAACCCCACTCCTCAAACTCCTCTGTTCTGCTGAGCTCCTGGCTTTCTGGCTCAGTCGGTGTGTTTCAGGTTTCAATTCCTAGGAGATGAGTTTGGGGCAGGTGTCCATAGTCTTGGGGTAGAAGAGAGGCATAGTCACCTGGTCAGTAGGTCGGAGGATGGTGACAGGTGAGGTTAATATAAGCAGCTTGGCCACATGCAACGGATGTTACTGTGGAAACGCTTTGTGCTGATTGAATTTGTGTTGTAAAAGACTTCATTATACAATGTTTCAAATTTACAGAAAAATTGCAGTGAGAACTATATAATGTCACCCAAATCTATCAGTTATAAACCCTTTGCCACATTGGCTTTATCTTTCTCCATATTAGATAGTGTCTCTTCTAACATATTTGAAAGATATATACATTGTGCCCCTTTGCCACTAAGTACTTCAGAATGTCCTTTTGAACAAGGACACTCTTTTCTCTCTCTTTTTTTTTTTTTTTTTGAGACAGAATCTCAAGTTGTTGCCCTAGGTAGAGTGTGCCCTGGCATCATAGCTCTCACAGCAACCTCCAACTCTTGGGCTCAGGCCATCCTCTTGCCTCAGATTTTTTGTTTTTTTATTTTTAATAGAGATGGGGGTCTCACTTTTGCTCAGGCTGGTCTCAAACTGGTGAGCTCAAGCAATCCATCTGCCTCGGCCTCCCAGAGTGCTAGGATTACAGGTGTGAACCACCGTGCCCAGCCTGGACAGTCCTTTTTCATAACCACACTTCAATTAGTAAAAATAGGATATATTATGAATGCAATTGTACAGTATGTAGTTCATACCCCAATTTTGCCACTTAATACAATAACGTCCTTTACAGTAGTTGTTCCTGCTGCTCCAGGATTCCTTCCAGGATTATGCAAATTGTGTACTCGTCGTGTCTCTTTAGTTTCTTTAATCAAGAACCGTTTCTTTGGCTCGGCGCCTGTAGCTCAGTGAGTAGGGAGTTGGCCACATACACCAAAGCTGGTGGGTTCAAATCCAGCCTGGGCCTGCTAAACAACAATGACAACTGCAACCAGAAAATAGCTGGGCATTGTGGTGGGCACCTGTAGTCCCAGCTAGTTGGGAGGCTGAGGCAAGAGACTCGCTTAAGCCTAAGAGTTTGAGGTGGCTGTGAGCTGTGAGGCCACAGCACTCTACCAAGGGTGACATAGTGAGACCTTGTCTCAAAACAAAAGAAAAACAGTTTCTCCACTTTTCTTTGATGCTCATGACATTGGTATTTTGGTAGCAATTTGGGGTTGTATGATACTTGTTCACTGTTCGATGCCTTGCAGTTCTATTTTTGTCAGGAATGCTGCATAAGTGATGTTTTGTGTCCTCAGTACATTAGGAGGCACATGATGTCATTTTGTCCCATTATTAGTGACATTAGTTTCAATTTCTCGGTTAATGTAGTATTGCATTTGCATAATTTAATCTATCTCTTCTAGAGGAGTTGAGCATTTGAAATCAGGCATTCTCCTCTTGTAAAGTTGTATTTGGTTTGTGAGTGCCTTTTGGATATTGGGTTTCCCTAAAGTGGGCGTCCCGGCTCTCTGCAGCATGTACCCTTTGAAAGGGTAGAAAGGCTAACGTACTCAGGAAGCTTATTGTGAAGAATAAATTGCCTGAGATTTGAACAGAACATTATCTCTGCCCTTGTGGCACAGGTGAGATTCATCCCAGAGATAGAAGCACGGATGTGGTATTCACTGTATCTGATTATCCTGGCTGCCTAGGGATTCCTAGGACTGGAAAAGCTAGATTAGGATGTGGAGAAGTCTCTTCCTAGCATCCATTTGACAGCTCGGTACCCGCTAATGGAGATAGTCCAGGCTGACGGAGGTGGTCCAAGAAAAAGTCACTGCATTTTCTTCCTTGTAGATCTCTTCTGACATTGGCTCGTGGGGCCGATTCATTTGGCTAGCTTGCATGATGTGTGCATACCAGGCTAGGCAGGCCCACTAGGACTGCTCATTCACCAATTGTGACACTCAGGACTCAGGATGCTGCCATGTGGGAAGGCTGGGCTGCATAGAGCTCTGGAAGTTTTCAGTATGATCATAGCCAGTATTATCCTAGGTCAGTTCCTCTCAAGCTTCTTCTAGTTCAGTGGCTCTCAACCTTCCTAGTGCCGCGAACCTTTAATACAGTCCAAAGGAGTCGTGACCCACAGGTTGAGAACTACTGTTCTAGTTTGTGAACTTTTTTGTGTTGGGCATTTGAGGGTGCTGACCCCTGTACCTGCTGTTCCCACTTGTCATTACAAAAGCAAACACAGTGACCACATGTAGGCTACTCTAGGATTAATAGAGAAAGTGGTATGTGGTAAAATAGAATACATGATCACAAAAAATGTACATGATGGACAACCGTAGATCTTGTTGATGCTATCTGGCACACCATTCAAAAGCTTGGGGCCAGAGCAGTATGACACAGTACCTGGTGGGAGTGAAATGGGAACATATTTTAGGCTAGAAAGGTCCGGGAAGTCTTAACCATGAAGTGTGACTGAGCTGAGCTGGGGAGAGTCGGGTGAGGATGGGACATGTTGGTAAGGCAAGGGCAGTGGCTGTAGGCTCACGTGTGGTAACAAAAGCTCACCCTTGCAGACCCCCGGCAGCACCCAGTGGGACTAGCCTGTGAGTATCACTGCAAAATGGCCAGAATTTGTGTTTGTGAGAACATCTGAGTAATTATTGAATGATTACCCAGCACTCCCAATTAAAAGGTGGATGAAACCAGTCTTCCAAAGTCTTTCTGATGAAACATCAACGGAAAGTCTTTATAATGGAACATTACTGCTTGAGTGATTATTTTCAGAACACAGTGATCAGCCAAATGGCTTCTAATTGATCTCAAAATATTTACCAAGCCTCTCAGTGTGATAGTTCTCTACTGCACTGCTGATTTATCCCCAAAAGACAGTAAGAATATTAATGTTCCAAGACTAATAAGACACATGTGCCATGACTGGTTAAAGATAAAAACACAAAGTGTGCAACTCCGTGATGGACATAAAAATGTCCACAGGGCCCCTCTCTTCTCCTCTTCACTTGAAGATGCCAAAGGACTATTTTAGGGAGTCTGTGAAGAACCAAACAGGTCACACATCATAGTCAGGTGCAACTTCTTGCACACGGCACAAGCATATTGAGTCCCAGTTAATGAAATGATTTGTCTCAGAGGCACACTTCAAAATAACACTGTGAGTCTTCAGTCCTTAGAAACATTTCCTGAAACTTTTTACATAGCCATTAATAACTGAAGAACTTAGAATTCCTGGGTCCTGACTTTATTTTTTTGACATGTTCCTCCTTCCTGCCACCCTGCCCACAGAGCACCAAATACCTCACTGAGGTGCTTTTGAAATATGTCTACAACTCTTTGATTCTCTTCACTACAAGGAACAGAACCTGGCTCAGCGCCTGTGGCTCAAGCAGCTAAGGCGCCAGCCACATACACATGAGCTGGCGGGTTCGAATCCAGCCTTGGCCTGCCAAACATCAATGACGGCTGCAACCAAAAAATAACTGGGCATTGTGGCAGGCTCCTATAATCCCAGCTACTTGGGAAGCTGAGGCAGGAGAATGGCTTGAGCCCAGGAGTTGGAGGTTGCTATGAGCTGTGATGCTATAGCACTCTACCCAGGGCGACAGCTTGAGGCTCTGTCTCAAAAAAAAAAAAAAAAAGAACAGAACCTAAGGTAGGCTCTTCACCTTGCATGTGGGTTGGACTCAAAATTGAGGCACTCATGTATAGAATAGAGTGGTTCTGTGGCTGTCTCCCAAGTTGTAGGACGCTCAGGAGAGTGGAGAGTCCTACCTGGTGAGGAACCCCGTAACCTGTCGTTAGCAGCTGTGCGAGTAGGCAGTCTCAGAAGTGGATCTTCCAGTCGTGGTGAAACCTTCAGATGACCGCAGCCCTGCCAGCCACATTCTGGGTGCAGCTAAATGAGAGAGAACCACCTAGCTAAGCTGCTGTCAAATTCCTGACTTGCGGAATCTGAGATAATGTTTGTTTTAAGCCACTACATTATGGAGTAATTTGTTGTGCCGTGCCTACAGTAAATAATAGACCCTAGATCGTTAGCAATGATTTTGGCATACTTATAGTCAGACGCATGAGCATTGGGTCATAACCCATGAGGACACTACTATTATAAGCATTATTTTGCAGCTTAACTTTTTAAAGCGATTGCTAGTGTGATATATTAACCACTAGCCCCCCTGGTGTTTATTTTAAAGGGACTGTTACAAAGATTAAATTGATTCATGGATTCATTTGTTTCTCATATTTTTTTAATTTGTTCTGGGTCGTTGTTGATGCTTAGACTTATGGAGGGGGTTATCTCTGCGTGACTTGGGACACATTTGTCTGGGTCCTCAGAGGAATCGGCAGTGACAACAGGCCTTCAGCACATCCCAAAGATGGCTGGAAAAATGAATATGCTTGGGCGTATATTCCCAGAGGTGTGGTGCCTGTCCCTGAATTGCAGTAAAAATTATAGACAGCCTTAGGAAAACTGTATTTGGAGACACTCTGTCTTCCCCAAAGAGATATTCATAATTTAATTCCTATCCTGCACATTTGGTATTAGCGGAAGCCTCTTGGGATTGTGTGTGTTCTTAATTGTTAAAGATGCTGCTTGCCGGCCCACCCATAGAATTTCTGCACAAGAAAGTTGCTTTGGTCAGGTATGCCCTAACCCTTCACCGCCTTTTAAAAAACAAAACATTGAGTCCTTTGTGCTTAATATAGAAATAATTTACATGATCTTGCTCTGGTCATCACCACTTTTGACTCTTAATAATGTGGCACTTGGAGGCTTCGTAACAGTCATGCCAGTACCTCAGTGCCTGTTTTCTGCTAGAGAAAGGAATCTCTGTCCCTCAGTGGAGGGTGTTTCCTGGGTTCTTTTCCTTGTGAAGGACATTTATTGTATAAGTAATACATGCCATTATAGACAAATAAGAAAATTCAGACCAGTAGAAGAAAATAAAAACTATCCCAGTAATCTCACTTTCTGGAGATAGCCTCTGTTTCTAACATAATGAATTGCTTGGCTCGGCTCAAGCGGCTAAGGCGCCAGCTATATACACCTGAGTTGGTGGTTTTGAATTCAGGCCTGGCCTGCCAAACAGCAATGACGGCTGCAACTGAGAGGGCCAGACCAGCGCCATTTTGTTGTTTACTGCCTAAGTTCTGCTCCTCATTTTGAGCCCCTGCCACCATCTTAGATAATAAGCTTCAGCTTCCCCCAAACCCTGGCCTTTCCCCGAAATCAAGCACCCCAGTCAGCCAATCAGAAGTGCTCCCCACCCTTCTTGCTTCATACCACCCTAAGACCCCAGTTAGGAAATCCCCCACCCCTCATACCTGTACCAATCCAGAGCCTCCTCGTATTTTCCGAAACCCTGACCACCAATCACCCATACTTCCCCATACCCCGACCACCAATCAAAAATGTACCCCACCCTTCTTCACCCTTCTTGCTTTCTTTATCCTATAAAACTTTCCAACCCCCTAGGCTCGAGGCCTTCCTTGGTATGTTTGCCAAGAGAGGGTCCGAGCTCGAGCTTGCTAAATAAAGCTTGCCTCTTGCTTTTACATCGGAGTGTGTCTCGGTTCGTCCCTTCATGGGCTCAGGGACTCAGGGAAATTCTGGGTACAACACAACCAAAAAAAATAACTGGACTTTATGGATGGTGCATGTAGAACTAGCTACTTGGGAGGCGGAGGCAGGAGAATCGTTTGAGCCCAGGAGGTTGCTGTGAGCTGTGATGCTATGGCACTCTACCCAGGGTGACAGCTTGAGGCTGTCTCAAAAAAAAAAAGTAAAACAATGAAGTGTGTCATATAAGTTTCCTATTGTATTTTTTTCAAAGTACTTTCCCCTATATTCAAAATATCTCAGAACAAATTCAGAAATAAAAATGCCCAAATAAATTTTTACTTTGCATTCGTTTATTCATTGCCTTTTGTTATGATAGAATTCTTTGATTACAAGAATTCTACCATAACAGAATCCACTGAATTCCATAGCAGAAGAATCTTTGTAAAATCTCACATCTCTAATGGTCCTGGGCAGATCAGTTGCGATGGTGGTTTGGAAAGAGTAAAATAGCCTAGGATGAAGATCTGGTCACTCTGAGTGGGTGACATTTGAACTTAGAGTGGCCATCTTGTTTAAGGGGTGGAAGTATTGGGAGGATCGAAAATCCAGAAAAAAACTAATTGCACTTTATGCATGTTTCCTCCTGCTGCCTTTGGGGCGCTATGTAGGACATTCGTAGTTGGAGAGCCAGATAATGGGCAATAAATCACGATCTGGGAAGTCTGGTCTCTGAACAGCTGTCAGCCAGCTGCTGTGCTGGAAACTAGGCAAATAGTGGGTGAGTTTTTATCTGATCGTCTGAGATTGTGTCAGCAACAGCAGAGCCATATTTTCAGATGATTGTTACATAGGCCTGAGTTCAAATCCTGCCTCTCCCTGTGAACGGCTCTGTGACTGGGAATGGGTTAGGAAGCGTCTGGGTTTCCTCACATGTCATATGCCGGTGATGTACCCATGCTGAGGGTTGTTTTGAGGAAGCACTAAACAGGACCCTGCAGCCAGCACATGCCTGGCTCCTGACAGTCACTCAGCGAGTTCCTGTCCTCCGCCTGCTGTTATGTTGTTATAATTGCATATAGAGAAGTTATAGTTGGGCTGTGTCTGCTCTAAGTTCACATTACGAAAAGGTCCCCCAAATCTGTGCAGCCACTGACCTTTCACTCTCCCTCCATAGGAAGCTCGTGGAGCATAGGAAGCTGGCAGGTTAAATCTGATGTCAGTAACACCGAATCCCCTTGTCTAAAAGGAGGGAGGATATTGGTGATGGGTTTTGGTTTTTTTGTTTTTTAGATCTGTCACAATTAGGGATGTAGCCTCCCTTTGGGTGGTACTGGGATTATTTTATACCCAAGAAGACAGCTGGGCAGAGGCCAAATAGACTGACCAGTCATCTTCAGATGAACTTTTATTCTCAATGCTTTTAGTGTCTTCAATTATCTAAATTGTCCCAAGAGCCCTGAGACTGTTTTCCCTCAGAGTTTGGGTAAGCACAGCTGAAGGGGGTGGGGAATTCCCAACAGCCTTCACTCAGGGATGATTTTCCCCAGGCTGAGGCGGGGACCACTGGCAAAATTTAATTACCATCCCTGCTTATGGCTGGACCTCAGCTGGCATGGTCTCTGAGGTTTTAAACAAAAAGCACACACCTCCCCAGCAGTAGATTAGGGAGATGACCATTCAAGCAGGGGATTTGGACATGTTAATTCTTCTTGGAGCAGATATCTGCCCGGGAAAGGGCTATGCGACCTTATTTAGAAAAATGGCTACACTTTGTTAACCTTTATTCCCTTAAGAAGGAAAAATCGTTACATGGCAGAGGTTCAGGCCCCATGGGGGATTTTCTGGGATCATTCTTCCTCTTAAGAGTCATGTTTCCCCAGATGTGATAAAATTATCAGTAACTTCTAACTTCTCCCTCCCCCACTCTTTTCAGTTGGAAAATGAATCTTTATCCATTCTTTCTTGCATGTCCTAGGCTTGTGTCTCTTTCTTTCCAGTGGTACAAGTCAAAGTTTTTTTTTTTTTTCTTTTAAATGGATGAGGGAAAAGGCATTCATTTGAAAAGATGCTGCCGTGTGCACTCCACTCCCACCATGCCTCGATTCAGTCCTGGAAAGCTGGTTTGCTGATTCAGCTGAGTTAGTGACGGTGGCCAGTTGCAGTCAGTCTGCTCAGAGCCTCCGAGATTGACTCAGCCAAGGAACACTATTCGCTTCCGTTACTGAGAATTGAATTTGGGGGGAGGGGGACCACACTGATGTGCAGTTGGAAGACCCAGGCCCAAAGGCAGGTTTTACCTCTGCCAGTTGCATAACTGGGCTCTCCGGACCCTGGGTTTCTTTCCCTGTACTTGAAGTGACACTGTGCAGGGCCTTCTCAGGCTCCTGGCTGGGAAACTGATGGACAGGATGTTGTTCATCCTGTTATTTCCAGTCATTTATCTAGTCATTCATTTCTTTATACAATTACCCTTCTAGGACCCAAGAATAGAGAGGTGAACGTGATACACCGTGGCACGTGGTAGGAATTGTAAACTGCTGCTGGCCTTTTTTTTTTTTTTTTTTTCCCTTAAGTGAGTCAGATATAGTTGAGAAAGCTTTAGCTCTTTCTCCCCAGAGCCTGTCACTAGAGAGGAGGAGCAGAACATGGCCTTGTCTACTGACCCTGCCCGCGACTCTCTGAAACCAATCTGAGGAAAGCCTCTCATGGGAATGGCATTTCCAAGATTAGAGGTCAAGTGAGACTCCTCTGTTGAAAAGTTTTCCTGCCCTCTGCCAGAGCTTACAACTCGGAATGAGAGGGATAGAAATTGGGAGCAGGAGGAAAGTGGAACAGAATCTGAAGTGTCTTGTTGATGGAAAGAGGATGTAGGAAAATTTGAAATACTGGTATTTCAACTGGGCCCCGACTTACCACCTATTCCACTGGGAGAGGTGGAGTAGGTGATAGGGGAAGAGAAGATTATTACAACTTCTCGGGAGTAATTTTGTGTGTAAAAGCCCTGAAGGACCACATTCCACTGATCCCTTTTATTAACAAAATTGTACTTTGCAGCCAGGTGGGGTGTGGCCTTAGAGCCCTTCAGAGGCAGCGCCCGAGGGTAGGGAGCTGCTTAATTGCACGTTGCCCTTTGGCTTCTTTCCAGTCTTTCATTAGGGATGACCCCTTATCTCTAATTTCTGAGCCCAGAATTTTTTGTTTCTGTTTTTCTCTTTGTGTGCTTTTTATGGAGCTAAACAGATCGTGATCTAAGTAAGCACTAGCTTTGGAAGGCAATTATGGTGGATGGAAAGGGTCAAGATGGATTCCACTCCAGATACCAGTGTGCTGGCTGTGGCTCCAGGCATCACCACGGCCAAGTTGACCCACCTGGCTAGCTTAGCTGGGCCTCTTCTTTCTGACTCATTCCCTCATGCACCTCTGGAAGTGGCTGGTTCTTATCTGTCTTCCTGGGATGAAGTGTGCCCAGAGAAGACTGACTTTTCTGTAGTTTACAACCCTGGTTATAATCAGAATCACCTGAACCTTTTAATAAGCAAGTTACAAGGAACCTCTTTTATAGATCCAGTTTCAGATAAGGATAGAAATTTGTATTTATTTTTGGGTATTTTTTGTTTTTTGCGGTTTTTGGCTGGGGCCAGGTTTGAACCCACCACTTCTGGTATGAAATTTGTATTGTTAAAGAGCCCTGTGTGTGACTAGGATGGCCAGTCAGGATGGGGACTCTAGGCCCTCCTGCCCCTCCTCACCCTTGCTACTCAGTGTGGGCCATGGCCCAGCACCTTCTGCCTCTCCTGGGACTTGATCAGGACATGCAGGCTCTTAGGCTCCTCCCCAGCGTCCTGCCCCAGAGGCCACTGTTTCGAGAGATCCCCAGGTGATTTGTGTGCCCATTAAGCATGGAGAGGCCCTCCCTCAATATGATCAGTGCTTGATTGTTCCTGGAAATGGAGTATTGACCTGTCTATTGACGTGTTTGGTTTACCAATGCCTTTCCTTCTAAGAGTGGGTCCAAAATTTGCGTGGATGCAATTTTTTAGGAATTAAAATGCGAATCGTCTCTTTTGTGGATTGTGACCAATTTCTACTGCTGAGTTGCTTTGCTTTCTGTTGTCCACTACAGGCACAACAATGTGGCTCATTTAAATAAGCTGGTGACATGAGCTGTGTTCTGTAGGCAAATCCCAGGATTTGTGTTCCTTGGTTGTAAATATTCTCCTTGTCTCTGTTCCCTGTCTTGGGAGGTGGTGTCTGGCTCTGCCTCCCTCTCCGCAGAGGGAAGCGGTTTCCTCCTCTTAGTGATTGCCCCTTCTATACATGATTGCCAGTGCATTTGCCCCCACGTGTTGGGATTTTTTTGGTTGACATTTCGACACCCATGGGAATGAGGCCTGTTTTTATTCATAGCTGCACCCCGTGTGTCTAGGGTATACCTAAGATTTAGTAGGGGGTTAGTGACTGTTCACTGAAGGAGTGAGTGAATGGGTGGTGGTGGTGACTGAGAACTCTCGGTGTACTCTGAGTGTGGACTAGTGTTTCTTCATTCCTCCTCATAATACCTGGGTGGAGGGGGAAAGTCATTTCATTTTCTGTTTGAAACTGTGGTACTTGAACTGAGAAAGGCAAGTCTACAAAGATGAAACACAGTTAGACCAAATGTAGATAGAGCCCCTTAATTAGATTGTTAGGGTGGCCATTTAGGTTTGTAGTGATTTGTATCGGTACTTCCCTCTGCTCTTACTGGAACTCCAGCTGTTGTCTTCCCATGGAGGCGGGATTCCTGCTTCCTTGAAGTGGGAAAAAATCCTGTGTCCAGGTCCAGCACTAGTTTTGGTTGGTACTTCTTTTTGTGTGTTTGTATTTTTTGAGACAGTCTTGCTCTGTTGCTCAGAGTACAATGTTGAACTCCTGGCTCAAGTGATCCTCCTGCCTCAACCTCTTGAATAGCTGCTGCTACAGGTGTGTACCACCATGCTCAGCTAGCTCTTTACAATTTTTTTGTAGAGATGGGGTCTCTCTATGTTGTCCAGCCTGGCCTCGAACTCCTGGCCTCATTGGGTCCTCCTGCCTTAGCCTCCCAAAGTGCTGGGATTACAGGCATGAGCCACTATACCTGGCCTGGATGGTACTTCTGAAATGGTTTCTCAGCCTTCTTTCTTAAAGTCATAACCACCTGGCACTGAATTAGCCACACCTTGCCCAGTGATAGTGAGAGCCTCATTACAATATGATTTTTTCCCCTGGGGACTTTAGGTTGAGAGGCTCTGCAGTCCATTTAATATAACTTTAAGCAATTCATAGTTGAGAAGAAAAATTCATCGTTGAAAATTTTCAAGAGGAATGATCTGCAGTGGTCATCTTAGTTCTTTTTTCTGTGGTGGGGGTTGTAGGTACTTTCCTGTTAAATAGCATCCGGCCTTTCTCTGCTGTTGACTGAGCCTGGACAGTTTTTCATTTGCCATTCTTGAAACTGAGAAAAGGGGGGTGGCTCCTGTGGCTCAAAGGAGTAGGGCTCCGACCCCATATGCCGGAGGTGGTGGGTTCAAACCCAGCCCTGGCCAAAAACTGAGAAAAGGCCAGAGCTTCCTGTCTTAATTGAGAAATATCAAGGATGGAGTTTTATATCTGTTAAAAATATAAGTAAGAATTAGATTTGTTTATTTTGAAATAAATGTCCTGGTTGTTCTACCTGACCAGAACTTGCTTTCTAGGTGTGTTTTGTGTAGGGTTCTTTAGGGTTTGGAATAATCGGATCCGACTGAGAACGGCCTCAAATGTTTTGTATAGTTTTGGTACTTAATACTCTAGACTTTTACGGCTTTTTTGGCCTCGTGGTGAGCGCTCAGTTCCCCTGCACCAAACCTGCCTATCTTGTGTCTTCTTCCTCTGCTTATGATCTGCCAGGGGTGCTGGGATCATGCACATGTCTGATAATCAAAGTTCTGAGTCCAGGGTGGTGCCTGTGGCTCAAGAAGTAGGGTCCTGGCCCCATATGCCAGAGGTGGTAGATTCAAACCCAGCCCTGGCTAAAAACTGCAAAAAAAAAAAAAAAAAAAAGAGAGAGAGAGAGTTCGGAGTCCAGGCAAAAGGACCTGGCTTTTGTAGGGGAGTGTAGTGCTGTTGGGACAATGTCTTCATTTGCCAAAGGATACTTTTAAAAAATATGCTTTGGAGTTGGCTGCTCTGTTCTGGAGAGCTGGGATTACCACATGTCTGACCTGAGTCTGAGGATTGATCTCACGAGGGTGAGGTATAGCTAGGTGTCAACTGGTCCCTAACATCTGGTGGGCTTTTAGTCCACAAAATTTTTGCTGGAGATTTTTTTTTTCCCCCTAAAGGTTAATTATATTGATGGATATGATGGATAAATAGTCAATCATCATCGATCTGTTAGATTTTCAGGATGGGAGGATCTGTAGAGGATGTAAAAGATTATTAAGGAAGATTTGGCAGAACTATTGAAGGAATTGCCACCTTCTGAAGAGTGCTGTGTGAGGCTTATTGTTCTTGTTGAACAGTCACAGTCAGTTAGTAAAATGTGGTAGCGCCTCAGTCCTTGCAGATTTGAGTGACCAGATGGAGATTTGATCCTCCCCATTATTCTTACTATGACAGAACTAAATTTGCCATGTTGACTTACAGAAGTTTGTAGGAATAAATTTGATGGTTGTATATGTTTTTAATCTCTTCTTTCTGCTCCGTGGGATATTATTTATTACAAAACATGGAATAGAGAAGTAGCCTGCCTATGGCTTGAAACCAGGCTTCCTTTATGCAAATGTATTTTGAAATCGTGGAGAAAGGAGGCAGGCCGAACTTGCCACCCAGTAAGTGTAGTTTACCACTCCTTAAATGGCAAAATTTCCTCAAAAAATTCTTTCGAAATTACAGTTCAGATTAGAGTAGGAGGAGTGAATATCCCAAGTGGACAGTGGCCATTGGTGGTTTTTTTTTCCAGTTTAACATGAATGCAGCAGGGTTTTCCTGTCCAAAATAGCTCCGTAGAACTTTAATGGCTAGAGAACAAATCTTCATTGTCCCCAATGTGCTCAGTGTGTAGGGAGGCATTTTGGCTGGATTCCTTACCGCAAAACAAGAGGACACCTTTTCTGTGGATTAAAACGTTCAAACTGGGTTTCAGATGGGTCGGGGGGAGTCTGGCCTGCCTTTGGGCTGCTGGTGTCTACTCCGAGCTAGGGTTATAGCAGGTTAATGTGAATCCAGGCAAGGGAAGAGAGATTTTGTAAAGCAGAATTCCTTTAGAAGTGACTGAGAAAGACCCGGATATCTGTTGTGTGAAACTGAAGCCACATCAGTGCCCTCTTGGGTTTGGGCACGATGTGAAATTCCTTCTTGAGGGAGTTCTGTTGGGAAAGGAATTTTTGCCTCAATTGAGTAACTTTTCCCGGCTATTTAATATGCATACTCTTCGGGAGCATTTAAAGATGCAGAAGAAAGATAGCATTGTTCAAAGACAATCCTCCCAGGCTGGGCTCAGCCTCTCTTCTGAGTGTGCCACAGTCCATTTGTCAACACAGTTCTGTTTGTTTAGAATTTGGTAACCTGAGGGGGCTTGTGGTCTTGCCAGAGCGCTTCTGTTCCTCACAAACAGTGCCACTGAAAAACGCATCTTGTGCAAGCTTGGGAGTTTAGAAATACTCCACTTAAAAGTGCAGTGTGCCATGGGGCATGTTAGAGACCATCCCAGTGAGGAGAGCACAAATGGCCTTTCTCAGAAGGCTGAAGGTACTTGGGACAGGTAAGCCTTCCTCTGTTCATTGTTTAAGAAAAGGAGGGACTTTTCATCTCTACCCCTTGCTTCCACTTGGCAGAAGGAAGTGGGTTGGGCCATCTGTTGGCATACTCAAGGCCATACAAGTCCCTTTTGTTCCCCTTCTTCTGGAGCGAGTCACATGTGCCTCTTTGCTTGAATTTCTCCAATGAGCCTCCAGCTGAGGCCAAGGGTAGGATGGGGTGGATGCCCATGACTGGCCATTGAGGAACCCCCATCAATTTCATTCCCTGCAACATTTGCTACCAAAGGCAGGACCCTCCTGTGGGTTTGCTTTGTTCTGATTGGCCTTCCAGAAATGAAGCCTGCAGTCAGCATAAACCAAGAATTTAGGTTTTCCCAAGGCAGAGTTTTTCATGATTCTATCTCTCCCTAAATAGTAAGACCACCTGCTGTGGAGCAGAACATCTGAATTTCAGAAATGACTGGTAAGTATTCCATGGGAGAGACCCATCCACACTGAACTTTTGGAAGTTTTTTTTCCCAATTAGGTAGGGTTATACTAGCAGGAATGGAAGGTGGTAGATAATTTCATGCTATGACTAATGACAGCTCACCAGTCTTTTCGTGTTTTTAAATGTGATTTTTAAGTATGATGAAGAACAGAATAAGCTTTATGACTGATTTTTGAGATGCTTATTTCCAAGGTAGGGAGCAAATGGCATCATTTCCATGGAGGTCAAATACTAAGGCACTGGCTGGAAACCAGTTAGGGTGCATTAGGATGGACACCCCAGTGTCAGTGGTTGGTCTGTGCAATGGCTTCCTGACCTTTTTCCTCTTTATCCTAAGCCTATGATGGGCCCAGTGGGAGAATGGGTCACAGGTGGTTTCGCCCTTAAGAATATGTTGGTTTAAAGCATGGAATGGAAAGGACTGCCACAAATTTCCTTAACTGAAGGAAGCTTTACAGAATTTGGGGACTTAATCCCCATGACAAACCTGTCACTTCCTTTGCATTTTCTTTTGAAAACAAAATATGTGCTTTTCTTCCCCCCGGGGAAAGGCACGGAAGCTTGAACTTACTTGTGACAGCTTTTCTCAAATGCCTTTAAAACAGGGAGTTGCAAAGGCATGAACTGCTGACTTTCTTTTTGAGAGGACATGACTTTAGTTTTTCGGTTTTTAAAATTTCCAAGGAGGGGCTCGGCGCCTATAGCTCAACCGGCTAAGGCGCCAGCCACGTACACCTAAGGTGGCGGGTTCGAATCCCCAGCCCGGACCCGCCAAACAACAATGACGGCTGCAACCAAAAAATAGCCGGGCGTTGTGGCGGGCGCCTGTGGTCCCAGCTACTTGGGAGGCGGAGGCAAGAGACTCGCTTGAGCCCGGGAGTTGGAGGTTGCCGTGAGCTGTAATGCCACGGCACTCTACCCAGGGGGACAGCTTGAGGCTCTGTCTCAAAAAAAAAAAAAAAAAAAAAATTTCCAAGGAGGAAGGATGTTTTAGGGGACAGCACTGGGCGTGGCATCAGCCAGGAGGGTCAGGCTGTGCTACCTGTCACCTGGTGCCTGAACCTGGGATAAGTCGCTGTAGGCTTGGAGTATTGGGTGTATTGTCAGAGCACTAGGTCTGGTGATAAGTGGAGTTGCTTTAAAGCACAGATTTCCAGGCTAAAATCAACTGTCCCCTTGACTCCAAAGCCGGTTATCACAATTGTATTGATCCATAAAGACTCATGATGTATCATCTGTCGCTTGGCTTCTGGCGGGGCGTGGGGTGAGGAGAGGCATTATCTGTGGCTCTGGATCCAGGTTTTCAGATGGAATTTGGAAACATGAACACACAGGCAGGCTGTTGAGAACTGGCACTTGCCAGAGAATGTGCATTAGAAAGGCCCAGTGCTAGATGGTCTTGGACCTTGGTGTTCATGTTCCCTCCATCTCCCTCCCTTGTTCTTACATGTTTAGTAATAACTTTGAGGCTCATCTTTTCATTTTAGCTGTCACGGAGCCCAGAGGTGGGTTGGGGGAAAACAATTTTGTGAAGCCCGGGAGGTGCGACTTCACAGCTCTGTTTGCTGCATTTTCAGGCACTACTTTATTAGCTGTCCTCTCTTCTAAGGCCAGGCGCACTGTACCTCAAGGCCTGGCCACTCTGATCCATGTCGCCTGGATTTATGTGGCCAGGTTTTGAATTCTGTTCCAACAGAGTTAACAGACTCCCTCTATGGCCATCATTTCTTTTTATAAAGTATGAAAGTAATGTGTTCACTGTAGATGACCTTTAAGATGTAGAAAAATAAAAGAGAATAAAAATCACCTACTCAGTGAAACAAATGAACTAACCCTCTTTAGGGACTGGCCCTTAATCCTGTGTCACCGGCAACTAAGATCTGAACTACCTGTCTGCAGACAGCTGGGATCAGCTGGGCTTCCCTACATCTTTGCGTGTGGTTTGTAATTATTCTGCCCTACACTTGAATCCTCCACTTACTGGAACTTTTAGCACCAGCTTCTCTGGTTAACCCAAATGTGCTTTATGTAATACATGGAGAGACTTCTTAAATGATTAGTGCCTCACTGTTGCAGTCTCTTAAAGCTTCTTAGGAAAGTGATTCTTTTTTGGAGTGGAAAGAAAATCACAGTGCCTGCCCTGCTGTCCAGCCTGTCCCTTCTGGGAATTTCCCAGGCATCTTGGTGGCCACGGGTGTATCCTGGGTGTACCCTGGGTGTGCTCTTCAGCCTCTGAATGGTATGCCTGCCCCATTTTCTCTCTTGCCTCTTCTCCAGCTGTGGCCTTCCTAGAAGGATTTTTTCCCCCCCTGCTCTGAATTTTTCATCTTCTTTTGTTGGTTTTTTTCTTCTTCCTCTCTCTGAGCCTGTCTGATGTCCTGGCACCTCACTTAGCTTCTGGGAGCAGGTCCTGTAGCTGGGCTCACACCCATTCTCCAGTTCTTCTCTCCTGCAACCTCCCTTTGATTCTTAGTTTTTGGTGAGTAGTATAGTATCAAAGACCCTGGCATCTGAATTAGGGAAAAGAGTCCCTAGGATTAGGCTCTGCTTCTTCCCTGCTGCTTGATCTGTGCTTTTTTGAGCCTTTATTTTTTCTATCAGTAGAAATCAGTTGCATGTAAGACTTATGAAAGAATTATGTCTAATTGTAAATTATTTTGCAGATCTGCTGTTTTTCCAGCTGTTCTTCCCTTCCTAACACATAAGGTAGTTGCGCTAGATTTTGTTATTGTTCTTGTTTAATTCTGATAGATCCCTTAAATAAATGGAAAGAGATACCACGTTTATGGATTGTACGACTTAATATTGTTCAGATGTCACCTCCCAAAATTGATCTATGGGTTAAATACAATCTCATTTAAAATCCCAGAAGGGAGGTGTGTGTGTTTTAAGAAATCAATAAGCTGGTTCTAAAATGTACATGGCAATGCAAAGGGCTTACAACAGCTAAAATGATTTTGGAGAAGAACATAGTTGGAGGGCTTATACTGCCAGATTTCAGGTTTTACTATAAGTTACAGAAATCAGGACAGTGTGCTGTTGGTATAAGGATAGTAGTCACTTGAGTCCCGAAATAGTGCCACACATATAATCAACAGATTTTCATCAAAGGGGTGAGGTGAGCCAATAAAGATGAAATGGGCTTTTCAGCAGGTGATGCTAGAACAATTAGGTATCCATGTGGGAAAAAGCAAATCTTGATCCTTAGATTGTACCATATTAAAAATTGTTTGGAAATGGATCATAGACTTAAAGTAAAAACTCTGATAGTTCCAGTAGGCTATTTATTTATTGTAGTCAGCACGAGGGAGGAGCCAGAATGCTAAGTGCTCACAGGGTAACAGGAAGTAGTTGGAGAGGGGGGTGTGTGAGTGGGAGA
>NW_003852406.1:14759508-14790853 GCF_000181295.1 Otolemur garnettii
GGTGTGAGTGGGAGACAGACACTGCTCTGTTGCTCTCTTTTTGTTGAGTAGTAACATTAAAACAAAAACAAACATGTTCCTTGCTGGCACCTTCAGAAGATAGTTTTTGGTTCTCCCATCTTATTCTCCTCTTCCTTTTATTAGCAACTCTGTAGCTCCTACACTGACTCTGGTCTGCATTAATTTAAACCTATTTTAAAATTTACTGGAAGGGCGGTGCCTGTGGCTCAAGGAGTAGGGCGCTGGCCCGTTCAAGCCCAGTCCTGGCCAAAACTGCAAAAACAAACAAAAAAATAAATAAAATTTATTAGGAAATTCTGGTGTCTAGTTAGTGAGCAAGGAATCCTTCCATTTAGCCAGTATTCTTCCTGTCCTTAGCGTCAGCCCCCTGGAGCCCACCTGCCCTCTAGTTGCGGTCAGGGGGTGGGGCCCACAGCTGGTGGTGACAGCCTCACACAGCTCTGTAATTTATCCGGTGGCCCTGGGCCACTTCCAGGACTTCTCAGAGCTACAGTGTAGGCTGCGTGTCTTTTTTTGCAGGCACATTTTATGTACAAGCATGGTAGGTGAGTCTTCAGACTCCCTTTTCCATGCGTTCTGTTAAGGATTGATTTGTGACATCTGTAGGGAGCAAGTTAAGGACTTCATAGCTGATATGCAAGGAAGGGTGAAAGAATTCTCCCTAAATTTCATTTGCCTCTGGAGAGTTGCGGGGGTGTGTGGTATGGGGAGGGGAGGGTCCACCTTGCGGGTAGCCTGAACTTGGTTATTGAAGCTAATTACATGATGGCTAAGCCAGTGCCAGGCCTAGGATCATCCTTTCCTTTACTCTATTTATAGAACAGATATCAAGTGAACATTTGCTTTTTGGCAGGCATTGTTGTAGATGTGGTGAAAAGAACTTCGAACAAGACCTATAAAGATCTTGCCCTAATGGAGTCTACATTCTGGGAGGAAAGGTTTCCTGGTACTTTGCCTCTTGTGTTTTTCTCTAAAAGCTCAGCCAACTGTGATATCTCCAAGAGGAAAGAACCTCTCTGTCCTCTGAAATCATTTTTATGTCGCACGTTCTCAAGAGTATGGCAGTGATTAGAGCGTATCATTTGGTGACTGTTTTTTGTTAGGGTTTGGGCTACCCTGGAGGGGAACCAGACCGTGCCAGACCATTTCTGGGTGTGGTGAGGGGGCAGAGAGTGAGGACACTGCCATGGTGCCTTCCAAATGGGAAATGTCCAGCAAATATTTATGGAGCAAATGGATATCTGCATGAGGTCATCACAGGGTGGTACCACAAACACCGAACTGGATTCCAGCTTCTCAGACTAACATTTTGAATTCCCAGGAACTGTGCTGAACCCAGGAGAGATGAGAGCCCTCCTGCCAGGAGGCCCTTTCCTTTGCTTCTGGAGCTAGTCCCGATATAAAAGCCCTCCCATTGAGGTTGGGAGAGTTTTAACTTGGCAGTGTGTTTGAAACCAGGGGTATTGTCTTGTGACCTTTCCCTAGGGTCTTGCATACTTTGATATGGCAGAAGCAGGCATTGCTCTGAAGTTATAAATAACCGCGCAGCTTGAGAGTTACACCCAAGGGCCCCCCAGTTAGAACAGCTGATTCCACTCTTGCTGTAGAGCAGAAAAACATCTCTTCAAAATCATGTGTGAGCAGAATGGCATTCAAACAGGATATTAATCTTCCCAGAAATTATACCAAGGAAGCAGGATGCTGTTTCTTTACCCCTCCCCTTTTGTTTGTTTATTTTTTGCCTAATACTGTATGTTTGTTATTTTAGCACATGCGAAATGAATGACAAGCTATTTTTTGTGTTTACTGGTGATGGGCAATTAAAGGTCTTCATTTTTTTTCTAAACTTGCAAACACTTGCCAAGCTACAGTTAACTGGTTTAAGATTTAGAAAGGACCTTAAAACCATTGAATATAGTTTTACCTGAAGATAGGAAGTCGAAAGAAGAAAAATAGGAATAGTATTCTGAAGTTAAATGTATTCAGAAAATTTCTTTGCATTAAAAGATTTTGACTTTTCTACTTTTTAGGTGTTAAAAATGTCTGTTTTATAGGAAGTGATGATCTGACATAGTTTTCTCAAATACCGTAAAGACAAAGTTCTTTTTTTCTTTTTTCCCAGTTTTGGCCGGGGCCATGTTTGAACCCACCACCTCCGGTATATGGGGCTAGCGCCCTACTCCTGTGAGCCACAGGTGCCGCCCAAGACAAAGTTTTATCTGTCAGCCCTGTTCAATCCCTTGGTGTGATGCTTGAGTTGCCCTTCTCCCATTTTGGAGTCCCCATCAGGTAGTGGTTTTTGTACTGGGACTGCCCTGTCCCGAGGCTGACCCTTCTCTGAACAGCTTTGCCTGAGGTTGGAGAAGTATTGGTGTTCTGTGGAACTTTCATACTCACAACCAGGCAAGTGCCTGGGAGGCAGAACATAGGCAGGTGGGGGTAAAATGTGGGTGGGCTTTGGGTCAGCTCTTTGATTTCTGTGGCCAAAGCAGAAATGCTGATGAGCTGGTGTTAGTGCCATGAGTTAATTACGTGGTAATTAAATGCTAACATAATTGATCAGAGGAATTACATAATTGAAGCATAATAAAATGTGACATGCTTAGTAAGCAATTGAGTTGTCTTCCCAAGGATGTTGGCAGTGCTCGGCGGGAGAAGCACAGATGTCTTTAGCAAGCTGCTCTTTGCATAGTTTTGCCCTTTTGTCTTCTAAGGAAGATGTTTGCCGTGTTAACTTGAAAATAGTCCCACATGTCGTACCTGAGAATCATATTCATAGTTGTACGTGAAATACTTTGTAGTACTTTGCATACTTTTTTTTTTTTTTGCATCCAGGATATTTACTTCTGTTACTAGTAAAATTTCAAGATGTTCTTTGGTCAAAGACTTTTGGTCTTTTCCGTACGTTAATGTAGCAGTGAGTGGGAAACTGTCTAAGAAGATTAAATTTCCCATAGTAGCGCTCTAAGCCTTAATTGGTATATTTGGTGGAACATACCATTTAATCATGGTGGTAAATTTAAATACATATTTCCTTGTATATAAATGAGTATTTAAGCACTGTTTATCTGTGGTACCCACCTCTTAGACTGCAGACCAGCTGCTCACACCACCGCCACCTGCACTCTGCCTCCTGCCCCCAACCACCCATGAAACTGGGTCCCTGGTGCCAAAAAGGTTCTAGGTCTGTGGCCAGGTCTAGGCACTGGTCATCAGGAGGTGAGTGGCAGATGAGGGAGTGATGCTTCCTTTGTATTTACAGCCTTGGTTCATGCTCCTTGACATCACCTGAGCTCCGCCTCCTGTCCCAGCCTCCCCCGTCTGTGGAAAAATTGTCATCGTGAAATCAGTCTGTGGTGCCAAGAAGGTTGGGGACTGCTGTTATACATGCATACTGAAGCAAATGTTCTTTTAAAAATAAATGGGAACAATTTGAAATAAAAGATGACCAAATTTGCTCCCAATTGGAGAAGAACAGGGAAAGAGAATTTATTAATTAAATAAAAGATAATGACTTTGAATAAATGAGAAAAGGAAATAAAATTTTGGTAACTTAGCTGACTATCTCGAATTGATCCTTGAAAACCTGGGTTCCAACTTGGAGCATGAATCTTTAGATAGTACAACATTCAGACTCATGTTTCCTTGTTGAGATTTTTTTTCTGTTACGGTACTTTCAGAGTCGTGAAGGTCTATATGTAGCCATTGTTTATCCTTTCTGTGAATAGAATATTAGTTACTTGAATGAGTGTTTTTCGTTTGGTGCTCTCGTGTGCACACAGGATGGCAAAAGTGACTTTTTTAGCTTCCTAACACTATCCAAGGTGTGTCTTGTTCTCTACTCCATGTCACAAAGAGTCTAAACTACAGGAAGCTTAAGTAAACTACTTAGGATCCTGTAAGCCAGGATTGGGGCCACCACAGTCTGGCTCTAGGATCTGTGATGGTAGCTGTTACCCTTTATGTCCTGTCTGCATATACTAGTTATTCTGACAGTTACAGAGTGAAGTGGTTTGGGATTTTGGCCTAGCTCCTTAATAAAAATAGATTGCCTTACTTTCTGTAAAAATGTGGATGGTTTTGGAAAGTGACCCTGTGTCAGTCACAGGTAACAGCATTTGCTACAGATTATTCCATTGATTGAGCTCTGTGTCTCCTATTTATTTTATAAGTGTTTATCCAGTGATAGTAACAAAAACATACCTTGTTGGCATCTCAAGTCTGTTGAATTTAGCAAACTTTGAGGATGTCTTCTGATAGAATGTAGATGCCAAAGAACACTTAGCCTTCGGGTTGCATTTCTAGTGCAGCAGTGTGGGTGCTGCGTGCCCCCACTCCTTTTCTTGGTGTGGTTTGCCTAGAGCACATGTGCTCTGCTGAGACTGGCCCGCCTGGCCGTCTGGTCTGTCTGGTCTCTCCTTGTACCCTTTTATTGATCACCAGGGAGGGAAGGGGCTTTGGGAGCTTACAGATGGGGATATACTTGTGCTTACTCTCTGCAGTAGTTGGGATGATTTAGATAATGAATGGTATAGATAAGGGTATGTGATAATATACATGCAATGTGTGGAACTTGTCCAACACAGAGTGAGATACACTACTCAGAGCTGGGCTTGTGAATTAGCACGTCATTTGATTTGCAAGTTAGGGGTGTTATCATTTGGAGGCCCCCGCAGAGCTAATGTTTCTTTCCCCCATAAATCCATGCCTGGTGATACTTTACCTATCCCTGGCAGTGCTGTGGCTTGGGGATTGGGGGTTTGCTGACCTTGCAGGAAAGACAGTGAGTGCCTGGCCATCAAGCAGCACCCTTCCTCTGCCCACTGGATGCCTCTAAGTCCTTGGAACAACTTTCTGAGAATTAATATGTGCTTTCTGGATGTGAAAGAAGAAGCACTCAGAGAAGGTCAAACTACAGCATGTCCCTAAAAAGTTGCCATGGTTAGGCAAAAATAGGGAATTATGCCTAACTGTGCCTTTGTTTCCAACACATGTTTACAAAATTTTATTGAATACTTATAAAATATTCTCTGCATGTTGGCCACCTCTTTGTAAAATTTTGTAATTAATATTTTGGAAATAAAGGCACATTTAGCTACAATTTCACCATTTCCCCCCCTCGTATGGCAACTTTTGGGATACCCTGTACAATGATCAGGGTAGTAGTACTTGGCATTAATGACATATGAACTCAGAAAATACAAGCTTCTAAGGAGTTTTAGTCTGTTTTTCATGTTTTGAGATGTTTCTAAGGGAAGAAGGGCTGATAAGAATATAAGAATTATCCCATTGCATCAAAAATCCAGTGCCTACCTCCAAAAGAATCAGGCCTAGGTCCAAACTGCCCACGGTAGGCTTGTGAATGTTTCTTTGCATTCTGCCATATTTTTTCTTAAAAATACTTGGGTTTTAAATTCTGCCCATTCTCCAGTGAATTTTATTTAGTCTTAAAATGATATTTTTCTTCCCGAATGTTAGAGGACAGTTGATTTTCCTGGAAGAGATGACACATGCATCCTGCAGTCCCCCAACTGCCATGGACCCTGGGTTAAGGGGGAGTCCTCCCCTCCCCATTCTATTCTACCCCCAGGGAGAGAAGGAGTCCTTTCTGCCCCGACAGAGAGATGTGTGTATAGCCATGCTCCTTGGAGCTAACCCCTGATTATTAAGGATTAACCCCACTTTCCTTAATCGTTATGGAATTTCTAGAGATTAATATGTTTAACTCAGCATGGAACCATTTGTGTTTAAACCATTCTTTTGAACCAGAGTGGAATGAACAAACCTATTTTCTTGGATTTCCTGTCTTAAGTTAAAACAAAAATAAATCTTTAACGTGCCTTCAGATGGTCTCTTTGGGATGTGTTTCTGAGAAGCTGTTCTCATAACCAAAAGTAACTCTGGTTGGAATTGCACCTCTTTTTTGGGGGGAGGGAGAGGACTGCCTGAAGTGCTTCCTTGTGGGTCCTTGGGTTTCAGTGTTTAATCCTGGTCAGTGCCCTCAGGAATAAGGACCACTCTGCATTGCCCATCTTGCCACTGTCCTGGGTGGGAATTAGGAGTGGAAAAATGTAAGGTTAGTATAGTTTGGATGCCTTTTTTTTTGGGATGCATTTGCCACATGTCAGTCTTTATAGCCCCTCAGTATCTTTCTCTATGGTTTGGATCTCATGGCAATGAAGAATTTTAGTCTTTTATTTTTATTTTTTTTCTTTTGAGACAGAGTCTTACTTTGTCAACCTCAAACTCCAGGTTCAAGCGATTCACTGGCTTTCCAAGTAGCTGGGATTACAGGCGCCCACCACAACACCCAGCTGTTGATAGAGATGGGGTCTTGCTCTTGGTCAGGCAGATCTTGAACTCCTGAGCTCAAGGAATCCACGTACCTCGGCCTCCCAGAATGCTAGGATTACAGGCGTGAGCCACTGCGACTGGCCCTGAGAATTTTAGTTTTTTAAAAAAATTATTTATATATTTTTAGAGACAGGGTCTCACTGTGTCGCCCAGCTTGGGATGTAGTGGTGTGATCATAGCTCACTGCAGTATCCAACTCCAGGCTTAAGTGAGCCTCTTGCCTCCGCCTCCTGAGTAGTTGGGACTACTGGTGTGCGCCACCTCACCTGGCTGAGTATTTTCTATTTTTAAGAGACCAGATCTTGGCCTCAAGTGACTCTCCAGCCTTGGACTCCTAAAATGCTGGAATTAGGGATGTGAGCACGTAAAATTTCTAGCCGAATTTTAGTCTTTTAATGGTGAAATGACTGCATTTCACTGAAAGCATGTCATTTCTTGGGCCCTCTAAGTTTGTTGTCTATCCTCTTTGAGGGGCTTATTTCAGGGCCTCTCTTGGTTCAGAAATGTCTTAGTGGAACATTTTTTCCCTTTTGTCTCCTATGCTCCTTTTTCTTTGTTCTGTATGTTATGTTGATCCTGAGTAGCATGATAAACTCCAAGAAGGCACTCGAAGTCCTACAGAAACAAATTCAGAGTCTTGTCACAAAAAAATAGAATACTGTATTGCCCTTTAAGATACTTAACAGTATACCTAAAAAAATGTAGATAGTAATTGCTGAAAGACATGATTTTCCCTTCCAGAATGTACATTTTCTTTTTTCTAACAGGTGGCATTTGAAATTCTGTGATGGTACTGGTTTGGCCCACAAGGCCAATTGTTAAAAATTCTTGGGTTCCCTTTACATTGAACAAAAGCAGAAGAATTAAGGGTTACTTGTCTAGATTGTAATTTGTCCATAGTATGTCTCAGTTTCTTAGAAGGAGAAGCCAGTCCACAAATGTTCTCTGCGCTGCCCTGTTGGTTCAGGGGAGGAGGTTCTGGACAGCTTGCGGCATTTCTCTCTGTTGGGTTTGGTAACGTCTATTTCCCATTCACCTGGCCTGCAGAATTGAATGCTAGTTAAATTCTGCTTTATTAAATCCTCCTCTTCCAGCCTCTATTTCCTCAGTCACAAAGTCACTTCCAGCCTACTTTTCTGGCGCCCTCATTTCTAGATGGCTTTGGTCAGCGCCTTGGCTTCTTAATCTCTCTACATTCTCCGTCCATGCATCCAGTCTGGCACTGCTACGCTAGAACTCCCAAGCCCTGCACCTTATTCCAGCTGTGCTTCCTACTTCAAAACCCTCTAGAACGCTTCATTCCTGAAGGGATGAAATACAAATCTAGCAGGTCATGCTGACTCCTCACCAGGGTGACCCGAGTCCTGCTGTCCTGCCCCATCCTCCCCCTTGTAGTCCAGCCAGTGGCCTCGGGCCTGCCCCGCGTTTTTGCTTTGCTCTCTGTGCGTGTCTCCGTGTTGCCAGCCGCCCAGAACCTGTCCCAGCCACTCCTCTCTTGTGGATCCTCTGCTCCCTGCTTGGCTGCTGCATGGGAAGTTCTGTCTGTCTCACATGAGCCCCTGTGACGCTGTTGGCAGAGCACTCCTGTCCTTCACTTTGTGTTAGCCCTTCCTGCACTGAGGCTGGTGTTAGGCCTCCTCCCCTTGGGAGGGAAGTGTTCCATAGCCTGGGGTCAGCTTAGGGCAGTAAGTATAGCTGTGGACTTGAGTTTAATCTTTGCTGGGAGCTGTGTGCCCTTGGGCAAGTCACTTAAGGTCCAGTTAGCCCAAAATGGCCCATCATTCTGCCCCCGAGGGTGATTGTGAGAATGGAAATGGAGATGTCACACTGAGGGGCCGAGCAGGGGTCTGGTGTGTTTGCAGCTCTCCATTAATGCTAGTTCCTTTCCAGTCTCTGGTCCAAGCATGGTCTGGAAGAAGCTCTGTGTGAAGTCGGTGTGCAGACCCTCCCAGGGCCTAGAGGGCGTTTTTGCAGCTACACATTAAGTTGGTGTAAAAGCCCATAACCCTGTCTATTGGAACTGTGAATCTGGCTGTTGCACTGATTTCTGTCTTTACTAGGAACAGAGAATGTTCCAGATCTCTTATGTGTTAACCCCTCCTCCCTCCACTAACCAAAACAAAAGAGAGAAAGACAATACCTTGTTAGGGAGTGGCAGAAACCCCAGTATTACCTTTGCTATATTTGGAAGACTTACCCATCTACTTTCTTAATAATGCCTGCAGAACTCAGCGTACCCTGCCCTAGTCACCGTCCCTTGGAGCCTACTATCCCAGTGTGCACACACCTCCAGCTCATTCCTCAGCTTGTGCAGTAACTCATTTCCAGAGGGTTGTTACTTGAACAAAACTTTTGCATAGACTATGAAAGAGATTTTTACCTGATTTCGGTATGTCACTAGTATTGTGAAGGCGGTGAAATACAATTCTGTTAAAAAAGTGAAGTATCTGATGCTCCTGAGAAAAATCCTGAATCTCCCTTTAAAAGTATGTATGATGCATCTGGAACAAAGTTCGAATATGGCCTTTTTCTCTCTCAAAGGTCTTTTGTAACTTATATTAGGCAAATGAGCTTGTTTAATGAAGAGTGGTAATTAATTCCGAGACGTCATTAGCAGGTAAACATAATCTGACCTTCAAGGACTGCGGGAGATATGTTAGCAGTTCCTGGGCATTGACTTTTCACAGGGGCAAGAAAACAGAAATTGTATCAGCCAATGTGGTGAATTATTTCAAAACACGGAAATTAATTTTGTGTCAGGGTGTGAGTAAAACAGAAGTGTTAAAGACTTCGCGAGTCAAAAGTTACGTGTAATCTCTCAGCAGTCCTTACACAAGTATTTGATAGATATCTCTCTAAATAATTGGTATTGCTAATGAGACGAGTTCAATCAGCTCCTGTCTTCACCTTGTTGGAGTGTGGAGTTAAGGAACTGGGGAAATGAAAACTTCCCTCAAAGAGAGTTAAGTATGCAAGATGCCATTTTTCTGATATGCTTCACCTCCCTCAGGCAGGGTGGAAATGTTAAGTGTGGAACATTTTGTGGGGAGGAGCAGGTGTGGTGTGAAGGCACAGACCTGGGATTTAAGAGCATGTGAGATTTCAAACTCCCTGTCCAGCTATTTCCTTATCTTGTTCTTGTCATCTTCTGTTTAAATCCATGTGGTAGATGGCAGTTGTCAGTCACCCCCCAATATAATTTTAGTCCTCCCCCAAAGCAAATGTATTGTACCCAGTTAGCTCAGTATTATGCTGGTGAGATTCGTCCTTGCTGTTTCTGTCACTGGTGTGTTCAGTTGTATTGCTGTACCATAATTCTTTGTGTGAATATACTTCATCCGTTTTCTTATCAGTGGACATCTGCGTAGTTTCCAGATTTTGCAGAGAGCCAGTGACTTGTGGTCTTGTTGTGTGGTGTGAATTTCAAACTTTTTCCCCTTTTCTTCCAGATAACTATAGCAGATCCAATTATTGGTCAAGTTCAGTCAAGTTAGTGATGAGTGTTCTCCCTTAAGAGGGGGCATGCGGCAGGGTCTGAAGCATTGCTATACAGATACAAGAAATTATCTTCGAGTTTACCTGTGTGGACATGCTACTAATGACTAAGGGATCTGTGCCATAGGGAACACACACGTGTGGGTTTTTGTTTTTAATTTTATCATTATTTTAAGTGACTTCTGCTCCTGATGGTTTTGTTTTTCAAACATGGGCTTTGTTTTTCTTTTTTCCTTTGGTATATATGTTTTATACCAGCTGCGCCTGCTGACACGGCCCCGCGTACACTGGCTCCTGAATGAAACACGTGCCTCCCTGCCGATTAACTCCCCACTCAGCAAGATCCTGAGTGGGGAAGGGCAGCTCCAGCACAACTACAAGAGAGCTAACCCGGTGTGTTGGTGAATCCCCCAAACTGAAGATTATTTGACAGCAAGGTTGTACTGTGTGGCTCATCCATCCGGTCCAACCATCTCTTTTTGCAGAGGGAGCTGTGGGTTTAGAGAGGTCAAGTGACTTGTCCAAGTAGAAATCCTGTCGTCTTCTGCCATTGTGCTGCGGCTCCTCTGACAGTGTTTATTGACTGATGGTCAGGCAGTGTAGTGTGGAAAGAGGACTTGATGTGCTCGCAACTTATTATTAGCTCTTGGCAACGGGGGCTTTTAAATTCGGTCCAGAATAACGTGAATTTTTTCTCTTTTTTTTTGTAAATGACACTCAGCACCCTTTCTTCCTTGGTATATGCTCTGAGTGTTTTTATGTGAGTTGTAGGTTTACTTTGGCCCTAATGACATCACACTGACATCTAGTTAGGAGTTTCCTGCTCTGCCTAAAGAATTCCAAGTTCTGCTTGGTTTCTTCTGACTACAGGTAAGACTGTCTAGTGTTGATAGTGACCTCTAATTATCTCAAGTCTTTTGATTTCAGTCTTGGTGCATGCTTGTTTCCAGACAGCTGCAGCCACCTCTCTTTCCTTCCCATGGCTGAAGGCCTTGGTGTCCTTCTGCCTTTGGTCCCGTCAGTCTCTGCCCACACAGCTTAATCGCACGGGAGCTCTGGGAGGCAAGCCATCTATCATACCACCACTCACTTGCCTCGTCTATGCGGTCATTCTTAATATCTGTGCCTTGCATCATTTTGATGGCTGTAAGGTTTATGGAGCTGTTTGCGTAACATTTCACATAGGGGTGAGGTAAGTAATTGCATGATAAGAGGCAGAATTGTGTTTGGATAAACTTGGTCGTGAGTCATATGGCAGAGGTGTAGGTTGGATAGAGAGGTGGGAACATGGGTTTTCTTGGACCATCCTGTGATGGTGTTGCTCCTGGATGCTACAGACTGGAAGATTCTGCTGATGTGCTTACCCTACCCCCACCCCCAGTCACCACGTGGGCCCTTCCCCGCTGTTGTGATTCTGTTGAGGACCAGTGAAAACAGATGAATGTGCTAGTGAGACTTGAGTGAGGGGTGGATGTTCTGAAGCCCATGACCGTGAGAGGCGGCTGCTGACGCAGAGACGCCGAGCCCTCTCGCCCTGCCTCCCATCGTGTGCCTCTCCAGTGCCTGCGTTCCGCACCATGTTGTTCATCCCTCTTTGGCCATCTTTACTGCTCCTGAGGCTCACCTATCTCCCTTTGTTCTCATCCCTTTTCTATAGACTCTGATCTACTGTTTATAGAAAATTGCAGTAAAGGTTGAGGTGTTTGAATGGTGGCTCACACCTAGCACCACGAGGCCAAAATGGGCGGATTCCTTGAGCTCAGGAGTTCAAGAGCAGCTTGAGCAAGAGTGAGACCCCCATCTCTACTAAAAAATAAGAAAAAAAAATAGAAAAACTAGCTGGGTGGGTGTTGTGGCAGGTGCCTGTAATCTCAGCTACTTGGGAGGCTGAGGCAAGAAGATTGCTTGAGCTCAGGAGTTGGACATTGCTGTGAGCTATGACGCCACAGCACTCTACCAAGGGTGACAAAATGAGACTCAGGTGATAAAGTGAGACTCTGTCTCAGCAAAAATAAGGTTGGGATATTCCTTCTATTTGAAATAAAATTGGTATAAAATATACATTTTTTTTTTTTTTGGGAAAAATGACTGAGTTAAAGTCTTATAGAAACACATATAAAAACACCCTAAGCAAAATTGTTTCTGCTTTTGTTTTTGAAAGTGCTGGGTGCTGTAGTTGTCTATTCCCACCTCCTTTTGTTGAGCCTGGAGAAAAATGAGGTGACTGCTGTTTTTGTAGTGAATCTGTATAATTGTCCTCCCCTAGCCCCCCAGCCTTTTAATTTTGTGCTCTTTTTAAACAGAAGATAACTTTGTCCTGGAAATTGACGATTCCACGTATAATTTGTTTGTAAAACTTAAAACATAACTGTTAATGCTATAAGAGAATCGGCTTACCACAACTACCCGCTCAGAAAATCAGACTTCCACGTTATCCCTTGTAAGGAATGTATTGATTTGATGATACAAAAGTTTACCAGAACCTGTTAGGCAAATCTGTCTCTTCGTTTACTTTTCTTTTTAATGAAACAATTAGAAGAGACTCTATAGCCTTGTCCTAGCTCTGCTTCTTACTTAAATATCCGTAGACTTAGTACTTGAACTGTTTAAGCCTCAGTTTTCTCACCTAACGATGGGAGATTGCTATGTGGGATGAGAGTGTATACAGAGCATGCACGTCCCTGAGACCCAACACACAGTGAACACTTGTTAAATGTTGGCTAAGAGCCTTCCCTTTTAGTTACTTCTTTTATTTCTTTCCGAGGCGGGAAGGAGCACAGGCTTGGGGGGGGCGGGGGAGGGAGGTGGAAGGTAGTTTTCAAAGACAGAGAAACTTGGGTTTGGATTTTTGGTCACTAGCATGTTTGGTAGATTTTAAACTTTTCTGAGCCCCCAAGTTCTTTATTCCACTGAAAATTAAATTCCTATCTGCCTTATCAGAATGTTCTGAAAACTAAATGGGGTAATATATACAAAAGTACGGTGTACAGTAGAGAGCCAGTAGCTATTAGCATTGCCTTTATTTTTTTTTTAGTGTGGAGTAGGAATATAATGCTAAAAGAGTAGGGGATAATAATATTTAAGATCCATTGAGTATTTACACGTGCTACACAGAGTTCTAAGCGTGGCTAGAGATACTAGCTTGTTTAGACTTCACAGTAATCCTAAAAGGTAGTTACTACTAGAATTCCCATTTTATAGATGATGAAACTGAGGTACTAAGTGGTTAAGGACTTTGGCCAGAGGGCTGTAAATGGCAGAGTTGGGTGAATTTGGGTCTGTGAGTAGAGCCCACAGTATTGACCAGAGAACTGGGGCTTCTAAATCAGACCCTTTCTTCCCGACGCTTATTTTTGTATAAAAGGAAGACATTGCCCCAACAGTCATAGTTGGCTGGCTCAGATGGGTGGGGGTGGTTAAGTCTCTCTCATTTACACTGGTAAATGCCTCATAAATATTAATAGGAACCAAGTCAAGTCTTGGCCTGGGCCATGTTGATTTTTCTGTTAGCGTTCACACCCTTATTTTAAGCTGTGTCCCTGGTGGCTCATAAATGAGACACTGAGGGAATTCACTTCCTATGCCTTTTCAATTTAAATCATTAGCTGGAGATGATGATAGCATATTAAATGGGCTTAACCTTGGAAGTTCTGCCTCTTTGCAAAACGGAGAATTGTGAGTCGCAGACTGCAATGTTCTCCTGTCTTCACAGGCTGATGTGGGTATGCCAGCTGCTAGAATTAGGCCAGAAAGCAAAAGTGATGGTTAAAGGAAAGTGGGTCTCATCAGCGGTACAGGAGAAGTATAATTTGTAGCAGCTAATTTCTGTTTGGTGGCTAAAGACTGTAAAATTGGCTACACAGTTCTCAGCGAAGCACATTCCCTGGAAGAGTGTGTGCAATATGCATGTAAAACTGAAGTTGTGTTTCTAGGAAGATGTTCCTGAAGCTTTTCAAAAGTCTTTTAGTTAGTGTCTAAAAATGTTGGAGCCAAGAGCTGCAGAGCGTGTGCCATCTTTCTTGGGGATCTGAAGTCTTATCCTGGGTGCCTTCCCGATGCTGTGTTTGTTAATTGTCCCCTCTGAAAGGAAATGGCACATGTCCATCTCCCCTGCTGCTTTGGAGGACAAAAAGTTAGGTTTGCAGAAGGCACAGAGCTGAGTGATACTTAAGTGTGTGCTTACTGATTGTGAATATACATAGGCTTACAAACTTCCTTTAAAGGAGCTAAAAGGATAATTGCACAGTTTCTATCTTTAATGCAAAGGGAATATAGAATTATGATTAAGTCTTGTTATTTCTACTCTGTTGGCAAAGGGACACCAAGGCAACCTTTTCTTCTCACCCTCTTTTTCTTTAGATAGCCATCTCACTCTTTTACCCTAGGTAGAGTGCTGTGGCATCCTAGCTCACAGCAACCTCAAACTCTTGGGCTCAAGTGATCCTCTTGCTTCAGCCTCTTGAGCACAGGCACCCACCACAATGCATGGCTATTTTTTGTTATGTTTTTAGTAGAGATGGAGTCTTGTCTCACTCTTACCCAGGCTGGTCTTGAACTCCTGAGCTTAAGTGATCCCCTCGTCTCAGCCTCTCAGGTGTGAGCCACCGCCCCTGGCTTTTTTTTTCTTTCTTTGAAACAGGAAACCTAGTTACATTTATACTGGTAAATGCCTCTTAAATATTAATGGAAATCAAGTCAAGTCTGGCCTGGGCCATGTTGATTTTTCTTTTAGCGTTTATACCCTTAGAAATGAAGGAGACGGTTGGAAAGGTGACCATATATATTGTTCAGTGGGAAAGGAGCATCAGTGGAGATTTAGAAGATCAGGTGCTGTTGAATTAGTAATTGTGTGCCTCTGTGTGTGTGTCTGTGTGGGAAATTCTGCCTGAAGAGGGAGATTAACTTAAAAAGTAATCTTTGATGGCTATCTTCTCACTCGTACTCAGTTGTTTTCTTAGGGACTTTTTAATTTTTAGGTACTTGCTAAATGTTTGAAAATACTGTATGTGTGTTTAATTCCTTACATTCTTGTCCTTGCTAGGGGGGATGGTTACATGCCCTGATGGCTTGGATGGAAGGAAGGAGAAAGTATTCCATTTTAAGCTTTTACATTATATATATATTGTTTCTTACAGTTTCTTTCCTTTGTCCTTCACGTAGATTGACCGGGAAGTGTGTCTGGTGCTTTGACGTCTCGGTTAGAGCTGCTTAAACCATAAACCTGAAGCGTGAAAGGAAAGGTGATCATAAGAATAGTTTTTGGTGAATTGTAGATTACATGCCACGCTTCTCTTTCTTTCCTGTGTCTGAGTTTCTCAAATCCGTGCAGTGGTTTTGAGGAAAGTAAAGAATGGCTGACATGGGAGCCCTGGAGTTGGTTTCCGGCCACTTGGTTCTTTGACACACGGTGGTGGGACCCTCAAGGATCAAAGAAAGCAGAATATGTCGGGGCTGAAATTACTTCTCCTCTGTTTTAGAGGGAAGAACCAAAAAATAAAATAGAGAATCTAAGACAATAAGTCCTGTGAAATTTTTTTTATTTTGGGTTTGAGAAACTGTATGGTTAGTTGGTTTCTACATTGCATCAAGGGTTGGCTTCTGAATAAGGTTTTAGGCTGTAGGGGTCATTGGTCGAGTTCTCATGAATGAAATGCAGGTCCTTTTGCCAAGGCACTGGCACAACCACCATTGGGTAGAACTGTGCTGGATCCTGGCAGCTGGAACAAGTAGCATCCTCCATGTCCTGTGACTGTTCTGAAGTTAACTATTTCTAATGAATTTGGAAGTGAAAAGCTTGTCACGGGAGTTGCTTTTCAGCAGAGGCGAGTATTTCCCTTTTTTTTAAAATTAAATTTATGACTTGCCAACCCCTGAGACTTTCTAAGAATGTTCTTCTGTTTGGCAGGTTTCTTTTTGGTTTATCCTGCCTTTTCTATTGTCTTTTTCTTCCCTTGCAGCTGACGTTTTGAGGACCGAACAACTCCCAGGTGTCAATTTCAGAGTTCAGAAGCCAGAGAGGAAAATTGCATCTTCTTCCTCTGATGTACAATTAACTTTGACTTTGACAGAGATTCACTCACCAGCTGGGATGTTGAGGGAATGTTACAGAGGATTTGGAAGTTGCCAAGGAAATGAATGGTCTGCCCTGAGCTTGCTTCTACACATGCACCCCCCCAGCCCCCCCAGTTCCATGGCTCTGAGGGCTGAGATAAGTCCCCAAAGGTTATCTACAGTTTAGATGCTAACTCCTGTCCTGCTTTTTTTTTTTTTTTTTTTCTCCTGAGACAGAGCCTCAAGCTGTCCCCCTGGGTCGAGTGCTGTGGCATTACAGCTCACAGCAACCTCCAACTCCTGGGCTCAAGCGAGTCTCCTGCCTCAGCCTCCCAAGTAGCTGGGACCACAGGCGCCCGCCGCAACGCCCGGCTATTTTTTGGTTGCAGCCATCATTGTTGTTTGGCGGGTCCGGGCTGGGGATTCGAACCCGCCACCTTAGGTGTACGTGGCTGGCTCCTTAGCTGGTTGAGCTATAGGTGCTGAGCCTCCTGTCCTGCTTTAAATATGCCGTTTTCTCAGACCAGAAGTCTGTAAAGTACATCATGGTGTAGCTGTTTCAACAGAGCCCTCATGCTAGAAACAAGGGGAAATAAATTCCAAGGAGAATGTGCTAAATTGGGCAGTTACGCTGGGGGAGATCAAGCTGGTGGCCGACATGTGCCTTAACGTCCTCAGTGACGTCCGGACATGGGGTGGTCGTCTGCACTTCTCCACCCATAAAGCCCTAAAATAAACACTGTCCACAAATCTGTGCCCCTCACCCATCCTGCACCTGATTCACAGGAGAGGTCAGAGGAGGGTTTTAATCCACAGCGGTGAATAGCTGTGTGACCTTAGGTAAACTGTGGGCCATTTTATTAGCAGCTAGCATCTTTAGAGCTGAGCGCTATGCTCAGTATACTACATGCACTTTCACATTTAATCCTCACAAGAACCCTATGAAGTTCAAGGTAGGTCCTCTTTCTATGGATGAGAGAAGTGAAGCTTAAGAGGAGGTTGTGCTGTTGGAATTCACCTAGGTCTGTACAGCTGCAAAGCTGCTGATGAAATGAGTCATCTGCCTGAAGCCACGTTGTAAACTTGGAATATATAATAATTGTGAACTTGTTTGCCCTTAATAATACAGCCTTTTCCAGCCTGAGAAGAGCAAGGCCCCCATCTCTACCAAAAAATAGAAAAATTATGTAGATGTGGCGGCGTGTGTCAGTAGTCCCAGCTACTCAGGAGGCTGAGGCAGGAGGATCTGTGGAGTCCAGGAGTTCAAGGTTGCAATGAGCTATGATGGTGCCACTGTACTTTAGGCAACAGAGCAAGACCCTGTCTCTCTGTCTCTCTCTCTCTCAAAAATAATAATAATAATACCTTACACATATGCACACACATATATATAGTTTTAGTTTCATATACGTATGTCTGCATATATAAGGAAAGTAAAATTTAGCTGAATCTCTAAGGGAAAAGTTGACAAATCCATTGGCAAAGAGACAGAATTTAAGGTACAAAATAACTGAGTAGATCTAGTGGACGTGTGTAAAACCACAGCTCCCCTAACTTGGAGAGTACATATTCTTTTTTTTTTTTTTTTTTAAGAGACACAGTCTCACTTTATTGCCCTCGGTAGAGTGCCATAACATCACAGCTCACAGCAACCTCCAACTCCCAGGCTTAAGTGATTCTCTTGCCTTAGCCTCCTGAGTAGCTGAGACTACAGGGACCCGCCACAATGCCCAGCTATTTTTTTATTGCAGTTTGGCCGTGGCCGGGTTTGAACCCACCACTCTGGGTAAATGGGACTCGCACCCCACTCACTGAGCCACAGGTGCCGCCCATATTCTTAACCACTTAACCAAATGGAACATTTATGAAAAGTGACATTGTATACGCCTCAATAGTTTGTATCACATGGGCCAGTCTAACAAAATCAAAACCAATTAAGTAAGGAGTTAAAGACCAAAGGCAAACAAGTTGCACAGTGCAGTAGGAGTATGAGGTGTTAATTTCCTTTCTTGTACTTTCTCATGGTGACCCCAGCTGGGAGGAGCTCAGTCTTGGGAGCTGACCTGAAGCAGAGTGGTCTGAGCAAAGCCGCCACCCCCGAGTCATTAGGGTTAGATGCTGCTCCTGTTCCTTCTGAGGGTCCAGGGGTAAAAAGTGGTTTGACATGGGAACCTCTCTCCCCGTCTTAGTTAGGTATTTTGTAAACATAAATCTCAGCCCTTCTACTCTCAGAGGAAGAAGAGCCCTGAAAACCACCTGGGACTCCTGGCGTATGGGAATTCTGCACTGTTCCAGCATTCCAGGGCTCTGATAACGTAGCCTTTTTCAGTGCTGGGACATAAAAATGTCTTACTGCACCATAAATTAAAATCATTGGCTTCTGTGAAGCTGTGAATAGGAGGAGCTTTGTAGGGGCAGATTTTATGCTCTGCGTTTCTCTGTTAATGTGATTGTTTCCATTCTTAGAGGGTCTTGCGTGTGCACGCCCATGCATGTGGGAAGCAGTTTGGGCACAGACCCGCCTCATCTGTGGTGCTGCGGCAGTGTGATGTAGAATGAGAAGACCTAGGCTTAGAAGTAAGGAGACAGTCAGTGTCCCCTGGGACTGAAGCCCATTGTTTCCCCTCCCTGAGCCTCAGACCTCTCCCTTAAAGCAGCCTCAAAAGGAATAGATGAAACCGTGTATGTTAAATAGCTAAGCGCTTGGCAAATAAGTATCAGTAAACGATACCTGTTGAAATTATCATCTCCTACAATTCCACTAATTTGGATTCATAGCTTCAGAATTCAGAATCAGTTTGGCTGCATTTGTACATGCCTTGATATTGCTTGCTTTTATCCATTCATTCTTACAGATGTCGGAGAAACTGCAGTAGGACCTACAAGTTCAAGTTGGCATCCACTGTACATGAATCTCCCAAGCAGATGAACAGAGACGAGCTTAGAATCAAAAGATTTGCAAGAACTTTCCTCTTTTCATTATGCACTCGCGAGGGAAAAGGTCCACAGAATGGAAGTCATTTACCTTAGGTCACAGTTAGTGAAGGATAGGAATAACGTGGTGGTAGTCATCCTCACAGTCGTCTTGACATCTGTGTGCACGAATTCGTTTCATGCCATCATTTCGAGAACACTGTTGCTAGACCAATGATTAAAGCTTGGTGAACGTAAGGCACTTGTCCAAGGTCATGTGGCTCCCTCGTTGTTCTGTCTGGCTGCAGATCTTCCTCCTCCTGTCCAGAGCTCTATGTGGCTTTCCTCTTAGGTACATTTAATATGATTATTAAAGTTAATTTGCTAAAGCCATCAATGTGTCCTTAGACAAGGTGCCATCTACAAAATGAAGATACTATAAAAATATTCTCAGCTCTCCTGAAATATATGTCTTAGAGA
Organism: Otolemur garnettii; assembly: GCF_000181295.1. NCBI lineage: Eukaryota > Metazoa > Chordata > Mammalia > Primates > Galagidae > Otolemur > Otolemur garnettii. Next base: position 14,778,823 of record NW_003852406.1, read on the forward strand.
TGATTTAAAACCAGCATGGGGTTATCTTGCTCATACAGATTTATGCAACTTGTTTCTAGTAGAACTTACCGAATACATTCCCCTCTTCGCTTTTGAAATGGGGTCACCCATTAGGCCCCTTGGGGACTCCCCACCCTGCCTTCTCTAGTCATATTTTCTCAGGCCATTGGTGGAATTGTCCTTGAGGTTAGTATAATGCCTTTTCTGTGGCAATGTTAGAATTTAGTTTGCTCTTTCCCCTGGGTATTAGGAATTAGCAAAAACTTACTAGTCACCCTTTTCTTATCAATTTTGTTTCCTCCACACTGTTCTTACATTACCCTTTCAGTGACAAAGTGCCAGATACCTTGCAGAAAATAGGATATTAGACTTGTGCGCTGTTCAGTTCAGATGGACCCTTAGGGATTAGGAGAGTTGGTCCCGGAGAGGTGATGTCACCCCATGTGTTGTTGCTTAGCAGTGCAGATGAGGCCAGCCAGTGCTGCTGTCATCGGTACCTCCACACCGTAGCCCTGCCCCTGGTTCAGGCCTGCTGGTCAACATGCCTCCTTGCACCCTGGTGAGGGATTCTGATGGTCTGTTTGACAGAACCCTTGGCAGGGCGGTGTTGGATCCATACCTGGTGGTGCCAGGGAAACAGCAGCAAGAGAAGCTTTAGTTAATGGTGGAAGTGGGGCAGGAAGGGATGGTTAGGAGTGGCCAATGGTGTGGTTGGTAGATTGCACATTTGTTGGTTTGGTTTTTTTTTTTTTTTTTTTTTGAGTTAGAATTTTATTATGTCACTCTTGGTAGAGTACCCTGGCATTACAGCTCACAGCAACCTTGAACTCCTGGGCCCAAGTGATGATGCTCTTGCCTCAGGCTCCCAAGTAGCTGGTACTATAGGCACCCACTACGACACCCAGCTATTTTTCGTTGCAGTTGTCATTGTTGTCTAGCAGGCCTAGGCTGGGTTCGAACCTCAGTCTCAGTGTATGTGGCTGGTGCTGTAACCACAGTGCTATGGGCGCAGAGCCCATTTATTGGTTTTTTTCTTATGTGAGCTATATACTCAGTGAACAACCCCCATAAGTAAAATATTTAGGGTAAAAAATCGTTACCTCTTTTCCTTCTAATGATGAAAACATGTGAACACATGTAGCCGTCATCCTTGTGCACTCTGACTCCATGGCAGGCATCCCTGGGGACCTCACCTCTGTGTCTCCTCACAGTCCCCTCTGAGGTCCAGTGCAGCCAGTACCAGAACCCAGCCTGGACCCCTGGTTTGGAGTGGCCTGGCCAGTCACAGTGGTCTCAGGGACCCTTCTCAGTGGGTCCAGAGTTCTCCTCTGCCGGGAAAGATCCCTTGGAGGTCTCAGAGGAGTTCCACTTCCAAACAGAAGCAAGAATTTTATATTCCATGCCTTTTTCACCTTACGATGTTGGCTTCCAAATCTCTCCTGGACCCTGTCCCAAGTGATCTTTATTTCTGTTTAAAAGTTTGGAAAAGATCTGTTTTTATGTAGAGAGAGTTAATGTAAGGGTTACAGGTCCCTGTTCTCAGGAGACATATCCTGTGTATGTACAGGCAGGCCACGAATGACTGCATGAAGCCATGGTGCTCGCAGAACTGAAGGCTCTGTGGGTCTGATAGTATGTTGTGCATACACCAATCCTCAGTCTGTTTTTAGGGTCTGTACACACATGTATTTATTGTGTACACACGAATGTGCACGTGAAACTCAGAATGATGAGCTTCCCTTTCGTGCTTGGAAAGGCTGCCTTGGGTGAATGTTTGCGACATAGGCCCTTAGGGTGGGTTGGATTTGGAAATTACAGGTGAGGAGGATATAGTACTTATATAGCCTTGGAGCTGGGGAAACTGTGCCTGGTGTTCGGTGCCTGAATCTGAAGTTTTCTTTGGACTCTGCAGAGATGATTTTAAGTGATGGTCATGAGTAAGGTTTGGCCTTGGGCAAGATGTACCTGGTTCCTTGTGGCTTCCCTGGTAGTGTCCTGCCTGCTTGAGTTGGAACCCATATCCTTGTGATGCTGGGGTTGAGAATAAAATTCCCACTGCTTCTCTGTCAGGAAACCAGTGACCTGTGTTGTGCTAAAGCCCAGCTCTGTTTAATAAAAAGCCCACCGGGCAGACCACCTGCTATTGGGTGGAGGTGTGTGACCAGGGCAGGGGGGGTCATTGACCTCTTATATTGGTGGCAGGGGCTTATCCATCATGGGGAAAAATGACCTCATAGCCTCAGGGAGAATAGTGGTACGTCATTTGCAAAGATGGACACACGCCTCAGGAATTTCTACAAAGCTCCTGTCCCTTACTCTTGAAGCAGGGAAGATAGACTCATTCTGATGGGTTTTATTTTAACGTGGAAGGCATGGAGACTTATGGCTGAATTACAGTAGGGTTTTAAATTTCAATTTCAGGGTTAGGTTTTTAGCTGGTGGCTCTTACCCACTGCCAGCCTCTTCCTCTTGGGGGGAAAAATGATTTTGTGATTGTAAAAGTAAGAGATGATCATTACGGAAAGTGCTATAAAAATAGAGGAAAAAACATAGTTCTTTGATTCCTCTCGCCATGGTTATTGTTTGGATAGATTTCCTGCTATTCTTTTTCTGCGGACTTAAAAGTGTTTAATTTTTCCAGATTATAAAAATAACACACGTGGAGAACATAAAAAATATTATCACTCAATTATATCACCTTGGGGATAACCGCGGTTAACATTGTCCTGCAATTCCTTGAGTTTGTTTAATAGATGACTACGTGTATATCTATTTTTCATTTGGTAAGGTTAGGTTATCTTGATATCATTTGCATTACGTTCAGCTTTACAGTTTCATCTTTCGTATTGAGGATGCTTCTGTTACTAAAGCCGAAATGTAATTTAAATTGAGACTTAATTTGTTAAATGGAGGTATTACAATTTACGTAACTATTCCCTGTATTAGTCACGGTAGGAAATTACCTTGATGTGTCGGTAGCCTCCAAGGACACTATGCTGGAAGTCACGAACAGATAGGCTCACAGACGAAATTAAGATGATGGAACCATTCAATTTTTTAAAGTGGATTGTACATGATGGGAGACAAAAGGAAGGGAGACAGGGTAGGTTAAAACACTTATGTCCATCAGGGCAGATGGCCCACACTGCTTACATTCCAGCGTGGGTGATACTCACATCCTGTCTCTCTGCTGCACACCCTCACCAATGAGAGGCCATGGGGACCTCTGAGAATGAGCAAGGCCACTTGGGAGACCAGAGGCACAAAGAAGAGGGGGCATGTGTCTGGCCACAGGCGTGCTTTTCCACAGCTCCTTCTGAGGGCCCACCGCTTTGCCTGGCCTGTCTCAGGCAGACAGGTTGGGCTGGAGTGTGGGGTGTCACCAATGGGCAGCCAGTTGGCAGCCACCGCTTGATTCTTCTCCCTACCCGTGTTCAGACACCTGCGCCTCTTCCTTTTATCTACAGCTGGCCCGTCTCATACGCTGCTTGCTTGTTTACTTTCTGGGCTTCACACATCTTAGGAGTTTCCTGCCCTTTGGTTTTGTCCCCTTGTTTTCTGTAGCAGAACTGAGCATTCTTCAGGCACACGTTTCCTGGGTTGATCCAGCTTTTCACTAATACAGGTAATGCTTTGAGGGACATCTTTGTACATAATGCTCTTTCAGTAATTCAAGTTAGATTACTGGAAGAGAAATGACTAGGGCTGAAGTAGCATTTTTAAGGCTTTTATCATACACGGTAAAATTACTATTGAAGAGAGATGGGAAGAACTCTCACTGCAGCGTTAGGCTGGAGAAGTGGGTCTCTCCTGCACCATCCTATCTCCAGGCTCTGCCTCCCCTGCTTCTCTTGTTTTTCACTAAGATTTATTTATTTACTTTGAATAGGAGGTTGAGGATGGCAGATATGTGGTGAAAGTAATTATTTCTCTTACCTTTGTCTCTCAGGCTCCAGTTTCCTTCCTCACAGGGAACCTTCTCTTTTCTTTTTAGCCCCAGAGGATAGGATACCACACTTACTCTTCAGTATTTTGCTCTACTTATTGGAGAACTTTGCATGTAAAATAAATAAAGAACTTCAGGTTTGGGAGCTTTTTTTTTTTTTTTCTGTTTATTATTTTTTTTTATTAGATCATAGTTGTGTACATTAATTCTCTCATAGGATACAGTGTGTTACTTCTATATGCAGTTTGGAAAACTCTCATCCAGGTGGCCAACATAGCCATCATGTCTTTCTCATAATTGTTATGCTAAGACATTTATATTCAACCTTTAGACAAATTCACCTGTACCCAAATAGAAGGTTTGGGAGCTTTTGTAATGTGGATGCGTTATAACTTATTTATCCAGTCCGTATTGATGGGTATTTTTTGGTCTCTGATATTTTGTTGTTCATAAGGAATATCCATGAACAACTAACATTTTTCATAGATGTGAATTTATCAGATAAATTCCTAATAGATTATTGGGTCAAAGGAATAAAAATTTAAAATTTTTTTAAATTGATAGGCATCTTATTTCTCTTCTGGAAGAAAAGATGTAAGGGAATTCCTATTTCTCATTCCTGTAAGACTCTTAAACTTCTTTTTCTTTTTTTGAGACAGACCCTCAGCTGTCCCCCTGGATAGAGTGCCGTGGCATCACAGCTCACAGCAACCTCTAACTCCTGGGCTCAAAGCGAGTCTCCTGCCTCCGCCTCCTAAGTAGCTGGGACCACAGGTGCTGGCCACAATGCCCAGCTGTGTTTTGGTTGCAGCCGTCATTGTTCTTTTGGTGGCCCAGGCTGAATTCGAACCCGCCACCTTAGGTGTATGTGGCTGGTGCCTTAGCCACTTGAGCCACAGGTGCCAAGCCTGTTAAACTTCTTGATCTTCGTGCTTCTGACAGACGAAAAAGAGTACCTTATGCAGTTTATTTTGCATTTCTCTTGCAAAGGGAGTTGAGCATCTTTTTAGTTGCTTGTTGATTTGTTGGCTTTTCAAACAATTGTTTATACTTCTGTGCCTTTTTCCCGTTTGTTGGTCTATTTTTTACTCATTTTGTGGAGCTCTTAACATAGTAAGAAAGTTTGTTTTGGTTGTGCGTTATTTTTCCTTGTTTATCATTTGTCTTTGGACTTTGTTGATAGCTTGTATTGCCATTCAGATTTAATAAAAATTAGATCCAGTGATCCCACTTCTGAGTATATCCAAAAGGTTCAAAATCAGTATGTCTAAGAGAGGTGTCTATTTCCTTGTTCATGGAGCATTATTCAGAACAGGCAAGTTCTAACATCAAGCAATATATCCATCAACAGAGGAATACAGAAATTGTGGTATATAGGTGATGAATATGTTAGATGGTTTAATTATTCCACGTTATATTCATAAATCATAACATCAGTTGTTACCATGTAAATATATGTAACTATAATCTGTCAATCTATAATTAAAAATAAAAATTAGATTTAGTTGCCTATTTTTTTTTTTTTTTTGAGACAGCTCTCACTCTCTTGCCCAGACTAGAGTGCAGTGGCATCAGCCTTGCTCACAGCAACCTCTGTCTCCTGGGCTCAGGCCATCCTTCTGCCTCAGTGTCCCAAGAAGCAAGACTGCAGGCATGCGCCACTGTGCCTGGCTAATTCTTTTTATTTTCAGTAGAGATGGAAGTCTCATGTTTCTTCAGGCTGGTCTTAAACTCCAGACTTCAAGCAGTTCTTCCAGTTGGGCCTCCCAGAGTGCTCGGGTAACAGGCGTGAGCTATTTACTGCACCTGGCCGATTTAGGTGAATTTATCCAGCCTGTCTTACTTGGCTTCTCATTTTTGTATTGTACGGGGGTCTTCCCTACTAAACATGAAAACATGGGAGAGTTCCCCCTCTCCCCAGCACTATTATGTATTTGGTTTTCATCCCTGAATCATTATTTCTGAGAGGGGCTCAGGAGTCTGTTTCTAGGTGAAGCCTCAGGCAGATTTCCTGAAGCCAGTCTGTTGGGAACCCTGGCCTTAGAGGAAGTGTGGGTGTCCCCCACGGGGTGAGTGATGCAGGTTAACAGCATGGGAAGGAGAGTCAAAGCTACTTCAAATATCATTCACTGGAAATGACTTGAACTTCCTGGAAGCCAAATGAATGTTTATCAGGCCATCAGATTGTATTTGGTACCTGGACCCTGCCACCGGGCAGCTGCTCTCCAGAGCCTTTTATGACGCTGCACTCTGTCCCTGTTGGCAGTCATGCTCCTGTCCTGGGAAGTGGGACCCAGAACAGTCCCTAAAATACAAGACACACCAAATATTTCTTTCTTAGAAAAGTGTTGTTCTGGCTTCATCTGGCAAAATGTGATTTGGCAACAAAAACATACTGTCTGAGTTTTTTTTTGTGAATTTGCTGCTGTGGTTGAGTTGAAGGGACCTCAAATGTGTGGTGTTTTATAGCCAGGGTTGCATACCTCCTGTGTGACCTTGGGCAAGGCGCTCAACTTCCCTGATGAGTTCTTCCTCAGAAAAGTGGGACTCACAGCACCTCACAGTTGTCAAGATTAAGTAACGAGTCTGATGATTCTCATGTACCTGTGTCCCTACGTCAGGTAGCGGATGGCCTCAAATGTTGATGTGTGCAAGAATCCGTGAGGAGGGAGTTGTTAACATGTGCATTCTTGCACCCAACAATGTGCATTTTCGATGCTCTCTGGCCCACTGTCCACCCTTTGAGAACCTTATGTCAGTAGGGCTAGGGAAGGCATCTGGGGAAGTATCTTCTCTGGCTGCCCCATGCCCTGACCCCCTCCCCCAACAGTGATTCACTTGGCCCCAGCGTACATTTAGTTGTAAGAACCCTAATCCAGGATTGTAGACTCAGGACCGTTGTGGATGCAGGTGTAGATGGCTTGCTAGGTAGAGACACCAAGATGTTTAGCTCCTTTTTGTCCTGGGAGTAGTAGTAGTTTTCTTTCTACCTCATTGGTTACTTAAAGAATTTTACCCCAGTGGCTATAAAAAAATGCCAGGAGGGTTACAGTTGTGAAGGTATGTTTTTAGATGTCTTTATGGGTGTTTGCAGACCTCAGCACCAGACCTACAGGCTTCAGGCTTTGCTGGTACTTTGCCAAAGGCAAGAACTTGATCCTTCTGTCTAGCGGCCTGTGGGCAGCTGTTTAGAAAGGCCCCATGCAGCGGCAAGCCCTGTCACTAGTAACAGTGAGTTTGTGGTGTGACTCACACCCCATTTCTGTGGCTTCAAGGCTCAGGTGTCTGGCTGCTATTTGCTTGTGGTGTGAACCATGGATGTTTGCTGATTATCTTAATGAGAGGTGGTCACTTAGCTCTGGGATGGTGTGAACTGCTGGGCTTCCCAAATGTTAATGTGGATATTAGTCAGTAGGCATTAAAATACAGATGCTCATTCAGCAGATCCAGAGAGGTGCCTGAGGGTCTGCATTTCCAGAAAGCTCCCAGGTGGGGACCTTGAGTAGCAAAGGATTAGGCATTTCGTTCTGTGCTATGACTTTGCTTACTCAAGTTACCTTGCTTGAGGCTCTTTTTTTTCTTTGTATGATAGGGACAGTATGATTGAGATAATATATGTACAGCACTTAGCTGGACAGATGTTAGCCCTCTTCCAAGTAGGCAATAGTTTATAAGATTAGGAAGAAGTAGAGAACACTGAGATTTGGCTCATCTCTAAAATCTGTCAGAGCAGTCCATTCTGAACAAATCAGGAGGCTTACCAACTAAACAGGTTTCTGAAAGTACAAAAGAAAAGATTTCAGTATTAAGTAATGCCTATGGCAGGGGTCCTCAGACTTTTTAAACAGGGGGCCAGTTCACTGTCCCTCAGACCGTTGGAGGGCTGGACTGCGACACCCAGGACGAGTCGGCTGCTAAGCAGGACAGGCAGCGGCAGCAAAAACACCCTGCGGGCTGCATGTGGCCCGAGGGCCGTAGTTTGAGGACACCTGGCTTATGGTCAGGACAGTTTTCCTGGTAACACACGTTTGTTGTTCATCCTGTCCTGAGGTCGGCGAGTAGTAGTTACCTTCTTAAAAATGCCATTGGCTAACAAAATAGCAACGTTCATTTGATCAGGGAACAGAGGTTTGTGGGAATTGGATTTTCTGATTTCTTGGTTTCATAGTTTGATATGTAGAAACTGACTTTTAATTTCTTTTTTGGTAACCTCTTTTAGGAATAACGTTGGTGATTTTGATGGAGGCGTGTAAGGGTACAGGAAGAAACAAATTCAGTTTCTCCTAATATCCTTCTACAACACACAACACAAAATACTTCTGCGACCTCTGGTCATCAAAATGTGTGGGGATTTCTGTCCACTTAACCCACAGAGCAATCCTGCTGGAGACTCTCCAGCAGATACCAGTTGAATGTCCTCTAATTCAATTAGATTCTGACACTGTCTACCTAGGGATAGCGTCACATAGCGCAGGTTGAGGGCTTGGTCCAAGAAGACTATCCCCCCCACCGACACCCCATTTCAGATGCTGGTTGCCAGCATAGGTTATGACCTGAGCTGCTGGCTGACTGGCTGTAAATCAAGTGTTCCCACAACCCCTTCCTTAGATGGTCCCCTCCAGGGAAAAACGTATACATGAAAATGATGCTTTGGGCAAGGTATAGGGAAAGGGGTGAGGAGCTTCCATCCCCTCCCCAGATTTGCCACCCTCCAGGAACTTCCAGGGGTTCAGCTATCTAGAAGCTCCCACACACAGTCCTTTTGGGGTTTTATGGAAGCTTTATTATATAGGAGTTGATTAAGTCATTGGCCATTGGTGATCAACTCAAATGATCATCAGTCCCTGAAAGCCCCAACCCTCTCCTTAGGGATTGGTCATCTCATCAGCTTACAAAAGACATTTATTACTCCCGAATTTCCCAGGGTTTTAAGAGCTATATGTCAGACCACAGGAAGATCAAATGTATGTATTTTGCAGTATCTAAGTCCATTGCTCATATTCTTTCTACTGTTCTATAAGGAAGGAGATGTGGGTTCTATACCTGCCTGTGCCACTCGGGTGCCTGTGGCCCTAGGTGAGTCCCACAGTTCTGGACCTCTGCTCTATGAGCTCTGTGAGGCCAGAGACTCTGTCTGCCTCATGGCTGGCTAGGTGTAACTCAGAGAGTTGATGCTACATTGCATCTGTTACGTGAACAAGGGATTGATTGAAGCCCATGCCTCTTAAATAATAATGTGCATTTGAACCACTCAGGGATCCTGTTAAGACCAATTCTAACACAGTAGGTTTGGGGTGAGGCCTGAGATTCTGCATTTTTAACCAGTTCTTAGGTGACATTGATGCCTTTCGCGGACCACACTTTGAACACTAAGTGTATAGATGAGATAATCTGTGATTTGTAGAAGTCCTCCTAATTTCTTTCTCAAAGTCAGTTTTGAAATCGCAGCTCATTCATTAGAACTGGCCAGTAGTCCCGGCTCTGGCCATCTTGACCAGAGGACTGAATGATTCAACTTAGCCTCCGGTTTTTATGTTTCTGGCTATTTACTTAATTCCAATTTCTTTAGAACACTGGTCCTTCAGGAGCAACACCAGCAGCATGGGGAGTTGTTAGAAATGCAGATTCTTAAGCTCACTTACTTGCTGGCTTTCTTTCTACTATTCTATAGGGAATTAGATATGGCTGCCCACTGGGGCACCAGGAGCGCTTTTAAAATTACTAATGCTCAGCCCCCCCTAAGATTCTGATGTAGCTGATCTGGGGTGCAGCCGCTGCATTAGGATTTTTAAAAACTCCCTTAGTGATTCTAGTCTTTAGCCAAGATTGTGAATTCCTGTATTAAATGAACAGATGGCTTAATTTTTTTCTACGTATGTTTTAAATTTGAGTTTTTATACAATAACTTTTGGCGTGTAGCTGAACAGTTCTGTGAGTTTTGACAAGTGCACAGGGTCCCATAGCATTCAGTTTTCACAATCATACTTTAGGGTTTTGCTCCTTAAAATGACAAACTGAAACATACCCTTCCTTTGATATTTATTATTATCGTTACTGTAAATATAAATTTCTGAACTGTTTCCTGGTCCTTATTTGCTGTGTAACTTGAAGATCTGCGTCATCAGGGCTGGCTGCACGGTAGAATCACCGGGAAAGTTGTACAACTCCCATAAAAGCCAGGGTCTTGGTATTTGTAAAGCTGCCCAGGTATTGGTAAGGGACAGCCAGACCTAAGAACAATTCTCTAGGATTCACCCATAAATTACCTCCAGGTCAAAGGTCAGGGTCTTTGTTTCGTCCCACCTCCCCTCTGTCAAGCCATAGGCACTTTTGATATCTTATATTTTCTTCTGTGGCTCCAAAGTGGGTAGATTTTTGACAAGCAGGAATTCAAGAGAAGGAATTACTGGGGCATGTTGATTATTGAGGATGGTTAAGTACAGTGAATACATTTTTGTGTTTTGCCTACCTGTGGATCTCCACACCGCATTTGCTGTCTTTCCTCTTTGGGCTGTTTCAGCAGCACCGCAACAGTGCAGGTGGTAGCTGTGCTGTCCCTGCGGTGTGACACTGTTTTTGTGATGTTGTGGCTTTTGTTGCAGCTTTTTGTGCTGGAAGTGCTGGAAGAGAGGGATGTTCTCTGGTGGGGCTGTGTGAAGTCAGGGGAATGCTTTTCTGACTTAACTGTTTCTAAAAATAGATGCTGTCATTGTAGTCTTTTAACTGTATTTTTTTTTTTTTTTTTGAGACAGAGCCTCAAGCTGTCCCCCTGGGTAGAGTGCCATGGCAACACAGCTCACAGCAACCTCCAACTCCTGGGCTCAAGCGAGTCTCCTGCCTCAGCCTCCTAAGCATCTGGGACCGCAGGTGCCTGCCACAACGCCTGGCTATTTTTTGGTTGCAGCTGTCATTGTTGTTTGGCAGGCCTGGGGTGGATTTGAACCCGCCCCTTTAGCCACTTGAGCCACAGGTGCCAAGCCAGTCTTTTAACTTTAAAAAAATTTTTAATTGACTGCCAGGCACAGTGGCTCACACCTGTAATCCTAGCCCTCTAGGAGGCCACAGTTGGTGGATTGCCTGAGTTCCTAAGTTTGAGACTAGCTTGAGCAACAGTGAGACCTCATCTCTAAAAATAGCTGAGTATTGTGGCAGGTGCCTGTAGTGTCAGCTCCCTGGGAGGCTGAGGCATAGAAGATCACTTGAGCCCAAGAATTTGAGGTTGTTGTGAGCTATGATGCCACTGCACTTAACTGAGGGGGGACAAAGTGAGACTCTGTTTAAAAAAAATGTTATTTTAGTTGATGCATAATTATACATAATTATGGGATACAGAGAGATGTTTTAGTATGTGTGTACGATGTATAACGATCAAATCAGGGTGGTTAACGTCTCTCTCACCTCAAACATTTGTCCATTTATCGTTTCTGTCGTAAACATTCAAAATGATCTCTTCTAGCTTTTTGAGAATGTACAGTAAATGATAGTGAACCAGCTTCACCCTCCAGTGCTGCAGGGGACCAGAGCTCATTCTATAATTGTAGGTTTGGGGGTTGTTTCTGTTTTTGTAGAGACAGAAGCTCATTGTTGCCCAGGCTGTCACTGGTCTCAAACTCTTGCCCTCAAGTGATCCCCTCTTGGCTTTCCAAGCCGCTTGGATTGGAGGTGTGAGCCACCATACACAGCTTATAATTGTAGTTTTTGAAAGGCGTTTTCTAAGCAAGTGGTAACCAGGGATCACTTGCACCTCTAGGACTGAAACTTCCTTGATATTCAGGGCTCGGAGTCTGATGTGGGATTGTCCTCCTGGAGGGCTCAGCGCCTAGAAGGTGAGGTGATGCTGTGCTTCACAGAGAGTTTCTGAAGTGCTGGGAAGACAATGTTCTTATTCGATGCTCACAACAAACATATTTTGTGGATGAGGAACCTGAACTTCAAGGGAAGAAGTGACTGACTTGCTGGATCCGCTGGATTGGGCCCAGTCTTAGCTTGTTCACCTGGTGGGTAGGTTCATTTAAGAAGCTAGATGATGGGCTCGGCGCCTATAGCTCAACCGGCTAAGGCGCCAGCCACGTACACCTAAGGTGG
>NW_003852406.1:14790975-14807643 GCF_000181295.1 Otolemur garnettii
CAGGAGACTTGCTTGAGCCCAGGAGTTGGAGGTTGCTGTGAGCTGTAATGCCACGGCACTCTACCCAGGGGGACAGCTTGAGGCTCTGTCTCAAAGAAGCTAGATGATGGATGAGAAAGTTAAGGATACTTTGAAGAGGGGGGCAGGCTTGCCAACTTCAAATCTGACTAATTGCCTGCTTCTCCACTCTGGAGAATTTTTTAGTCTTAAGAGCCCAGTTGACACATCTAAAGAGAGCACCCTTTGCTTGTCAGAGTGTTAAGGAATCTCTCAAGTGTCTGGCCCACTTCCTCTGTCACCACAATGATCCTGCTCCTGGGCTCTCCTGAGAGTACCAGCCTTTTGCTTTTAACCATTCTAATGCCACTTCCATTCTTTTAAGAATTTAAGAGTAGCCAGGTGCCTGTAATCCCAGCACTTTGGGAGGCTGAGGCAAGAAAATGCTTGGGGCCGGGAGTTTGAGACTAGGCTGGGCAACATAGTGAGACCTGTCTCTGAAACAAAACCAAACCACCTAAGCACAGTGGCAGGCTTCTGTGGTCCCAGCTACTCAGGAGGCTCAGGTGGAAGGATTGCTTGAGCCCAGAGTTCGAGGTTACCGTGAGCTATCTAGTACCTCTGTACTTGAGCAAAAGAGTGGGGCCCCATCTCAAAAACAAAGAACAAAGAGTTTGAGAATAATGTGGTAATGGCCACTGGATATTAAGTCCCTACGAGTGCTTCTGTATTCTCAGGGACTACTGCAAAATATTATCATCAGTGCTGTCCGTGAGATGCAACATGACTTGTCCACAAGGCCTCAGAGCTCCAAGTGTTGGATTGGAACTCAGCTGTGTGTCAGATGATTAAATTATTTCTGAGTTACACAGTAGAACCATCATTTTGGGGACATTTACTTAGAGAAGCAAATTTCATCCCTGGCATGTGAGCTTGAGAGACTCTTTCAAACGTCCTTCCTCCTTGGTTTTAGATTTGGGGTGTCGTTTGGTCTACAGGGCTCAGTATGTACTTTGTAGGGGGCAAAAAAGAGGTTGATTCTACCTGTAAATTAGAATATTAACTCTTCCTCCCTCACCCTTTTTATATGAGGAAATTCATATTTACTTGATGGTCTCACGCCATTTGTGAATCAGTAAACCCAGGACTGTTATTCTGAAAAATAATTACAACTTCTAAGAACAAATGGAATGCTTTAAGAAAACTGGCGGGAGGGGGGAGAATACATCCCCTTTGATTTACTCTGGAGAGAGGGTGAGTGTTTTATAACCTGATGGCCATAGTAAAACAGCTTTATTCTTCAAAGGAACATAAAATGACAACAGATCTTACGGTATAGTAGCCTTACTTCTGGTGGGGACTTTGGGTGTTTCAGTGATAATTTGCAAAGATAGAATGCCAGTGGAATCTAAATTTTAGGGCCATCCTCCAAGTGGAAAACCATTGCTTACCTGCCGACAAGGACTTGACAGCTCTCTGTGCTTGTCCCTCTCCAAACTTACTCAAATTATAAGCGGAAGATTTAGGCAGCTTACACAATGAAATTCCAAGGCAGTGCTGATGGAATGAGGCATATTTTCTTATATGCATTTTTGTTTGTATTTGTGTAAGTTGTTGGGAGGTTGTGGGAGAGGGTTGTCTTGTTGAATGATACCTGTGTTAAGGTGGAGTGGTGGGCGGGACTGATGCCTCAACCCCACTGGGCTTTGAATGGTCCTTGTGGTGGCGATGGTGACATTTCTAACACATTTGTAACCAAGGGCAACTATGTCCCAAAAAGGACAGCCTCTGTGATCGGGGTGAAGGTGCACCTTCAGTGGGAGAGGGACTGCTTGAGTGATCCGGGTCTGCGGTCAGACGGGTGGGATCTGGAAATGTCATCTCCATTATTTGGATGTGGCAACTCAACTCCGCTGTCTCACCAGTGTTTGTAGCAGTCATTGTCGATGACAGATCAAAAAGGTGGACTCGGTTCCTACCCAGGTTATGGAAGACTCATGTGCTTTAGGAACCAAGCCATAAACTTATAAAGTCGAAATTAAGAAGCTAACTCAAATGTTCGCCCAGGCTTGCTGAGATGACTTAACATCTGGGGCTGGGGGTGAGGGGCAGTGGGGAGAAGCGGGGAGGGGGGAGTATAGATGACTCAGCAGTCACCCTGAGCAGATGAGTTGTGGACCTGTGTTATGGGTATGTGGTTTCATCGAACTGTTCTCTGTACTTTTGTGTGTGTTTAAAATTTTCTGTAATAAAAAACGAGGAAGATACCAGCTTTGCGAGGTTTTTTGAGACATCAGTGAGATGACAAAGTCACAGGCATGTATGGACTGTTGCTGTTGGTCACTGGCTTTCTGTTTCCCTGCCCCACTCTGTTATTTCTAGCTTTTGACTTTCTTGGCTCTTTCTTCTATTTCTGCCTTGGAATTTGCCCTGTGGATTTTGGACTATCTGGCTTTTCTGGTTTTGACCTTGGATCGTGGGCCCAAGGATGACATCCCTGCATCTCTTCTCTGGCTCCTATTGCTCACCACCAGCTCCCCCGGCCCAGTGGCCTACCCCGGGGCCAGCCGCACCTGACAGAACCTTATTTGCCCAGGCACACTGTGTGTGTGTGTACACGCACGCACATGTATATTAGATTGGAGCGGGAGAGGAAGGGGTTGAGATGAAAAGAGAATGGATCAAAGACAGCTGATTATACCCCCTTAATAAAATACATGTCTTCTTAAAGTATTTTGTGACAATTAGATTTTCATTGCCTCTTGTTTTTATTTATGGGAGTGCATATGTACTATAGTAAAGCCTGTGACTCTGTGAGCCTATGGACATTATTTATAGACATTTATCACAGCTTCAAGGATACCTGTTTCCATTTTAGACTAAGCCTCAATTATCCGTGACTGTCAACCATTTTGCCCATTGACTTCTGACTGCTCTGGCTGCTTTGCTGTGTTGTGGATTATTTGGAAACGAATTTAATATAGTAGATGAAAAGATTTATTTAAAGGAATCTTTTGATGAATCCTTTCATAAGAAGCAAGAAAAATATTTATTTAGGACTTATTAAGTGCCAGACATGCTTGGCCCTTTCTTGTTCCTCATTCAGCTGTAAGAAATCTCTTTGAAGTAAATGTTTTCTCCTTTTTTACTTTTTCAAGGTCACACAGTCTCTCCTTATCCGATGGGGATATGTCCCAGAACCCCCGGTGGATGTCTGAAACCGAGGACAGCTCCAAACCCAATTGCCCCCGGCCGGAACACGCTTCTTTTCGTGTTTTCCACATGCAGATTTAATGTGTTACCATCTTCCCTGAGCACTTTCCATGCACTGGGGCTGTAGCTTTTATAGTCTGAGATGCAGCGATAAAACTAGCATGAATTTCTTTTTCACAATTTCATGGGTAAAAGCTTTGTTCTTACCCTAGATCTTAGCAACCTCAGCATGTGATATATATTTTTTTCTCTTATTAAGTCAAGAACTTTCATTTAAAGAAAATACTTGATGGCTGGCACTTGATTGTCAGCATCACTGCCCTTGTGCTCTGGGGCCATCATTAAGTAAAATATAGGTTGCTTGAGCCCAGGCACTGTGATACCCAGAGAGTTGATCTGATAACTGAGCCTGCTACCAAGTGACTCACGGGCATGTGGCATGTACACTGTGAATCTGTAGGAGTGATGATTCACATTCCAGGTGTGGGGAAAAGCTGGACAGTGTAAGATTTCCTCCTGCTACTCAGAATGGTGTGCAATTGAAAACCTGGTATTTTTGGATTGCCGTTCACTGCAGGCGACTGAAGCCATGGGTAGGGGGAAATGCTGCATGCACTGGGATCTTTTGGGTTATAAGTAAAAGAAGACCTATCCCAGACTGATCTAAATGAGAACTTGGTGGGTCTTGTGACTGCGAAGCCCAGTGCTTTAGGTGTGGTTTGATCCCAGGATTTGTGGTGGTATTAGGGGTCTGGTGTTATATTCTAGCACCACCTTGGCTCTGCCTTTCTCTGTATGTGAGTCTCACCCTCAAGCTGTCTTCACAAAAACAGCCTCAGCAGTTTTAGTTGTTAAGAATGAGCAACACATCAGCCATGGAGGAGTCAGCAGCATTGAGTCAGCATCACAAGAGGGGTCTTCAAATTCACTAAGAGTGGACTGGTTTGAGTCACCTGTTTGCCTTAAAACAGTCATGGGGGCTGGGTGAGCAGCTGACCATACTGCGTGGCTTGACCTGGGATGTGTCCTATAGCTGAGGGGTAAAGTCAGAGTCAGAGACTGTTGGCTGGGTGCTTGAGGGGCCGTCCACAGGTGGCCACTGCAGGGACAGGGCTAGGATGTGAGCATGGTGTTCTCTGTTAAAACCTCTTTCCCTAAAGCAGGACTGAATACTTTCACTGTTGGCGCTGTTCTCAGGGTGCCTTAGGTCTTAGTTTTTTTGCATGTCAGTATCTGGTGATTGTTCACATCTGATTGTTCAGAAACTCAGTTTTGTCAACTCTAAGGTAAGGGGGTTGGACTCTATTTATTCAGCATATATTTACTAAGTACCTACTATGGCAGGCTCTAGGTCAGGGCTGGAGATAACACTGGGGGCTTATAAACTAGTAGAAGAGCTAGAACTCAATTAAATAAGAGACAGATGTAAGATGGAGCTCCGATATGTGCCTGGCCCTGAGTAGGGCCTTGGCAAGTAGTTATTGAATTAGTGAAATAATCCCAAGTTTGCAGTTTTAAACTGTGTTCATTCTACAATAGGGAGCCATGGGATCATCTACAGGTAGGGCTATAATGACTATGACAAGAGCCCAGCCCAGGGCAAGGCCTTGGGGAATGTCCATGTCAGGGACCAGGGCTGGCGTGGAGGGCACTGTGGTCTTTGAGGTCCCCCCTAGCCCCACCATTCCCAGAGTTAATGAGGGGTCCTGCTCTCTCAGAAAGACCTGAGAAATATCGTTTATGTTCTTAGAGTTGGTTGATCTGTATTTGACCAGATTTCAGATCCCTTAAAAATGATGTTCCTTAGAAAAATATTGTGGATGGTTCTTCCCTATAAATAGGTGGGTACCAGATAGCCCAAAGGCAGCTCAGTGCCCCTTCCCCGGTGTCCCTCCCTCCCTGACTCTGTGGCCCTCCTTCTGCTGGACTCCTCTGCACTTGTGGTCTCTGCCTCTCCCAGTGTGTCTGTGCCCTTGGCCATCATTCATGGGTCTTTTTGCAAAAGATGATAAGCAATGGTAACTGGAAAGGAAGGCATGGGGTTGTTTGTGGATTCCTAGAAGGGCTTGCCATCACAGAGACACCTAAATAACCTGCACAGCATGGACGAGGAAGGATCATAGTTTCCTGAAAAGAACAGACACTAATTCCATAGCCTTGCGAAGGTTCTGAGTTCAGAAGTGCTTTGAGCATTTTTCAGTTCCTAGAGCGTCCCTTCCTAGCTTATCTACTCAGGGCCGTTTTGCATTTTCTCTTCTGTCCTTCTTCTGTCTGGTCATCTGCCCTTTTTAGGGAAAAACCTTTTAACAGCAAGTTGGAATAGAGAAATGTATTTAAAGAAAAAAAAGCCTGAAATTTCCCTGGCAAGGTGCAATAGACGTAAGAGATGGTGTCAGGATAAGTTCACTTTGTTCTGGTTTTCCTCATTTCTTATCAATGTTAGTGGCAAACAGTGATGGCAGTAATGGCCCTGGACCAGAGCTAAGTGGTGGAGATTCGATGATCCCAGGGGAGGTTGACCTGTATGTTTTGGTCTCTCCTTTATTGATTTATGTGTATAGGAAACAGTACATTTCTTTGCTCTTCCTTTCATAAACTTCTTACCATAATAATGATTAAGGTACTGAAATAAAAAAACTCCACATCGTCTGTGGAAGAGGGTAAAAGGAAAGAGCACAAGGCAGGGAGACTTATGTTAAACAGGATAGGAAATATTTCCAGCAAGGCGACATCTTCCTAACCTTGCGTTTGTAGTGTCCCTTACCCAACTCCGATCCTGAGTTTCATGGCAGGGTTCCAGGGATCGCAGAGCTGCAAATCTTTTGCAAATTTGCATATCCTTTTTATGCTCAAGAGAATCAATAGTGAACCATTGTTCCCCGTTGTTGGGCAGAGTCCTGATTTCCATGTCGCTGCGAGTGCACTGGTGAAACTTCATCATCTCAGAATCTGTGTGCGAGCTCACCCTTGTTGGAGTGTAGTGACAGGGCCTTGTTCTGTCAGGGCCCACTATTTGTTCAGTGGATACCCAGAATATCAACCCAAAGTTGGGGCAGTGTGTGTCCTCGTCTGTCCTCTCATTTATTTCAATGAGCTTGGAAAGAGGGCCGGGGGAGAACTTGGCTATGTCGTTCCTCTCAGCTCCT
Source organism: Otolemur garnettii (assembly GCF_000181295.1). Lineage (NCBI taxonomy): Eukaryota > Metazoa > Chordata > Mammalia > Primates > Galagidae > Otolemur > Otolemur garnettii. The sequence continues at coordinate 14,797,332 of NW_003852406.1, forward strand.
TGGATTCTGTTTCCTTTCTATACTCGGCTGTTTCTATGAACCAGTAGAGCCAGACAGGACATAGGTGGGGCTGCAACATTCTGGAAGACTGGAAACTTGATGAGGTGGGAACAGCTATTTCTGCTTCTTGGGGGAAGAGCAAGTCCTTTGCCTTGACATGGTAAGGTTGGCCTGCCTGGCGAGAGTGTGGGGAGGGAGGTGGACCTGCTTTCTGTCTTTACTGCCTCTGAAGGAAGGTAATTCCTGACCTGCTGGTGACAAAAGAAGTTTTTGTGAACCAAGTGGCTTTATGGACATAGATTTTTGCTGGGGATTGTCCTTTAAGAAGACACCAGACAGGTGAGCTGGGGCATGGCTGGTCTGCCTCTGTGTCGGGTTCCTGGAGTGGATTGAAAAAAGCGATGGAGATTTTCGTGGTTGCTTGCTATGCTTTTTCTCAGACTGAGCAGCAGCTGTTTGGATTTAGCCCTCTGATTTTGCCATATTAATTTGGTATTTCGTTTCTCGCCGCATAGTTTTGAACTAACATGTTTTTGAGAGGAGTGGCAGGAAGGGAGGCGGTTCTTAACTGGCTTCTCAGGAGACAGACTTCTTAGCACCAATCGCATCTGAAGGTTTGTTCTTTCTGTCCAGTTACAAGGGCAGGACAGAGGGCCCCTCCGCGTGTGGAGCCAGTAAGAGCTGGAGGCATTTGTGAAGCCGTCTTGGCACCGTGGGCAGGGCAGGCGGAAAGGCAAAACCAGTTTGATCGCTGGCCACAGTCCTGTAGAGCAGAGCGAGCTTTGAGAACCATCTCCAGCAGCCAGATGGCTAACGATAAAGCTCAACTTGGAGAGCGTTTATAGGTGAGAGCAAAGAGGAGAACTGATTTCACAGTAATGTGACGTGCAGAGACCGTGAGAAGGTACTTAGTATTTTGCTTGCCAGGCCCTTGATCTCTAATGCAGCTCGTTTACAAGCCCCTGAAGAAAGTCTGTCACCCTCTTCAAAACCTGTTTAGGACCCAGGAAAAGGGCAGTGTTAATCAGGGGATAAAGAACGTAAGGAAGCCCTGCTGAAAGACCAAATCCAGACATTTAGCAAAGAAGCTACTGTTCCTTATGTGGGGAGGATTAACTGTTGATAAGCTCTCGGTCATCATAGGCGGGTTGTGTTAGTAAGGTATTGCTTTATTCTCGAGATCATTCATAATGGTGTTTTACATTTTGTCAGGTTTCTTCATTTCTCTGATTTGTTGAAAAACACATACAGATGCTATTAATACAGACCCTAAAGTGGGCATAAAACTCCTTGCACAGGCAGGGAACGTGTCATGCCACACACAAAAGGATTAGAGCTTGAGTGGCCAGGATCATATCAGTCCCGTGGCTTCACTTGTGTCTTTGCTGCTGGTGTGTGAACACGCACAAACGCTCCCACACTTACACCCCCTTTTCCCATGCTGTTTTCATCTGCAGTGGAAGATGTGTGTTCTCATGCAACTTCTCAATATCCTCATTATCTCCTGACCATCTTGGTGATGGGCAGAGAAGCCACCATGAATCTTCATGTCCCTCATTGAAATCTCGTACCCCCAGAGTGCTCTAGAAGGACCTGGAATTTCAGCTATGAAAGGGGAAAAGGCTCGGCGCCTGTGGCTCAAGTGGCTAAGGCGCCAGCCACATACACCTAAGGTGGTGGGTTCGAATCCAGCCCGGGCCCGCCAAACAACAATGACGGCTGCAACCAAAAAAGCCGGACGTTGTGGTGGATGCCTGTGGTCCCAGCTACTTGGGAGGTTGAGGCAGGAGACCTGCTTGAGCCCAGGAGTTGGAGGTTGCTGTGAGCTGTGATGCTATGGCACTCTACCCAGGGGGACAGCGTGAGGCTCTGTCCCAGACCAAAAAAAAAAAAAAAAAGAAAGAAAGAAAAGAAAGAGGAAATGAAAGACTTTGAAGGAGGTTGGAACCTACTGTTCTGTGGGTGCCTGGGGCTATGTTTTTTCAGGTCTTTCATTCTTTCATTCTGGTGGTGTCCCCTGGATGGTTTTATGTGATGTTGGGAAGGTGTAGCAGTTTTACTTTCTTAGAACATACTGAGTTAGTCGTCTTCTTCTTTGGAAGGACTTCCAGCAGTCTGCAGATGGGAAAGTAGCCGGCAGAATTTCTGATCCTCTCCAGCTGTTACTGCCAGTCTGGCTGTGAAATGTAACAGGACCATGGCCAGCTGTGCCATGTTGAAATATGTGGCCTCTGAAATTACTTTTTGTCTTCTTCATTGCTATGTGAATTAAGAGGGGAAGACGGGCAGTGATCAGGAGGTCTAAATCCCGTTTTGAATTTGCCTAAATAGGATTTATTGGTTAATCACATGACATTCTTCAAAGGGCCGTTTACAAACACGTGGAGCTTGTGTTCCAGCTTGAGACTGCTTGGAAAAGGATAATTGAGAGTATGAGATGGGATAGGACATAGATGACAACTAGTATCGATGATCTTACTCTAGGCTGGAGCTCAAATGAGACAAAGTTTTATCCTGGATGCCTGCCCTCAGAGGGATTAGGAGTCCAGCCTGAGTCTAGAAGACAAGACAGGATTTGAAGAGTAGAGAGAACAAGGGAAGAACATTGTAGGTGGGGGAATGACGCATGTGCGTGTGGGAATAGAGGAGGTAAATTTGGGCCGGTATGCAGATTCTTGGAAGAGATAAGTAAACCCTCTTCCTCATCATCTGTTTTAGCTCCTTCCTGGAACTAAACATAATAACTTAAGCTGACTTTCATTGAGACCCTAGAGCAGTGGTTCTCAACCTTCCTAATGCTGTGGACCCTTTAATACCGTTTCTTATGTTGTGGGGACTCCCAACCATGTAGCAACGAGAAAATTTTATGGTTGGGGGTATGACATAATTTTACGACATGAGGAGCTGTATTAAAGGGTTGCGGCTTTAGGAAGGTTGAGAACCACTGCCCTAGAGAGTGGCAAACAGACATGAATGACTTGGAGGGCTACCTTTCCTCCTTCCTGTGGGGCTCCATGAGCGTCCCATTCTAGTCACTTAATTCTCTAAGAGGTTATTCCATTGAGTCTCCCATCTGTTCACATTGACATTAAACACAAATTGTGTAGACTTGCTGAAGTCCCATCTATTCATCCAAGTTCTACTGTGTGTCCAGAACTGTTGTGGCTACTGGGGGTGAGTCTAGGTATGGCTCATGGTTCCTGCCCTCGAGGGCTCCCAGTCTGGTTGGGGAATCTGACAAATGCACAATTTTGATTTTATGTGCTATTTATTGTGTGTAGTATGTTGTAGAAGTTTCCAGAAGAGGTATTTCTCTCAACTGGAAGTGTTGGCCAACAACATTTCCCAGTTGACATGATGTTTATTATCTATCCACTATTTATCTATTTATCTTTGTCTAATCTATCTATCCATCTAGAGCAGTGGTTCTCAACCTTCTTAATGCCATGACCCTTTAATACAGTTACTCATGTTGTGGTAACCATAAAATTACTTTCTTTGCTACTTCATAACTGTAATTTTGCTACTGTTATGAATCGTAATGTAAATATTCGATATGCAAGATGGTCTTAGGTGACCCCTGCGAAAGGGTCATTAGACCCCCAAAAGGGGTCACAGCCCACAGGTTGAGAACTGCTGATCAGCGTCTCACTCTTGCCCCAGGCCAGAGTGCTATGGCTTCAGTCTAGCTCACTGCAATCTCAGATTCCTAAGTTTTCAAGCCATCCTCCTGCCTCAGCCTCTGAATTATCTAGGACTGTAGGCACCTGCCATAATGCCTGGCTAATTTTTCTTTTTCTTTTTTGATACGGAGACTCACTCAATGGCCCTACGTAGAGTGGCATGGCATCGTAATAGCTGGTTAATTTTTATATTTTTAGTAGAGACAGGAGTCTCACTCTTGCTCAGGCTGGTCTCAAACTCCTGAGCTCAAGCAAATCCTCCCACCTCTGGGAGTGCTGAGATTATAGGCACAAGCCACTGGGCTGAGCCTGAGGTGATATTTAAAATGTGCTTGGTGGAGGGGCTTGGGCAATGGGCAGGTGTTAGAGCAGAGGGAAAATGTATTAAATGAATCAAGGATACAGTTATGTTATTTCCAGGAAGCCACAGGTGTTTTTTTTATGGCTGAGGCTACAGTTCTTAAATAACTGGGAGGTGGAACGAAAATAAAGATCCCCTCTCAGTTCCTGGTCAGTGGATTTGGAATGCAGGATTGCATGAGCTTGTTCACCTCCCTGGCTGTTTCTGATGATGGTGATTGGAAGAGTACTGGCCTGGGGAGCAGAGTGTGGGGGTGGGCCTGGGAGGGTGGAGGGAAAGGCTGTAAGTGTAGGCTGGGTAAGGAAGGAGCAGGATTTTGGGGAGAGGGGCCACAGATGTTTAGGAAGAATGGAGGGAAGTTTCCAGGTGTGAGTGGTCACCAAGACCCTGCAGGAAGTGGAAGGCATTAGCCAGCGAAGCATGTAATCTCCAACAGAGCACTCTTAAGACAGGAAATAATCGCTGAGGCTTTTTTTTTTTTTTAAATGTGTTTGAGCTAAAATACTTCTATAGGGAGGAAAAGCCCAACACTTGATGTAGTGACCTGACTTTATACACATGCAGGTGAAAATTCAGGTTTCACGCTCTAAGTGCGATTCTTAGTCTAGTCTGCCTCCCACCTGGGAATTATTTACCTTGTTTTATTAGCTTAGTGATTTTGGAATATCCCTGAGTAACTTTGGAGGCTACTCTACAAATTGCTTGATTCATTATTTAAAAATATAATCAATTCAAGATTGAATTAATGTGTAATACTGAATCCACATGGGTGGGGCATTGAAGGTGGTATGTAGACTCTCTATAGTTAAGGATATTTGGGGGAACCACTTACATTGGGCCTCTTTTCATAGAACAATTAAGTATGATATTTTAATTTTCTTCCTCGGGTAACCCTAAGCACCTTCTCAAACTGTTCTTGACTTAACTCTGCAAACTGCAGGGTTCTCCGGCTCATAGATGGAGACTACACTACAGACTACACTTTTTACTTCCTGTGCATTGATAATTTTTATTTACCTGGTGTTAAAACACAGACTAGATTTCAGACTGGCTGCCCGTTTGATGTTATTGTTGGAGTTACCGGTCACTATGACAAGCTCAGTGGACATGACTGGACAAGCCACACTTTTCATTATAGCTCTGCATTTCATTCCATTATTCATCAGACAAGTTTGAAAATAAACGTCTACAAACAATGATGTATGAGAGTGGCTTCCTTCTTGACATTTAAAATTATTTATTGTTTTAGGCATCAGAGTGTGGGTTGATGGAAGGTACACTTTAAGAAAATATTGACATTAGCAGGTCAGGTAGTACCGGATTTCTCAATCTTGCTACTGTTGACTTTTGGGACTAGGTCATTCCTTTGTTGTCGGGAGCTGTCTTGGATACTTTGCAGCATCCTGATCTCTACCTACTAGTCCCAGTTTTAACAATCAACAAATGTCTCCAGATATTACCGAGTGTTTCCTGGGGAACCGAATACCCGTGGTTGCAAACCACAGAGAGATAAGGAAGCTTTTCATGGGCTATATTTCTATTCTGTTGTTCATCTGCTCTTTTATAATTTTGACTCTTAATATGACAAGTTGATTCCCATTGTTCACGGATTCCATATTTGTGAATCTGCCTCCTTGGGGAAGTTTGTTTCAAATCATTACTTTTGCAGTCATTTTGGACATCCAGTGAAAAATTTGCGTTGGTGAATGTGTGCATTCCCAGCTAAGGTAAAAGAGGGAAATGTTCTGCCGTCTCCTGCAGAACTGTAAACAAGCTTTTGCAGTATTTTTAATGCCTTGTTTTTCACATTTTTGTTCTTTTCATTGGTGATTTGTCTATTTAAATTGACGCCCAAGGGCAGTGTTGAAGTGTTGACTGCTGCTCTAAGGCTATGATGTGCCCTAAGGAGAAAATATAGGTGGTAGATAAGCTTTGTTCAGGCACGAATTATAGTGCTACTGGCCATGAGTTCAATATTAATGACTTTGACAGTGTGTTAACTAAGGTGTCCTTAAACAGAAACATATAAAACAAGATTGTGTGTTGATTGGTTGACAAAATACTGTGCAGAGCCTGAGATAAAATACTGTGACCAGACTTACTCACAGGAGCCTAATCCTATTTTTTCCTTAGGAGCGGTGGGTCAGATTTGCTACTTCAGTGTTCATAGGCACTTTATAGAACATAACTAATGCAAATAGTCAGAATTGACTGTACATTTGTTTTTCTAGCCTAAATTTGAAAAGCCTTAATTTTAAAGAGCTCATCTGATATGTGATTAAATTTCTTTTCTTTAGAAACCGTAACATACTATAAAAACTTGTAAAATAAATAATTGCTGAGTCAAACGATAGACATGTCTTCAAAGCTCTTATGTCCCTTGTGAAAAGGGTTGTACTGATTTATAGTTCCAGCTTCATTGTGTGTTTTCCAGCATTATTTTACATTTTTCATATTTTTAAAATAATGAGAGTTTTGAGACATATGTCTTAGAGAAAATTCGGATCACACAGGTAATGTTTAAAATACAACTTAAAAAATATTTCTCCTTTTAACCTTTTCCCATTTTCTTAAGAGCGTTAAGAATTCAGTACATGTCATTTCAAGCCTTTTTAGAAAATGCATATTAACATAAATGCACTTATGCCTGTAATTTAATTTAAAAGAGACTGAATGTTTGCCTAGTTTGTGTCCTTTGCATTATGCTTTGTTATTGCATATAATTTAGGTGGAAAGATACTTCTTTATTTATTAAACACTTATTCAAATACTTGTCAAGAGAAATCATATAAGTGATGTGCTTGTTTATAGCTATTGCTTAATTTTTGTGCTGTGCAGTTAACTTAAGCTTATCTTTTCATCTAATCTCTTTTTTGGTCTATAGCTAAAGCTATAGAACATAAGTCAAATTCAGTCTCACAATTTTATTATTTTCTATGAGTAGGCTTGACAGAGGATTTCAAGAATTCAGTTTGCTGGTGGCACCCGTAGCTCAGTGGATAGGGTGCTGGCCACATACACTGAGGCTGACGGGTTTGAACCTAGCCTAGACCAGCTAAACAGCAGTGACAACTGCAACAAAAAATAGCTGGGCGTTGTGGTGGGTGCGTGTGGTCCCAGCTACTTGGGAGGCTGAGGCAAGAGAATCAGTTAAGCCTAAGCGTTTGAGGTGCTGTGAGCTGTGATGCCACAGCATTCTACTGAGGGCAACATAGTGAGACTCTGTCTCAAAAAAAAAAAAAAAGAATTCAGTTTGCTGATAAAAAAGCAGTTAATGACTAGATGTAATGACTAGATGTAACATTATCTAGGATTAGTCAAGATGCTTAATCTAAATACAACAGATGTTTCTGGAAAGATTATAACGTGAGGGAAACGGTTTACTGTCTATGTAACTCTCAGACTGTTGTGCCCTCACTGTGGAGGATTGGTTGGTGCTCACTCAGATGTGTTTCAGACAACAGAGGGACCACTTGGTATGAATAGAATTCCTGTCGATGAGATTCCCTGGGTATACAGTGTGAGGAAGTGAGACCTTATACCAGATGTTGAGAGCAGATGTAGAATTCTGATTGAGTTTTAAGCCCTACTTATATCAGAAGCTATAGTTTTAAGATGACTTAGACAAGAAAAATGCTACTGGGAGAGACTAACATTGAGAGAGACCAAAATACTAGTTGTTCTGAGTGATGGACAAACTCAGAAGAATTGCAGATCTTTGAAATAAATGGGGTAAGTTGTTTCTAGGATGATGTGGCAGAGAACTTATAAAGGTTTAGGGTTATCTGTTTACTACTTAGAAGAAAAACATTCAAATTATGACTTTCCCAAGGCCAGGAAGATGATTTTCTGGGAAAGAGTGGGAATGACTGGGCAGTGCTGCTGATTGAGCTAAAGGGACAAGCTGGCCAGTGGTCAGGCTTCAATTTCACCGAGTGAGGAGACAGGCCTGGAGTATTGTTAAGGCACATGGGATTCTGTTTTTCAGGAGAAAGTATCACTCACATGATAACTTTGCTCCTAAACCCCAAATCCAGCGCTCTAGCAAGATTGCAGTAGTTCTTCTAGGTGTGAAGAAAATATAAGGGTTTGGCAGAGATGTGGGTTTTAAAAAGACTTTTGTGCTGCATTTGCTCTGAAAAATTCACAGACTTTTTGAAGTTTCTAAACTCTATGCAATTTAGAAAGAAAAAAAAAAAAAAGCACCCTTGTAGGTTAGGAGTCAGGAAATCTCTTCCCCTGGAGAGTCTGGGTTATTCTTGGGATGACTTTTTTGTTTACTAGTGTAGGCACTCAGATAATCATCTAAAACCTAGGGGCACACCCTTTGAAGTGCACAGTCCTCTTCGAGAACATCTATGGGAGAGGCATCTATGGGAGAGGCACGGAGGAGACTGATGAAAGGAAAATATTTCAGATAGTTGCCTATGTCCCGTTCTTCATTTTATTCCCGAAAAATAGCAAGCAGACATTGTTTTACTCCAATAATTTTTAATTTGAATGTGTTTATGAAAATGCTTAATTGAAGTGCTCCTTTATAGTAACTTTTTTGAAGATAGGAATAGTATTTGAATTCTTAACTTGTTGTGACAGACTCAAACATTATAGAAAGCTTTAGTAAAGGCAATAGATCGGGTTAATCCTGTTCCCCCTCAAGACATTCTTTGTTGCAGAAGGTCACTTTGGTGCCGTCTTTGAACTTTGTTTATGAAATACACAAGATGTGTTTGCCACGTCGGTAAATTTTTCTTTATCGTCTGGGTTTTGGAAACATAAATGATATTCTTCGTATTTTTTTCTGGTGGTTTTATTATTTTTTAACACTTATGTCTCCTATCCATCTAGAATTTGTTTTTGTATATGGTGGTACTAGAACTGTTACTTAATTTCTAAATGGATATTTCCCGTTCCCAATATGCTATAACAAATGGTTTGTTCTTTTTGGACTAATTTTAAATGATATTTTTATCATACCCTAATCTCTGTGTATTTACTTTCTGTACTCTCTAGTCTGTTCTAGAAATAATAGAATGTTTATTTCTATAATGATATCAGGCTACTTTTGTTTCTGTAGCTTTATAGAATGTTTAGTTTTGTCAAGATTTTCTTTTCATTATTTTTTTATAAAACCTTTTTGTAGACATCCTCAAGTTTTTTCTCTTCCAGTTTTGCTTTAGAATTAATTTATAGATTGATGTTGGCTTGATTACTTTGACTTTATAAATTGATTAAGGAATATGGTGACTTACTATCTGGGAAATGGTAGTTGTCTTCATTATTTATATCTTTTATGTGCATTTTAAACAAGACTGGATTAGCATATTTATGGGGAGCTTTATTTCTAGGAGTTTTTTTTTTTTTTTTTAAGACAGAGTCTCAAGCTGTCGCCCTGGGTAGAGTGCTATGGCGTCACTGCTCACAGCAACCTCAAACTCTTGGGCTTAAGCAATCCTCTTGCCTCAACCTCCCAAGTAGCTGGGACTACAGGTGCCTGCCACAACGCCCAGCTCTTTTTGGTTATAGTTGTTGTTGTTTGGTGGCCCAGGCTGGATTCGAACCCACCAGCTCCGGTGTATGTGGCTGGTGCCTTAGCCACTTGAGCTACAGGCGCTGCCCAGAGATTTTTTTTTTCCTTTTCCTCCCGTCCTTCCTTCTGCCTCTCTTGATATTATGAGTGGAATTTTTTTTTAATGCCATTTTCTAAATGGTTACTCTATCTGACCACTTGATTCTAGACAGATAGGCATTTCATTTATAAATATTCAAGATTTTTACTGCCTCCTTCCTAGTATTTAATTTTTCTGTCTCGGTCAGAGGGTTAAGTAAAATTGAATAGCAATAGCAGGCATCCTTGTCTTCTTCCTATTTTTAATGGGATACTAGTAATTCACCATTTGTTAGCTCATTTCCATACATTACTGTTTTACTTTAAAGGAAATATATTATTTATAAGAAAGTATCAAATTAACTATAATCAGGGGAAATATTTCCATCATGTTTTTATTTCCTAAATGACTTGGCAGTGATGTGAGATCTGCCAAGGTGAAAAGTTTTGTCAGTCATTAAGATTCTCACGTTTGCCTCTTCTCTAAGGAATTCCCGACGTACAGGAGCATGTTGAGGCATCTGAGGACCTCCTGAGCCACAGAACCTCTGAAGAAACCTTAGGCACACACTTGGAGTAAAGCTGACTTAGCTGAACCGACCGCTTTGCCTGTCTTTTCTGAAGGAGGGTATGAGTGGAGTAGGAGGGTCCAGCCAGTGGCTG
>NW_003852406.1:14807700-14842733 GCF_000181295.1 Otolemur garnettii
ATGTATGCTGGAGGCAAATGGAGCCACATTCTAAGTGTGCCCTGAGGAGGGTTGAAATTCAGAAAATCTTTACTATTGGCAGATGCTAAGGGACTTGGAGGCTGTGAGGACAGAGTGAATTTGGAGATGTAAAGTACCCGAATCTCAAGGGGAAGAGAATGACACGCAGTGTGTATGAAGCACTAGCCAGGACTCTGAAGCTTGCATGCACTGGGGTCCGTGCCTGTGTTGCTGAAGAGCAGGGTGATGGCCAATGGCTTGGAACATAAGCTCAAGCCTTATAAATACAGGCAGTCGGCTTGGTGCCCAGAGCACAGTGGTTACGGCACCAGCCACGTACACTAAGGGTGGCGGGTTTGAACCTGGCCCAGGCCAGCTAAACAACTGCAACCAAAAAATGGCTGGGCTTTGTGGTGGGTGCCTATAGTTCAATCTGCTTGGGAGGCTGAGGCAAGAGAATCGCTAAAGCCCAAGAGTTTGAGGTTGCTGTGAGCTGTGACTCCATGGCACTCTACCGAGGGCAAAATAGTGAGGCCTATCTCAAAATAAATAAATACATAAATACATACATACAGACAGACAGTCCTGGGTTACAAATGAGATAGGTTCTGTAGGTTTGTTCTTAAGTTGCATTTGTATGTAAGTTGGAACAGGTACATTTACCTATTACCTGTAACAGCCTTTGTTTGTAAGTGTGAACTGTACACCATTCACATGTCTATAACTCAGGGATTTACTCTAATCGTCTTCATTCACAAGTGCGAGTTGTACCTAAGTCGGATGTTTGTTTTCAAGGACCGCCTATAATCATTCTTTTTTGCCAGCGATTCTGTTACCCAGGAACACTCTCATTAGGTAAATTCCAAATTACGATGTGTGCCTGAGAGCCGTCAGCCCTACTACCTTCCAGTGAAGGGTTTTGCAGTGGGGATTCCTGGAGCCCTGTGTGTTCTATGGAGATACCACAGGGGCCTACAGCGTTGTAGGGCTCCCAGTCTCCTCCCCCTGTCTCAACTGGAGCCAGGGGGATTCTGAGGAGTATTACATTTGAAGAAAAGACTTGGCTGCTAAAAAGTTTGAACGCTGTCACTGTAATTCATTTACTGATTCATGTTGGTGTGGGTAATACTGATCTCGCATAGCTGTGGGCCTTTTGTTTTCTAACTCAGTTGTATTTCTCAAGGAAAACCTTGCATGCTGGCTTTAAAAATGATTTCCATATGTTTTTAATGCATCTGGAGCGTGCAAGCATGTGACTGGGTCCGTTGTGTGCGTGTTACACTCTGGTAAGTGGTGAGCTTCTTAAAGACTGGCTAGTGTCTTACTTGTTTAGTTTTCCATCTCTGCTCCCACCCTTACTCTTGAACTCCTATCACTTATGTTCAGGATATACTTCCTGTCAGGGAAGAAAAATAACGTTTGTCTTCACGCCTCATGGATTGTTCTCTGTGGAACAGACCGCTGTAACAAAAGAGGTTGACAAGAGAAAACACATTTATCAACACATGTATGTCATAGATACGTGGCCGATTCCCAGGGAATGGGTAGTTTTCACAGAGGTGGCTTTGAGTTCCAGCTTATATAGCATCTTCAACTAAGAACCATACATTTTTAGAGAAGTGACAAGACAGAGGAAAAGGATTTTGAGGCTCTAGAGGTGGCAACTTGGGGGAAGGCAAGTGACAGGTAGATAAAGGGTGGGTAGGAAACTCATTCATGTAGATCCCTCTGGTACCATCTCCGGGACAGGAAGGGTCTAACGTTGTCTGTGGTGGTTAATCTTTGTTGTCCCTGGTAGAAGAAGGGGCAGGATACCTTAGTTTTGAAAACACATGTCCTTTTAGGCAAATAAAGGACAGAGCTGTCCTGTGTCTGTTTCTTCTTAATTACCCTCAGCACAGTAATCCTTTGTACTGGGGGGGTAGCTCTTCTGGTCTCCCGCATTCCTGAGTCACATCCCTGTGAACGAACATCACCTTCTCTTTGGTTCCTGATGTCCCTGAGAAGGCAGGAAAGGAGAAGTTGAGAGGGGAGAGGCCTCCAGCAGCCCCACTTCCCTGTTGACTTTGAGTGTGCAGGAGAGTTGTGCAGAGAGCTCTACTTAGCCTCTTCTGGGGATTGCCGCATTTTACTAAGATCACCAAAAATTGAAGCAAGAGAGCTTGCCAACAAAACCTCTCCCTGTTCTGCGTGGGCTACAGTCTAAGTAACTGAGGCCAGCGGGTGTGGGCCGAGCCCAGAGGAATTGTGGTAAGGAGACCTCTGGTCTCACAGTGGGATTATCCAAGTCGTCCTCACCCTTCCTATTCTTCATGGCCAATTTGGAAACCTATTACTTCTGGCAAATCTGGCCCACGGTGAGCTGTATTCTCTCTTCTTTCTCTAGACCATGTGTATTCTATCACTAGTACTTTCTTATGCTCATGCTGCCGTATTCTGCAGCTATCCAGTAAGGGCCTTTGTCTTCCACACTAGCTCTGAGATAAGCACTGGTTGTCATAGCACCAAACATATATTGAGTGCTTAAAGCTCTTTGGTGTTACAAACCCATTCATACCAGTTTGATAAACAGGGAGTTTTGTATCTGTCTTTGGAAACAAAGCATCTTGGAGATGAAAGGAACTGGGCTGAGACATTCAATGTGTTCTTCTGGGCCCCTATTTCCCTGGTCCCTGTTTTGGGGTGTGCTTTGTCCTCTTGTTATGCAGACGAATTTACAAGATCATCCTTACTTACCAGTTTGCTCTAGCCCTCTGAGGCTGTCCTAGTATTTGTGACTTCCTAATTGTCCAACCAGTCATCTAGAGTTCCACCAAATAGACTGGCTCAGTAGGGAGAATCCCACCAGCCAAAATTGGCCTGTTTGAGCCAGACCACACTGTTACTAAGTCTTGGCCTGGGAATGGATTAACTGCCACAGGGTTAGGCTTCCCCTTGCCCAGATGGCTTTCATAAGGATAGAAAGGTAGGGTACCAACGGAAGCTCCTTTGGCCTGGGCAGACCACAAAACACATCTTATGTTGCTCATGTATTTGCAAGATAAAGTGATCCGTCCTATTTTTCAATTCTAATACGCTAGTGTTTCAAAGTGAAATTTTCCTGCGCCCCCTATCTTTGGTTGTAAGAATTACCATCTGTTCTGGAGGTATGTTTTCCAGCTGTCTGGATGACCAGCGCTACCCTGCTGTTCAGCTTTTCTTTCGGAGTTGGACCCCAACTGAATTGCATAATGAAAGCAGCCAGATAGCATGCCAGGTCAGCACTGCCAGGTGGCAGAGAGCAGGTCTGCAGGTGATGGGTCTTGGGTGCTCCTGCCCCAGCTCCTGCTAGCTGAGTATGCAGAGGTGGCAGCATGGGGCTGCAGTCCCAGCCTGGGGAGCCGTCCCTGGTCCGTATGGCTCTTCCCAAAGAGTGAATACAATGTTCCTTTCCATTGGTACAGAATGTCCCTGCCTCCTGCTCTTCCACTACAAAGGAAGGAAGGGGACAGAAATCATCATTCTAAAACGAGAAAGAAAGAGAACTAGCCTCATCTAGGGAAGTCAGGGTTCTGGCTGGCTGTACGTTGCAACTTCATCAGACCCATGTGTTATTTCTGAGTGGAAAGAGTAATAGGGTTTACACCTAATCAAGGAAAGGAATTCCAAACAAAAGCTTGGGTGGGGTTTCCTGGGCAGGAGTGTGATATTGTAACAAATGGGAAGCAGAGTTCCACAGTCCAATCTCTGGTCTGATTATACAAATTATAGCACAGGCCCAGCTTTCAAAGGAATGTAACACACCCCACCTAGGCCCCTCCTCAGCGGGTGTGTCCACATTTCCTCAAGCCCTCTCCTTGGCAATTTCATGCTTTTGCCAGAGGAGCTAAGGACTCTATGCGGAATAATTAGGATGCCTTAATTAGGGGCTCTGCCTTGGGGCCATTTACAGGTGAGTTTACCTTATGGTTAGGGTCCTTCAGGGACTCCTGCTGCTAAATTCTCCAGCTTCCCCTGCATTAGTAAACAGAAAGTGAATGCAGGAGTTCTGACAGTCTGGTAACCATTGCAAACATTTCCAAGCACTAATGGGCCAGGTGCTTTCTGTGGGGAAAAGAAAACATTTACATGAAGAATCCCTTTTCTTCCAAAAGGGGTCTCATTCTCTGCACTGGTGGCTGCTGCTGTCCTGAATGTGCAGATGCCTGCTGGCCTCCTTCCTTCCCCAGTTCCCTGGGCTCATTTAGCCCACGGAGCCCCTTGTGGTTTCTCAGAAGGGTCAGTTCCCACCCTCTCTGGAGCTCTCTCCTTGCCACTCCCTCTAGTAGTATCCTACCTCCCACACTCATCCTCCTTTCTCTCCTTCCTTCCCTATCTTTGAATCTAAACATCCTCCCGCCTGAGAAGGCTGCCCCTCCCGGCTACCCTTCCCTGCCCTTCCCTGTCCTTCCCTGCCCCTTCTGCGCTGCCCTCAGTGTCTCTGAGCTCCCCACAGCGCTCTGTGTGTTCACTTTTCGAGCTCTTTATCTCACGCAGTGTTAAATGATGCCTTTATTTGTTTTTCCTTTTTAATTGACAAGCTCCTTGGGGCCAGGGACTATCCATCTTCAAATTCCCAGTACTGGTTGTGTAATAGTTACGCTCGAATTGTTTGGGAGATATTGTCTCTTCTCTTACATTATGCATTCTCTTTTTATTTTTTACTAGAGCCAGTGTATGCCCCTTGTCAGATGTACTTCTGTCATAGCTTTAGTTCAGATCTTAACATTTTTTTCACTCATGTCATTTTGGTTGGTTTATACAAACCAAAGAGACGCAGGTTGAAGCTGCTAATTTGTGCGTGTCTGGTTGCTGGAGATTTGGTTTGTTTTACGTCTTGCTGCCTTGTCTCTGTTTGACTGCAAACCGGGAAGAGCCCAGCGACTGTGCAGCAAGGCATCACGGACAGTTGCCTGACACCTGGTGACTGGGGCTGTGGCCCTCAGTTTCCACCGGGGCTCTGTTATGGTTAGAGCAGAACCATAAGGACAGGATGAAATCACACAGGTGGTGGTGCCTGCCTCCTGCCTGCCTCTGTGATGCAGGCTCCCTCTGCCTTCCTGAGCTGCTCCTATTCCTTTGAAACACCATTACTTTTCACTCTGCTTTTTGCACCTGCTGGGCCTTATGTCTGGATTGCTGTCCCTCTCCCATGAGGCACAGCATGCGACCTGTCACCCGACCAGAGTCAGCTTCACAGGGCTGGGAAACCTTCTATGATTCCGTCAGCTTCCCCCACCATTGTCCTTGATGACAAGGTTTATTTCTGTCTGCAAACTGGGACGATTTTAGAGCTGAATGAGAAGGGGGAGATGGAGTTCTGTGAGCACTAGAAAAGGTTGTGCTCGGGTTTGCCCTACTCCTAGATAGGCATACCATATAAATTTTCTCACAGATTTTACTTTTGTATTGTTTTTCCTGCTCACATTAATTTTCCTATGCTGTGTAAAATGCTGCACTGCCCCTGCCCCTTGACACACATGTACTCAGAAATGCTTATAAATATCCCATTGTTGCCTATGTAATTAGCCCCAAGGAGGGGAGAGATGCATGTGGAAGCTGCTGATTTGTGTGTGTCTGGTTGCTGGAGATTTCACCAGAAGCAAACCCAGACGAGCTGCTAATAAGTGTTAACACCATGGGGTTTGCCTGCTGGGTGACATCCCAGCTAACACTCAGGGGACACAACTCTTTCCCTTGACACAGCCTTTCTTGATTGCCAAGGGTGAATAAGTTCATAAATACCATTTTGAGAAGTGTTGGCAATAGCTGTTCTTGGTATAGTAAAATTTCATTAGTTTGGGATAATGGAAAGTCACCTAATTTAGGGGATTATAGAGAAATTTAAAAACATTAAAGTAATACCTAATAAATTGCACTGAACTGAGAGACGATAGGCCTAAAGGAGGTTTTTGAAATATGATCTGTGGCACAAATTTAAGACCCCATTGCCCAGTGGAGGGTTTTAGGGGATCTATGCTAATGGATATTTAGGAGCAGCAATTAACATACCACTTCATAATTAAGTACTTCTGGATTGCTTAAGGGGCATGCTCTGGCAACAGTTGGACCCTTAAATTCCTTACATACCCGGTGTTAATTTGAAGGAATTTAAAACTATTTTGATTACCCTATTTTGTTAGACCCTTTAAACTTCCAACTGTTTGGGTCTAGGATTACCTCCTACTAGGAATTAGTGTGGTCCCCATTAAAGACATCCATCCTTCTGTGTTTCAGATCAGCTAGTATTTCAGTGTCTGCTATGTGTAGCAGTGTTCGATCAGCTCTCAAATAGTAATAAAATGTAATTCCTGCCCTCAAGAAGTTTCCAATCCACTGTGTAAGATAGAGAAACTATCTTTTGGCCCTGGCAATAGCGTTAAAACCTGGGCTTTGGAGTCAGATAGCTCTGCTATTTTACTAGTTGTATGGGTATCATCTTTCACCTTTTAAGCCTCAGTTTCTTCATCTATAAAATTGGGGGGGGCTTGTTAGGAAGAAAAGTGAGGAAATGCTCAGATGTCAGTGTTCATTGTTTATCTGGTGTGGCTACTGCTAACAGGGTGAGGGAATAACCAAGGTATAGCATGACAGGTATTCCGTTAGGCTGGGGGTGTATTGTATTCCATGGGAACACAGGTATGAACAGATAACTCCCGGGGGGGCATTCAGGACAGAGAGAGGTTGGTACTTGGGGAAACACTGGCGAGGAGGCCGCATGTGAGCAGGACATCAGTGCTTTTCTGTTCATTCATTCCACAAACATTTTTTGAGCATTTATCACGTGTCAGAGACTTTGCCAGGCCCTGGGGTCACAGGAGTGACGCTAAAAAGACAAAAACCTGTGCCCTCTTGGAGCTTGTGTTCAGTGGAAGAGAGGAGTGCATACCCATGTGGGGAAACACTGAACTGGAGGGTGTAGGCACATTCTGCGAAAATGCAGTAATTACATGAGACCAGATGTTAGAGTGGTGTGTGGCGTGTAGGAGAAGTGAGTGAGGGGCTGAGGAGGGAAGCGGAAACTCTGGCAGCAGTCAGTAGCCATGGAGGCCTCAATTTATGTATGTATGTATTTATTTATTTATTGAGACAGAGTCCTACATTGTGCCCTTGATAGGGTGCTGTGGTGTCGTAGCTCACAGCAACCTTAAACTTTTGGACTCAGGCGATCCTCTTGCCTAAGTAGCTGGGAAGCCTAGGCTCCCACCACAGTGCCCAGCTATTTTTAGAGATGAGGTCTCACTCTAACTCAGGCTGGTCTCAAACTCCTGAGGTCCAGCAATCCACCCACCTCAGCTAGGATTATAGGCGTCAGCCACTGTGCCTGGCTGAGATTATTAAAAAAAATGTTTCTTCTCTCTTCTAGTTCTAATTACTTATTAACTGTAGACAACATTTAATAAACTAAGAAGTGAAAGAAATCCAAGTCCCACCATTCAGGAAAAATAACTATTTTGATCAGTTTCCTTTCAGTATTCCTACCCCTTGGCATTGGTGGATTGATTTCTTCAGTTGACGTGGTTGTGATCATACTCTAAGTACAGTTTAGCTGGTTTTTTTTTTTTCCACTTCTAGAGAGTAAGCATTTTCTGAAGTTCTCATAAACAGTATTTTTCTGGGCAAGGTAATATCCAATCAAGAGACTGAAACATGGCCCGCTTAACCAACCCTTTCTTTCAGACCATTGTCTCCAAGTCCTTATTAGCATAAAGAATGGTTAGCATCTTTATGTATCAAAGCATGTCTGCATCTAAGATCATTTCCTGATGTTAAATCTGCAACATCATGATCACCAGTTCAAGGAATGGTTGTTCTCTAAGATGTTTGAAACACATTGTCAGTGTGCTTCCTTAAAAGATTGCACTGACCAAAATCTCTCTGTGTGTACAAAAGTTTTGAAATACACAAAAATCAAGAAATGTAAAATCTGTACAGACAGAAAGAAATGAAGTTCTCCTACAACACTGATAAGCCGAGCACGTTGAAACTTGCACGGGTGTTTCTAGGCAGTAAAATAATGGACCATGATGTAGCCTGTCTCAAGATTTTCATCGTGAACTAGAGATACTTGGGTGTGGTAGGGAGTGGATGTGAGCAGGGTGTGAGGTTGGAGGGAGTCAGAGCACTTAGGTGACAGGGCATTCCCGAGTCCAGTGGCATTTTTGAGAACAAGTGACACCACTTCGTTTAAAGGTGAAATGGGCAGGTTTATGGCCAATGGTGAACGCTGGCTGGGCAAGGAAGAGAAGTCACTTTGAAGGTGTAGATGCTTTTGATTTTAGGGCCTCCAAATTCCCTGTTCCCTTGTTCCCCTGTAGTTCCTGTGCTGTAACTCTGTAACTGCTTAAATGTCACTGACCCCTATTGGACTGAATTCTCTGAACTCTTGATCCACAACATTAGCCATTTTTATGTACCCAGTTATTTAATTAAAGTCCATAAAATGTGGGGTGTTAGGAGAGGAGGCTAGGCAGGGTGTGTGGCCCAAGCCAGGAACATGGCCCTTGCCCTATTAGGGGGCTGGAGCTGGCTGGGGCTTTTGGGGCTGGGCAGCAGAGAGGGGACAGACAGATCTCCCTCCCCTCCCAGCCCGGGTAAGGCCTAGGCAAGGCAGGGTGCTTCATTTATCTCAGGATCCGTGCCAACAGTGGCGGTCTCTTTTTAAATGTAACATGAAACAATTATTTTTAGGTCTAATAGAAGAGGTAGTGATTTAAAGGTAAGGCAGAGAATGATGAAATCTGCCCTTAGGACGTCAAAAGCATAGTGTGTGGCCCATAGGAAGTGCCCAGTAAATATCAGCCATGGAGGTTGATGATAACATCCTGTCATCTGAGGATGTGAAGGTGTTGAGTGGCCTGTCTCCCTGATCATTTGGGAGGGGTTTGTTTCTCTGGCTGGGGTTCTGCTCCAGACAGATGGGAACACTTTCTCTCTTGATCACGCTCCAGAGTTTGTCCATTGGAAAACATCCTGGGCCTGGGCCTGGGCTTTCAGGCCTGGTGGCCTATCTTCCAGCCCTACCTTCCTGAGCTCTCCCATGGCTGCCGGAAGAATTGCCCAGAGGACACTCAGCTGTACCCCGACCTGGCCATTCTGGCATCCTGGGGCTGGACAACCCTAGTGTTAGACCACATATTAGCTTTCTGGAGCTGCCTTGAGAAATGACCACCACTGATGGCTCACAACAACAGGAATATAGTCTCTGCAGTTATGGAGGCCAGAAGTCCAAAGTCATGGTATTAGCTGGGCCGTGTGCTCTCAACAGGCTCTAGGGCAGAGTCCTGCCTTGGCTTTCCAGCTTCTGGTGGCTCCAGATCTTCCCTGCCTCGTGGCTACTTCATCCCACACTCCGCCTCTGTCTGTGTGTGGTCTCCACCCACTCTTTATGTCCCGACTTTTGTTTATTATGAGGACACGTCCCGCAGGATTTAGGGCCCATTGGTGCAATCCAGGATGCTCCCTTCTCAATATCCTTGATTATCTGCAAAACCCCTTTTCTCCAATAAGGTTACTGTCACAGGTTCCAGGAGTTAAGATCTGGGAATATCTTTGGGAGGCCACTGTTCAACTCTGCAGGCCAGAGGTGGGTGTGTGCTCTCACGTAAGGACCAACGTGGATCCCCTCTATTGTCCCTTTCTGCCCCAAAGTCATGGATGCTTGGCCTGGCCTTCTGGCTCTAGGCCCTCACTTGCCTTTTAGGAGAAACTGGGAGATTGAGAAAGCTTCTGCTGGGAGGCAGGTGTTCCTCCAGCACTTGGTGCCCAGCACTGCCTGGGCGTCGGGATCACCTTCTCCCACATGCCCTGGCACCCAGACTTTCTAGAGGAATGATCCCTGACGCTCACATGGGAGGTGGGTGCAGTCTGAAGTCAGGCATCTCTTTGCTTCTTGTGTAAGCAGGTGGACTTAGTCATGGCAGTTGTAGCTGTGATGGAATTTTTGTGGTAAATGGGGAGCTGGCTGTGAAAAATAGAAGCTTGGGGGCATGTGAGAAATACTGTGACTGTGCAGGGTAGGCGCAGCTGAATCTGTTACCAAAGTTGTGTGAACTCTCCAATACCTGCGTGCAAACAGTGTAATTCAAGCGAGAAGCCATGACTGGTCATTGTGGGTTACATGTCAGGGTAAATCAGCTAAAGGCCATCTGCCCTGCCTTTAAAACAGCAGTTCCCAACCTATGGGGTTGCCTAAGACCATCCTGCATACCAGGTATTTACAGGGGTCGCCTAAGACCATCCTGCATACCAGATATTTACAGGGTCGCCTAAGACCATCTTGCATACCAGATATTTACATTACAATTCATAACAGTAGCAAAATTACAGTTATGATGTAGCAACTAAAATATTTTTTATGGCTTGGGGACACCACAACATGAGGAGCTGTATTAAAGGGTCGTGGCATTAGGAAGGCTGAGAACCCCTGCTTTAAAACTATAGTTGATGGAGCAATAATTGTGTATGGGTTTCTCCTCGCTGCCTCATTCCCGTCAAAGCTCTGGTCAGTTTTTTGGGGTAAATATTCTCTCGCTCCTTCCTTCTCCACTTCCCTGTCCCTTTGTTTTCTTTATGCCGATGCTTTTCTCTTTCCTTTTCTTCCAACTCTCTAGTCTGTTGAAAACATTCACTGGATTGCCCTGTTGACAGGAATCTGTCTCAAAATGGCTCCATCCAAAAGGTTAGGTGGCTGGACGTGGTGGCTCACGCCTGTAATCCCAGCACTTGGGAGCCTGAGGCGGGTGGATTGCCTGAGCTCACGAGTTTGAGACGCATCTGAGCAAGAGCGAGACCCCCATCTCTAAGAAATAGCTGGGCTTTGTGGCAGGTGCCTGTAGTTCCAGCTACCTAGGAGGCTAAGGCAAGAATCACTTGAACCCAAGAGTCTGAGGTTGCCGTGAGCTAAGATGCTCTAGCACTCAAGGGTGACCAAGTAAGACTCTGTCTCAAAAAAAAAAAAAAAGTTTAGGTGGTTTTTAGGGCTCGGCTTTTCTGGATCACATTCTCCTTTCACCACCCATGGGGAAGGGTGCCAGGCTGCTCCTCGGCTCTGTTCCAAGTGTGTCAACAGCCTGGTGCTCTCTAGTTCACCAAGAGCAGAATAATCTTGGGTAAACATGGCCGTTGGGAAAAAGCAAATATTTGTCTTGGCAGTTGTCTCTCAAGTGTCTGCTGCCTCTTGTGTTACTGGACAGGGTGGGAGCTCTACCAGAGGGCATGGCATCAATCAGCCCATCTGGTTAAGCAGAGTTGGTAGAAATAGTGAATACAGATGTCGGAATGGCCGTGCCCTGCCCCTTTCTTTCTCCTTTCTGTGTGTCTCTGTCTCTCTCTACTCGCTGCCTCTCCCTTCCCCACCTTTCCCTCTCCTCTGCACAAGGCTGAGTATTCCCTCGTTCCTAATTTTAGTCACTTAAGCTGGGCTTCTCAACTTATCTTGTTGACATTTTGGGCCAACTTTCTGTCATATGGGCCTGTTCCGGGCCCTGGAGGATGTTTAGCGGTGTCCTTGGCTTCTACCCATAAGATGCCAGGGGCATCCCTCCCAGTCATGACTGTCAAAAATGTCTCCAGACAACGCCAGATGTTCCCAGGGGTGGAGGGGAAGGATCACCCTTGGTTGAGAACCTTGGGCTAAGCTGCTCCTCCCTAGGGTGGAAAGTGCAGTGCTGATGGTGTGGCTGGAGAAGCTGGCACAGATGTGTGTATATGCACTTGCATGTGTGTGTTCCAGGAGGAGCAGCAGTGGGGTCTCTTAACCTTAACTTTTATTTCTTAAGTGTCACCTTCCAAGCCAGCCATGGTCAACATGGCTGTGATATGGGTCTAGGAGGGCAGTTGGTGCTGCACAGATCAACATTACTGGCTGCTACCTTTTAGAGCCAGGATGAGCTAGCTTCTTCCCAGGCTCATTGCCATTCCTCCAGTGGCTTTAAAATGGGGATGCCAGTCACACTGAGGATGCTCAGGAGATGAGCGTGACACCTGGCACCTTGTGGTTGCTTTCTTCCTCAGCCAGCCAGCAAAGCATGACAGAAGTCCGTTGCCCATCATCTCTGTGAGTCTGTCAAACTCACTGCATGTCACCTGGGGGGAAGGCGCCGAACTTTGATGTCAAGGTGACAAGCTGTTTGGGTGTATGTAGTCCCTGGACCTTCTCAAGCGTGACTGCACTTTTCTGCAGCCAGCTCATCCTGCTGCTTTTGAAAACTTAAGATTCTGTCCCTGCGGGAACCGTGGATCTACCTTGAAAGCTTTAAGCATTTTTTATCATCTTTTAAAAACCCACTTCCAGAGTTTTGGGTTTGTTGTTGTAGTGTCCTGCTACAAGACAGGTCAAAACCAAGTACTTTGCCTTTGTGTGTTACCTCGTATTTGTTCTGTTTTTTAGTTTTTTCTTGGGAATTGCAAATATCTACAGAAAGAACAGCATCATGAGCCCCATGCACCCCCCAGCTTCAGTGATTATCAATACACAACTCATCTTGTGTTATCTGGAAGCCCCAGTTCCTGCTCATTTGATTGTTTAGAAGTAGATCCTTGACATCACACCATTTTGTCTGTATATATTTCATATTAAGCAACTCTAGAGGGACTTTCTCAAAACATTAATTATCCCTGTAAAATGAGCCACTACTACACCTACAAATTCCTTAGTTTTAAGTATCTGCTGCATTTGGTTGGGGATGTGTCTTAGATCTGGTGTAGTCTATTCTGAACTACCCCTCATTCAATCAGAGTGTTCAAGGGAGGACAGATCCTGGAAGTCATACTTCATGTTCAAGGGTCGGACAGGTCCTGGAAGTCGTACTTCATGTTCAAGGGTAGGACAGGTCCTGGAAGTCGTACTTCATGTTCAAGGGTTGGACAGGTCCTGGAAGTCGTACTTCATGTCTTTGTGTCTCTTGTGCTCGTATGTGGTGGTGCTGAGCCCTGTGCCCTGACCTGGCAGGGGCCCCATAGATACCTGCTTTTGCTCTAACACTGTGTACTTTGCCCCCTTCCAGGTTCTATGTCTTGATTCACAGGGCACAGCGTTTTCTCCAGGGAAATGTTCATGCTGTTGGGTGGGCTGCTGTCAGCCCTCCCACCCCCTGCTTAGATGAAGCCTTTTAAATCTGCTGTCTGCCAAACTTCTCTATACCAGTATTTGTGGTACCAGCCAGTGTTCTGGACATACGTGAAAATACAGTACTGATGCTGTAAGCCAGTGTTTTTCTTTTCTTTTCTTTTCTTTTTTTTTTTTTTTTAATTTTTTGCAGTTTTTGGCCAGGGCTGGGTTTGAACCCACCACCTCCGACATATGGGGCCGGTGCCTTACTCCTTTGAGCCACAGGTGCCGCCCCAAGCCAGTGTTTTTCAACCTTTATCTCACGGCGTGCTTGAAGCTATATAGTTAAACTTCCGTAGCACACTTAAATTATGTTGATCCAAAAAAGAATATATTTACTGTGCTGTGAACTTCTTTTGAAAATAAATTAGTGATCTTTAAAATTGTTCGCAGCACACCGGTTTAAAATCACTGCTCTAAGCATTACGGAGCCCAGGTTGAGCTCAGATGGTGCTTCTGGATGCTGCTATTGGAAGCTGCCTTCCTGGCCCCTGCTGTTCCTGTCTGTGGGCCTGGTTAGGCTGTGATCTTCTCACACCTCCACAGGCCCTGGGATACCGACTTTGTGTCTGATATGCTGGTATGTGGGGGTACTGAGCCCTGAGCCCCATTGGGTGCCGGCTCAGTGATGCTATTCTGTGTGCGGGCCCATCACCACCTCCTCTTGCAGACCCCATCGCCTGGGCCTGAGGGGCTCCTCTCCATCCTGTGCAGGCTTCCTCTGGCCGTGCCTAGTGTTGCCTCAGTGCTGACCCCACCCATGGGCCTTCCCAGGTCCCAGTTCCCCTTTCATAGCTGGCAACAGTGGTGCCCCTGCAGACAAACCCTTCAGTGACTCAGCTGCGCATTGATCGTAGATGTTGTGAAAGCCTTACTTCCAGCCAGCAGCCAGTTTTCATAACTGCACCTGAGCCGGGCATGGTTTCCCTAGAAATAGTGCCCCCTTGTCATTTTTTACCCACCCTGATGTCTGGCCCTTTCACATATACTGCACTTTGACCTCCCTGAAACCTCCCTGTTGAAACCTCTTGTCCTGCCCTGGTAGGCACCTCTGCTTTCACTCCCTCCTTCACTCAGCCACTTCTGAGAGACCTGGCTCTCTGATACTCTCACCCTGAGTCTGGAGAATGCAGGTGCACGGCCGCCTCCACTCTGGGGCTAACCCAGCCTTGGGGACATTATTAGGTTAGTGCCAGCTCACATGACGACCCACTACCTCTGCTTTGCCCTTTGCCCATGTGATATCATTTTAGGGGTCCTTGTGTGTTCCTCTGGTGACAAGCAGCCCTTACTCCCTCCTTCTCAGAGCCCCCCTATCCAGTGGATGATAGGGGTTCCTGGCTGCCACCTGCCCTGTTTCCCTCTACTTTCCTTGACTGTTCCATTCTGAGGGAAGGGAGCTTGGGGTGGGAGTATCTGTCCCTTTCCCATCTGCTCCACGGTCTCCTTTCTCCAAGTATCCTCCTCTTTCTCCTACTACCCTCTTTTATCCCCGTTCCCTTTAGTCTGCAAGTGTCCAAATTCCTAAATCTGTTTGTTTGTTCTTAATTTTTTTTTGAGACACTCTCTCTCTGTCACCCTGGGTAGAGTGCCATGGCATCATCATAGCTCACAGCAACCTCAAACTCTTGGACTCAAGAGATCCTCCTATCTCCCCTTCTCAAGTAGCTGGGACTACAGGCACCTGCCACAATAGCCTACTGGTTTCTCTGTTGGGAGTAGAGACAGGGATCTCGCTCTTGCTCAGGCTGGTCTCGAAATCCCAACTCCTGAGCTCAAGGGACCCACCTGCCTCAGTCTCCCAGAGTGCGAGCACCGTTAAGGACCTTAAAATTCCTAAATCTTTTAACAAGGAACCCTTCCTGGAACCCTGAAGGGTATGCATTATTATTCATTTTCACAGATGGGGATGCAGAACTTAGAGAGGGGATAGTGCCCAGACTCTCACACCAGCTGGTTAAAGTTGGAGGCAGGGTGGAGCTCAGGCCGCTGGTCAAAGGCCGAGGAAAAGATGGCAGCCCTTCAGAGGAGCCCCATCCTTGGCACAGGGTTAGGAGGGAGCTTTGAGACTGAACATATAGCTGAAATGATGGCCAGTGCCAGTCATAGGAGGCTTTAACTCTCAACTTCTTGATATATTAAGTACCATCTGTCTTCCCATCTTGATTTGAATTCTTCAAGGACTATCACTTCATTTTTTGGGGGGGTCTCTTAGAATACTTTGTACATAGTTGGTGCTTAATAATAGGTTCCTTATCTAGAAATTTTTAGGCTTTAACTTCAACCTGGAAGCCCTTTAAAACACATGATTAATTTCTGGGTGTGTACAATGAACACTGGGCATTTTTGCATGGTTGAGTTGTAACTGTTCCAAAGGAGGCTTGGTTGGTAGATATTTTTATATTTCTGAAATCAGGACCCCTCAGTAATGTATATCACAGTGTGGATTGTATGACATGGCATTTTGTAATTGAAGAAATTGGCATTTTAGTTGTAGATGTAAAAATTTAAGTGTTACAGATCCTAATCCCAGCTTTTCTCCTCCTTAAAACATAGTCTCAGCTTCCCTTCTCAGTTTATCTTGCCACTTGCGACCATTTGTAGAATGTATCTGGAGCGTTGGTCTCATCAGTACTTCTGAAATCAACTTAAAGTTTAGTATCTGTTTCAGACTTCTATGCTTTTGTAAAACTCGATAAAAATCAATGTTTGAAAAAAATCATAAAATTCAAGCACATTTAAAAAATTATTAGATTCAGTCAACATTAATTATTTTGTCAAATTGCTGTAGAAGTTTCTTTGGAAACTTCTCAGTTGTATTGTTGTGGACAGTGGCAAACTGGTGCACGCAGACCGCCCTTTGGTAGCACCAGGCTACATAGTGAGTCCATGGAAATGGATGAACTGGTTTTTTCCCTCTTCCCCCCAAAACCCTATTAGTTGGGCTTCTGATCCCTGCTGACCATAAGGAAAACACAGCTGGGAAACATCCCTAAGTCCACTGACCTGCAGAGATCAGCCAGTGACGTCTGTGTGACTCACTTTCAAAATAAAGTCAGTGTTCAAGTTATAGTTTAATCAGATGCTTAATCAGATTATTTTATTCATTGAAAACCAACAGAAGGCAGATGAGTGGCTATTCTCCTGGTTTATGGAGCATGTTCAGCTCTCCCCGTCTTGCCATAGAACTGTAGATTTAAATATCTTCTCATCTGCATAGAGTGAAACCTCAGCATCCCATGTCCTAACAAACTTAATTTTAGCATGTTCCCCATTATTTGTGAGATTAAAAATACTGATTAGGAATTGCCTTTTAAATAAGAGTTAAGAATTTTGATTCTCTGTCTAGAGGGCTCGATGTGGTGTGAATGTCAGGTATTTTATGCTCAAAAATAGCTGTGATTATCTTACCAGAACACTTAAATCTTTAAATTCTAATGTGAGTTGGCAGGAACGCTTCAGGGAAGTATACCAAAGAATTCGAAAACGAAGTCCAATTGAATTAATTTTCACTTTAGTGTTTAAATTATACTGTTAATGGTGAGTTGACACGAGACAAATTTATGCTTTGGTGAAAATGGATTATACTTAGAAGAATTATCTTAGAAATATACTACCAAACACACATGTAATTTTAAATTCTTTATAGCTACGTGCAAAAGGCAAATTACTTTATTAAAATGTACTTAACCCAGTACATCAAATTCCATTTCAAAATATAATTAATATAAAAATTATAAATGAAGTATTTCACATTCTCTTGGGTATTAAGCATTTGGCTACTGTGTTTTGCCTTAATAGATACCGTGCATCCCCATTTTTAGACCAAACTTTTAGGTTAAAAGTTTGTGTTAATTTTTTAATTGAAATTTTTGTTCTATTTAGGTACTTGGTTTTTGTATAATAAAGGATTTTTAGCATTTTAAAAGATTATGGTACAAGAAATGTTATGTAATAAATAATTACAAAACACACAACAGATGCTAGGTATAAGAAAGGTTATGCACTGGTAACAAATTTACAGTATTTGCCATCGTACAAGGCTGAGAGCTTTGTGTCACTGTCAATATCAGAAGTGTTGACTTTGTCAATTTCTGCATTACCAGTGTCTTCTGAAGAGAATCATAGCAAATTGGGTTTTCAAGTCGGTTGCAAAACAATTGCTTTTGCATTTTTTGTAACAGGGGCTTTCATTGTAAGTTTGTCATAAGGTCAACAAAACAATTACCATATTCCAGGCTATTACTTTGTATATGGATGTTTTCATTGCTTTCTAGAGTTATGCTTTAATGCATAAGCACTAATAAATGCATTAA
Source organism: Otolemur garnettii (assembly GCF_000181295.1). Classification (NCBI taxonomy): domain Eukaryota; kingdom Metazoa; phylum Chordata; class Mammalia; order Primates; family Galagidae; genus Otolemur; species Otolemur garnettii. The sequence goes on from NW_003852406.1 coordinate 14,825,146, forward strand.
AAACGTTTATACAGATATAGAATTAGTACCATCCATGTATAATGTGCATTCTTATTTTTCCCTTAAAAATTTGGGCAAAAAGGCACAGATTATGCCTGACAGAATATGATGTGCTTTGCACTCACTGCAGGTCTTAATTCACGTTGTGTCACTTCACTTGCTTGGTAGCCACATGGCTGAGTGGGTCTCATATTGGGCAGCGTAAAACTAGAAAGTCAAAGCCCAGTTTGAGGCAGGTAATTTGCATACTGCTCGAGTTGTTGTATATTTGAATTATGATTTGGTCCAAAATAATCTTTAAATGATTTCCTGGTTACCTCCAGGGGTACAGCAGTGAATCTGGAGTCTGGGTAATTGCCCCCTCCCCAAATGCCTCTGGCCAGCTGCATAGGTGATTTTTTTAGCAAGTGGGTCCAGTGGGTGGGCTCATTGTCTCATCCAAGGGGCCAGGAGGGAACGCAAGAATTGGTTTTATTTGTTCTATAACAAATAGAGACTCAGACAGGTCTCTGCAGGCCACTGCTCCATTTTTTTTTTTTTTCATTTTAAGGGATTAAAGAGAGAAAAAAGATGATGAAATGATTTTTATTTTTCCAAATGAAAGGGTAATGTGGAGGAGACCTGTTCCTGGAGAAGACATTGCTGCTATTGGAGGGTATGTGCACTAGAACCTTCCATAGTTGACCCTCCCTACACTGACCACCTCCTTAAGGCGACCTAATTTTTATAGAACAGACACGCACCATGTGTACTTATCAGTACAGTAGGCCTAGTTCCTCATGTTGACCACCTCCATGTGTTGGCCAGTTTGATATAGTCCCTTGGGTGGTTAACTTAGAGAGGTTCTACTGTATTTTACTTTTCACCAAGGGTAAGGTGGGACTAAGTTATTCTGAGTAGAGATGCTGGTACTGGAATGGCAGATTGAGAACGTAAAAGATAAGTAGAAAGTCCTGTAGGAACCCGAACAGGTGAGCAGGAGTATCAGAGCCCTTTATCCTGGTTTATGCCCCTGGGAGTGAGGTCTGGTGGGGAGCTGCCCTGCCTGTGATCATCCAGCCTGCTGCGTGCTTCCAGCAATTGTAACTCGGGCCACCTGGGTCTTTCCTGGGTCACCTGTGCCTTACTGTGTGCAACAGGGAATAGAGAGCAAGCAGCTGTGTGTTTATTTGATTAGTATAGAATTGTTTTTCTGTATAAGTGAACACAGCTTTATTATGCTTTTGTTAATTAAAAATATTAGTTTTATGAAATATTTAAATTTAAATCATATGATAAATGCGTCATGATATACTGTGGTCTGTCTTTAGAGAGGAGTGGAGTGAGGTGCAGAGGACTCAGGATGTTAGAGAACAAGGATGTCCCTGACGTTGGGTGAGCTGGTACCTGGCTGAGTGCTGAGTACCTGAGTGATCTTACAACCCTGTGTGTGGAACAGACCTGAGTGTACCTTACCTGTGTGATCTTACAACCCTGTGTGTGGAACAGATATTAGAAAAAGTACACTGTACTAGCTGCCAAATTATGCAGAGAAACTTATAAAACCCATGAAAATTCCAAGAATTGCAAAAATAGGGGGAACCGCAGGGGAAAGAAAGCTTCTTAGCCTTTAAAGGGGGAGGGGTGGGGATGACAGCTCAGGGACAGAAAGGAAGTGATGTAAGGCTAAGGAGAATTCCTTTTCACAGGACACTGAGAGGAGGAGGAGGAGGAGGTTTCAATGACAGAAGTGCAGTGTGCTGGAGTGTGTTTGGTTTTGAATGATACGTACCACGACAGACATGCAAAGAATCATTGCCCATGTGAGGAAAGGGGAGATGGATTTAGCTTTTTAAAAAAATTATCAGGTGGCAACTTAGGAAGATTAGATTTCACTTGGTAAGAGTATCAGGGCAGCAAAATTTGCTTTTGAAAGGTGAATTTCGAGAGTTACAATAGCTGCTAATCAGGGCCAAGTGGTGACAGGTTCTTATTTATTGAAAATGAGCGTCTCTGATTTCCGCATTATGTGTACCTGAGCATCTCATTTGCTCTTGATTAGCCAGATCATCTGCTTGAACGACCTTGTGTTCTTGTTTGCGATATTTTTCTTAGGTTGCCAGGGGCTGGTGGTTCTTCCCTCGCTTTTGTGTTGTGGCACGTTGGCTCACAGCACCCAGGCCACCGGCTGTGAGGGCTGGAAGGATGTTGCCAGTGTGGATGTTCATAGGAGCATGACCTCTAAATAGGATGCCCCGACTTCTCCAGGCTGTAGACTGGGGTGTTCCATCAGAGACGGCGATGTTTCCATTGGTAGGAAAAGCAGATGATTCACCGCCGGAAGAAGCCACATCTCTCTTCCCTTCCTTCAGGTGGATCGTATCACGAGAGCAGCAGTTCTGAGTTACTGGTACTGAGGAGTAGCCCTGAGAATAAAAGTGGGGGAGAATGCACTTGCTGGAACCTTCATGGGCAGCCCCTATTTAACCCGAGGGTTCTGACATAGGCAGGCAGTCCCCGTGTGGCCAGGAGCACCCAGGATCCTCCATTGCAGCTTCCCAGAGTGGAGCCAGCTCTGCCCTACAGTGGCGGATCCCCAGGGGGAGTTCCCTGACTTCACCTGGATAGCATCTACAGTGCTTGTCTCTGCTTTTTAAATATTTATTTTTAATGGACTTTTTTTTTTTTTTTTTGGTATAGCAGTTTTACATGCACAGCAAAGTTGAGTGGAAATGACAGAGAGCTCTTGTCCCCAAACCTGGTTCCCCCAGAATCCCACACCAGAGCCGTGCTCTCAGAGCTGATGAGTCTGTGTGGACATGTCTTTGCCATCTAAAGTCTGTGGTTTACATGAGGGTCTGTTCTTAGCAGTGCACATTTATGGGTTTTGACAGGCCCATGATGGCATGCATCCACTGTCACGGTGTCACACGGGCAGTTTCACTGCCCTAAGCATCTTCTGTGCTGCCTGGTCATCCATTCCTCCCCTGAACCCCGGCAACCACTCGTCTTCTCGCTGTCTCCAGAGTTGTGCCTTTTCTAGAGTGGGAATCGTGGAGTGTGCAGCCTTTCAGGATTGGCTTCTTTCTTTCAGTGATGGGTTTAATTTTTCCCGTGTCTTCTCATTTCTTTCTAGCCCCGAACAGTGTGTTCCACTTTCTGTGTGTGCCTGCTCGCGCTTCCCCAAGAGAAATGTGCAAACAGTTGACAAATAACACCTATTGTGTGCGTCAGATCCCTCTGTCTACTCTCCTGTGACTTTGTGTTCCCAGAGGGTCCCACTTGGAATGAGAGAGAATAACAGATGTCCTCAGGGGTAGGGAGTGGGGGAATAACTTATAGAGTCTTTATGTCCCATTCTCCAGTTTTTATGCCTCTGAAAGCCTTTGCTGTGGACGTGGGAATGAAGACATAATATGAAGTGATAGATTTCCCTAATTGCCAGTAGGCCAGACCAGAGAGAAGCTTATTAAAAGACAGCAGGTTTATGGCAAAAGAGTGAATGATGGTTTAATCCCTGGGACCAAGAGAGGAAAAGGAGGGCTTTAGCAGGGACCTTGAGGTACCAAGGAAGATGATCAGACACTCCATTCTCTTCAGTGCATGCATGCAGGCATGTGTGTGTGCATGTCACACTGTGTGCCACAGTGCCCACACACACCACACACCTGACTCCATCCTGACCCTGCTGCTGAACCCCAGCCTCTTGAGGCCCTGTATGCTGGCCCTTGTTTCTTTGAGTATTTTCATAAGTTTTCTGATATTAAACACTTAATGTATATAAGGAATCGTCTGCGCTGAGGATAGAAATAGGGCAGAAGCCACAATTCTTGCCCTCTGAAAGTTAACAGAGTAGTGGGAAATAAAGACACTTAAATAGTTTAATTACTATTAATATTATATAAATATTATTTCAACATAGTGTTCTAAGTATAGAAATTAAGATGTGTTCGATGAAGTCTCCTCGGAGCAGGTGGAACTAGACGGACAGGCAGATGGATGAGGTGTGGGGAGGTCATTTTAGGCATGGAAGAGTGGGCATCAAGGGCCCCTTGGGTGAAGTCAGCTCAAAGGGTGCAAGCATGAGGGGCGTCCGCTCAGTGGTACTGGAGCACAGACTTCTGGGGCAGGTTCAGTGGGAGGTGAGGAAGTGGGCATTGGAGCGCCTGAGAACTTGGCCTTGAAAGAGACTGAAGACCCAACCCAAATGGCTGTCCTGACCGGTTTACCCTGGAGGGGAATTGGTGAGTAGGTGGGACTGGAGCAGGCTGCTGCAATAAATTGGGATTTAGTCCAGAAGTTGAGCATTGCCAGATGGGAACACCTGGGCCATTAACTGCTTTGTATGAATAACAGGAGTGAGGAAAGGTTTAAATAATTTAATTTTCTGGTTTTTATTGTTTTGTTTTGGTTTTAGAGACAGAGTCTGGTTTTTATTGTTTTGGTTTTGGAGACAGTCTTGCTCTGTCACCCTGCCCAGAGTGTCGTGGCATTATAGCTCTCGGTAACCTTGAACTCATGGGCTCAAGCGATCCAACTGCCTCAGCCTCCTATGCAGCTGGGACTATGGGTGTGTGCCACCATGCCTGGATAAGTTTTCTGGAGACAGGGTCTTATTCTTTCTCATGCTAGTCTCAAACGCCTGAGCTCAAAGGATCCCCCTGCCTTGGCCTCCCAGAGTGCTAGGATCTTCATGGGCCTAAAGTGCATTGCCAGATTTTGTTATAGTGACTTGAGTTTAGCAAAAACATTTAAGTTTGTGTTTGTTCATTGGAAGGTATTAAAGGCATCAGGGTTATTTTAAACGTGTTTAGCATATTTTATTTTATAGAGTTACCTCTTTCTAAAAGATGAATGTGTTTCTTTTTCTTCTCCCAAAGGAGGCCCTTGGTATAGCACTGACTAATTGAAATTCCTAGTCATTTGAGTGTTACCTAATTAGATGTCTGTTGAAAACAATTGGCGGTAATAATGTACTGAAATATAGTAGTTGGTCTAGAAAGAAAAAGTTTCTTCTTTTATATGAGGAAAAACACCCTCCTGTCCACTGTTGTTGGCATTGCAAAGGATGGGAGACTATGGTGGGAATAAAATGGGAAAAAACAAAACTTGGAGAAAAGAGAAAAACCAGGAATTATTTTAGAGTAAGCATTTCGAAGTCAATTTAAAACTTAAGAATGAATACTTTGTCTAGTTTGTAAAATAGTGAATTAATGGTAGGTTTAAGAACAGCTCACTTATAAAAACAGCTCATTCGTACGCAGTCCAGTGTTTATGGAGCAGTCCCATACCCAGCACTGTTTGAGGGCTGGGGACACGGCTCGTGCCAAGTGGAGTCCTTGGTCTCATGACGTCTCCATTATGTGATCCACACATGGTACGACTAATTGATTTTTATTATAGGTGTTTTTAAAGGTTTTGGAGAAGATGATGAGTTACTGAACAATAAGGAATTTGTGGCATCTGTCAGTTTCTTTTTGTCATGAGAAACTTATAAAGATGCCGTGAAGTAAAGTGGCACAATTAGAACACTTCTCTTGCCCTCCTCAGTAAACACGTATTTCACATGACTTTGGATTAGCATTTATTGCACCATTAACTGATCATTTATTCACCTTGTGCTTAGTCATTTAATTGTGAGTGCAGTGGTGCGAAGGGAACCTTCAACAATTATTTGCATAAAAACTAATTATAACATTATTCTCCAAGGTGTCTTGGAGGGCACCTGTCCCAAGATGGAGACCACAAAAAGTAAAGAAATCTGTGCATACAAGAGATTGGAGCTACTTACTCATCATCCCCTTGAGCATGTTAAAGCACCCTAAAATGTTCTGCACGAGAGAAACTCCTCGATTTTGTTTAAACCAGTATTTTCCACATTTATCCTGAGAATCTCTTTTGCCGATAATATCTCTTGTTTCCTAGTTTGCCAGGAGGCTGTGTTTAGAGGTATATGAAGGGATCTCTGTAGCTTTTCTGCTGGGGTTCACTCTTCTCTCCGCCCTGCATTTTATTTCTCACCTCCCTGCTTGTTCTCTGTTGAGTTTTCTCTGTCCCTGACCCAGCACCCTGCTGTTAGTGGGCAAGTGGGGGGGGGGGAGCTGTGATGGGAAAATTGGGCATCTCCCCCTGGAGACAGATATCGCCTGGAGCAGCAGAGCTGGACTTTAATCCTTGGGCTCCACTTAGAAGAAAAATGTTCTCAACGTTTTGACAAAAACAGATAACACAAATCTTTGGCAAGGGGTAGAATTAGAACTTTGTTTGCAGAATTTCTCCCTTTTCTCATCTTTGTCGGGTCTCCAAAGAACTGTTTGGTTTATTTCTTCGCTTCTTGAGTTTTGTGATTTTGAGTAATTAGTAATATGTGTGTCAGACTTTAGTGATGACTTCAAGCCAAGAGGATACTCTGCTCATCCTCAGCTGAATCTAGTGGATTTTCTCTGCTCTGCTTGGTCTTGTGTTACAAAAGCACTTTTGTTAACTTTGGGCAGCAAAAGCTCTTGGGATGGTGCCCCCATGGGCCCGTACTCTGATCTTGATGCTCATGCCGATGGTGTCAGGAGAGAGCCTGAGTGTGATGTTACACTGGTCCCTGCTTTTTAATGAAATCTTAAGACACATGTGTTCTCAGCCACGTGGGACCTGTCGCACATCTTGAAGTTTCAGCCACACACGTTGTGCAGACTCCTCAGATCCCCTTCAGCTTGCACCCACATGCCTGTGGGGATTATGCCAAGTGGTACATGGAAAATGAGAGCCCATTAAACCCTCACAGTGAAAAACTGCCTGGCATGGTCTCAATCAGATCACTTAATATGTGTCTTGTTTCTTTAATGCTGTTGAGATGGTATTATTAGTTCTACTATTGACTGAATGCTTACTGGGTTCCAGACACTGTGCTAAAAACTTCACCGGATACTCTCTCATTTCATCCTCTTAACATCCAAAATAGCTAAGTATTAACCACCTCTGCTCTGAGGATGAGCAACCTTGGACTCGGCAAGCTTCCCTGAAGCAAGCAGGGAGCAGCCTGGGAAGCAGAAGCAGTTAAGTCCTACCCTGTTGTCCTGAGGTTGGTGATGGCATTTCAGGAAGTAGCTTTTACCGACTGCTGTTCATGTACCTGGGCACAAATACTTCAGAAAGGTACAGTGTGGGATCTGCTAAGTGATCTCTCCCATGACGCTCTGGAGAAGGTTGCTTTCGCTTAGGGCAAGGTTACTTATCATAACAAACTCCTGGAACCCTAGAACTCAGTTTCTATTTACTTGAATGGATTGTATCCATGTTAAAAACAAACGCTGTAGGTAGGTAGGTGCGTCTACCTGAAGACATAGTCGATCTGAAGCATTCTCCAAAGATCTTGTTATGATCAACTGAAGAACAGTGCGTTTCTACCATTGCTCCTACCAAACCCAAACAGGCTAGAGAGCATTGCTGATTGCATCAAGTATACTGTCTCCTTGAGTCTTCACGTCAGCCCTTTGGATGGGCATTATTATAGAGCAAGAATCGGCGGGACAGAGAAGTTAAGGCACGCCAAGGCCAAATGACTAAATGATCCAACACTTTTAACCACTATACTATTGCCTTCTTTGAATGCCATGTTTTGTGTCACAAATCCTAATGCATCTCCATCTCCATTGTGGGCCGGTTCTGAATAGAGAGGCCAGCAGGGGACACTGAGTGGCTTCCCTGGCTGTGTTCTAGAGTCACCAATACTTTAAGTCTCACAGTTGCTCATCTCTGAAATTGGATAGTGGTTCTTGTCCTTTGTCTCCCTTCTAAGCAAATTTTCTAGGGGAAGAGGAAACCACCAGCACGTGAAGGGTGTTAATTAAATTTGTACTTAGCTGGGCACAGTGGCTCTTGTCTGTAATCCTAGCACTCTGGGAGGCTGAGGCGGGTGGATTGCTTGAGCTCAGGAGTTAAGAGACCAGCCTGAGCAAGAGTGAGACTCGTCTCTACTTAAAATAGAAACAAAACACTAGCCAGGTGTTGTGGTGGGTGCCTGTAGTTCCAGCTACTTGGGAGGCTGAGACAAGAGGATTGCTCAAGCCCAAGAATTTGAGGTTGCTATGAGATATGATGCCACAGCACTGTACCCAGGGTGACAGAGTGAGACTGTCGCAAAAACAAACAAAAAATTAGATTCGTACTTCATAGCCAGTGCACCTTGTATGTCTGCAAGGACTTATGGCTTTTCAGCCAAGATGGTAATTATGGTATTCTCAGGATGCGTGCATTATGAACCTTTAAAAATAAGGCAAGGAGAAGAATAAATTTGTTTGCTGGAGATAAAAGGAACATAATGGGCTCATTATGGGGATAACATTTCTGTATTTTATAATCTCAATAGAAAAAAATCTTTTTATGTATAAATATAACACAATAAAAATAAATCTGTAAGGAGGTTAAACACATTACAATGGAAAATGTTTTACCCCCAGGGAACGGCCCATCTGTACAGTTATGTCTCCTTTGTTTTTATTCGTCTTCAAATCACCTCTTCATCAATTCCCTTGTTAAGAGTGAATCTCCCTGTCTCTTGAAATAGTTGTTTGCCTTGTTTTCAATGCTAGCTTTGAGCTTCTTGCTTCAGTTACTTTAGCTATGGTGCATAAACATGAGTTGAAATTGTGTGTGATAAATCTTCATGTGACTACAAGATTTATTACTTTGTTTTCAGATAGCCTGGGATGATTGAGAAGATAGCAGGTAACAAGAAGCTTTGTATTGGGTGGAATTCCTTTGGTTAAAGTAACAAACTCTACCTAGCTTAAGTAAAAATAGGAGATTTATAATAAGGATCTAGCAGTGTCTGAGGAACCCCAAGGCAAGGATGAAAGTGGCCCTCACGTGTGAGCGGGAGCTGGAGATTGGGTAGGTAACGTCTTACTTGGCACTCACCATGAGCACACGTGCACAGATGTTGGCAAAATAAGGAGGGAAGTTGATGGAAGGAAAGTAGGAATTCACGTAGCCTAATCGTTTAACACTTGAGCAAGTGTAAAAAGTTGAATAGCTCCATGGCATTCTTTGGGAAAATAATTCATGTTCATTTTCTAAAATTCAAATCCTGTAAGAGGTAAAAAACCATTTAAAATTTATTAGTTATTTTGGTAACATCCTTCAAGACATGTCTCTGGACATCCAGGCACACACACACACACACACACACACACGCAAAAGGAAATCAATAACGCATGTGGTCATTTGCTTCTTATTCACTCAGACGTATATCATCAAAACTCCTAGTGGGCCAGGTGCAGTGGCTCATGTCTGTAATCCTAGCACTCGAGGAAACCGGGATGGGAGGATTGCTTGAGGCCAGAGTTTGAGACCAGCTGAAGCAAGAGCGAAAGCTCCACCTCTACTAAAAATAGAAAAATTGGCCAGGTGTGGATGTGTGCCTGTGAGTCCCAGATGCTTGGGAAACTGAGGACAGAACTGCTAGAGCCCGGAGTTTGAGGTTTCCTTGAGCTCTGATGACGCTACTGGCAACAAAGTGAGACTCTGTCTCAAAAAAAAAAAGCATAAATATTTTTCCTATGATATTTTTTAACAATGTATTATCGGTTTTAAAAAAAAAATTTTTTTTTTCAGCGATTGGAAAGGCTTTGTTAGCAGAGAAAGGGGAGAAAAAGACCAGAGTGGAGTGTGACCACGAGCCAGCTGAGCTCTCATAGTTTCAAGAGGCTTTTATTATCCCTCATCAGTAGGGTTGAATGTGGGGAGCGGTTCTCAGAGGGGTCATCCCTTCTGCAGAGGGACTAATTTTTGCACTCAAGGCAAATCTAGGCATTACTCTCTTAATTGGCCAGCCAGCTGGGGCCAGAGTAAAAGTTACTGTTCTGTTGATTCGCAGGACCACTGGTCTTGAAGCAGGGGGTGCCGGGGAGGGGTTGCTGTGATCATGCAGTTTAGTTTCTGGCTTGCTCCTTCCCACCAGAATGGCTGTACTCCAGTCAGGGTTGTGAGGATTTCCTCCCCACAGCTCCCCACTTTTTATTTTGAGGGCTGGGGGTGAAGAACTCTTTCAGAACTGCTTTCTGTGGGACAGGGATAAAGACTCCTTTTAGGGTACAGAGTGGAGTTATTGGGACTACTGATGCTTCAGTGTTGGTCTGACTGAGCTTCTTGTACGAGAATTTAAGTAACGTGTTTCTGAGTTAAGCTACGGACTGACTGTATTTTGAATAAATGGGGTTCCTGTTTAGGTGGGTCAGTTACTGGAAGGTAGGGTGGAGGGTTTAAGATCATTTGGATTGGTTCTTTGGTGAAATTTTTTGTTTCATTTTTGCCATTCATGTATTTTAGATTTTTACAAAATATAGCTAGCCAACCATCTCAGTCCTTTACGGTTGTATTATTTTACTGCTATTCTTAAAAGGGTTTTTCCTATCCCTTTATTATAAAACATTTCTTTTTTAATTTTTTTTTAGTTTAATGTGAGAGTATAAACAACCAGGTCAAAATATTTGAATTTGTTAGGTAGAGTCCCTCTTGTAGTTATGACCCTCACTCAAAAGGTGTGCCATACACTCCCACACTGTGCCCATTCAGTGAGAGCACCCCACCCTACTCCCCTTTCCTTCATACCCCCTCCCCCCAGCTAGAATTGAAATGAGTTTTTCTCCTGTGTGGGCATACATTAGATCATCTACTGGCTTCATATTAGTATTGAGTACATTGGGTAATTGTTTTTCCATTCTTGTGATACTTAGAAGAATGTGTTTCAGCACCATCCAGGTTAATACAAAAGATGTGTCACTGTCTTTTTTATGGCTGAATTGTATTCCATTGTATCATATACCACAATTTGTTTATCCATTCCTGAGTTGATGGACATTTAGGTTGTTTCCACGTCTTGGTGATTGTAAATTGAGTTGTAATAAACAATCTAGTGCAAATGTCCTTATGATAAAAGGATTTTTTTTTCTTCTGGATAGATGCTTAGAAGTGGGATTGTGGGGCCAAATGGGAGATCTAATTTGAGTTCTTTGAGGATTCTCCATACTTCTTTCCAAAGAGGCTGTATGAGTTTGCAGTCCCACCAACAGTATAAAAGCGTTCCCCTCGCCCCACTGTGACTCTATCCCTATGCATATTCCTCTAGTACTCATTTGAGTTTACTTTGGATTTTATTCATCAGTAGGGAGGGAGAGATCTAGACTTTTTTCTAAGTAGCCAGCCAACACAATCAACCAACCAGTCTCTCATCCTGACCCAGATTTGATGACATAAACATGGGTCTGTGTCATATGAATACTTGGTTCTACATCCAGATGTTTATAGTCTGTTTCGGGATACCTACGTATGTTCTCACTCAGACTCCAGCTTCATTAACTGTGGCTGGGTAGTTTTGTTGATTTCTACAATTGATTATGATGCTTCTTTGCTTCAAATGGGGTCTCCATGAAGCAAGTTCCCAATACCTCATAAAACTCAGGGCCCCGAGGGAATAGTAGTGAAGCAAGAAGAGACCACCTCACAGATGTTTTAGAGGAACTAAGCAGAGAAAGAAGCCAACGACATGAGCGGTTCGTGTAAACTAATTTAAAAAAGAATCCGAGTGCAGTGCCTGTGATGTCTGTTTTAGACATTTAGGGGAGGGGCCCAAGAGGGGGGTGGATGTATTTGTTTTTTGTTTAAATTCAAAGCCATTAAAGCATTCCTACCACAGGGAAGAAAAGAATGTGTTTTGTCTCTTGGCCAACAGTAACATAATTTGGGTCTTCAAAATAAGTGTCTTGGGACCTCAATTCCCTGTCGGTAAAGAAAACTCCCAGCCCATGTGTGGTGGTGGAAATTCATTGTTTCCTGAGTTGTTTCCTTTCTTGCTTAGTGTGAGGGAAATGACAAAATAGAGACCTTGGAATCCCCCCTCCCCCAGATATTACTTGAGTCTGACGATGTTTATTATCGTTTTAGGTATTGCTGCTGGAGGTTCTCGTATACTTAAGGATCTCTTCAGGGAAATTGACTGTTTACATAAAGTGTAAGGTGAGTCTTTGAAAAGAGATATTTTTATCAATTGGCCACCCTCCAACCTCCCATTGGTTAGTTGCATAACATGTTAAAACATTGTCCCTTATGCCATCTCATTTACTCTTCACTGTGGTTCTGCGAGGCAAGTGTATACGGTACCCGGTCCTAGTATTCCTGTTGCTGTCTGATTTTCTCTCTCCCCTACACCTGGTAGTTTGGTGGGGTGACGGTAGGGGCCTAGAAGAGGGGAAACAATAGCTGGCTCTTGATCTGACTGAACCCTCTCGTTATAAATCTTTTGGGGAATTCCTTACCTGGCGCTTAAGGAATTACTACAGAAATTTCCAGTAGTCTTTGAACTGAAACTGGGTAGTGATTTCTGGAGCCCTCCAGGGTTGTGAGACAATTGCTCTAGCATGAGATATGGTAAACTTTGGTTACAGATGGAATTCCCCCTTTGGTTGTCCTGGATGGGACTGTATGCTTCATGTGTATGAAGTTTCTTGGGCAGAAATGCAGGGCTTTCCTGCAGCTCTTGAATGTACCTAGATTGAAGTCTGACGAGGTTAAAGCAATTGGTTTATATTCTTACTTTTCAAAGCGGCATCGTGGCACACCCACAGATCTCAGTTCTGTTCCTGACCGCTACACAACTGGGGACAGGTGAATTAATCCCTTAGTTTCATCTGTAAAATTTGTGGTTTGGCCTGGTGTCGTCCTTTTAGCTTTTGTGACATAGGAAAAACAATTTGGGGACCAATTTTTAAAACTTTTTTTGCTAAACAAAGTTGATGATTAAAGCTGGAAAGGTGAATGTGGGGTTCACTGTGTGTATATTTTATACAGTTATTGGTATTTTGCGTTTGGAATTTTAAATATTATAATAAAGGATTTATTTTCAAAGAATAACTACCATCTAGTAAAATAATTTCAGTAGAGAAGAAGTGTTTTAATACTAAGAGAATAGGAATGTCATAAATTTATCTTTAGCCCATATTTAATATTTTCAATAGGCCCTTCATTTCCCATCTCTTCCTCAGAGCAGTGATTGTTAGCCATAGACTAACCAGAATTGGTCCAATAACTAGTGTTTGGGAAATACTGTGGTACGTGACTGCTAAGGGCTCTTCTGCCCCTAAAACTGTATCATCCCTCTGAAGCAGGGAAAGAACAGTTCTTTACTTATATGCCATTTATTTATAGAAAATGTGGTATACAGCTAGCATGGTTGAGCTAGAGGGGTCAGAGGTCAAACAGAAGGGGAGGGACTGTTGTGTTGGGAACTCCAAGTAAAAATGACCCATTTATGTGAACATTAAGTTTAGCTGTGAGTCACTCTGTAGTCAAGGTGCAAAGGAAAACTTGGCAGTGTTTTATAGTAGCCTGAGAGAAGGGTACAGATTGGTCCCCTGCCACCTTGTGGGGCAGCCTCTGGCCAGGTGGTGTATGACAGGGGAGTACCTGCCTTGAATGTGGAGATGCTGGAGCCAGGGGTGAGGCTCAGTGGAGCCAGGCTGGGGGGAGGCCAGCATGAACCCCAAGTGTAAGGAGCTGAAGGCCGGGTAGAGGTGGAGGTGCAACTCTAAGGACGGTGAGATCAGTTCCTCTGCATAAGGAAAAGCCATAATGCTCCAGAGGAGGATCACCTGGGACACCGTGGGTGGCTGTTGTCCTTTGGGGACCCACAGAGGGTGCTAGGTGATCTGCTCTGGCTGAAGAGCCTAGGGCATAGTGGACAGGAAACACATCAGATCTGTGCCTTGCCCAGGATTTCAGATGTAAAAGGAGTGTTCCAGGTGGATTTTTATGCTATCGTCTTTCAAGATTGGAAACCTCTGCTTTCCATTTAATTCTCCTTGGGCTGTGGGGATGTGTGTGAGCAATAGAGCAGGTGGAGGACAAGGGGAAGAATGGACTGAATCACTGGCACAGCAAAATAACATAAGGAAGGAGCAGCAGTACCACCTTTTCTGAGGATCCTGTGCAGTCCTGGCTGCTGCTGGGAGTCCTAAGAAGTCATGTGTTGTCTGCATGGATTAGAACACATGGGTCGGCCCTTCGGAATGCCACCCTCAGTGATTTCTGGATTTCATTTGTTTTAACATTCCTATTTCCTGGGAAACATAAATGAAATTTGACAGACTGGCTTGGTTGTTTTCTGTTCTGTCAGCCCAACTCTTGGTGTACTGCCAGGTTGGTGTCCTTCAACTGGATTGTCTCTACCCTACAAATATTTATTCTCTGCCCTTTTTGGGAACAAGGTATATCAAACAACCACCACAATGGAAACATTTGTATTGATGTAGAGGAATGTGAACGATTACCTGAAATTGCTGAAAGTATATAAAGTCACGAGTAAATGCTATCAGGAGCTTCTATTCTGACATAAACCAGAGGAAGGAGGATCGTTTTAAGGGATCTGGACAAGTCAAGTCTGAATAAAATTTAATGAATGAACAATGTATCCAATTAGTCACGTTCTGGAGCCTTTCAGAAGGCCAGGACATTTCTGGATGAGATCTCTTAGGGATGAGCAGTTGAGAATTTGAGAGGGGTGTGTGTGTGTGTGTGTGAGAGAGAGAGAGAGAAAGAGAGAGAGAGAAAACAAGAGAGATTGATAGATGGGGTGGGAGAATGATAAATGATTTGTTTAGCATTTTACATAATGACTGGATTTGACAATCAGTGTCTGAACTTATCTGCATGTTCCCCAAAGGCCAGTGAGAAAAGTATTTTGAAATCTGTCTTCAATGAAAAACATTGGTTTTGGCTCTCTGAGAATTTTTAGTTCCCACTGCTATTTAGGCAGCATATTGAATCTAAAGAATTCAAAGCAAGATCTCTAGAGCTGTTTGTCATTCTGTACCAGTCACTTAAGGGCTATGATGTCAGTGAAGATAAGTCATCCCTGTGCTTCCTTTGCTTCATTAAATATGAAATCCGTTATGCACTTTGGTCTTCCTGCCATCCTCCATTAGCTGATTTCTTTGGATTCTGCTTCTTGATGACTTCAGGCACCATCGCTTGGCTCCCACCTGCAGGCTCCCCAGTGACTGAGAGCCCTAATTAGCATCGGCTTGCCCAGGGTTTCTGGGCCTGTGCTCAGGTCCTTACTTTGCTGTTGGTGCTTAGTAAATTTGCAGAACAACAACAGCAACAATTTCCAGGCTGTTCTTCATAATTAAACTTACTAATCCGTGGGATATTAGGATGTGCTGTTTCCTTGAGTTTTTTTTGCTAATTATGTTCATCAGTTAATTTCTTTCCCAGGTCGAAAGCCCTCCTGGAGAACTCAAGATTTGAGCCCTTTCAAAGAATTGATTGGATTTTGTGGATTCAGCGACTCTAGAGTCTGTTTGCCTGCATTCGAGTATTCTCCTGTAAAAAGCTGAACCTTTAAAAATAATCAGTCTTCTTTTTCAGTTGTGAAATCCCCTATTTTGAAGCTCTAAAATGGTCATCAAAGCCATTCTATTCTGTTTACAACAAATCAGAGTTGGACAACTTGCCAAATGTGTAAAATAACTAGTGCGTTCACAGTGTTTAAACATGACTTTATTAAGATTAAGATAAATATACTGTATGAGGCCAGCTCATGTATGCTAATGGCTAAAAATAGGAACCACATGTAAGGAATCACAAAAGACTCTGAATAGCCAAGGCAATCTTGAGGAAAAAGAATGAAGCTGGAGGTATCAGACTATCTGGATTCAAAATACACTACAGAGTTATAGTAATCAAATCAGCACAGTAACAGCATAAAAACAGATGCAGAGACCAATGGAATAGAATAGCGCACGGAAATAAATCCAAACAGTTATCATCAATTGATTTTTGACAAAGATGCCAAGAACACACAATGAGATTTCGTCAATAAATGGGTCTGGGGATGGTTGATTGAAGACAGTTTCTTCAATAAATGGGTCTGGGACAGCTGGATATCCCACAAAGAAACAGGAAACTGGACTCTTATCTAACTTTATATATAAATATCAAAATTGATTAAACACTTAGATGTAAGATATAAAACTATAAAACTACTAAAAGAAAAAAGATAGGAGAAAAGCACCATGGCATTGTCTAGGCAATGGTTTTGTGAACCCCAAATCACAGGCACATAGGATGACATCAAACTAAAAGCTTCTGCACAGCCCAGGAGACAGTCAACAGAGTGAAGAGAGAACCCACAGAATGAAAGAAAAGATTTGCAGCACATATCTTTGATAAGGCCCTAACATGTAAAATATTTAAGGAATTCCAACTAATAGCAAGAAAACAACCTGATTTAAAAATGAGCAAAGGACCTCAACAGATATTTCTCGAAAGAAGATATACAAGTGGCTAACAGGTATATAAAAAAAATGCCCCTAATCACTTCACTAATTGGAGAAGTGAAAATTAAAACCACAATGCGATATCACCTCATGCCTATTAGAATGGGTATTATAAAACAGACAAAAAGATATCGAATATTGGAAAGGATGTGGAGAAAAGAGAACCCTTGCATACTCCTGGGGGGAAAGGTAAATCAGTACAGCCATTATGGACAACAGGATGGAGGTTCCTCAAAAAATTAAAAATAGAAATACTGGGTCAGGGGCAGTGGCTCACAGCTGTAATCCTAGCACTCTGGGCGGCCAAGGCAGGTGGATCACTTGAGCTTAGAAGTTTTGAGACCAGCCTGAGGAAGTGTGAGACCCCATCTCTACTAAAAATAGAAAAATGTAGCTGAGTGTTGTGGCAGATGCCTCAGTTACTCGGGGGGCTGAGGCAAGGGGATCACTTGAGCCCAGGAGTTTGAGGTTGCTGTGAGCCATGTCATTAGGGCGCAGAGTGAGGCTCTGTCTCAGAAAAAAACAAAAACAAAAAAAACTACCATATGACCCAGAACTACCAACCCTAGGTATATATATCCAAAGGAAACGTCAAAGAGATACCTGCACTCCTGTGTTCACTGAAGCATTATTTGTAGTAGCCAAAATATGGAGTCAACTTAGGTGTCCATGAATGGATGGATGATTTACAGTGATTCTCAGCCTTCCTAATGCCTCCTAATGCTGTGACCCTTTAATACAGTTAGTTGCTCATGCTATGGTGACCCCACCATAAACTTATTTTCGTTGCTACTTCATAACTATAATCTTGCTACTGTTATGACTCATAATGTAACTAACTAATATGCAGGATGTATTTTCATTGTTACAAAGGGGTTGCGACCCACAGGTTGAGAACCGCTGGTTTAAAAGGAAGTGGTATATATACACTGTGGAACACTATTCTGCCTTAAAGAAGGAAAGCCTAACATTGGCAACAACGTGGATTACTCTGGAGAACGTGATTAATTGAAATAACAGGCACAGAAAGACAGATATTGTACATTCTAAATTATATGTGGAATCTGAAAAAGTTGAACTCCTGAAGGTAGAGAGTAGAATGCTGTTTACCAGGGGCTGGGGTGGGGCGTGTATTTTGGTCAAAGGGCACAAAATTTCAGTTGATCGGAGGAATAAGTTCAAGAGATCTTATCACACAGCATGGCAACTATAATGAATAATAATGTCTTTCTGAAAATCACTAGGAATACATTTAAGTGTTCTCACTGCAAAAAAAAAAAA
>NW_003852406.1:14842753-14846320 GCF_000181295.1 Otolemur garnettii
AATAATGTGAGGTAATGCATGTTAATAGCTCAGTTTAGCCATTGCATAACATATGAATATTTTAAAATAATGTGTTGTACGTGGTATATGCAGTTTTTGTCAATTCATTAAACATTTTCAAATTAAAAAATTGTAAGTCAAGGTGTTACATTCAAATGGGTAAAAATAAGAGCCATCGCAGAAAAGCTGATAATGAGAAGCAGCACTTCCTCCAGTTAGCCCTGCTTCTCAGAGCAACCCCCCACTTTTTTCTGTAAATCATTTTTGCATCTTTTGTGATGATTTTCACATGTGTGAGTACTATGCTTGCAGCCCCATTTTCCACTTTGTTGTAAGGTGTGTGGTTGTGATCTCACTGGGGCTCACTGTGACTACCCCTCTCTCCTGTAGCTGACCCATGCTCTCAGGACTGCTCTCCTCAGCACCCTCAGACGATAGGTACAGCCTCTATTTCTTGATCTGTCTCTAAACACACTTTTTCTTGTGTACTACGTATTCTTCCAATCTAGCCTCTCAATTTCAGGCAGCTGTACCTTTTAATTTCATGTGGTCAGGGGTGATCATACCTGTATTCTTTTGTTTAATCTCAGCAAAGGCTTTTCCATGACTCACCTGTAGAGTCTGAACATTAAAAACCAATATGCATACAGCTAAGGAGACAACAACCAAAGAAACAGACAACCTATACAGTGGGAAAGGATATTTGCATATTTTGAATCAGACCACAGCTTGCTAAGGAGGATCTATAAAGAACTCAAATTAATCAACATGAAAAAAGCCAACTATCTCTTACATGAATGGGCAAGAGAGATGAACAGAACCTTTTATAGAGAAGATAGACGAATGGCTAACAAACATATGAAAAAAATGCTCATCATCCCTAATTATTAGAGAAATGCAAATCAAAACCACCCTGAGATGCCATCTAACCCCAATGAGAATGCCCCACATCATAAAATCTCAAAACTGCAGATGCTGGCATGGATGTGGAGAGAAGAGTACACTTTTACACTGCTGGTGGGACTGTAAACTAATACAACCTTTTTGGAAGGAAGTATGGAGAACTCTCAAGGAACTCAAAGTAGACCTCCCATTTGATCCTGCAATCCCATTACTGGGCAACTACCTAGAAGAAAAAAAATCCTTTTACCATAAGGACACTTGCACTCGACTGTTTATCGCAGGTCAATTTACAATCGCCACAATGTGGAAACAGCCTAAATGCCCACCAATCCAAAAATGGATTAACAAACTGTGGTATATGTGTACCATGGAATACTATTCAGCCATTAAAAAAATGGAGACTTTACGTCTTTTGTATTAACGTGGATGGAAGTGGAACACATTATTCTTAGTAAAGCATCACAAGAATGGAGAAGCAAGAGTCTGATGTACTCAATTCTGATATGAGGACAATTAATGACTTAGTACATGGTAGGGGTGGGGGAAGGGGAGAGCAAAGAGAGAGAGGGAAGGATGGAGAGGGTAGGGGAAAGGAAGAGCAGAGAAAGGAAAGGAGGGAAGGGGGTGGGGAGTCACAAGATGTGATACACCTTTTGGGGATGGGGCACAATTATTAGAGGGACTTGACCTAACAAATGTTATCAGTGTAATCTGGTTCTTTGTACCCTCAATGAATCTCCAACAATAAAAAAAGACAGAAAGAAGAGAAAGAAAGAAAGAAAAGGAGCCACATAGAAAAGATTTAAAATTCAAAAAAATAAAAAACAAACAAACCAATAAGCCGTGTTTACTGTATCTGGATGAAGGACTGCTCTTCCCACTGGGGCCTAGCCATGTGGCGGAATTCTGCTCCTTGCTCGATGACCCTGATGTCCTCACACTCTAAGTACTGGTGGTCCAGAGTAGACCACTACTGGGGAAACAGCTCAGGCTGGTGTCTGTCTCATCTCTCTGTCTGTCTCTCTGACCTTTTAAAGAGATGGGGTCTTGCTCTGTCGCCCAGGCTAGAGTGTGGTGGCATCATCATAGCTCTTGGGCTTGAGTGATCTTCCTGCCTCAGCCTCCTAAGTCGCTGGGATTATAGGTGTGAGCTTCCCTGCCTGCTGAAGCCTGCTGTCTCTGGAAATATCACATCAGCCCTGCAGAATAGATGTCGTCATTGATACTTAACACTCAAAAAAGTTAAGACTCAAAGTAGGTGGCTTCTGGAACCTCTGCTGGGAAGTGCTTCCTGGATCCCAGGGTGGGCTGGGGCCATGGTGGCCTCCTGTATTTCATAGATCTCTGATGTGTCTTGCATGTTTGTCCCCAGCAGACCTCTCTCTTTACTCCAGAAAATCACTGCTACTCTAAGAAAGAATCAGTTCTGCTTACCTTTCAGCCTCATCCTTGTGGGGGTGCTGTGTGGCCAGGAGCTCATTATAAAGAATTCTGTGCTTGGGACTATCCTTCCACACTTAATTCTCCCTTGGTGAATTTGAAGTGGGAAGTAGGGCCTCTTATACAGCCGTGCTGGTAAGTGGGAAAAAGTGCTTTATTGATGGTTGTTACTGTGTTTGATGTTTTCTCATAGCCTGAAGTATATGTTTGTGAGTCAAGTACATTTGATTCTTTAAATACGTGGTGGGTTATTTTGGAAGAAATAATGTGATCACGTTTTAATTTTATCACTTCTCATTTCTCTCATGAATGCGGTGGTCTGAATACGTCCTTTTATGAGCTGTATTTGGTGAGTTACTTACTGTGATAGCGACCAGATGTATGGGGCCAGTGTCCTGGAGAACTGGGTCCCTCCCGCGGTGATGTGTCCTTCCCCCTGCTCCCTCCAGGCTGCTTACCCTCCTCACTATGCAGATCCCAGGTTGAAGCTGTGACAGTGGATCCAGAAATCTCTACACAAATGTTATCAGTGAATTGTTTCCTGTTTTCTACTTAAATAGCGTGCTGGGGAGTAGATGGCTGTGAATGGAGTTTGTCCTGGTTATGTGACTCTCTTAGGGCAAGGTGGCTGTATTAACATGGGCTGTCTCAGTCCAGACATCTTTAACATATTATGTTTATACTCCCAGTAGGTATCGAATACAAGGACAGTCTTTAAAGCTGGGTCCCATATACTTGATTTTAGTGACGTCAAGTCTTAAGGAATAGATAGGAGCTGATATTTACCTTCCTACAGTGATGACCAAGGGCGATGTTCCACATTTAAATTAGATAGTGATGTATAGTTCAAGGTTACACTGTTATCAACTGACAGTGATCAAATTCTGACTTGAAATTTCCTATTTTTATTTTGATTGATTTGTGCTAAGCAAATACAGTTGTAATCTGTATGAGGTACTTTGGGCTCCCTTATACAAAGATCAATAATCGTCAGTTATCCAAGGCCAGTGAAACTTGGGTAAAAGCGATTGAGGGGGACAAATCCATTTGGAAGATTTTAAGCCTGGGACAAATCCCAACCTTTCATTATGTAAAGGAAATAAATGGGCTCGGCACTTGTGACTCAAGTGGCTAAGGCGCCAGCCACGTACACCTAAGGTGGCGGGTTTGAATCCAGCCTGGCCCGCCAAACAACAATGATAGCTGCAACCAAAAAAAAAAAAA
>NW_003852406.1:14846443-14924083 GCF_000181295.1 Otolemur garnettii
AAAAAAAAAAAAGGAAATAAATGAAGTTTAAAAAGTCTTTTTAGTACCTGATTTTACACATTCCCCAAGTATATTATATATTCTTCAGTTTATTTACCTCTAAAGGTTGAAGGATGACCGAGTCTTCTCTGAGGGAGGACTTCTGGCCATAGGTACCCGGGTTGTCCTGGGTGGGGCTGTCCCTTTGGAAAGGTTGATGCAGGCGCAGAGAGTAAGCTTTGAACTCGTGGCAGTAAGCCCCTGGTTCCCTCTGTGGGCCTCTCTTCTCAGAAGTTAGGATTTAGAGGAAGTGGATTCAGTACCCTGAACTCGGAAGGAAATTGAAATTGGCAGTACAGGTTACAACTGTGTGCCTTTGTTCTGTTCTGTTTATGTAGTTCCAGAAACACGGCGCGGCGCAGAGGGACCTGTGCTAAGTGACAGATGAGCAGAAGGAGGGTTCAGAGGAAGGAGGGGGTACTTCTCGAGGGGTAGAACAGGTTTCCGAGAGAAAGTAGAATTTCCTGCTTGGTTAGTTGGTGTGAATTTTTGCTGCAAAGACTGGCAACCCTAGTGGGTTGAACAAGGTAGAAGTGTATCTTCCTCTCAGTTAGGATAAAGGCCTGAGCTGGGCTGTTGAGGAATGGTGGGGCAGCTCACAGAGGGGCCGAGGACCTGGGCTCCTTCCAGGATGAGTAAACGTTTCGGTGTGGTGTAGTCAAATCTTCCTTGGGGTGAACTAAATTCAGCACATAAGGCAAAAATTCCTTATAGATAAAATTGCACTTAAACACCTCTTAGGAAAGTACCACATTAAAGGCCAGTATTCTGGTCTTCCTGCTGTAAACAGTAGACTCACTCTCAACATCAAGATGGGATCTCAAGCGATGCTGAGAAACTGAGAATCAGAGCAAGCCCAGAGAATGATAGTTGTTTTTTTTTTTTTTTTTGAGACAGAGTCTCACTGTGTCACCCACAGTAGAGTGCATGTCACAGCTCATACAACCTCCATCTCTCGCCCGGCTATTTTTTTGTTGTAGTTGTCATTGTTGTTTAGCTGGCCTGGGCCGGGTTTGAACCCACCAGCCTCGGTGTATGTGGCTGGTGCCATAACCACTGTGTTGCGGGCACCGAGCCGAATGATAGATTTTTATATTCCCCCATGGTCGCTCTGGGCTCATGTGCTCACCGAAGGGAAGGCAAATAGGACTGCCTGCCAGATTTACTTATTCATACTTTTTTAATAGAAACTTTCAAACATATTCAAAAGTGAAGAGAGTTATACATTGAGCTATGTCCTCATCACCCAGATTCAAGGATGACTAATTGTCAGCCAGTTTTGGTTTTTCTGCACCTTCCTTCTTACAGATTATTTTGAAACACACCTTTGTTGTCTCATATTATGAGATAACACTGTCACTACCTTATTGCACCAAAACATAAAA
The DNA here is from genome assembly GCF_000181295.1 of Otolemur garnettii. Classification (NCBI taxonomy): domain Eukaryota; kingdom Metazoa; phylum Chordata; class Mammalia; order Primates; family Galagidae; genus Otolemur; species Otolemur garnettii. The sequence goes on from NW_003852406.1 coordinate 14,847,868, forward strand.
ATTACTAATACTTTCTTGATACCATCCAACATAAAGTTAACGTTATAATTTCTCAATTGTCTTATACATGTACTTTTTCCCCCTGTGTCTTGAATCAGGATCTGAGTAAGATTTACTCATGGCAGTTTGTTGGTATGTCTCTAATTCCCACGTCCGCTATAGGTTTCCCCTCCGTCTTCCTCCTCCTTTGTGATTTCTTTGTTGAAGAAGTGGGGTTGTTTATTTTTTAGAGTAGAGATTCTTAAACAGGGATAATGCCCCTTCCTCATCTCGGGGCATCTGACAATGTCTGGAGATAGTTTTGGTTGTCACCATTGGGGGTGCTGGTGGCATCTGGTGGGTAGAGGCCACTGATAGGGCTAAACATTATGTAATACAACAAAAGATTGTCCCCAAATGTCAGTAGGGCCAAGGTGGAAACTGCTGCAGTCTGAATTTTTATGATTATGTTCCCCGTTGTACCATTTAACTTGCCCCTCTGTTCATTGTATTTTTCTGTGATTTGTTAGTTAAATCTCAGGGTATGGTTAGGTTCAAGGCTGGTGGGGTTTATTTTGGATTGTTTGGGCTTTTTTTTTCTCTGGCAAGAATACATCATGGGCTGTGTATTTTCATTAAGAAATACATAGTGACTGGTAGTCTCTTTGTTATATTATTGGCCATTGAGGGTCACTGATTATGTCCTTTAATTCATTAGTGATCACAAAATAATAATGACCTAATTCTATCAGCCCTTCCTTATTTATATACTGGAATACTTATACAAAGAGAAACTTACTCTTACCAATTATTTATTTATACAGTTAGTTCTCTAATGGCATCCTCCAAAAGTTATAACCAAAGTTTTTATTTTTTCATTTTTACTGTAGAGGTAATTGATGTGTTGCCTTTTTTTTTTTTTTTTTTTGGAAACAGTATCTCACTTTGTCACCCCTAGTAGAGTGCCCTGGTGTCATAGCTCACAGCAACCTCTAACTCTTGGGCTCAAGCAGTTCTCTTGTCTCAACCTCCGCGCAGCTGGGACTACAGGTGCCTGCCACAACGCCTGGCTATTTTTTTTAGAGATGAGGTCTCACTCTAGCTCAGGCTGGTCTCAAACTCATGAGCTCAGGTGATCGGCCCACCTTGGCCTCCCAAAGTTCTAGGATTACAGGTATGAGCCCCCGTGCCCGGCCAGATGTGTTGCAGTTGAATATTCTTATTGATGCTCAAATTGTCCCATGTTTGGCTTGTGCAAATTAATTTAAACGGGCTCCTCAGTCCTTTGGACAGTGACTCCTGTGTTTTGTGTACCTTCTGGTGTGACAAATGCCACAAGGTTACCTATTTCTTGCCTCAGACTTCGATCTGCCACTACTTGTCCAAGGATCCCTGGTTCCTTTGAGTATTCAGAAGGCACTGTGTAGATACCAGGCCTGATTTATTGTGTCTGAATCCATCATTGTTTCCTGATCTTTTCATCAGATAAAACTAGAGAGTATATGTGTATGTAGATGAAACAGATGATTAGTTCAGGTACACAGGATTTCTAGTTAGCCTCATCAATTTTGTATCTATGTTCTTTCATCTATGCCCCAAATCCCGTTCTCAGGGAGGCTATCATATTTTTTTATCTGCTTCATCTCATGCTGCGTACACGGCAGTCTGTGTCTGAAAGATATTTGGAATAGGTCTTCTTTGTGTGATTGTGGATACATAATTAGATTCATTGATTTTAGGTTCTGTTTTTTAACTTAAATAATTATGTGCAGTATTGCCAGGTTTCCAGAGTCTCATGTATAAATTGCAGCTTACTCAGAGGCATCTTAGTCCATGTGGGCTGTCGTGACAAAAATGCTGTAGACTGGCTGGCTTGTGAACAACAAACAGGTTTGTTTCTCTCAGCTCTGAAGGCTGGAAGGCCAAGGTCAGGGTGCCAGCAGAGACTGACTGGTGATGGTGCATTACCTTTTTGGGTCTTCACATGGCTGGAGGGTCAAGGCAGCTCTGGGGCCTCTTTTTTTAAAGGGTGCTAATCCTGTGAGGGTGGAGTCAGCATGACCTAATCACTCCCCACAGGTCCTCCCTGCCCCATACCACTCTGGGGATTAGGTTTCAGCATATGAATGGGGGTGGGGGAGACAAACGTTCAGTCTATAGTTAAAAGGGTTTGCTGTTACCCCAGTCCTGTTTCCTCCTGTTCCATAGGTAGCAATTGAAAAAATTAAGGTTTACCCTTATTGTGTTTCTTTTTTTCCCCCCAAGCCAAACTGTATCCAGCTTTATGAAAGATACTTTTCATAAACAATCGTGGTGTTTCAGGCAGGACATGGGCAGATGTTAACAGTATACAGCAGCTTTCAAACTCCCTTCCTCAGTGGTCTACCAAAAATCAGCAAGCCACTCCGAAACCCAGTGAAGTCTGCATCTGGTGTTCTGAATAGGGAAAGTGAAAGTGAGGTTTGACATTTCATATTTAGCATGTTTTTTAAAACAACTTTTTACCTGACTTTGAGGAAATGAAGTGAAATTGGCAGAATTTATCTGAAGACCCAGCAATCTACAAATGGAACGGCTGCTCTTTGAGGGATGCTGTCTTGGTAGTGTTATTGGAAAAGTCCAGATTCCTTGACCTACTGGTAACCAATTACTGGGGGTCAGGTCCCAAGAGGGACTGGGTTTCAGGGAGTTAAGACTATGCTGAAGGCAGAGGGAGAATAGGACATAAAAACAAATTAGTTTTTCCATACCATGAGGCATTTGTGCCAAGGTGGCTATGTGTCAACATCAGGGAATCCCTCCTCTCGGGAGCCAAGAGGAAGTCTCTCAAAACTAGGAGGAAAGGACATTTCCTTTTGTATCAGCCTAGCTTTGGAGACGTTCTTTTGTGACGTCTGCCCCTTCCTCAAAAAACAATGATCTGTTCTGTGTGCTAACAACACAGCTTTCAAATAAAAAGTAAAACAAAATTCTGCATTTTTATAAAACTTGGTAAAAAAAGTATATTTCAAACTGTACAGTCACTAAAAGTACGCGGCAATTGTCAAAAATACACAGACTCCACTTGGCAGCTCCAGCTTTCTGTGCCTGGTCTGTGTTGGCATCTCCATTTTCTGAGGATATTCCCCTCCTGGCCAGTGTCAGCTTTTCCCTGTTTCCCATTGGGTACCTTCTCTCCCCTCTGGCTTTGGAGCAGCAGGGTTAGCAGACAGCTCTGCAGATCTCTGTGGTTCGTCCTGTGCCTGGGCTTCATCTTTTTAGCTTCCCCTCCAGCCTTTATCTTGGGCATGGTGGCAACGGCAGCGGGTCTTGGGCACTGGACTAGGGAATGCGGCAGTGCACAGGCGTGGCTCAGTCCGGGGGTTGTTCTCGCCTTCTCTTCTTCACCCTGCTCCCCTTGTGTTTCTTTCCATACGGAAAGAAACTGTATACTGTATACATATGGCTGTGCCACTGTGCAGCAAGCTTTCATATTTGCCTCTCCTTCTCTTCTCAGTGAGACCGTAGCATGCTGACACACACGTCTCCACCTCGCCCTTTTCGCTTAGTCTCTCTGACTTCTTATTTCTCAGTGGCGCACAGAGGTGGTCCTTGCTGCCTGCAGCTGACGCATCCTCTGTCGCCTGGATTTGTTCTACCTTATTCGACCTGTGCCCTGTAGATGGACACGTGGGTCGTTTCTGTCTTTTACTCTCTAGTTCTGTGGAGAATAGCCACGGCACTCTTAAAGATCATTTTTCTTTTTTAACTTCATGGCAGTTAAATGTATATTTGGTGTGACTCCTTTTATGAAGACAAAGAAGGATGTCTACAGAGACTGTTGGGATTGAACCAGAGCCTCCGAGCAAGAAAGGGGAAGGGAATAATATTTGGGAGAGTTGGAGAAGGGTGTTTCAGTGGAGCAGAAGTTGTATTGTCTAGTTCAAGTAAGTGAGCCTTACAGGAAGATCGATTACATTTGAATTTCAAAGATCTGTATTGCCTGGCCAAAAGCTATGGATTTTATACTGCAAACCAGGGTTTGGCAATCTTTTTCCTATAAAGGACTAGATTGTAAATCTTTTAGGATCCTGTCTGTGTTACAGCTACTCAACTCTACTGTTGGAACACAAAAAGGCAGCCACAGACAATTCAGAAGTGCATGTGCCTGTGTTCCAATAAAATTCGATTTACGGGCGCATAAATTTGAATGTCATGTAATTTTTATGTATTACGAAATGTAATTTGGGTTTTTTCCCCCTCCTAGCCATTTAAAAATGTAAAAAAAAAACCCATTCTTAGCTTGTGGGCCGTGGTGTGCCAACTTCTGCTGTAGGCATTGGGAAGCCATAGACCATTTTGAACATGGGAGAGTCCTGCTCAAAGGGGTTGTCGACAATTGAAGAGGGAAGGGGCCCAAGTTCAGGCGGTGATCAGTGGTTGCAATGTGGGTGTAGTTGGAAGTGGGAGTGGACAGTGGACTTCTCTCTTTTTTCTTTTATTACGTGACACGGGAGAACTACTGGTAGCATGGAGCTTATTATATTATTTAATCTGGGATTTATATTTACATGTAGAAACTGTATGCTGTAGCTTTCCACAGATCGTATACAGAGAGAGCCAAACCCACCATCCATATTGTGGGGACTTAGGGAAAGATTCTCCCATCCTTGTGAAACCCAATATGGAGCCCCTTCAAAGGTTAATAGCTGTCTATCTTGTTCCTTACTACATTTGCCGGCAAACTGTTGAGAAAATAGTATTTTGTTTGCGGGAGGAAAATCAAAGATGAGGTAAATGAAAAGTACATTTTCATATAATGGAAATTATTAGAGCACCTTTTAAAATGTCACTGCAGATTAATGCAGACGAGAAGGAGCTGCATATGTCAGAAAGTAGGTCAAGTTCGCTCATGTTTATGAATGAGGTGAATTACAGTGGAGGTTTAGGTTTATAAAACCGGGTAATACTGTAGTTTATATGAATTAGCCTATCCCAAATGGTATTATACAAAAATATAATTAAAATAAATCAAGTTTGTGGTTTTTTTTTTTTTTTTTAGTCCTTCGTGGCTGAGTATTTTATCCCTAATATTCTGCAGATTTAATAAACTAGTAAAAGCAATGAGCTGCTTGTTATTGTTCACATTTCCTGTATTGGACATAGAATCTACTCTAGGGAATTAAAGTGGAAGTAGATTTGATGTAGGGGAGCAAGAGCTTCTAGAATTCTTGGAAGTTTTGGAGGAAAAGGCTTTAGGCTAAGCTTCTAGGATACTCCTCGCCCCCAGAACCAGTTTTTCCTACCAGAATCAGGAAAGTTGCTGTGGTAATTGCCATGGAAAGCTGTTGAATTGGGAACTGGTATTTGAGCTTCTAGCTCAGACACTGCCTCCTGCGTAGAGAGATGTGGCTTCTCAGCCAGGCCCTTGAGTTCTGCCTTTGTTCCCTATGACCCAGTTCCAAATCAGAGTCACCTATGAGCCCATCCTCCTGGTATGTCTTATGTCGTGTTGGACACCACAGCAGCAAAGGGGTCTGGGCAACATGTAATGTTCAGGTCTGCACCCTTTCCATGCTGCAAGTGAACCAATCTGGGGTCTTTGCCATTTTTTCCAACTCTATGCAGTGTCTCTTCACATGTGCATGCTACCACAGGCATTGCAGGGCAGAGAATCAGAATTTCTCTTCCTTAGATATGTGCAGGCCTTCTGATAGAGCTGTCCAGAGGTAACGGTAACTGGGGTTACTCCTGTATAGCAGTGTCACTAGTTGACTAATCAGTGAATTATGCTACTGATGACTGAGAGAACCTAGGAAGGCAATATTTGCTGTTTCAAAAGGATCTCTTTTAAGTTGAAATTGTTGTGAATCATACTAGGAAGGGAATACCTATGTTTTGATAGTAAAAAGGTCGGCGATGGTGGAGTTGAGACCTCAAAGGCAGCATTTAATTGTAGGATGGCAGGTGAAAATACTGTCCTGGTCACCTCACGTAAGCATTTACGGAGCTATGCCATGTGTACTGTACTGACACAGCGTTTGCTCCCCGTATTGCTGGCTAACTTCCTGACTTCCAGGCACAACCTTTTTGTTTTTCTGAACAGGAACAGTCACAAGTGAGTAAGTAGAAAGTGTACTTCAAGGAGAGGGTCACTGATTTTGAAATTGGGCAGACCTGGATTCAAGTCATAACACCACCGCTTGATAGAGCTGTACATTTTCGTCAAGCATGGACCTTTCTGTGCCTGTCTCCCGGCGTGTTGTGAAATGATGCTCCGCGCAGGTCTGGTGCCGTGGTGGGTGGTCTGGTGCTGCTGCGCTGGGTGTGGCAGGGACACCTCCACCATCATCGTCCTCATCACCATCATCACCACTGGTGCCTGAGGCTCTTCTGTACCTTTGGTCATCTCCTGATGTATTTTCTGTGTGGTTTGGCTACGTGTGTCTCTCTGCAGCAATAATTTTCTTGCCTGTAACACAGGTCCCTTGGATGTTGATTCCTTTTTTTGCTTGTGGGACATTTTCCTGCCCTTCAAGTACCCTTGGATTTCTATTAGACTTTCTGTTTCCTCCAGGGAAAAGAGTTCTGTGAAAGCGTAGTCAGCATCTGAGCAGTCATGGGGTCATAGAAGTCACAGTAGCTTTCTGTTGTCCTCCAGACATTGAGACCTACTCCTGAGGCTTGAGAGAACGATGGCAGACCACCCGCACTACCCCACCTTAACAAGATTACTGCTTCCATTTCCATGATCTTTTCAAAATGAAATGGCCTTAATTCTGTTGCCTTTGCATTTTTCTTTCTTGACTCCATCTCTCCTTTGACTTCTAGTGATTACTAAAGTAGGGCAAGTAACAATCGCTGGGAGCATGTTGGTCTTACTTCTCAAAGCCTCCAGAATGGCTGGATCTCATGCAGCTTTAGAGAAAATATAAGGAGTAATAAACAAAAGGTTCAAAGTGATCCTCCACACTGGTGAGTTCCCAGGGAATTTCTGTAGATGGTTTCCATTTGGTTTTTAGCTATGTTTTGGTCTTCAATCCCTAGAGTTTATTGGCCTCCTGTGTGAAATAGGCTTGGCTTCCACACTTCCCTCCTTGTGTGTGTGTATGTATCTGGGTGTGCCTGGGTTTTCTGTCTCCCTCTTCTTGAGTGTGCTATCTGCACAGCGTGGGCAATGTGCCCCATACAGTAAGTGTAGTGGGATTGGGTCCTGCTATGGCCTGTGAAGCCAGCTATAACTACTGCTTGCTTGGCTGTGAGCAAGTGTTTCCCTCCATCTCTAATGTTTAACCTCAAGGACCTTGGACTTGAGCTGCTAATTATTTTGTGCAAACTCTTTCTGCCATTTTTGTTAAGCCTTGGCTAAAAAATTGAGTTGTGTTTAATACTTTGCTCTATCTGAAGACTTGAGTTTGAGTGAAATGTTAAGTTAGCCTATCATCTACCCCATCTAATAGATTCATTCATTCATTCAACAAGCATTTATTGAGCATCTACAAAGCACTAGGCATTTTGCTGGATATTGGCAACATTATTGACAGAGGGAAATATTTTTATATAGTTGGCACAGAGAATTTAGGACAGAGTTGGAGTTGATAGGTATGTCTTGTAATGCTTAGTAGGGGGGAGGGGTGTTTAGACTTTTCTCTAAGAACAGTGGGCATCCAGTAAGGGGTTTACACTGAGTGAGCTGTGGTCAGATTGGAATTTTTCAGAAGCCCACTGGCTGAGATGTAGAGAGTGTACTGAAATGCAGTAAGAATGCAGGTGAGGGCTCGGCGCCTGTGGCTCAAGCAGTGAGGGCGCCAGCCATATACACCTAAGGTGGCGGGTTCGAATCCCCGGCCCGGGCCCGCCAAACAACAATGATGGCTGCAACCAAAAAATATGTCCAGGCGTTGTGGCGGGCGCCTGTGGTCCCAGCTACTTGGGAGGCTGAGGCAGGAGACTCGCTTGAGCCCAGGAGTTGGAGGTTGCTGTGAGCGTGATGCCATGGCACTCTACCCAGGGGGATAGCTTGAGGCTCCGTCTCAAAAAAAAAAAAAAAAGAGGTGCAGGTGAGCAGCCCGGCTGGGATGGCGTTGCAGTAATTTGTGCAGGAGGTGATGGATGACAGTGTTCTGGAGTGAGAGAAGAGTACAGATTTGAGAGCTATTGAGGGGATAAAATGGTCAGGACTTGGGTGATCAGATGTGGGAATAAGGGAGAAAGTGGCATCAAAGATGATGCTTCCACCTCTGGCTGTGGCAGCTGGATGGCTCTTGGAGCCACTGAGGTCCGAGACACAGGAGGGGAGCACGTTGGGAAGGGGTGCAAGGGAGAGGTGCTCAGTTCATTTTTTGATGGGATAAATTTGAGGCCGAATGTGGTGGCTCAACCTATAATCCCAGCACTCTGGGAGGCTGAGGGGGAAGGATCACTTGAGCTCAAGACCAGCCTGAGCAAGAGCAAGACCCCCATCTCTACCAAAAGTAGAAGAAAATAGCTGGACATTGTGGCAGACACCTAGAGTCCCAAATACTCATGAGGCTAAGGCAGGAGGATTGATCTCTTGAGCTCAGAGTTTGAGGTTGTTGTGAGCTATGATGTCATGGCACTCTAGTCTGGGCAACAGAGTGAGAGTCTGTCTCAAGAAAAGAAAAAAATAAGGATGAATTTGATAAGCTTGTTAAAGACCTTGGGGCGATAGAAAGTAGACTTGGATAAGGGAGAATTGCGGCCTCTATCTGCGGGTCTGGTGGGTGCAAGTCCTGAGGGCAGGCGAAGTTGGCCAGGTAGGGGTGTGGAGTAAGAGGAGCGGAGGAACTAGGAGAGAGTTCAGTGATGTTCAAGCAAACAAGAGCTTGTTTGGGGGACTGAAAAGGGATGGGTTTCAATGATACAGGGAGCCGTCTAGAGTAGCTACTTTTGTCCAGTGCTGTCCAGACAGGTGATGAACTTGGCCATCACAGGCTCTGGTGGAGGCTGGGCAGAAGGAATAAGATGTGTAATTGGAGACCTGTGTGGAGAGCTCTCGCAGGCACACCAGCTGTGCATGGGAGGGCAGAGCAGGGTAGCAGTCTGGGGAGTTTGTGGGCTTGTGGTGGTAGTGGGGAGGTGAAGGGTAATAGGCACATATGCCTCCTGCCTTCCTCCCTTATGCTACCCACTGACTATTCTAGGCGATCCATCCTTAAAAAAAAATACTTTAGAAAGACTTAGCAATGATCACACACAGAGAAGCCAAAAGTACAGCACAAAGAATAATTCCCTGAACCATTTGATTGTAAGTTGCTGACCTAATGCACAATCACCGGAGATTACTTTTATTTTAGCAGGTATTTTTTTTACAAAAGGACATTCTTGAACATAACCACAGTACAATCATCAAAATTGCTGTCATTTAACCCTCAGACGCCATTTGAGTTTCACCAAATGTCCCACTCACATCCTTTACGGCAGGAGGGTCAGGTTCAGAGTCATAGGTTGCATTTACTTGTCACGTGTCCTTAGACTCCTTCCATCTGGAACAGTCCTGAGTCTTTCCTTGCCTGTCATGACTGTGACCCTCTTGAAGATGGAAGGCCAGTTATTTTGCAGAGTACCCCTCAGTTTGTGCTTTTCTTCATTATTCAATTCAGCTCATGCTGACCTTTGTCAGGAGTATGGCAGAAATGATGCCGTGTTCTTTTTGTACCCTATCTCATCATGCACAGTCTCTACTTGTCCTGTCACTGACCAGGGTCACCTTGTCACTTGATTGAGGTGATATTGGCCAACACTTGCCTCTGTAAAGATTACTCTTTTTCCTGTTCTATTGAATGAGCATTTGGGGGGGAGGTACTTTGAAATTACGTTACTATCCCCGTTACTCGTCATGAGTTCCTTTTATTTGTTCATTTGATCAGTATGGACTCATGTTTCATCATGAGCTCAATAAGCCATAATCTACTATCATTATGTTGAAATTGTCCTCAATTTGGCCAGTGGGTGCTCTTTCAAACTATGTGCTTTTGACGTCTCTCCGTCATTCTTTAAATACATTTTTACTTTCTGGCAGGGTCATCTTGTGCTTTCTCTTCTCCAGCCCTAGAATCTTTCTTTTTGATTTGTTTTTTTTCTACCCACAGAGCTATGGTTTGTTTCATGACCAAGGAAAGGTAATTAGAAGCCAAGATCTGAGCATTAAATGTGCTCTTTGCTATTGGGTATCCTTCCTCCCAGACCTCAGTGGACAGAGCTGAGGAATTCAGTTTTTTTGTTTTTGTTTTTTTTTGAGAGAGAAAGTCTCACTTTGTCACCTTTCATGGACTGCTGTAGCATCATAGCTCACAATAACCTCAAACTCTTGGGCACGAGCAATTCTTTTGCCTCAGCCTACCAACTAGCTGGGACTACAGGCACCACCCCAATGCCTGGTTATTTTTTTTTTCCCTATTTTTAGTAGAGTTGGGATCTGACCCTGAACTCCTGGCTCAAGTGATCCTCCTGCCTCAGTCTCCCAGAGTGCTAAGAATACAAGTGTATGCCACCACGCCAGGCCCCATTGGTTCTGTTCGTTTACAGTGGTTATGGCATATAAAGCTGCTTTGAACACTGAATTAGTGAATACTGAACTCTTGCTTCTATGGGAAATACAAGATTAGGTTCCTGTAGGCCTCAGGTCACACATTTTTTCAGCTAATCAGTATGTAATCCTGTTTTATATGTGTTTTTATTTAAAGACACCTCACTTAATAGATATTGTTAATTCCTTAACATGGAACTCATGGCCAACAACATTATAATAATTCATGCCTGAATGGAGCTTATCTGACACATGTATTTGTTCACTTTAGGATTTCTCTAAGTTTTCCCCTCTTCTGGGCCACCTTGGAACAGCCTCCCACACCTCCTGTTGGCATTTACCCCACCCTTTCCCATCTGATGGCTTTAGGGCTGAATTTCAGTGCAGGAGGTGAGAAGGGGAGGGGTCTTATGATCACATTTCTTTTCTGATTCTGTATTGTGCCAATTTAAAATAGAATGACATTAACATATTTATAAATCTTCTTTTTATTCTCATAAGTTAAAACAATATAATTATTATGAACTTTAAGGAAAAAAAATTTCAAAGCTGGTGAGGCCTAAGACTTGAAAACTGAGTTGATGTTATTGACTTTTATGGCAGTACCGTGCCATATGGGAAACAGAAACGTCCACTGTTTTTATTCTAGATTTAGGTATAGACGGTAGGAGATCATAAGTTGTGCCAGAGCTTTAGGAAAATGTCCCCGGCTGGGAGACTCACTCTTCTTGGAGGTATTAGAGGTACTGTCTCTTTGTAGACAGGAAGTCTCTGGAGGGCAGAGACTGTATCTGATTTATAGATTACTATGTCCCCAGAGCCTGGCATGTGAAGTAACTGGTGACCAGTTGTGGGCTATATTTATTCATTTTTTTTTTTTTTTGAGACAAGACTTTGCTCTGCCCAGGCTTGAGTGCAGTGGCATCATCATAGCTCACAGCAACCTCCAACTTCTGGGGTTCAAGCGATCCTCCTGCCTCAGCCTCCTGAGTAGCTGAAACTACAGGCACAGGCCACCAGGCCCAGCTAATTTGTCTATTTTTTTGTAGACACAGAGTTGGGGTCTTGTTATGTTGCCCAGTCTAGTCTTGAACTCCTGGCTTCAAGTGATCCTCTTGCCTTGGCCTCTCAAAGCGCTAGGATTATAGGCGTGAACCCTGTGTGTGGCTCTGGACTTTATTTGACCACATTCTACCAAATGGTTGCCCAGCTTCTGTCTTTATTTATCTGGACTTTATTTGACCACATTCTACCAAATGGTTGCCCAGATGTCCTTTCCTTCTCCTATAATGCTCTTGGCTCTTTCTCTTCTGTTTCCTTAGAAGCATGTAGGAAATCTTATAGGCCTTCTCTGCCCAGAGGATCATTCTCCCATGAGTTTCTGAAGGCTTTGGAGAGTTTTTGTTTTGTTCTGTTTTTAAAGAGACTTGCTCTTGCATCTTGCCTGTGCTCAAGCGATCCTCCTACCTCAGCCTCCCAAGTAGCTAGGAGTATAATTGTACACCACTGACTGAACAGGCGTTTTGGCGAGTTTTTGTAAGCTTGTATCTAAGACCGTCAGCTTTGCAGTTGAACAGAGCCATGTTGGGGATTCTACCACTTACTAGTTGTATGGTCAGGGGCAAGTCATGGAACTTTGACCAATTCATTTAATAATCTGTAAAATGGAAATAAAAGCAGTGCCTACCTCACATGATTTTTCTGAGTATTAAATGAGACAGCATTTTAGATGGACAGGCAGTCCCTGGGTTTATGAACAAGACAGGTTCTATTCTATAGGTTTGTTCTTAAGTTGAATTCATGTTTGTTGGAATAAATACATTTATCTATTGCCTCTGTTTGTAAGTGCAAGTCGTACATCAGTTGGATGTTTGTAACTCAGGAACTTACTATAATAGCTTCTGTTCGTAAGGTGAGTTGCATGTAAGTTGGACATTTATAACAAGGGGACTACCTGTACTTAGCAAGAGGCTGTACTTTGTGACAATGTCAGTGCTGACTAAACTACATTGGGGCCTCCATAAGTTGACCACTCAAGGGACTGTAAGAAACTGGTCAACGGAAGCTTTCAACGTAAGGAACTAGGCCTACTGTACCGTTACATACATGTGGTGCATGTCTGATCTATGAAAATTAAGTCAGCTTAAGGTGGTGGTCACTGTAGGGAGGTGGTCAACTATGGAGCTTCTACTGTATTTCTATGAGTATGTTTTGATTTTTTTTCTGAAGAATAGGCCCTTTCCCTAACTTCAGAATAAACTCCAAGTTGGGGGTAGAGATCTTGTTTCCTACCTCTTGCTTGTGTCTAACCAACCTTCTCCCCACCTGCCCAGCCCCAGCCTGGTGCCGTGTTTTGCAGATCGGAGGTATTAAGTATGTGTTCATTTGTCATTCAGCAATCTTCCTTCACTCTGATCCCTTTGCCTATACATGATCTTGCTAAAAGAGCAATTTCCTTTCCTTTTGTCAGAGTGCTGGGGAGATGCTGATTATTTTTCCAGGCTTTCTCTTCTTTTTTTGATTATAAATCGATATTCTGGATAACACGGTCAACATCACAGTCTGTGTCTGCTGGGAAGTGGTGTTCTCCTTCTGTGTCCTGAATGCAGGCACCATCCCCGGTCCCTGCTGGACTCGTAGGCTCTCTTCAGACAAAGAGGTAGCTGCACATTCACCCTCTGTTTTTACCCTTTTAGAGCTCTGGCAACAAATGCTGGGGTGTTTTTAAAACACAACACACTGCTGACCTGGTTATCTTCCAGCCCTGGGTCTTTGTGGACGGCCCTTTAGTAACTGGATTGGACTTTGAAAAACCACAGCAGTCTGAGATACAGTGGATAATGAGTCTGCCTGCTCATGAGGGTTTTCCCCCCTCCTTTATACCAGAAAAGCAGTCTGTTAAAAAATAAGCCATGTTCTTTGAATAATGCCTTTTTACTTCTTAGGACTGACTTTTGCACTTAATAGGTGACATCTACTGGATTGAATTAATCAACATCCATTCTGTTATTGCTCTGATGATTTTATATTATGTAGAAATGCTGGTCTTATAAAGAATTCAGCATTTGCTGTGATAGGTCAAAATGATATCCCAGGGCTTATTAAATGAACTCGTTTAAAGGTTTGAAATCACTTACCTCTCAGGTAGAACTGGAAAGACATGCTAGGGACAATTCTTAGGGCTATTTCCTGTAAGATAAAAGACCAGCATTTGGGAATGTGTAGCTGGTAGCTGAGGGTATAGTTAAGAGCACAGTACCTAGACTTGTGAATTTAAATCCTGGCTCTGCCACTTCCAGGTTAGCTTGGTGACCATGGTTTTCTTATAAAATGGGAAGGATGGCTTAATTTTAGTACCTACTCCTTATAGGTTTGTTCTGGGGTATTTACTAGATGGCATACACAGAAGCAGGCACATGATGAACGATAAATGTATCTTTTGTCCTTTTTGATATACTTCGCTGTCTTTCATTATACTCTGTCCTGCAGGGAGGGGGCAGAAATTTAAAATGTACCTTTGTATTTATATTTAGAAGGATCAACTTAGGCCCCAGTTCTATAAAGTAGGCGGATTCTGAGTTTAGCATATGTTAAGTAGACAAAAGATCCTGTGTCCTACAAAACATACACACAGCTTGGTCCCCTGGAGCAAATGGAATTCACATGCACACTGTCTATGGGAATGGAAAAATGGTATAACTTATTTGGAAAAGTTTGGCCATTTCTTCAAAATTAAACATATATTTATTACATGTCCTGGTTATTCTATTGTTTGACATTTACTCAGGAGAAACATAAGACATGTCCTTCCAAAGACTTGGACGTGAATGTCAAAGGCAGGCCGTTGGACACATCTGTTTGCCACTGTGAGCTTCATTTGTAACAGCTCCACATTGCAAACTTTCCAAATGTCCATCTGTATATGGAAGGACGTCTATTAATTGTGTTACATCCATTTAACAGAGAAAGACCAAGCAATAAAAACAAATGGTCTATTAGTATATGCAACAAGGATTAGTCTTCAAATAGTTATGCTGAATGAACAAAGCCAAGCCCCCCCCCCAACAAAAGGATATGCTATTTGATTCCTTTTATATAAAATCCTGGACAAATGCAAACTAATGGATAGTGACAGGAAATAGATGTGTGGTTGCCTAAGTATACGGGGAAGTGGGAGTTGTGGAGGGTGAAGTTACAAAGGCATAGGAAAACTTCTGGGGCTAATGGCTGTATCATGATCTTCGTTGTCAAGATGGTTTCATAAGTGTATACAGATATAAAAACTTACTTAAGGCTTGGCACCCATAGCACAGTGGTTAGGGCGCCAGCCACATACAGCGAGCGTCGGGGGTTAGAACCTGGCCCTGGTCAGCTAAACAACGACAGTTGCAACAAAAAAAAAAATAGCAGAGTACTGTGGCAGGCGCCTGTAGTTCAGCTACTTGGGAGGTTGAGGCAAGAGAATTGCTAAAGCCCGAGTTTGAGGTTGCTGTGAGCTGTGATGCCACAGCACTCTACCGAGGGTGACCTAGTAAGACTCTGTCTCTAAATAAATAAATAAATAAATACTTACATAAATATATGTAGTTCATTGTATGTCAGTTATATCTCAATAAAAATGGTTTTTAAAATCAGGCCTACTATAACGAAAAACAAAACAAAACTGGTTTGCTCTGTTGATGGAACACCAAATTCAGCAGCTAACTTCAGCAAACACTTACTAAATCATTTATTAGCTATTCTATTTTCTTTAAGAATTTGTAGTTTTCTATTAGGATTTATTGGGGAATAATAGGTCCAAGAGAATTTGAATTACTGACTCTTCTGTCTTTCAATCAAGCTCTCTGTAGCAGGTAAAAGCCTCTATAATTACTGCATTGACCTTATAATCAGCCATTGCATTATCTAAATATTCTAAAAGTTTTTGCAGACTTTCGGTTTTCCTTTTGGAAATGTAAATAGCTTTGTTAGGGGGTGGGGTGGGGAGTTTCTGGCTTTCTCATTCTTTCCTCCTTTCTCCTTCCCCCTGTCCCACCAACTCTCTGCTCAAAGAACGTTTCCTTCCTTCCCCGTTATAAAAGGAATGCAAAGGAAACTGCCTTATTTGACGTGACCTGCCTTACAGTAATTGTCAACATAATTGTAATTTGTTAGAAAAAGTTACAAGCGAGAAGCCTACAGAGTTTTAACCTGAAACATACACATTTACATTGTGACCTAAAAAAATATGTGTCTTCCAACAGACTTGTCTGAATGTGGTTCTCGTGCCTTTTGTAACATCTTTTCATCCTAAATCACTCCAGGGCTGTGGAGTTTACAATTCCTAGTTTAAGATTCTTTAAACTGGAGTGTGAATTTAAAAGATATTTAAGAAGTAATCTGACTGTGTACTCCTTTTGTATTAAAAAAACTCCCAATACCTTGACAGCTGTCTGACAGTAATTTCCCCTTTTCAGTGACTCACAAAAGCATCATACTGAGTCTTCATACAAACAGCAACCCCTTTTTTTTGTACTGATATTTCTTTGGCCCATGCCATAGTTAAATACGTAATCGCAGAATGAATATAATGAGCTGGAACAGGTTTAAAAACAGACTCTAGCAGGCTTCCCAGTTAATGGCGACTACAGCCCACCCACCAAAAGTAGGTAGCCTTGCATTTGGCGAGTCGTTTAAGACGAGGTTGATGATGAGACCAGCTACTGTATGTGCGCACTGTAGGAAATTGAAACACGGCAAACTATAAATCACTTATAAAGCCCCAATTTAAAGGTAATAAAATTCACCGTTAACATTTAAGTGGATTTTCTTCTACTCTTTGATGCACATGCACACATATGTATGTGTATAAGTGAGTTCCTATCATTTTGAATCCTGCTTATGAACAAAAAGCAGTGATGAATATCTTGAGCCATAAGTACTTGTGTTTATCTTTAATTATTCACTTTAGTGAGTTCCTAAAAATGAAATTATCAGTTCAGAGAGTGTGGTCATATTTATGACCCTCAAATAATACTAACATATTGATTGCTAAAAAGATTATACTTGTTCTGGAGGGGAGTATGTGTTTCTTCATATTTCTTGCCAACACGTTGAGTATCCAGATCCTTGCAAGCATAATAGAGAATACCTTTTTTGGATTTGTATTTTGAAAATATCCCTTCTCGGCCTTTTGGCTAAGATCAAATGAAAGTCTTATTGAGGATGAACTTTATTTCTGTTTATTTCCTTGCCATTTGTATTTATTCTTTGATGGAAAATGTATTACTTTTCTCTAACCATTTTGTGTCAGTGTATTAGTTTTATATTCTGATTGAGTTTTTTAGTTCTAGATAGTATCTGTCTTTTAAATATTAATAGTAACCTTTAGACATGTTATGTAAAATAAAGCCTCCCCAGCCAGGACTACAGGCACGCACCACCATGCCCAGCTAATTTTATCTTCTTTCTTTTTTAGAGACAGGGTCTTGCTGTGTTCCCAGGGCTGGTCTTGAATTCCTGGACTCAAGTGATCCTCCCGCCTTGGCTTCCCAAAGCTCTGGAATTATAGTTATGAGCCACTGTGTCCAGTCTACAAAAATGTTTTCAAAGTTCATTATTTCTGCCATCATTTTACAGTGTTTTTACTTTTTACATTGTGAAATCTTTTTGTGATTTCTTCTCTTGCCTTGTTTTTACTTAGAAAGAATTTTCCCAGTATGAGGAATTGAGTCATATGAGTGTACATGGGAACATTGTATATGCACCAAGCATCCTGTCATATTTATCTGTCCTGTACCAGCATGAAGATGTAATTATTATTATTTTTTATTAAATCATAGCTGTGTACATTAATGCAGTCATGGGGTACAATGTGCTGGTTTTATATACAATTTGAAATATGTTCATGAAACTGGTTAACATAGCCTTCACGGCATTGTCTTAGTTATTGTGTTAAGACATTTATAGTCAACACTTAGTAAATTTCACATGTACCCTTGTAAGGTGCACTGTAAGTGTGGTCCCACCAATTACCCTCCCTCCACCCGTCCTCCCCCCTCC
Source organism: Otolemur garnettii (assembly GCF_000181295.1). Lineage (NCBI taxonomy): Eukaryota > Metazoa > Chordata > Mammalia > Primates > Galagidae > Otolemur > Otolemur garnettii. Next base: position 14,865,416 of record NW_003852406.1, read on the forward strand.
CCTTCCCTCCCCTTCTTCTTGGGCTATAATTGGGTTATAGCTTTCATACGAAAGCTATAAATTGGTTTTATAGTAGGGCTGAGTACATTGGATATTTTTTCTTCCATTCTTGAGATACTTTGCTAAGAAGAATATGTTCCAGCTCCATCCATGTAGACATGAAAGAGGTAAAGTCTCCATCTAGGATGTAATTATTGTAACTTTGTAAGTTGGTTTTACTGTCTGGCAAGCAAGTTTCCATCTTCTCAACATTTTCTTTACTACTCTCAATGTATTTTCTTCTGCAATCAATATTTCTAGATAGGATGTACCCTGGCTCCTAGTGGTGGTACAAGTTTCTCCCCAGCTCTCACACTCTGTGGGCCGTTTCACTGGGAATCTCATGTAGTTAGAGAGCATCTGCCCTTTCATCTGGACATTTATCTCTTTGATTCTTAATGTCACTGTATTCAACCTTTATGAAAAAAAATAGTTCTATTGCTCTTTTTTTTTTTTTTTTTTTTTTTTTTGCAGTTTTTGGCCAGGGCTGGGTTTGAACCTGCCACCCTCGGCATATGGGGCCGGCGCCCTACTCCTTTGAGCCACAGGTGCTGCCCATTTATTGCTTTTTCATCTGGTCTTGAGTTGTCTCATTGGTCTCTTCTTAGAAAGCCCTTGATAACTAATAATTTTGTAAAAGAGCAGACAGAGATTCCATGTTCTTTTGACCCGTGTGACCCTTCCCGTCTGGATCGGCTCTGGCAGTGTAGAAGATGTTACCTGTGTGCATGTCTTAAAGGATTTTCTACAGCTCAGATAAAGAGATATGGCCAAGCAATGCTGCATGTCTTTGAGACATCCCAGTTGGGGTTTGGAGTTGAATGCAAGGCTTCTTAGAGCTCAGACTGTTTGGACTGGCCGTTAAAAGTCACCATGCACAGACATCATCAGGAGTGGGCTCTGCTCCTTTATTTTTGTCCTGTAGGCTTTATGCATTTGGAAAAAAATCATACAGCAGCTGAAGTATATCCATGAAGAAGTCAGAAGTTAGCCAGGCCACATTTATTTTGCCACCTGTGTCTTATGGATGACTGCAGAGGGCCTTCCTGAAGATGACCACAGTGACTTTGACATGGACTGCCCCTTGGACGATGCCCCTTGGTGGTCACCTTCTGGTTTTGGTCTCTCAGGCTGCCTAAGTGATTTTGATGGTTTTCCTTCCTAATCTGATACACTGAGGCACTTGCCTGTCATTGATGACTCGTTTATAAAGAGCTGTTAGCAGACTGAAGAAAGAAGAAACACAACTGGAACTGAAGCAGGGGGACACACGGCTCTCTCACCCCTTTGTCATGCCTCTGCGAGCTCCCCTGTGTTGGCTGTCGCATCTGGAGCAAAGAGGCCATCTCATACAAACAGGCCCTGCCGCCACCCTGCACCCCCTCCACTGAATCAGGCAGCGGTGACCGCCGCCTGCCTGTTACACTGCATGTCCCTGCATTGGGGTTTCTGTTCTTTTTGGTTTTCTTGAACCAGATGCATTTCTCTAAAGCAGGTGCATATAGGAGAAAGATTTTCGTCCTAAAGAAGTAAAGGAAGGAATTTGCACTTTCTGATAGTTAGGAGAAGCAGACCCTGTAGCTTATAAAGTGTCAGACCAGGGACAGAGTTTGTCATCTTCCAGAGGAAAGGTCATTTCTGAAAACAAAGGGGAGAATCTTGAAGGTCAAGCTGTCCTGGCTGATTGATCTGTCAGGTGATTCTCTCATAAGCTTTTGGCTTCTTCAGTAACAGCCTGAAGGATCTTAGTGGCCCAAAACGCTGGGAAATATTTTTCTTAGTGTTACTTTTAGTTTGAAATTTAGTTTGAAAAGTTTTCCTCTTTCTTCATGTGTTCTGAGAGAACTATGTCCAAATTCACTATTTTCTAGTACAGGATTTGAAATGTTATTTTTAACTTAATTCTTTTCTTCCCCTTCTCCACTTCTCCCCACCCCTCCCCAAACCACCCCACCCCAGTGATTCCACCCCTCAGGGCTAGACAGGGAGGCCCCCATTCTCTAGGCCCAGGTGAGCTCAGAGGTCAGATCCTACTGCCCAGTGGACACTCAGCCCCTGTCATGCGACTAAAACCATGGACCCCTGGTATTTACATGTGACACAACAGAAACTCCTGGTTAGAGGGCTTGGATGTGATCATTGTGAGTTGGTTTATGTTAAAAAGCTTTCTGTGTGTATTTGGGGACTCTGATTTCCCCTGAAGCCCCAGGTGCTGGCTGTGGACCGCTTGTCATGACTAATACGTTTTCGGGGCCCTGTGTCTGCATCCATCCAGTGGTTAGAAGCAACAGAGTAGAGGGAGCTGAGTGAGTCAGACCGTCAGCTGTTTCCTTCTTGGAAATACTTTTATTATGAGGGTGGCTGATGCCTCCAACCTAGAGAATCCACAGATGTGCAAGGGTTTTCTGAAGCGTTACAGTTTGTTGCTCCTGATGTGTTCGTTTTAGAGTGCAATCTTGTACTGAAGACTTGACAACCTTTCCTAGCCTCATGCTTCCAGGAGAAAGGTTTGGTGAGAAACCACGTGTTGTTTAAGTGGCCTTCCTCTTGGCGTGGCACCTGTGGCTCAAGCAGCTAAGGCGCCAGCCACATACACCTAAGGTGGTGGGTTCGAATCCAACCCGGACCGCCAAACAGCAATGATGGCTGCAACCAAAAAATAGCCTGGCGTTGTGGCGGGCGCTTGTGGTCCCAGCTACTTGGGAGGTGGAGGCAGGAGACTCGCTTGAGCCCAGGAGTTGGAGGTTGCTGTGAGCTGTGATGCCACAGCACTCTACCCAGGGGGACAGCTTGAGTCTCTGTCTCAAAAAAAAAATAAGTGGCCTTCCTCTTTAGTTGCTGGTAACGCTACGCGTTAAACTCAGGCCATACAAACTAGTTTACAGGCTTGACTAGTAGTGCTTTTAATTCTTGTAGAGTAACTTGGAGAAGCAAATTAGCATTACTGTCTGAGGCCTATGCTGTGCCCTGCTTTCTGTTCTCAGTTTGGATTAATTTACGTTGCCTAGAAGGGGAAACATTTGATTTTTTTCACTGATCATAGCAAAGACAGTAGGCTTTAGAAGCGGTCTGACAGCTACACATCTTTTTGGGTTGGAGGTGCAAGGAGGGAGGCGGTAGTGTGTGCTTTTCCTGAGTAACGTCAGCTACTTCCCATGCTTTCTTCTGATGCCACAGCTCTCTGCCCCCTTAGAGAAGAGTGAAGCGTTGGAGGAACTGTTGGTGTGGGAAGAGTCATTGCCAAGGCTTCTCCTGCCTCCCTGCAGTTCACTTCCCTATAGGAGAGAAGCGTTATCTCCTTATATATGTGTTGCTCACATACTCCATTCTCCAGTTTCAGGGATGCCCATGGAGATGGTATTCTGAATTTTCAGAATTCTACAGAAAGTATTATTTTTATATCAAGGTAATTCTTGCCGTAAGAGTTCCACTTGACTTTTCACTAACAATGTAGGAGGCTGCATAGTCTGCATTTTCAGAGTTCTATAGAAATTATTTTTATATCAAGGTAATTCTTGCCGTAAGAGTTCCACTTAACTTTTCACTAACATGGAGGAGGTTGCATCGTGTCTCCCCACCCCCAATTCCTGTCTACCCCAAACCTCAGAATGTGGCCTTATTTGGAAACAGTGTGTGTGGATGCGACTACAGGATGGAGATGAGATCATACTGGATTAGGGTAGGGTGTCTTTAACAAGAGGAGGGGATGCAGGGACACACAGGGGAGCATGACCTGTAGAAGACAGAGCCCCAGAAAGCTGAACGGAGAAGGGTGGTGTTTTTCCGAGAGCCTTTCTGGGTAGTGTGGTCCCACCAGCACCTGGATTTCATGCTTCTGGCTTCATTTGCTATGAGAAAATAAATTCCTATTTTTTTTTTTTTTTCTGCTTAAAAATATGGAACGCTTCACGAATTTGCATGTCATCCTTGCGCAGAGGCCATGCTAATCTTCTCTGTGTCATTCCAGTTTTAGTATATGTGCTGCCAAAGCGAGCACTAAATTCCTATTGTTTTAAGACAGCAGGTTCAAGGTAATTTTTTGTGGCTACCAGCTTTAGGTGTTCTGAGCTTATCTAGGTTTTAAACTGCAGTGTTTGCAATCAATGCAGTAAAATTGCCCATATGTAAAGTGTTCCTATCCCCAGGGCACCTGCCACTTTAATTTGGTCAATATATAGTAAAAGCAAATTTACCGGATCCTATACTGGGGAAGACATTTCCATGGTCTTTAATCGTAACCTTGGGAAATGGCCTGATGGGACCGATGCCTGTTGCCTTTGTTCTGTCACAGTCAATTTTCAAATTCCTTAAACATGCTCCTTTAGTCCCTCGGAACTTAAAGAATACTTGGTGTCTCTGAAGTATTTATTTGTTCACTGTTACCAGTACTCACGGATTCAGGTTAAGGCATCAGTGAAGTTGAAAGCCCTGCAGTGGGCACAGGAAGATGCTGTACAGCTGTGTCCTTTGAAAAGTATTGTAGGGAACATGGCATTTGGGGTACAGTATGCTAGCTCATACTGTACGGTGAAGGAAAAATAAAAGTTGGTACACAGAGAGAAAACAAGAAAAACAGTGTCTTTTAAAGGGGAAATGACTCTTTGGGTCAATAGAGATAAATACACAGTATCTTAGTGGCATTGATCCAGCACCCCCGCTTGGATGCCCTCAGCCCCGCATTCTTCAATGTGTATTTGATGAGGCCACGTGGGGCCTCATGCTGTGAAACTCAATTATGCAGCAGTGATATGTTCCCGTGAAGTGGCGATGAGGTACTTACATAGTCGAGAAGTGTGCCCAAGCCCCTGCAGTCTTGCACTTGAACACGATGTTAGTTGGCTAGAGTTCTTGGAATGGGATCCTCTCATTTGCCGTGAAGAGCTCCCTGACCACTGAATTGGCCCAATATAAATAGAACCGCATGTCTTCAAAGTAGCCGCTGGTAGCACTAGCATTAGCAGGTACTGTGAAAAGGAATGGCAAAATCTGGAGATTTCTTCCACACAGAATTGGTAGCTAATTCTACTAAGGAAACCAACCTCCCAACAAAGGTGGGCTTAGAACCTAAACCAAATTTGGAGTGGAGAATTACTCTGTTGGCTTAGATGTAATTTGCACACATTTAAGGAACCTTTGCTGATATCCAGTAGAGAAAACATGCTTTCCAGGGGGTGCCGTGCGTGAACCAGGCTCTTCTTGGTCTGAAGGACACTGTGCTGGGTGTGGGGGGCACAGAGGGAAGGGTGGCAGCGTTCTTTAAAGTGTGAACTCACCTCAGTTTGGCCTTGAGGGTAATTGTATGCTCTGTAGGCTTGACGTTATTAATGTGGAAATGATTCTTAATTGTAATTTGCAAACTGAGGATCAGAAACTTAAAATGACTCATTCCAGGTCATACAATGTAATGATTAGTAGGAATTTCTTTGGAGGTACAGAAAGAAAGAAATTAGGGGCTCAATGCCTGTGGCTCAAGCAGCTAAGGCGCCAGCCACATACACCTGAGCTGGTGGGTTCAAATCCATCCCTAGCCTGCCAAACAACAATGACAGCTGTAACCAAAAAATAGCCGAGTGTTGTGGCGGGCACCTGTAGTCCCAGCTACTTGGGAGGTGGAGGCAGGAGAATCGCTTGAGCCCAGGAGTTGGAGGTTACTGTGAGTTGTGATGCCACAGCAGTCTACCCAGGACGACGGCTCGAGGCTCTGTCTCCAAAAAAAAAAAAAAAGGAAAGAAATTAGGAAAGGTGTGAGTATATGCAACTATCTATAAATGTTGGAGAATTATTTTTTAGTGTTTCTGATTTCAGCCATTGAATTACCTCTTCTGATCCAGAGAGAGGCGGACGCAGCATCCAGTACTGGTCCAGTCTGTAGGGCGAGGGCTGAAATGGCGACCTGCCTTGGCCCTTATGCACATGTCCCTTGATGTTCACAGAGGGGATGGAGAGACAGCCATGGCTCTTTCTGCCCTTAAACAAAATGGTTAATAATTATGCAGAGGCTACCCCTAAAGTGTATTAACACTGTATTAAAATTATAATACTCAAGTCCTGTTTGGCTTCGGCAATTACAAGAGATACAAGATAACAAATGCTACAACTTTAATATAGTTTTTTCCTTTCTTAAAATGCATATGCACTTTTTGGTACCCTCTGGATTAAATAACATCTAATTAAATAATCTTGTACCAACTGAAGAATTTTATACATCCTTTTCTTAACATAAAATGCAGGCTAATGGTCTTCTGTGATCTGTCTTACACATGTACATTTACTGACTGAAGTTGCCTTTTTTTTAATTTAACATATACATTGATTTTTCTTTTTGCCTATGTCAGTGATAAAAGAGATGAAAGCTTCCTTGGTCCTGCACTGTATCATGGACAATCCAACTTTATCTTAATAAAAGAAGATGGAATTTGGGCTTCTCTTGGGCCCGTTCTGTATCCTTAGTAGCACTATAAGCTGTCCACATAGCATCCATCACTGCCCAGACCAATTGCTCGGAGGCCGGCGATGTTGCCCATTGTCTCTGTCTGTGTACCCTGTGCAGCTGGCCCCGAGCGCCAGCCAGTCTTTCTTACTCCATTTGACAGGGCTAATCAGGATGATCAATATGGCCTCCGCTCCTCGTGGCGCAGTCACTAAGTGGATTTACTTTACTTAATATCCATATGGAGTAACTCTTTGAATGGGCAGTGGAGAGTTTAACTCAGCCCTCTCCTCATTAACCTGTGCTGGAGTGGAAAAGAATGAAGCCTTACCACATTCGTGAAAAGCTAAAGTACTTGGAGACAGGCTATCCCAAACCAGGTGCATATATGTAAATAATATAACACTTTAGCATTACTTTCCAGATACTTTGCTGTGACTAAGCATGAAGGGCACTTTTGGGTTTAAACACATGTGGAAAAGTCATTGTCTTAGTTTCACTGAAAATTTTGTAGCTTCTAAGTCAAAGGGAAAGGAGCATCTCTGTGACAGCCCACCCAGTGATCTAATGATGGCTCCATTTACCAAAATGAAATGTAAATTTGTGAGTGTGCTTTCCCTCTGTTGCTAAGATAGTGGTTGCAAGTTCACAACCACTTAGAGCTTTATGGAATGCGAATGCATCATTGTACTTTGACTGAAGTTGAAATCCTAGCTAATCTGTGTTCATAACAACTGAGATCACCATTCAGTATAGACAGTTTACTCTGGGGTTTCTGTTAACCTTTATTCGGCCAAAGATTAAGAATATTCCTTTTAATCCTTTGTTAGCGAGTTGAGTGTCATCAGGCAGTTTTCCGTTTGGTGCAGAATCTATTTCCCTTAAGTTTTGATATTTCTTTTAGGTTTCTGTTTTAGGTTTTCATTTGGAGGTGAGAATTACGTCTGGCAAGATGGTAGACTGTGAGAGAAGGGAACGTGGATTCCCTGTTTTGGAGGGTCAGTTGATGTGTCATTCCACTGAAGAGTGGCCCATCAAACTCACCACTGATGATGGAGATGCCCTTGAGATATTCTTTGCTTGAGATATCACTGTAACTTTTCCTTTGCTGCCAACGGAGGATCCAGGACTTTCTCTCTATTGTTAACTACAGAGGAGAGTGAGGGATCAGGAACCTTCTCCAAGTGGTTTTATAATAGAGTTGTGTGACTTTTGTATTCTACTCAGAAGTAACATACTGGTGTTGGTTTAGAATGGCCAGTTTATCCTTCACCAGATCCAGCAAGATCCATCCATGCTGTGTGACTCACATCTTCACATCCTCTTTGCATATGATCACATATTTCCATATTTGTTCCAAGTTTGAGAAAACTGGTCTTAGCCAGCTTGCAATGTTATTTTTCTTAAGAGCTTAAAAACTGTGGCGCTGCAGGAAGCTCCTTGCTTCTTACCTGACATGTGAAGCCACCTCCGCCCTTCGGAACAAATCTCTCTGGAGTGTTCTGGCCCGAGAAGGCCTTGAAGTGGCAAGGTCTCCAATGTGGCAGGACGTGTGAATGTGCTGTTTCGTAGCTTTGTCTCAGAGGCCACATCATTTATCTTTGACGTTGAAAGGCATAAGATTTTTTTTCTGTTGGGGGCAGAAAGGAAAAAAAAATCACTGTTGAGAGGGAAGAACCGAGAAGGGGGAAATGGGATAAGCTTTGACAGTTTTCTTCTGCTTTCTGTCAGGTTGTCTTAGCACACTTTGCCAGAAGCGCTGGAGGACGGACGCGATTCCCCAGCAGTCCAGTGTGTGATGTCGAAAGGTGTCAGTGGGATGTGCAGTTGTGTACATAAGCATAGGAGTGCAGGCAAAGAGAACCTTGGTTTTCTAAAAAAGTCTTTTTAAAGACCTAAAATACCACATTAGTGTGACATCTTCTGAACAAGTAAGAAAAATAATGCGGCTAAGAAAACTCAAGCCTGTCTTAGTCAGAGCATGGTGACATGAAAGCTGCTTGCACTGGTAATACCTTAGATTACTCTTTCTGTTCTTTCTGTTTTTGTGGCTTTTTGAGGGGAATATTGCTGGGCTTTGAGGATAATGGAAGATACAGGGAGGGGTGCATCGTCATTCTGCTGGAAGTATCAGTCGGGGGTGGGGGCGCGCAGTAGCGAGAGGTCCCATCTGCAGCTGTGGCTTGGATCTTGCAAACCATGCAGAACTGTGGGGCTTAGCTTTCCACTGGCAAATGTGGGTGTTGGGCTTCAGGCTATGACTCAGGCCCCTGACCTACTTTTCTGGTTACTCAAGCCTAAATGAACCTGTTAGAGAGCTCTTCCGAGTTGGTGTCATGCTGATCACCCTTGGACTCTTCCAAAGCCCTGGCCTATAGTGGAGCTCCCGTGCTAGGGTATAGACCAGCTATGGTGGTCGCAGTGTTAAGAGGAGGAATTTGCAGTATCAGAGACTTAATTAATTCATCTTTATAATCGAGTTAAAGGTCAGAAGGCAAAGGCTGTGGGGAGGACGAGACATAGAAGGAGGGGCCTTCTGCCATGAGATGGCCTTAGAGGTTTTGGCATTCCTCCTGTTGGAATGCAGAACACCAAAAGGAAGCCAGCAGCTGCTCGGAGCGCCCTGGCAAAGACAGGGAGAGGACAGGAACTCCCACAGCATATGTGTTGGGGGCGGGAGGGGAAACATGGGCTGAGGCTGATGGGCAGGGAGGAATTTTAAATGGAGCCACCTGTCATTTTAAAGAATAAGACTTTGTTTTAATCCAGCCGGTTCTGGGCTTCCTTGTTGCCAGCCTGGCTTTCAGACTGTGCTCTGGTGATGTCATTTTGCTGGAGAGTGCAGAGATCTGAGTAGGCAGATTGGAATGGATGCTGGAGGAAGGACTGTAGGCCCACTTATAAGTAAAGGCACGATGGAAAGAGGCAGGGGACATTAAGACTATAAATGGGGTAGGGCTTGAATTCCCTGTGACATCTGTCTCCAAACAATGAGTAGATGCCACATTTTCCCCTGCAGCAGAGGGCAGATTTGCAAGAATGTCTTAAAATGCTCTTGATTCCAAACCATTCATTCTGAGGATTCTCAAGCGTTTGGGATGGTAGCACATGTAAAAGTACACATGAGACATTAGCACATGTCAGTACATATAAGACGTTTTGTCAGGAGCTGGTCTTGCATTGGAAGCTTTGAAAATTATTGACTCAAGTGATTTTAGAGATCAGCAATTCTGTCTTGTGTTTGCTGGAGTTTTGTTCTCTGTGGCTTAGGAAATACAAGATAGAATTATTGTTTTCGTCCAGTTGAATAAACAAAGTACAAAAACAAAAGTAGGTACTTAAGATTTGTTTTGCCTGGGATAATTGCATAAATAGTTTGATGATGTCTACCAAGATGTGGTGTCTCACTCCCTGGAAGATCATGGTCAAACTCTCAGGCAGGCCCAGGCACTGTTGACTTGAATGTGGGAAATGAATGAGTGTGCTCAGTACTGGCCTTTGTTATTTTCTTTCTTTTTGAGACAGAGTCTTAAGCTGTCCCCCTGGGTAGGGTAGAGTGCTATGGCGTTAAAGCTCACAGCAACCTCCAACTCTTGGGCTTAAGCGATTCTCTTGCCTCAGCCTCCCAAGTAGCTGAGACTACAGGTGCCTGGCTATTTTTTGGTTGTAGTTATCTTTGTTTGGCGGGCCTGGGCTGGATTTGAACTCGCCAGCTCTGGTGTATGTGGCTGGTGCCCTGGCCACAGAGCTACAGGTGCAGAGCCTATTATTTTCTTTCCTAAGTATCTTCTTCCTTAATCCCTGTACAACTGAATACAAGAAACTGAGACTGCAGTTAGCTCTCTCCTGGTTCGGGCAAGCTGATAGTGAAGGTGTACGTTTGTAGACATGATGACTGTGGATGCTGGAAAGCCGGGCTGAGGTCACCGGGTCGGCCATGCTGAGGTCACCTGGTCCTCACTCGTTACTTTACAGAGGAGGAAAGTAAGATTCAGAGATGGTAAATGCAAGGGCACACAGCTCTTAGAGGCCCACTTACTGCCACATGGGAACTTACAAAAGGAGCGTTTAGTTGAATCAGGTATCTGTGGCTTCTGGTGTGAAGTTGACATATAGATCAGTCTAAAGGTGGTATAAATTGTGTTTGCTAAATGGCAGGCATGGAGGAAAAGAAACTTGAGTATAGGATTAGAGTAGTAAAACAAGGATAGATACGAATGTGTTTCCTTTTTGTAGGTATTCAGTTAAATTAACGCGAGTATTTTAAACTCAGCCCGGCTGTAGTAAGATTGTAGACATATTTGGGGGGCTGAAAGAAAGGACTAAGGTAAGTACTGGTGGTGAAAGAATCGAGCATCTTGCTTTTTGCTTGCTTGTGCTAGCCACGCCTTTATTACACATGCCTTTTAAAATTTCATTATCACTGAAGGCTAATGCAGCTCTAGTAGTTAGACCATTTTGTTTCTTGGCAAAAGAGAATTCTTAAGGGGATGATCCATCCTTTTAGCTGTGCAGGAAGGAAGGTCAGATATTAAATTTTCCATATCGTTCTGCCTTTGGTAGGGTGGGGTTATGCCCAAATATCAGAGTTGCTTTCATCATGGGAGAATTATAGGTAGTATTCCATTTCTGTCTTGCTGTTTCCCTGTCCCTCCTGATGCAGGGAGTTGGTGGATTTGGGGAGCTAGCCAAAGAGGGGATTAGGTAAGCAAAATATTAATTTCTGTTTCTACCTTATATTCATAGAGTGGTAATATTTAACTGTTGTAATTGTCCTTGAGATGAGCAAAGAGATTCACCATGTACAGAATCCTATTGTGACATGTTGATTTGTGTTTTCTAGAGGGTAACACAGAAATTGAACTGCTGTGTGTGAGATTCTTTCTTTTAAAAATAGAAAGAGCCATACTACATGCATGCTAAGGGCTTTGTCTCTTAGCTTTATCAGAATTGCCTGTACTGATGTGAGTTTTAAAAATCCGTTATGATGTAGTTACATTATCAGTGTCTGGGACATTGATTTTCTTTGCCTTTTCTAATTTCCTCAGCTTTTTTTTTTTTTTTTCCCCTTTCAGAAAGCGTTTTGTTAAAACTTCCAGAATGAATTATTTTTACTAGGCAGTTTTCAGCCTGCTGGTTTTCCCCTTTCTTAATTCTTTCTGAAGAATTATGAAATGAATTCTGTTGTATTTCCTGGGCCTGTATCATGTGGAGTTTTGATGTGTTTAACATTGGAATTTAAGCCAACACGATTCTAATCATGCTATGACTTTAATTTTCAATAGAGAAACTTACAAAAAGGGTGAAATTGCATATAGACTGTCAACATGGAAGGCAGCCAGTCTCCTTTTCCATGGTCCAGTTATGGAAATCAATATTACATAATTGTATTGGCATACTTAGATTCTATGACTGAGAAATCTAAGATTAATAGTGATGCTAATAGTTATTGTTCTATTTAAATCTCTTGTTCTAGTTAACAAGTCTTGTTAACAAGGTGAAGACTAATTTTCTTTCTCTTTTACTAATAACTTATTGGTAAGACTAAAATGATTGTAGTTTTGAAACTATTCTTGCTCCTATAAGGGTTTCCTCGGGTTCTTACAGCCACAGATTCAGATTTCCCTGCATAGGCATCCTGAGGTTGGCAAAATTCCAATTAGATAATGCCATTAAAATGGGAGCAAAAGTTGAAATAATGCTTAGAACATCATGTATAGTAGAACTTAAGTAAGTTTTTATTGGGTTAAGTGGGATTATTGTAAGCATTATGAGTTAAAGACTATATGCTTTCTGTAACCTTATGCTAAGATAAAAGCATTTTTCAAAGACAGATCTAGATATTAAGTAAAGCTTGACAATTTACTCTTATAATTTAAGATCTAGGAATAGGAGAAGGAGTAGGCATTCCTGTGTACCAAATAAGTTCAACAGTTTTTTTATTTCTCACGTAAATGTGATACTGCATCTCTACCTGGGTCCATAAATGCTTGTTTGTGGTGGTTAAGCAACAAAGGGTCTGCTATTTCAATGAGAATTCATGAGAGGAATTTTTATTTGGAAGTCCCTTGGAAAGATAGCCTGTTCATGGGACCAACCACTATAGCAGAAGATTCCCAGTTGCTTGTAGAATCAAAGCAGAGAGTCCTCAGTAACTTTATAGGCATTGGTCATGATTTTATAACGATATTCTAGGGCGCCTTCATCCACCCCAGCAATTCCCTGCCCTGGTAACTTGGAAAATTTCCCCCAAATAGTTGGGAGATTTACCTATTCAATGGTGTAATTCTCAGTTTTCCATTTTTTGGTATCAGATATTTTGGTGATGGACCTCATCTAGGCTCTGCCTCTTCCTGGGTGTCATTGGCTTTATGTGGTCTTGGTTGGGGTAAATGGGATAGACATCATGTGCCTGGCACATAATAGGTGATCAATACGTGGTATTCCCATTTCTCCATTAGATGGTGCTTCCATGTCAGCCACTTATGACAGTTCCCTGGATTATACTGGTTCCAAGGTGATTCTTCTCTGAAGAGAAGAGTACTGAGCTTAAGGAGGTATCTTGGTGTTACAGTTACAAATTTTGCTTTTAGAGCTTGTTAATTTTGACCTGCCCTTCTGTGTTGATGTCTTAGTTTTCTGTGTTTTTACTGCAAATGAGGCATTTTCCAAAGTTGTACTGATGTTCTGAGATAGGTCTACACCAGGCTAAGTCATGAACTCTCTTGGAGTAAAAGTTTTATTTTATTCTCAAGATGCTGGCTCAAAGCAGATACTGGGGAAAGATTTGGTTTGTTCCTTTTTGAATAATGGCTATTCTGGCCGGGTGCTTATAGGTACCTCATGCCTATAATCCTAGCACTCTGGGAGGCCAAGGCAACTGGATTGCTTGAGGTCAGGAGTTTGAGACCAGCGGGAGCAAGAGCAAGACCCCCGCCTTTACTAAAAATAAAAAAACTGAGGAAAGAGGATCACTGAAGCCCAATAGTTTGAGCTTGTTATGAGCATGATGCCACAGCACTCTACCCAGGGCAACAAAGTGAGACTCTGCTCCCCGAAAAAGAAAAAAATTAATAATGGCTATACTGATTTTTACCTATTTTCTGTTCATTTTCCTAAATACATACTGTTGAGTATAATTTGCTTTTCTTCATTTCTGTAGTGCTTTTTAAGGATCCAATAAAAGACAAATGTTAAATTATTTCAAAGTAGTTAAGATAGAGTCCCAAGCAGTAGTTACAATTGAGAGTTTTAATCTGTTTAAGCCTTGGAAAAATTCCTTAGGAAATACATGAATATGCTAAAGGTAATTGAGGATACATAGATCATTTTAACATTCTCTTCCCATCACTCTGAGAGAATCTCTTCTGTGTCTTTAGAGTCAAGAAATTTTGTTTTTTGTTTTTTGGTGAAGTGATGATTCATTGTATAGCATACATAAAAGAAATCACCAGAATGATCATTAATAGCACTATAAAATCACATCTAGTGTCTCAAGTAGCCTTGTTCATAACTATTGGAAAAACAATGCAATATGGCACCCACTGATGACAATTCTCCTGTACAAACTGTACAGGTCCAGTCACATTTTTGGTGCCATCAGAGAGATCTAGAAAACAGAATTGGGTTTTAGATGTTTATCTTTGTTGGAGGTTATCAGGTCTCAAACATGGCAACAAAGTTGAGGAGGGCCACACAAACATTTTTAGCACTGAATGAGGACTTGACCTGCTGGGACATTTGCTTTTGTTAATCCATTCCACTATCTTTCCATTCTTCCCACTGGCCCTACACTCAGATCGGTGGGGCTTAGTCCCTGGAGTGCACATCACAGAGGGGGTGATCCACAGACTTGGATCACAGAGGGTGGTCCTTGAGCCAGCCATTCTCCAATGGTACAAGGCTGGGTTTGTTTTGACATTGATTTCTTATTTCTGTTACTGCTCTCTGGGGATATATCTCTCTCTCAGAGAGACTTAATGAATTTATTTTTGGTCTGCTTTTATGTGATGCATGACCTGGTGACTTGAGCTCCACAGATACCTTTTTTTCTTACTGATTATGTACCACATAACTAAATCAATAAAGTAGAGAACGGAGAAATGGCTCTGTTTAACATTTCAGGGATGATGGAGTAATGCTGTCTATAAATATTTATATTTCCCCGAGAAGATGTCTTTTTCTTTTTTGACATTCCAGCTAGTTCACCAAGAGATTCATCACTGCAGGGAGAGGGGGGTGGGAGGAGAGAATGAAAAGACATCTTTTTCTCAGTAATTTTCTGGATGTCTTTGAAAAGATAAATAGAAGGGAAAAAAACTCAAAAGAAAACACTTTTTCATTTTAATAAGTAGTCTTTTCCCTGGGGCATTGAAATACTTAGCCAGCCTTTTGCCGCCCAGGATGGTAATAGTCAGGGGAAACACAGATACACAGTGGAATACTCTGAAAAAGCCAAATAGACTTAGTCGGCTTAGCTTGCTATGAATTCCGCACCTTCCCATCCCTCCTAGGTCCCAGTCTCTCATCTTCATGTGTCCTGACCTCAGCCCTGGCTTCCACGGTCATTGCCTCCCATGCTCCTGCTTTGACAGCCATGATAGTGGGCAGAGACCCAGATCCCTGCCACGGAAGGGCTCACCTGTCTTTCTAGAGAGCAGGGGCCAGGGCGAAGAGTGGAAGTTGTTGCCATCAGAGTTCTCAGTTAAGGGGTTTGAGGATAGGATGGCTGTATACAGCAAAGAAGTGGTTCTTTGTTTGCAGGTCCTTGAATGTGCTTTCTGGATTTTAGAAATCCTGAAGGTATGCCACGTAAGGGAGGCCTCTGCTCTTTTTACCTGGTTTGAGTTACAACAGCCCAGTGTAGGTATAGTGGTCATGCCTGCTGATCAGGGATGGGTCTTTGGTGACTAGAAAATGGAAAATGGATTATGTAAATGCGTGCAGTTCGGGGATAAATAAAATCCTTTTGAAATATGGGGTCCATGAAATTTAAAAAATCAGAGCCAACCCTGAAAAAGTTGAGATCCACAGAAATAACGGAGGAGGCTGAACATGGTGTGTGTTCGGGGCACTTGTTGTAGACCCAGAGTTAAAGGCAGCTGTTCTGTAAGGACTTGGTAACAGTGGGCTCACATGTGAATTCCTAAGACATTCCAGGGAGTGTCTTAGTCTGTTTTGTGCTGCTATAACAAAATACCTGAGATTCAGGCTATGTGTGAAAACCTATAGACATTTATTTCTTATAGCTCTGGAGGCTGGGAAGTGCAGGAGTAAGAAGCCAGCAGCTTCAGTGTCTGCTGAGTGCTACTGTGTGCTTTTCAGAGGGCACCTTACTGCTGTGTCCCCCCATGGAGGGAGGAACAGAGGGCCAAGCGTGCCCTCAGTCCTTTATTAAACCCATTCATGAAGATGGAGCACTCACAGACTAGTGACCTGAAGGCCCCACTTCTTAATGCTGTTGCATGGGAGATTAAATTTCAGCTCAAATTATGGAGGTGGTGCAAACATTGAAACCATAGCATTTCACCTCTAGTCCCCCCAAATTCACATTCTTCTCACACAATAAAAACATTCAGTCCCTCCCAGTAGCCCCTAAAGTTGCAGCATCAACTCGAAATCTAACATCTCATGTCAATGTGATCCAAGCCAGATATGGCTGAGATATGATTCATTGTGACACAAATTCCCCTCCAGCCTTTGAGTCTGTGAAATCAGATAAGTTATTTGCTTCTAAAATACAGGGGTGGGACAAGTACAAGGTAGTCATTCCTATTCCAAAAGTGAAAAATGGGCAAGAATAACAGGGCAACAAGCTCAAGTCCAAAACTGAACCAGGCAAACAACATTAAATCTTGAGGCTTATGAATCATCTTCTTTGACTCTGTGTCTCACTCTGGACACACTAGGGCACGGGTCTGGCTCCCAAGGCTTTGGGCAGCCCTAGTGGGGCTGGGCATACCCAGGTAGCAGCTTTGAGGGCTTGGAGTTGGGTGTCTACAGCTTGCCCAGGCTGGCGTTGCATGCCAGTGGCTCTATGCACTGGGGATTCTCTGGTAGCCCAGTCTTGTGGCTCTGCTAGGATTGCTCTAGTGAGGACTCCCTTCCACACCTCACTCCTGGCTCCATTAGGCATTGCCCTGTGGGGGGCTTTCTGCAATGGCACCACTCCTATGGCTGTTCTGTGTGGGCTCAGAGATGCTCCAGGGCACTCTTTAAAATCTAGGTGGCCACAGCCACTTATGAACCACATGTGTGTGCCTAGAGAGTTAGCACCACCTGGATACTGCCCAGGCTGACTGCCTGTACCCCACAGAGAAGCTGTCCGGGCCACACCTGGGGTGGCCCAGGAGCACTTCACTTGATTGAGAGGAGCAGAGACTTGAGGTTTCATGGGTGCTCTGGGTTCCTCATCTGAAATCCTTCCCTCCTGAAGGGCCTGGGACTGTGGCTGCCATGGGTGTGGCAGCGTGATGATCTCTGAAATGTCTTCAGGGTCCTTTCATTGTCCTGATTCCTAGTATCTGCCTTCCTTCTATTCAGTTCAATCCTCTTCTCAACTGGCAGCGTGGCCACACCCTTGGCATCCCCTCCCAAACCTGCTTTTTTATTGCACAATCTAGCCAGGTTGAAAATTTCCAAATCTTTACCTTTTAATTGTAAATTCTATCTTTGTGTCTCCCCACATTTTACTGAGTGGCTGGGAAAAGCTGTGCAGCTCCTTCACCACTATGCCGGGCTATTCCTTCTGCCAAACACCCAAGTTCATTGCTTGCAAGTTCTGCCTTCCACAGAGCATCAGGACACAGACGCACATCTGCCAAGTTCTTTGCCACTTCATAACAAGGATGGTTTTTCCTCCAGTGTCCGACACCTTGTTCCTCATTTTCACCTAAATCCTTTTCAGAATTATGATTCATATTTCTGCCAGCGTTCTAATCAAGACCACTCAGGTGATTCCTAAGGTGATTTAGGCTCTCCCTGCCCCTCTTCTCTTCTGAGCCCTCATCACAGTTGCCCTGAACGCTCCATTTGTGGTAATTTTTTTTCTAGCCTGCTCCATCAAACCTGTCCAGCCTCTGCCTGTGACCCTGTCCAAATCCACATCTATGGTTTAGGCATTTATTACAGCAGCACGCTTCTTCTTGGTACCAATTCTTATCTTAGTTCATTGGTTCAGGAACAAAATTCCTGAGATTAGGTAACTTATAGGCAACAGAAATGTATTGTTCTGGAGTGTGAGAAGTCCAAGATCAAGGGACCCGTGTCTGGTGGGGGCTGCTCTCTCCTTGCGAGATGGCACCTTGGTGCTGCATTCTCCATAGGGGATTAACAATGTGTCCCCAAAGGGCACAGTGGTCAAAGGTGCAGACTTGAGCCCTTATGGTGCTAATTGGTTCATAAGGGCAGAGCCCTCAAAGCCTGATCACTTTCTGAAGACCTACCTCTTAATGTGTTGCGCTGGAGACTGAGTTTCAACGTGAATTTTTTAGATGAAATGAACATTCAAATCATAGCAGGGAACGGGAAAGGTTACTCGTGCCTGTAATCCTAGCACTGTGGGAGACCAAAGCGGGTAGATTGCCTGAGCCGACGAATGGAGACGAGCCTGTGCAAGAGCAAGATGCCACCTCTAAAAAATAAAGAAATAGCTGGGTATTGTGATGGGTGCCTATGGTCCCAGCTATTTAGGAGGCTGAGGCAAGAGAATCACTCAAGCTCAAGTGTTGGAGGTTGCTGTCAGCTATGATGCCAGGGCATTCTATCGAGGGTGACAAAGTGAGACTGTCTCAAAACAAACAAACAAAAAAACCAAAAAAGAAAAACCATAGCAAGGAGCTGCTTGGTGAATTCTTAAATTGCCTTCTGTAGCAAAAGTAAGCCTCCATCTATTATTTTTTTTTCAAGCTGGATAGTTTTGTAGTGAGGTATTTTTTAATAGTCTGTTCTTTATATATGATGGTACCAGTGATGAACTCTACCGACTCCAGTTTGCTGAGAGAGCCCACAGGGGTAACAGAGGGTGCAGCCACTGGACCACGAGTAAGAGAGTAGCCACAGTGTCTCCGTGGGGGCTGGTCAGAAATTATTTGTGCTCTCGCCTCCATCTTGCATGCAAATTTTCATCACAGCTTTCTAGATAGCCCCTGCAGCTGTTTTTAGGCCTTCAATTATTATAAACAAATAATTAACAGAGGACATAGTCTCATGCTGGGGACTTGTGCCACAGTGTGGGAGAACGGCTATTGCTTGCTCATGCTGGAGGCTATTCCTGTTCTGACTAAATCTCACGTGCTTAGGTCTGGCCTGGGAAGGTCCAGAAGGACCTGGAATAATCTTGGCATCTCAAGGACACCCAGCTACCTCAACTTCAGCGCTGTGACTTCACTGCAGAATCACTTAGACGTTAGAAGGACTTTGACGATCAGAGTGACTTTTCCAGGCTCCTCACCCTGTATTGCCTGTGGGACTCTGTGGGAGCCCCTAGAGGGTGCGACAGGCTCCTTGCTGTACAAGCAGCAACTTTTCTGGTAACCAGCACTCACCGCCCCCTGTGGGCCTCGTGAGGGCTGTGAGGGTTCAGCTGCTGGTGTGCAAGACCAGCCTTAGTCTACCCTGCTTACTCCCCTGAACAACTCAGTGCAGTATCTTGTGCATCATTAGTGACTGGTAAAGAGAAGTTGATTTTCCAGTTGTCCTTCTCTCTTTCTGTTCTCTCACTGTGGGCCTCAAATCTGAATCGTCTGGGTCCACAAGGTATTCTGTTCTAGATACTCACGTCCTCAATTTAAGGCAATTGTGCTGCATATGGAGTGGGAGTCCACAGAGCAGCTTGCTGGCCCTTAGTGCGTATGGTGGACGGGCATCTTACGTGGAGTAAAGCTGCCCAGTCTCAGCAGTGTCAGAGTAACTAAGGTGGGCTTGTGGTGCAGTTGACTTTCATTCCTGGGGGGAAAAAAGCCTATACTGGAATAGCAGCTAAAATAAGTCAGACCAAAAAATATTATAGTTCTACCCCTTCAGTAAAGTCCTTACATGGCCTCCTCTATATTTGCCTGTGAACACTCTTGAGTTCAATCCCCTGATCCCGTTATCACAGGCATTTTCCATGTTCCGGTGTAGCTTTGTCAGGTGGTATAAGACGGCAGTGTTGTAGCAAGGTGTGGGCCCTGGCGGCGGATGTGCCCAGGTTGGAGTCCCGCCCTTGTCACTGACTATTGTAACTTTGGGCACAGTCTGCGCACACATGCACCTGTACCACCTCTTGCATCCAAGCTCGTATTTATTTACATGTCCATGTGCGTCTAATGATTCCAGTGATCACCATGTACCTTTGTACTGTCAGCTTGTGCGAAAAGAACCACATTTAAGCTTGTTGTGCTCGTTAAAATTCGAATGGACCCATAATTAGCCTGACTTTAGTGTGTTAGTTTGTTAGCACCACCAAGACATTGTCCCACTAACTGAGTGGCTTATAAACAACAGAAGCATCCTGTGTCACTGTTCTGGAGGCAGGAAGTGCAAGATCATAGTGTCAGGAGGTTGATTATTATTATTTTTTTTTTCAGCAGGCTGTGAGGGAAGGGTCTACTGCAGACCTCTTTGGTTGGCTGATCCTTGGCCCTCTTCCCCTTGGGTCTTTACATCAGCTGTCCTGTGTGTCTCTGTCCAAATTTCTCCCTCTTATAAAGAGCACCAGTCATTTTGGGTTATGGCTACCTTAATGACTGTATTTTAACCTGACTACCTCCTTGAAGATACCAACCACCTTCAAATGAGGTCACAGTCTGAGGTGCTGAAGGTTAGGACTTCAACACAGGAAATTTGGAAGGACACAGCTCAGCCCGTAACATCGAGTAGGTGTTCCGCTGAAGGACAGGATGAATAACAGTTTTACGGACTGATACTGACAGATGACAAAAGGCTGTAGCATAATTCCTGTTGATGAGGCAACATCAGCGTCAGGGCATTCTTTAGTCCTGCCATCTCTTTGGGGATCACTTTTTTGTCCCCTTCCCTAGTGATTGGGCGTCTGCATTTTCTCTGCTGTTTTTCCAGTTTTATCTTCTTAAGATTTACATTTATTTTTGAAATTATTTTCCAAGAAGAAGTCCAGGTTGCGGATACAAAACCAACGTGACACTATCCTAAAAGAATCCTTGAAAATACTGTGATCTCCCCAGTGACACGGTTGAGAATTCATCATCTCGTGTCATCTCCCACCAGGATGTGTTCACTTCGTCCCTGTGCGGTTGATGAAGGAATATTTATGTGTATAGACTTAAATTTGATTTATTTTTGTTATTTGGAAATGTAAATCTTATCCATAACTCACTCCTGAAATTGGTAAGACTTTTGATCTGGCGTTATTTTGTTAAGGATGGGAAAATGATACTCCATCAGAATACTTGAATTTAGTTCAGCTCCTTTTTGTAATTCTGGTTTGATCTGCTAGGCAGTTTAGAAACAGACCATGGCTGTTTACCATGCATGTCAACCCTATTTTCTATAGTAAAGTCTAGTCCAATCCTTTCTTCTTCTCTGTCATTCCCACCGTTTGCAATATATTTTAAAATTTATGGTAAGCATCTATCTTTTTTTCTGCCTCTTTTCTGTAAATCTGGTTTATGGCCCATGCCAGATGTTTTTTTCCCCCGCTCACTTCTTTGTCAGTTCTGTCTTGTGATCTGGTCCCTTACAGCCTGAGCCCTGGATGGCAGGATGATTCTGTGGCATAGATTGAACTATAAAACCTGGATTGATTATTGGCCTCCTTAGTTGTTAATGCATATTCATTTAGCTAACCCGTAAATCAAGCTGCCGCTACTGTACATTCGAATTTCATTATTTCTTGTTGTCTTGATGTCATCTGCCTTGCTCTATAAAAATATTGTGATTTATTTAATGAAAGAAGAAATTTGGCTTAAGAAAATCTGAAATAAAAAGAAGAAGTTTCAAAGAGAAAAAATCCTGTTGCGGCCTTGTTTACAATAGTGAAAACTTAAAACTATCTGGATTATCTGGTAGACACCAAAATCAAAATACAGCTTAATTATAGGGTCATGCATTGCAATATTATTAAATATTGTCTTTGTTAAAAACAGTGTTTCTAAAGAGTTTGCAATACTGTGGGAGATGATTATTATGTAATTAGAGTGGGGGGAAACTTAAGATGTAGAATCGTTGAGCATATCCTCTCAACGACATAAAAATACGCTGAACACTGGAAGGAGGTGTGTCAAACTGTTAGCGGTGTTTGTCTCTGAGTATGCTGCGGCTGGACTGGGAAGTCTGGATTCAGAAAGACCTGGCCTGAAACCTTCCTTTCCTCTGGGTTTGCCTGTTAGCTTACGAGACAGAAACCTCTATTAGACCTAATTTATCCAGAGTGAGCAGGACTTCTCCTACCAAATTATTAGGCAAAGTACTTAGTTCCCTATGTGATACAATAATGCAACAAGCGAAAGTTCTATTATTATTAAAAGCAACATGATTAATAACTACTTCTCCTATTTTACTGTTCTCCTGAGATAAGTGCTGTACTGATTTCTCCGTATTTCCTCCTGTTTTAAATAGCACATAGCCCTGTGGCCTCTGTCAAGTCACATAACTGTTGCGTCCTGGTTGCCCTGCTTGGGCTTGAAATCCAAGCCCCTTAGCACAGGCTTATGTTGAAATTTCAGTGTCTTGACCTGTAAAATCAAGACGGTGCCAGGCACATCATCACTTAACATGTTATCTGCTATGATTTATTTTAACATTTTTAAAATATATACGTATTAGTATCTATTCTTGCATTCAGAAGAATGGGAAAATTATAGCTACAAGTCCCATAGAGAAGTCGACTTAATAATGACTTCTAAGGTAGATCAGGGTCACTCCAAGCCATATACAATTAAACTGAAACATTCCAATTTTTAGGTATAAAATGGAGGTGATGTTTGAATCAGTAGCCGTAGAAAATGAGGATCCTGCGGAAAATGCAGTCCGGTCTGTGAATGCTGGGTTGGGAATGTGATGACGTGCTGACGGGCCTGAGTCTGCAGAAATGTGAAATTCAGTCAGGTTCCTTGGTTGGTTTCAGTTCTCCAAACATATGCTGGCTTTTTAGGTCTAGTCTCTAACAGAAATGCCCTTTCCTTTTGTGGTTAATGGATAAGTGGCAAAAATAGGTTTTTAATTTTCTTTCCTTTTCCCTTCAAAATTCTTCCTTGCCAAAACCACATGCTGTTGCCCTTTTGAGTGATGTGCGGGTTCACAGTGTCTCCTCACTGCCCTTGCAGTGGGGAGATGGAGCTAAGAAGTGGAAGAGTTGTCAGTTTCTTTTTTTTTTTTTTGGAGACAGATTCTTAAGCTATCGCCCTGGATAGAGTGCTGTGGCATCACAGCTCACAGCAACCTCAAACTCCTGGGCGTAGGCAATTCTCTTGCTTTATCTTTCCGAGTAGCTGGGACTACAAGTGCCCACCACAACGCCCAGCTTTTTTTTTTGATTGTAGTTGTCATTGTCTGGCAGGCCTGGGCCGAATTCAAACCCACCAGCTCTGTGTATATGGCTGGCGCCTTAGCCGCTTGAGCTGCAGATGCCACCAGAGTCTTCAGTTTCTTAAGAGAAACCCAACGTAATAATGTAGGTTTGCACAGTTGCTTTGCTCTAATCTGTGCCACCTTCTGCAGGGCCACACCACTTTAGCCTGAAATCCAGCACTGTGTGAGGACGGTCACCTGAGAAGGGAGTTGTGTACAATTCTTTTCACATACTCTTCCAGGATCAGTCTGGGGGAAACACTGCAATCTACTCCCACCCAAGATCATTGTAGAATAAAGCTCTGTGTGTTCCAAATAAAAGCTAGTGTATCTCTGTTTGTCAGAGGGGTGCCTGCCTTCATGACAAAACTTATGCTGATCAGCCTCAGTAAGTAGCCTAGACAATCTGCTTTCCTGAGATTTTATAGCCTTGTCCCCAGGGGTCAGAAAAAACAAGTAGTGGGATGAGTTATTCCCAGTTATCCAGACAAATAAATAATTCAGAGTTCTCCTGCTCTTGCCCTTCACTTTTATTTTTCTTCTTGGACTTGACCTTTTATTTTTTTATATCCTATCTATTTTTGTACATAACTTATTTTCAACTATTTGGATGAATTAAGGCATAAAAGAATTCAAAATCAAAGAGTTTGATGTAGAGCTGCCTCCTTTCTTCAGCTTGTAACAACAGGTAGAATATTGCAGTATGGAAGAGTAGACTCGGCTCTGTGCCCATAGCACAGTGGTTACAGCGCTAACCACATACACCGAGGCTGGCGGGTTTGAACCTGACCCGGGCCAGCTAAACAACAATGACAACTGCAACAACAACAAAAAAAATAGCTGGGCATTATGGCGGGCACTTATAGTCCCAACTGCTTGGGAGGCTGAGGCGTGAGAATCACTTAAGCCCAAGAGTTTGAGGTTGCTGTGAGCTGTGATGCCACAGCGCTCTACCGAGGGCAATATAGTGAGACTCTGTCTCAAAAAACAAACATACAAAAACAAAAAAAAGGAAAAGTAGACTCCAGAAGCACTAGGATGTGTGGATGATATGATGTGCTCACTTTTGGCAGCCACAGGTGAGCAGTGAGATTGCTGGAGAGACAGCCAACTTAGCCTTCTTAGTGGTCGGATGGAAAAGGATGGTATTTTTCACACATAGGTCAGGAATTCACTCATCTTCTCAGATCTTCTGCTTTTGTGGGAAGGAGAATACAACCCCCACCCCCCACCCCCAAGACCTGTTTTACTTTCTAGCTTGTTGAGTACATCCAGTGGCAAGACATAGAGGGAGGTATGATGGAACCCTTCAGGGCCAGGTGATTGCAGGTGATAGCAGGTGATAGCATCTCCTGCTTGTCTCAGTGGTGACTCAGGCCAGGAGCTGGTGCAGTCTGCAGCAAGGTGGGTAGAGGAGAGGATCCTTGCTGACTGGGGGAGTCTGAAAGACTAGTTTATAGAAGTGATGCTGGCCTAGAGGGATGAGTAACAGAGGAACTGAGCAGAGGGTGATAACGTTTCAGATACAGGGGCTAAATTAATTGAGGTATTTTGGGGGGGATTGGAAAGTCATCCAGTGTCGTCAGTATGGAGAGTTCTAGTGATGTGAGCAGAAGAGGGGAAATGGGAGGTAAGGCTGAGTGGTGGGTGGGGACCTCAATCCTCTGGCTAGGCACTTCATTGAAGATCAGCTCTGAGCAGTCACAAAAGTGCGAGAAAACAGGATCTGCTCCCCTCCCTTTCCATGTTCTTCCTTCTGGGCCTCCCTGCTCACTGCCCTTTCTCAGCTGGGCCACAGCTCTGGGTGGCACTGCAGCACACCAGCCCCCCCCTTGGCAGAATTTCTTCTCCATTAGGCGTCATCTTTAATAAAGAACAGTTCAGCTAATTTGCCTGGAAGGTTCTGAAACTTAACCATTCTAAGACAGAGATAGGTGGCAAAGGCACATAGCCACTTTCATAGCAAAGGTGAACTGGGAACAAATCTTTGTGATCATCAATACACTTAATGATGGAATTTAGGGGGCCAGAGCCAGGAGCTGCCTGGCAATGGGGCAGGTACTTTGAAGGTCTCTTATCACACCACTTGGGTTCCCTCTTTGTTCAGTGTGGCAGTGTGAGGACATCTGGTTGTAGCCTCTAGCAGCGTGATCTTGGGAAGGTCTCTTGATCTCAAGATTATAGTTTCTTCCTCTGATAATGGAAAACAGTATCCAAGGTCTTTTATCATCACTCTGTGCTCCATGTTACAGGCATCCTCAGGCTTTCTTAGTGGAGGTAGAAATGCTGGGTTGCCCCGTCATCCATTCTTCAAGTAAATGTTTGCTGTCTATCTACCCCTTCTCTGTGGCCGATACTTGATTGTGAGGCATATGCATGATGCTTGCCCTTGAGAAGCTTCTGGTTATTCCGGACTGATGTGGCTTCAGCTCTTTATTGACTTTTTCACTCACTAAGATGGAGAGCTTCATCATGAGGTTGCAGTTCTGTGCTCCTTGGAGCAGGTTGACTGGTAAGTAGATGTAGTTTGTTCTGCTGGACGTCGGCCTCTGTTCCTCCTTAGTCAGGATATTCGTGTGGATACTTCCCAATGACTGATTTAGAAAGCCGTTTGGTTAAATCTTGCCATGGAGTATGTATTAATTATACAAGTATTTATTGGGCACCTACTGTTACAATGATGCAGTTGTTGCTCTGAGGCCAGTAGGGGAGATGGACTTCTATTCCCTCACCCCAGTTTTTTATTTTATTTAAGGGCATTTTAAAAACTTAATTTTCTTTATTTTTTAGATTTCGGATTAATGAGAGTGTAGAGGAGAAAAATAAATAAATAAAACGTCAGATTAATTACGTTGTTTGCATTTGTAAGGTGAAGTCCGAGTTCTGGTTGTTGCCTTCACCCATGTACCAGTGTGCCACATACCAGGGTGTTAGTCCCTTTGGATGGGAACCTGCCGAACCCTCGCTATCTCTCCCTTCTCTCCTCCCTCTCCCCCTTTTCCTCTTCACCCCCTCCCCTAATCTCCCTCTCTCCAATCCCCTTCCTCCTCCTCTCCTACCCTTCTTAAATCTGAGTTTTTCTCTCAAGTGAGCACATATTTGCTAATCTACTAGTTTCAATTCAGTAGTGAGCACATATGATGCTCATTTGTGCATACCTGTGATACTTGACTTAGGACAGTGTTCTGGGAATCCATCCAGGTTGTTAGAAGAAGTACGAAATCTCCATCTTTTATGGCGGAACAGTATTCCATGATATGCATAAACCACAGTTTATTAATCTATTTGTGTACCGAAGGACATTGGGTTGTTGCGACATCTTTGTGATTGTGAATTGTGCGGCTGTAGACATTTAAGTGCCAATGTCCTTATGGTAAAATGACTTTTTTCTTTTAGGTAGATACCTAGTAATGGGATTGCAGGATCAAATGGGAGGTCTACTTTTAGTTCTTTGAGGACTCTCTATACTTCCTTCCATAAAGACTACTAATTTGCAGTCCCACCAATAGTGCAAGAATGTTCCTTCTGTCCACACCCAAACTAGCATCCGTTGCTTTGGGACCTTGTAATGTGGGCCATTCTCTGATAGGGGAGATGGACTTATAATGACAAATTGATTGCTGATGCTAGGTATTGGGGGAAGGGGGCAGGTACAGCCATCCATAGTTGGGTGCAGCAGGTGTGGGTAGCTGTGGTTTACTTAGGGGCATATGGGGGTTGCATAGCAGCCCTGAGTACCAGTCACTTGGCTGGGCTTTTTATTGACCCACTTGGCCTGCTGCTGAGTCCACACCTGTGTGGGTGGTTAATCATTTCTCCTGTATTTCTTCACCACTTGACCTTTAATGACGGTTATTTCTAATTGAAGTACTCAAAGTTAAACAGTAGCCCTGGCTCTTACCTCTATGAAAGAACTAGATTGGGATTCTTATGTGAGTATTTTCTCTGGTTTTCTGGTCTCGGCATTCTGGCTTCAGTGGGGAGCCTGGTCATTCAGGTGCTTTCCTACGTGGGTTAGCCACATGGAAAAATCACATCAGCTGTGTTCTTTATTGTTTTCCTAGCTTGCTGTTAGATGTCGCGCTCCCAAGCCTTGGATGTGGAGAGTAGGGGAGCCTCTCTACTTGGGCTCTGCTCCCTGGGTTCTCACTAGTTGGGACGAGAGATGAGGAACTCAGTGGGGAGACAAGATTGCGAAGGATCGGTAACTTACAGAAAACATGGTCCTTCATAAAGCTGGGCTTGGGTGGGACATCAAATGCAAGCCCCTGCTTCCCTTCCCCCTTGCCACTGCTTGAATCAAAGACAGCTGGTTCCCCAGGAAGGGTTGACTTGACTTACCTTCCAAGATGGTGATGGGTAGACACCTATCTGTGCCTGGTCTGCTCAGTGTGTGGAGCCCGCATGTTCAAGGAGAGCCCCAGTGTGCCAGGCACAGACTTCCCTGGAGACGGAGATGGGTGGAATAACCCTGGCTTTGGCTTCTGTGGCACTCTGGGTGGCTCTGAGCCTGCACATATTGGGTTCTGACCTGCCAGAGGGGCTGCTTCTGTTCCTGCCCTGTAGAGGAGCAGATAAGGAGTAGAGAGAGAGAGAAGTTCTTTCTCTGGCATTTCTTTAAAAGAGCAAAATTGTTCACAGGAGATTGAGATGTAAATACAGATGAAGGATAGCTTTGGAAAGGCTCACATTTTATGCTGCCATTTGGTTATATGAAACATGCTGTTATTAAACAGTGCTATATATCACCTGTGGAGAAGGAAACAAACATAAAGAAAGGGGGCAGGTACTGCTATCCATAATTGAGTGCGGCAGCCTCACTGTGAATCATAGTGGAGAGTCAGCAGCTGGAGGTAGAGAGAGGATGGGGACAGTGGCCAGCTTTTGCTCTCTTGGAGATCCAGGGCCCCACTCAGCCAGGGTGGCCTGATTATATAGTCCTGCCAGATGGGAACAGCACTTCAGCTTTTCAGGGGAGTGTGCAGACCCCCTGTAATGCCTCCTGTAAGTTGCCCCTGAGCAGAGGTCATACCTCAGCACAGCAATTGACAGCAATGCCAGCCTTGCCCCATAGAGTATAGGGTTTTTCTCTTGAACTCCTGGATTGGGAAAATCTGAGTGACTGCCAAGAGAACAGCCTAGGAGGTAGGAGTGAGCCGCTCTGCACACACATTCAGCTTTGTAACTCATTCTCAGATTGATTTATGTCTAGAAAAAGCGCATGTGTGACCTGAATAAGGCTGAACGCGGGAGCTACATAGTGAATAAAGGGCTGACTAGAAGGTGAGCTCCATATAGATAAGAATCTTGTCTGTCTTCGCTCCCTTATCATGGCCAGTAGATAACAGATGCAAAATCTACAATCAAATGAACTTTGCAACTCTGATGTGTAGGTCAGTATAGTACCCTGTTTCTCCAACCCCTGTGGTTAATATCAACAAACCCTTACCCAGCACTATGTCTGTGGCTTTGACATGTATTAACTCATTTAATTCTCCAGCAACCTTGTAGGTAGATCTGTTATCATCTTCCATTTGCAGAAGAGGACAGTGAAGCAGATGGCAGTTAAGCAGCCAGCTCAGGGATGTACAGCTAGAAGGGCTGGGGCACCTCCTAGCCCTCGACCGTCAGGCAGAGACCCAAGGGGAGGGCCTTCATCTTGTCCAACGATGGACATTGATTTCAAAGAGGTGGCAACCTTGGCCAGAGCTGGGCTTGTTTGTTCTTGGGTGGAGCAGGCTGCGTCTGGGCAGCCTGTGCTGCTGCCACCATCCTGGGCTGTTTACAGCTCCCTGGCTCTGAAAAGTGTTTATTTTAAAAGGAGAATGTCTAGGCTTCACCATTAGTTCCATTGGCTCATCTTCCACAATGGACAAGCCACAGAAGGGTTCTTGTGTTGGACCAAGTGACCCTCATACTTGGAACGAGGGCAAAAATGGTCAGAGTGAGAAGAGATTATAAGAAAACCAATGCAAGTTTGATGACTTTATACCTGTCTTTGAGCAAGAAAAAAACAACCAATAAGATGGCAGAGATTCAAATTGGGTTAAAAGAAAAAACAAACGAGGGTAGAGCCATGAAATAGAGATAGGGACTAGATTATAACAACCCTGCAAGAAACTGTTTACACATTTGGCTCTGAGCTTTCCTGTTACAAAACCAGAAAAGGAATCCTGATCAGTTTTCTTGGCCTCTGAGTCTGTACCAATACAAGCCTGGAGAGGAGTTTCGGTCTAGAAAAGTAGAGATAAGGGTCAGTTGCGGGGTATACCAAATGCCGTGCTATCCTGAAAACATCACAGCAGACAAGGGCTATAAGTCTTTATCCAGACATGTCGTCTGCGTGGCATCATTTCCCGGGGCCTTAGTGGCTATGTAGTGAGATTTCTCACCAGTCTTGAAAATACACACTCATCTCTGGCTGACAGTTCTAGGTCACTATGTGCTTTAATCCTGCTTTATTTTTGCCATAGGGTAAGTCATGGTACTTATTGCCGGCGAGTGTCGGTTTTACCAGTCTCTCTTCTATTGTGAGGAGTGCTAGCAACAGCGCATTGCTATGGTCCTTGTGGGATAGTCATTAAATCATCATGCACTTTGATTTCAGACCCATGTCGGTTCCTCTACGTGAGAGATCATCTTGTACAATAATAATAAGGACACCTCGTCTTTGTACGTAATGTTAGACATTACAAAGCTTTTTTACCTATGCAATTTTGAAAACATTTCCGTGAAGTAAATTGTTGGTCTTGTCTCCTGCTGGGGAAAACCATAATCAAAATAAAACAGGGAGCCAGGAGTAAGGAGATGGCCCTGGAGCCTTTTTAGTCTTGGACTATGTGCTTGCCGTGCTCTTTGAGAATGATCGCTTTGGTTTTTTTTAAAATGTATTCCTGTGTAGTGCTACTGATAACTTTTTTGAGTAGTTGAGTAGTTGTTTTTGAGTGATAGAAAAGTTGAGAACCCAAGTCGCATGTCTGTGAGTCTGTCTGGTGTTCCTAGTCTGTTCAACATCTACCCTGAACTAAGCTGCATCCCATGGTCCTGCTTATGAAACATTAGGGATGAGGAGATAGGATCTGATGGGAATAGTTGGCTGAGCACTGACTATCGGGCAGGAAGGTTCTGTAGGAGCTGGTTACCTTTGCTCTCTGAAGACAACAAAGAGGAATTGAAGGGCCCAGAGGTGTGTCCTGCTCCCCCGTGTGCCTCCCACTTCTTCTGAGCTCTGGTATCAGGTCTTAGTGCTACATTCAGCTCTCAGGCTTATGTCCTGGCTCCATCTTGACCTTCCATGGAGTCTGTCTCTGTACACTGCTAGGGACCATTCATTTGCTCTGCAGAGGGGCCAGTTTTTAACCTGGGAAGGGCAGCCTTCATGCAGTGCTTCCTTTCCCCAGGCATCAGAGGGGATTAGTATCCCTTCCCATCCACTGCCTCCCTCAAACAGCATTCAGAACAGAATGGAGCTCCATGGCCTTCTGTGCTGACTTAGCACCAGCCATGCTCCTGGATCTCAACCTTCCCATTGTCACCAGCCCCAGGGACTGGGGTCATCTGCATCATAGCAAATTAGTCCACTTATCTCTGGAGTTTAAGTTTTGGTGCCCCAAATTGGGGTGTTTTGTGGCTAACTATGCCTATAAAAATAGGAATGGGGGTAGCTTTTGCATATGATTTCAAAAGTCCTTGATGTTACAGATGGAAAATTGCCGGATATGTTGAATTCCTCTGCCTTGTCAGCAGTCCATTCGCTGTCTAGGCTGTAGTAAATTAATTCAGTTTTGGGCGGATTCCCTGTAAACACTGCTGTTGTTTGTTGAGGAGTGCATCTTGACTTTTCTGAAAAAGGAAATATTTCTACATTTTCACAGACAAAATTCATTCAAAATGCAAGCAGGGGTCAGAATGACTTTATAGTCGGGTGGCCTGAAAGGTTGCTTCATGAGACTGTGGATAAACCCTGCCCTTGGACACTAGCATCTATTGGAATATGTACTCAGTACCCAAGTGACCCAGGCACCTGCTGCCAGGAAGCCAGCAGTGGACCATGCAGGGAAACCACAGCCTAGGGACCCACTTAGCCATCTAGGCCCAGGCAGCCTGTTGTCCCCTTGGCTTTTCGGCCACCTCCTTGCTTCTTGGCACTTGCCATCTTCGGTGGGAAGGGTGTACAGAAAAGGCCAGAGCCAGGCTCCCTGACTGTAGACTCTCTACTAAAAGACAAGAGATGAGTGTGAACACCATGGATTTACATTATCTGTGCTGCGCTAAGATTCTTTCTGTTCCTTACTCTGAAGGGCCTTGTTTTGTTTGCTTAGATGGTACTCAGCCAGTTAAGCTGGTTTTTCAGGCACCGGGGAGAAAGCCTTTGTGATACAGGTTTCTTTCTGTCTCCACCTCACGCCCAAGGTGGCCTGTGTGTGATAGAGGTTGGCTCAGGTTTGGGGAGCAGGGGCTGTAGAATAGACCAGGTGCTAGAAAGGGACCCTAAGCCCCCACTCCAAGGAAATGCATTAAACTGTTGGGTTTACATTTTTAAAAGAAAGTATTTATGAAATACCTCAAACTCACTCTAAACCCATATATTTTCCCAAACCATTGATTTGGACAAAAGGCAGTATATCCCACTAATTTGTCTGAGCAAAATCAGAACTGGGTGAGGTGGTATATTCCCTTTCATCCCCTCAAAATGTAAAGGTGTCTGGCAGGCTTGGTGTTCAAGATCAGCTGGTCTGGCCTCATTAGTGGTAGCTGGGCATTGGCTTATGTAGCTCCCCCTCCAACCCCCCACTCCGAGATTCTATTCTGTGAACCATGCAGGGCTAATCTCATTCTAGACACTGTATTTGTGAAGAAATCAAGGCACAGAGTGGCCAACATGACTTGCTCAGATTGACACAGGCTCTTAGTGATAGAGCTGGGCCCAGAAGTCTGTCCTCTGGTGGGGGGGGGGGGAGCACTTTTGCCGAGCACAGCACGTGGGAAGGCATCCCTGATTCTCCCGTGGCCCCAGGAGCTGGTGGGGAGGAAACGGGAAATGGTGCCTCTGACAGCTGTCTTCAGGAGACAGCCATGGGCACCCGGGGCTCTCTGCTTCTCACCTTGAGGACTTGCATGGGGAAATTCTGCTTCTGAGGACCCCTTCAGGGAACCCAAGTCAGGTAGACTGTTGAGAGGGAGGCCGGGTGGACATCTGTTGTTCCTGCCTCCCAAGGGATTCTCCTTGTCACCTGGGGTGATGGCCCTGAGACTGCGTTTTTAAATTTTCAAAACTGATTTTTAAACTTCATTTTGTAGCTGAAGTGTTCCCTTTAAGTGTTTTATTCTCTTGGTTTTTAAATTTGGTTTGAGAGTCCAGCGTTTCATTTTTCATCCAGACGAACGATTATCATGAACATCAGTTTGTCTCTTTGTATCTTTCAGACATCCTAAGTGAGACCTTGCAAATCATCTAGGAAAATGGTGGCCCTGTCCTTGAAGATTTGTGTCCGCCACTGCAATGTGGTGAAGACCATGCAGTTTGAACCGTCTACGGCAGTGTACGACGCATGCCGAGTCATTCGGGAACGGGTACCGGAGGCACAGACTGGCCAAGGTAAGTCACCGCTACTTACTGACTTAAGGCATGTACCTGTGTGTTTTTTTCACTTTGCAGCTAGAGAAAGGGAAGCTCCGGGGGGTGCACAGCCCCCTAGCATGTGTGTTACAAGTGAAACGTCTTCTCAGAACAGACAGTGCCCACTCTCTGTGTGAGGCTTGTCATGGCAGTGACCACATCTGCTGCCGAGTCTTTGTCATCACCACGCCCAGCATCTTGACCCTCATGGACATCAAAACTGTGCTGCCTAGTGTACAAGTCACTTTGGGACAAACGAAGCTGCTCTGACACTTACTGGTTGTGTATAAGCCCCATCTCCTAGGCGTGAACACTCTCCACTGCCATCAGGACCCAGGGCAAGTCTTACATTACAAGTTCTTTGAAGGGGCTTTATAAATTTTATCTTAAACCTTAAAAGACATGTGTGATACATGTTTTGCTTGATGTTTGGTTAAACCACTGACCCGTTAGTCTGAGTTTAAACAAAAGCCATTCATAGAGTTTATTTTTATTTTATGTATTTATTTTTTGAGACAGAGCCTCACTCTACCAAGCACCCTTGTGATGTGTTGCATCACAGCTCACAGCAACCTCGAACACTCGGGCTCAAGCAATTCTCTTGCCTCAGCCTCCCAAGTAGCTGGGACTGCAGGCCACAATGCCCAGCTATTTTTAGAGACAGGCTCTTGCTCTTGCTCAGACTGGTCTCGAACTCCTAAACTCAGGCAATCCATGTACCTCGGCCTCCCAGGGTGCTGGGATCACAGGCATGAGCGGCCGTGCCCGGCCTCCGTTCATACAGTTTAATTCTCTCTTTCCTGTGTCTTCTCTCTGTGTACCCTTCCCTTACTTAGTGTTTGACTGACAGTTGAGAAACTGGATCACTCACATGGAAAAGCCTTGAGTGGGAAAGTGGATAAAACTTACCTTAAAAATTGGAAGAGTAAAAATCAAACATCACATCAAGGGTAACATAACTAAGAATGGATCTTCTTAAAAAGATGTACTTTTCACAAAACTCTCCTGATCTTTGGGCCTAAAAGCATCATTTGGGTTATTCAGAATACTGTATTATTTCTTGATGACCCAGAAATAAAAATAAAGTTTACTTATATCCCCAGCCTTACTCCGTGGTTTGGTTGTCCAGTCATTTATCCTGTCTTTACTTTTCTGTTCCTTTTTTTTTTCCTTTTGTTTGACTGTTTTACAGTTTGCTTTTATTCATTTATTTATTTCAGAATATTAAGGGAGGCTAGGTGTTTGTGTCACATGGATACCTTGCTATTCCTTTCTTATGGCTGTTTGTTTCAGATTTTTCTTGATTTTTTTTGGAAATAGAGTTTTTGGAAAGGTAAAAATCGTTAAAGGTCTTGAAGTTGTTTCTCTGAGTGACAGCAGAAGCTCTGGGCCCCCGCTGGGTCTCTGAGCAGAAAGAGAGAAGTCTTTGGATAGAAAATGGTACTGCTCCCCACACCTCCTGTATCTCTTAGGCCAGATCCAAAGTTTCCAATGGAGAGTACGAAGCTTAATTTTCTAGTGTTTTCATAACCTGGTGCTGTGGTGGGGCAGAGGCTTCATTTCAAGAAGAAATCCTACCTCCCCTTTACAATGCTATCTTGGGATGGTGGGGAACCATTTGAGGTGTAAAGGCTCCATCTGGACCCCAATGCCTGAGTGGCCTCGGACTTAGAAGGTCACTTCCCTAGTGTCTCTCCCTGACTGTCTTCTATTTTCCCTGGGTTTTTAGCCTGCTCTTCATGGCAAAGACTAAGGAACAAACTCAAATTCAGTTAGATACCAATTTGGAGCGCTTCATTCTTGATGTTTCCCTGAATTTTAGTCACAGCTACAGCCCACTGGTTAGGAAACGGGAGCCTTATTTGTGGGCGTTGCTTCTGCGAATCAACTCTTCCTCCTCCAGGTCTGCGTTGGCCCAGCGTCTGCCTGTGTTGTCAAAACGAAGTGTTTCTCCCTGCCGGAGGAGAGCAGCCACATCCTTGCCGAGTCAGCAGGCTCAGGGCCTGGGAGTCAGCGAGGGCTTCATCACCGCTCTGTCTTCTATTTGCCTTTCTGTTTGTGTTCCAGCTTCGGACTATGGGCTGTTTCTTTCGGATGAAGACCCCCGGAAAGGGATTTGGCTGGAGGCGGGCAGAACACTGGATTACTACATGTTACGAAATGGGGTATGCTGCTCAGCCCGTTATTTTCGTTTTTCACCACTTTGTCCCTGGGCCGTCCATGGAAACCGCTGTTGTTATGCCATTTTGATTCAAGGGCATCTTATGTTTGTTTTGATGTAGTGAACTTTATAAGGGCTGTCCAGGTGGTGACAGACAATGCCAGCAACCCAAACAGTTTGGGTCAGTGTCTGAAGCAGTTTCTACATGGCCATTGTTGGACTTGGTAGGTGTGAGAGGCAATTCTGCGTCTTGCTATAAGTGCGTAGCGCATCCCCCTGCCTGGGGACAGGGAATGAGGGCTGATGAGCGGGGGAAGGAAATGGGGGTCTAAGGATAGTTGGAGACTGAATATTAATCAGTGTTTTGGTTTTAAAAAAAAAACTTCAAATTAAAGATGCGAGCTTAATAATCATCAGTAATAGTAGCACAACAACAACGAAAGTGGTTGTATTATGGAAGCAAGGTGATGTCATGAGAAAAAATGGGTTAAACATCTGTTCAGCTAAACCTCCGGGATACTGGGTATCTTGGTATGTTGGCTGGAGTGGACCTATCAGATTGAACAGAATTCCATAGAGGGAGAGCAGGGTATGTGATGCCAATTAATCTTCCCTCCATGGTTTTATTTTTAGTAAGTATAGTAAGCAAGAAGTCTCTTATTTAAAAAAAAAATTTTTTTTTTTTTGGCATGCAGTTTTTGGCTGAGGCTGCCACCTCTGGTATATGGGGCTGGCGCCCTGCTCCTTGAAACCACAAGCTCTGCCCTCTTATTTAAAAAATGACTCCCAAATTTTTTACCCCTGTTTGGTCTTGCCATTATTTTTTCACTGCCCTCTGGTGAATAAATACTGCTACGACAGAGATATGCCACTACTGTAAAGAATTATGGGGCTGTTGTGTATGTATTTCATTAGATATAAGACAGTAAAATTTTAAAAGTAAACTTTCATTTTATAGTTATAGATAGTAAAAATTGCTTATGACAATGTAAAAGATAATTGGAGACACATACTCAATGTCTTTTAAAAAGGCAAGTAGTCATTTCCCTCCCTCTACCAATTCTCGTTTGAGCAGTTAATTCCCAGCCTTTCAGGAGGACATACATTACCTTTATTTCTCAGAAGGTAGTTTTCAGTAATTGCGAGCTATAAATATTTCTTCTTGGGGTGCAATTTTACTATCAGATTTTAAAGAAATCTTTATGAAAGTAATTATTTAGCATCGGCGAGTCTGTTACAATCGTGGCAACAACCCTAGGAGTACTTAGGAAGGTTTTTTGGAAGAAAGAGGAACTCACAGTCTGCTGGGGGGAAAAGTCATTTTTTAAAGAAAAGTGTCCAAGTTTGTTATCTGTTTTCGCACTCAGTGTGAAATGCCTGTGTGGTTTGTGCTCTAGGATATTTTGGAATATAAAAAGAAACAGAGACCTCAGAAAATTCGGATGCTGGATGGATCTGTGAAGACGGTGATGGTGGACGATTCCAAGACAGTGGGAGAACTCCTGGTGACTATCTGCAGCAGGATAGGTGAGCTTTCCTGTGCCCTGGGTACTTTTTTTTGCTTCACTTTTCATTGCATGCCTCTGTTCCACCCCCACTTTGGTGTCTAGTCTATTTTGAATGCATCTGAACAAACCCAGTCCTGCCAATCACAAGAGAGTCCATGCATTCTCCAGATTAGCCAATCCACTAACCCCTTGGACTTCTCACAGAGTCACAAGCGAGAGCTTTCATTTCCCTTTCTAAAACAAAGGGATTTTCACGTTCAAAGTAACGTTTTTGGAAATTGTGCGTTGGTCTCCCGACCATTGTTGCATTTTATCCAAGCATCATTGATACGCCCTATCTCCCTAACTACTTCTGGCCACAGCCTAGATGATTGAGGATTAGAAGCTTTTCCTCTTGAGGCTTCTATTAGTCTCCCCAGAGAACAAGCATGCCTCCTCTCTACATGAAGTAGAGAGAAGAAGAAAGTAGACTTGCCTGCTTAATTATCTCTTCAGGCAAAGGAAGCCCAGTTCCTTCATACACTTCCTGGTTGACGTTGTCTTGCCTTCCTCTGAATGATCTCTACTTTGTAGTTTCTCAAAAATTAGAGGAGGGAATTGAACATGATCTGTGGAATGGGACTCAACTAGCTGAAGATCTTCATTTTATTGGTTGTCGTGGCTGCCTCCCTGACTCTCACATTACTCAGGCCTCCTTTAGCTCTTTGCCACCATTCACTCCTTGGACTATCCGGTCCCTAAGACAGAAAGGGGTCAACAGCCTTTCAATCATTTGGAATTATAACCTAATTTCTATTGCTAGGAATAACAAATTATGAAGAATACTCTTTAATCCAAGAAACTATTGAGGAAAAGAAAGAGGAAGGGTCGGGTACGCTCAAAAAAGACAGGACACTGTTACGAGATGAGAGGAAAATGGAGAAGTTGAAGGCCAAGCTTCACACAGATGATGACTGTAAGTGTCTGAGAAGGAAGTGAGATGCGGGCACACAGGCTCTGCCAAGCCTTGCTTTCCTCTGTAAATAAAATTAACTGTCATGCCATTCGTGTCTAAAGAAATCATCTTTAGTATCAAATATGTAAATCATGTTCACAGTTCCTTCATTGTCTCTAAAAATGTTTTAATAGTTTGAACTGGGATTCAACTTAGGTTGGATAACATGTCACTTAACTCTTTTAACTAAGTATTAATAGATCGCCTCTCCATCTTTTCTTAATGGACCAATAATAATATATTCATGGGGTACAATGTGATGTTTTAATGTGTGTAGAAAGAGTCAAGCTAATTAACATAGCTGTCACTTCACTGCTTTATTTTTTGAGGGTGAAAATGTTAAAAGTGTATTCTGTTAGCAGTTTGGAAATATACAATATATTATTATTAACTGGTCACCATGCAGTACAATAATCTTATCTCTTTTTTTTTTTTTTTGCCTTGCAATTTCTTTGTGTGTGAAGAAGAAACCAGATTGGGCTTAGCGCCTATTGCTCAGCAGCTAGGGCACCAGCCACATACACTGGAGCTGGTGGGTTCGAACCCAGTCTGGGCCTGCAAACAACAGTGACAACTACGACAACAACAATAACAAAATAGCTGGGCCTTGTGGCAGGCGCCTGTAGTCCCAGCTACTTGGGAGGCTGAGGCAAGAGAATTGCCTAAGCCCAAAAACTAGAGGTTGCTGTGAGCTGTGTGACAACACAGCACTCTACCGAGGGCGGCAAAGTAAGACTCAGTCTCCAAAAAAAAAAAAAAGAAAGAAAGAAAAGCAGAAACCAGACTGTTAACTGTATAGCATCTCCTACATTCTGGATTTTGGTTATCAATACCTGTGGTGTCATTTAATATATTTGTTTGTCCTTTTTAATTCCTTAGATCTGAAGGCTTGATTAGGTGTGTGTTGAATAAAGATTGCTTCTCTAGTGGAGATGAGTACTTTAGCAGACAGTTGTTTCTGATTGTCTTCTTTGAGGGGATGTTACATCCATAGATGACCATTTCCTAGACCCATTATTTCCTTAGGGGTTAAAATAGTAACATAAATCTGTTATGGGAAAGTCATGTTCTGCAGCTGCACAGTGACTGTTTGGAGAAGCCGGCACAGGATCTCACGCGGCCCTAAGGCCCGTGCTGTATGCCCCTTGCTGCCTGACCCTGCACTGCGAGGATCTTAATTCATCGCACAGTCCGTTTAGACTCCCAGCCTCTTCCGTTCTCTGCTTTGTTCTTGCTGCCGCAGTGGGATGACATCCCCATTGTCATTGCGTGGATTGGTCTTTGCTAGGGCCATCATTTCCTCTGAACCTCTCTTTCTTTTTTTCCTTCTACCATATTTGATTTCCAGTTACATACTTCTTTCCAAGAGACTTTGGTAGACAAATCCCAAGAATGTATTATTATACACCTGATACTCTGTGTGCTCAAGTTGCTTCTAATTGAGTGAGACTGGTAAGAATTACTTACCACATGTGTGTTAAGCCCAGAGGGTAGGAGTGAGAGCTGTGGGCAGTGTAGAGGGGGGTGATCAATTCCCACACACCTGGACGTGAGGACAGGGCTGTCAGAATGCCATAGATTCGAGCTGGGCCATGGGCAGGGTTCTGTCACTGCCATCTTTGGTGTTCTGTCTGTCCCATCCCCTCCACGGTTTTGCATTCTTCCTCTTTCTACTGGGGTTCCATTATGCTGAGTCTCAAAATTACTTCACTTGCTGAGACTGAAGTATCTGCTCTTGATTTAAAAGGAAATCCTAACGTGGTTTCTTAGCACAAACACTGATTTCCTTATTTCTTTCCCCCATGGACAGGGACACACAGGGGGGGCATAAAGTTCATGTGCAGTTTAACATAGTGTGGGATCTAAAATGCACATGAACTTTGTGGCCACTCTGTATAAAAAATTCATTGTAGTGCTTTAGCGAACTTAGGAAAGGCTGGGCCTGTCTCCCTCATTTCTGTTTTTGTCAGTCATATGGTAGATGCGAAATTGTTTCGCGAAGTTAAACACCCTTCTAATATAAGGAGTAATTGTAATCAGATATCAGAGGGATAGAAATCTGCATCACACGCTGTTCTGGTAAGTCTCCTTCATGAAGAGGAAAGATGAACAGTTCTTCTGTTTGTCTGGTTGTGTTGCAGTAAATTGGCTGGATCACAGCCGAACGTTCAGAGAACAAGGAGTGGATGAGAATGAGACGCTGCTGCTTAGACGGAAGTTCTTTTACTCTGATCAGAATGTAGACTCCAGAGACCCGGTGCAGCTGAACTTGCTTTACGTTCAGGTACAGTATGGACTGCCCAGATGCTGAGCTTGCGAGATTTCTGGAAGCTGCCAGCTGTGTCTCGAGGACAGGAACGTGGCACTGGCTTCTGTCCCATTTCCAGTGGGCCCTCTACGTGGACTCCCCACGTGTGTGCTCTGATGTCAGCTGGTACTTAACGTGCGCCAATAACTGTCCAGCATAGGGCCTCTCCGTGGCTACCCAGATTGGGACATCATGGCCGGCACTGTCCCTCTGTCTTTGAGTGGGGATTGTATTTCATTTAACCTGCTCTCCATTTCAGATACAGTCGCTTTCTTAGCACCTTAGAATATAAGAGCATATTGGTCAGAAAATCAGTACGTCTCATTAACTGAAAGATAGCTTGTCAATGACCTTTTTGTCTTTACCATTAGCTAATTGTTCAGACTCCGAAGATGTTTCACCTACCTGAGTTGTAGTTTCCCAATAGGGAAGATGTGGGCTTTGCACTGGGTGGTCCCAGAGGTTTCTTTTGGCTCAATGAAAACCTTGTCAGTCTTTTTCCTGCTTTCAGCCCCCCCAATTTCTTTTCACCTTTTCCTCCCCCCTTTCCCCCTTCCCCCTTCCTCTCTTCCCCTTTTCCTTTCCCCTCTTCCCTTCACCCCTTCTTTCCCCCTCCTTCCCTTTCCTCTCCTTCCACTTGTTTGTCAGTCTGTCTGCCATAAAAGTAATGTAGGGATTGACAAACTATAGCCACACTTCTGCCTGTATTCAAAAATAAAGTTTTATTGAGTTGCAGCTCACTCATTTTAAGTATTACATATTGATAATTCCCTTTCTGTGTTATGTAATTGTGTATTTTCTGTAACTGCTCTCACCATCCAGTGGCAGAGTTATAGTTGTGATAGAGGCTACATGGCCCATGAGGCCTGAAATGTTTACTATTTGGCCTTTTGGAGCAAAAGTCTGTTGAGCCTTGAGTTAGTGGATGGAAGGAGGACTGAGAGGAAAGGCTGGAAGGCCAGAAAGAGGGAGATAGAAGGGCATTGAGAAGATACTTGTTAGTCTCAGGCTCAGAGCGATAGTGAAAAGTGTCCCTCTTAGTCTCTGAGGGGTCATTGAAAGAGAAGCAGAAGGAAGAAGGAGAAGTACCAAGAGCAGTGGCAGTGGATCGAGACCCACCAGAAGGCCTGCAGACACCATGAGCTCCCTGCTCTAGGGCCACGCTTTTGCTTGTCATTTCCCCTAAATGTCTTGAGCCTTGAATTCTTGTCTGTGTATGTGTATGCGTGTGTATCCCTCTCTCTCTCCTAATATTAAATGTTACATTGATCTTTCGGTCATGGTGAAGTTTGGGTTGATTTTACTTCTAGGCATTCCTTCTGTTAGCTTTATGATTCGTTGTTGTAAAAAGTAAGTTGTATTTCTCCTTCGGCCTCTCTGAATCTGATCATTTCATAAGATTTTCCTGTGCCTCTTAATTTTTCATAATCACTTCTGCCTTCCTGGATTATCGTCAGGCTGTGCTTTTGGTGTAACCGACACCTCTGATGCTTTCCATCTACAGGCCGTTTGGGGCAAAGACTTGTTTTCCTTGCGTATTCTGCTGTGCTCAGTCACCTGCAGCATTGTGCATGTGTCACCGTGGGCTGGCTGGCAGTGTCCCCTGCTCCACGAGAGCGTGTGCTCGGGTGTGGGAGTGCGTCAGTGGAGAAGAGGCGTCATTGCTCCAAGCCTGATGCTGTAACTTCTGCTTGTGTTTCAGGCTCGGGATGACATCCTGAATGGCTCTCACCCTGTCTCCTTCGAGAAAGCCTGCGAGTTTGGTGGATTTCAAGCTCAGATCCAATTTGGACCTCACGTGGAACATAAACACAAACCTGGATTCTTAGAGTAAATGGCCTTTTGTTGCTCATTTTCTCTCCTTTCCTCCTCAGCTTCTTTCTCTTTCACATGTTTATTTGAGCGAGGTACCCACAATACACACCCTAATTTCAATCACTTATGAAAATGTTAGCTTTTTTTTTTTTTAATTGAATGGTAACTATGTACGTTAATGCACTTCTGGGGTAAAAATGTTAGCTTTTAATTCAGTTGAGTATATGACTGAAAATTTGTCGATCTTGAGAAAAGCAAGAGAAAGTCTGACATTTCTTTGAATAGAAATTCATCGTTGAGGTGACTGTGAGGGTCGTCTGTTCCAAGCTCAGATACTATATGATTTTCTCTGTACTAGAGTCTGTTGCACCTTCCAGCTATTGTCCAGCCTGTCCTAGGATGTCTGTAGAGTTGAGGAATTCATTTCTTCCATCTTCTTTAACCTCTGCCCTTTAGAATATTCCTTGTTTACAGTAGACTTTTTTTTTTTTGCAGTTTTTGGCCGAGGCTGGGTTTGAACCCGCCACCTCTGGCATATGGGGCCAGCGCCCTACTCCTTTGAGCCACAGGCGCCACCTTAGACCATTTTTAAAAATCTTTAATTTCTCCATATTCCTATATTAGAACAGTAGAGTATAAGATTCACAGTCTTGCTGGGCATGGTGGCTCACACCTGTAATCCTAGCACTCTGGGAGGC
Source organism: Otolemur garnettii (assembly GCF_000181295.1). NCBI lineage: Eukaryota > Metazoa > Chordata > Mammalia > Primates > Galagidae > Otolemur > Otolemur garnettii. Next base: position 14,907,515 of record NW_003852406.1, read on the forward strand.
CAAGGCAGGTGGATTGCTTGAGCTCATGAGTTCAAGACCTGCCAGTACAAGAACAAGACCCTGTTTCTACTAAAAATAGAAAAACTGAGGCAAGAGGATTGCTTGAACCCAAGAGTTGGAGGTTACTGTGAGCTATGACGCCACAGCACTGTACTCAGGATGATACTCTGTCTGTAGCACTTTACCGAGGGCAACATAGTGAGACTCTGTCTCAAAAAAAAGTGATATTTATGTGAAATACTTGTTCCATTCTTTCCACCCATTCGGTCTTTGGTTCTCTTTTACAAAATGATGGCATTTTTTCTGGCTCCAGACTTCAAGATTCTAGAGTGAGCTGACCCTCTGGGTTCATCTTGACCCCCAGAATGTGGACTTTAGGCTGGGTTTCCTGGGAATGCCCAGGGGGTCAGTTGCAGCCATCCATAGGCTGCTGTTTGCCTAAGGATATTCTCCCCATTATTTCAGTCTGGATTTTTCCAAGGGCTTTGTCTGTTTCTTCCTCTGGTAATTGTCCTTTTCTTTCTCTGTGCTCTCTACCCCTCCCCTCTTTCTTTTTTATTTGTTTTTCCTTTCTATTTCCTCTTAGTACAGATGAAACATTGGCATAAACCATAAAAATCACTCCAGAGCATCTCCCGGGGTCAATGTCACGCTGTCATCTAGAGTCCAGTTTGTACAGGGTTTGGACGTAGGGTCATGGCGTGAGGGCCACCTTGGGAGTGGGAGGACATAGCTTTTCTGGAGTAGGTGACAGCTGGCAGCATGGGCTGCATTGAAGAGGCCGTCCATTGTACTTGTGTCCACATGCATGGAGGGAGGAGCATGATGCAAAGGCGTACTTGCCCTTGACCCCACTCTCACTGTGGTGGAAAGTAATCAGGACCTGCACATGGCCCTGAGTAGGAAGAAGGCCTGACTTTTCTTCTGGTGGCAGAGAACACCTGGCCAATATGCTGTTTGTTCTAAATTGAGTTGTTACCAAAAAATCTCCAAAGAACTTCTACCCTTGAGTTGGTTAATCCCTGGAAGCCCAAGGTGGTGCTTTGATTTGCTCTACAATATGCCATATGGTGACCTTGAGTCTGAGAACAGCTCTGAACAGCTCCTGTCACGGACTCTGTTCTGTGTTCTCCCGGTGAGTCATGGGGCCAAGTGTTCCTCAGGGCCCGTTTCTGCCTGGCTGTTCTGGCTTCCTTCCTCTGCAGAGCCTTGGGAAGCTTGCCTCTCCATTCAAATGCTTTTCCAAACACCTTGTGCACATGCTCTTTTAGTAGTTTCCACATTCCCACATTCTAGCCTTAACAACTGGTTCCCCAGATACATTGGGTGTCATAAACCTGAGGATTATGCCCACGGATATTGATACATAAATACCAAGAACTAATTAGGCCTTGGAGGAAATGACATTTCTGTTTCTAGGCTGATGGAGAGTAGAGAAAATGAAGGGAAGGGTGATGAACCAAAAAACTGAAATGTTTGTGTTCATAGCTATAAACTGTGTGGCTCGGGTGGGGAGGAGATCCGGATGGAGCCTTTCATTGGTGCCTCCACAGGTGGCGATGCTGCCATGGCCATTCCGGTACTGCCTTTCTCCAGAGCGCAGGGGAAACGAATTCTCAGGGCCCCCTTGTGAACGGAGAATGTGGTATTTTATGTGACGTGGAGGAAGAAGCACAGAGAGGAGAAGTGGCTCGTTCACAGTTCCTCAAAGAGTCTTCTGTAAATAGCTCCTGACTGCTAACCCTGGGCTCTCATTTTCAGAGATACTCCTACTTTTAGAGAAAGTCAGAGTTGCCCTTTTCTTGGTCTCACAGTATGCAGCCAAACGAGGGAGGTGCTAAAACATATGATTACCAAGGTCCTTTGTTCTTTTTCCTAGTATGACTGGTTATACTAACCAAATCCTGGTGAATGTTATGACGTGGCTGACTGCTTGTGTTGAGATTTCAAACTGATAGCAGAGAATGGTATCGGTCATAACAGTGTGCACTGCAATCTGTGGTTCTCTTGAATGCTGCATGCTCACACTCCAGTGAAAATGTTTTTCTCTTAATAATCTGATATAGCAAAAGTTACCCAGTCCTTTTTTCTAATAGGAAACTCATGCCTCTAGTGATACATATACCTTTTCTCAGGTTCCAAATTAAAAGGAGCTTATTTGGCCTGGTGGCAATGATTTTTCCCCATGAGTTTGATTTACTTTTTAATTAGCCCAAATCTAGTTCAGGTAATAAGGTATTTTCACTTTATGTAGACATTTAGTTGTGTACGGTAAAACTTTCCGAGGATTTAAGTTACATCTTAATTGAAACAAAACAGCAAGGGCACATTCCTGATTTGTAAGTTGGATATTGGGTCCTGTTCTCTCCTGGACTGTCCCTGAGGACTGGCAGGGCCCTGTTTTGCCGCCTTTATGTCAGGCATCCTCAAACTACGGCTCGCGGGCCACATGCAGCCCGCCTAGGACATTTATCTGGCCCGCCGGGTGTTTTTGCCTCCACTGCCTGTCCTGCTTAGCAGCCGACTCGTCTGGGGGCCTGCAATCCAGCCCTCCAACGGTCTGAGGGACAGTGAACTGGCCCCCTGTTTAAAAAGTTTGAGGATCCCTGCTTTGTGTCTTTCCCCATCTAGCTTTCCTATGTGCTATCTGCTTGAATAATTCATGGGTTTAAAAAAAAATAGTGAGAAGATTGGACTTTTGACAGAGACAGGTTGAAGACACAGCCACCAGAAGGAGGTATGTAGGGATGTGTAGGTTTCTGAAGGAGGTATGCAGGGATGTGTTTAACAGGTACAAAGCTTTTGATTTGGGGAAGTTTGCTTAGCATTTTTGTTCCAAATTAGCATAATATAGACTTTTTTTTTTTTTTGGCTGTTTTTGGCCGAGGCTGGGTTTGAACCCGCCACCTCCAGCATATGGGGCTGGCGCCCTACTCCCTTGAGCCACAGGTGCTGCCTGACTTTTTATTTCTTTGTTTGCAGGTTTTGGCTGGGGCTGGGTTTGAACTAACCACCCTTGGTATGTAGGGCCGGTGCCCTACTCCTTGAGCCACAGGTGCTGCCCAAAATGGACTTTTTTAATGAGATTATCTTTGAGCTTTCTTCAGACTCTCCGTGATTTCTGGATTCAGGACCACTTTAGGTCCTCATTTAGAATGATGAAAATCAAGAGTGAAAGATTTTCGGAGATTTAAGGATTATGTAATATATCCCATCTACTCTTTTGATGGAAAAAATAGGTGCTAGAGAAGAGACAGGAAAAGCACAGAACCACAACGAGCTGGAAGCCAGAAGAAAGTCGGGTCTTCCAGACCTAATCTACTGCATTGCTACTTACATGACGGTTTTCCTCAGAAAACCTCAGAAAAGTCGGGTCTTCCAGACCTAATCTACTGCATTGCTACTTACATGACGGTTTTCCTCAGGTCACCTTCAAAAGTCTCAGAAATGGACATTTTGGGGGTGCATGAAGTAAAAACAACATAGGATCTAGGAATCAGTTATTTGCTTTATGTTCTTTTGTGTTTCAAAAAGGCTTGCAGAAAACATGATGTATGCTGTTAACCTGTTGAGGACTTGATATGTGTTTTGTTGTGCCAGGTACAGAGAAGATACAAGAGAGATATTATATACTAATTCTTTGCTGTTTTGGAGTCTACTGCCTATGTGATAAATAAACATATGAAATGGTACTATTGGGAGTCAGAACTTTGCTCTGATGATTTTGACTAAGTCTAACCCCTTAACCATGCTTTAAATGGCAGCGTGTCAAATGCATGAAGTCAAAAGTTGCCTTGCAGGCTCTCGGGCCTAATATAGATTGTTGCCAGAAGTTTGAAAAGAGTATGGTACATAAAGCAAGGTTGATCGAAGAAATTGACAAAATAGAAGGTAAATCTAAAGAATTAACTCTTAAGACAGCAACAACAAAATAAATTATAATAGTGACTGATTTCAAGACTGTTAAAAATATCTTGGAAAACTTTAGGAAGTGATCAGAGTGAAAGCTTTCTGTGGATTGCATCAGAGAGAATGAGAGTTACCGATAAACTTAGACCTTCAATTAGATAGATGTGGCAAAGTTTAAGGTAACTCTTAATAAAATTATTGGGGGAAAAATCAAAAGTAGCCTAATAGAATAGAAATAGAATGTATTTGGAAACAATGAAAGAAACCAGGCTTGTAATTTCTTTAATACAATTTTAATTACTGGTCAAAAGAAAAAGAAATAGACTGTGTAATTTTCAAACCAATAAGCATGGTAGAGGCAAGGAGGGAAAGGTGGACAGTTGACCATTACAATAGGAGTTGTGCTGGGTGGGTTATGGAAACAAAGCAAAAAAAGGTTGGTAAATAGAATGCACAAAATAAGATATAATAAATGCTTCTAAATATATCAGACATCATAGCAAATGTAAGTAAATCAAACTTAGCAGTTAATAAACAGAGGGTCTCACATCTGATAGAAGTGTTTAAACGTACAAGATCTGTGCTGTTTCTAGAAGACACATTGAAAATGTAAGGACAGAGAGAAGTTTAAAGTAAATGCATGGAAAGTGATGCACCAGGAAATTACTAGTTAAATCAAAGCTAGAGAAATTAGATTTAATGTCATGCAAAATAGAGTTTAAGGCAAACAAAGCCTAAGCAGAAATAAAGAAGATTGCTATAAAGATTGAAGACAAATTCTCCAGGATATTAAATAATTATGAAATTAAATAGTTGTGAAACTGCGTATGCACCTAACATAACATTTTTGCCTTAAATGTATATAAAGGAAAAATAAGCAGTGTTATAAAAATATCAGATATATAATGTTAGCGGAGTAATTTAATATTCTTCCCTCCATGAATGATTTAATATAGCTCTCTCAGTAGAGCAAGATCAAATAGGAGAAAGAAAATATTTAAGAGAAAGTAAAAAAGGCAACCACAGTGAATCACTAAAACCCAAAGCCGGTTCTTTGAAAAAAATTAATAGAGTTAGGTAGGCCTGGGGAGATTTGATCAAGAAAAACCAAAGAAGAAAAGGCCAGAATATTAGTAATGAAAATGGAGCAGACCTACAGGTAGAGATTATAAAAAGCATAATAGAATGTGATGAAAACTTAGAACCAAAAATATTTAGACAAAATGAACAACTGGAAAATCTGAGTAGACCTATCAACTTGAAAGAAATTGACTTATCAGTGTCAGTATATTGATCAGAAAACAATAATATAAAAACTAGGTCCAGGTTATTTCAGGAAATAGTCAAAAGAGTAAACTTCTCACCTTAACTGTAAATGAGCAGATCTGTAACGCCAAGGTGAACACAGATCAGAGAGAGCTGATAAACCACATGTAGATGTCTTCCCCACAGAAGTTAATAAAATGTTAAACTATAAGTCCAGCATGACGTGTACCTTTTTGTTGATAGGTATAAATTATTGCTAAATAGAGTTTCTTCTAGCAATGCAAAGTTCATGTATTCAGCAAACAATTCCTTGAGTGCCTTCTCTGTGGTAGACATCGTGCACTGGGGACACAGCAGTGGAAACACAGTCAGCATTTCTGCCCTCATGGAACTTAGATTCTAGTTCAGAGAGACAGGTGAGAAGCAATAACTAAGTAAAATACATAATATATTAAATGATGATGAATGAATGCAAAGGTAAAAAATAAAGCAGAAAAGGGGAATAGGGAGCTTGTGTAGTTTAGAGGGGAGGAATTTGCTATTTGAGTGGCCAAGAAACACCCCACAGAGAAGATAATCTTTGAGCTTGGTGGCTTAACATTAAGAGAGTGTATTTATTTAATCTACCCTGTTAACAGCTTAAAAAAAAACCCAAAACTATGATTGTCTTCATTGCTAGAGAGAATTTGATAAAATGAAACCATCTTGATATTTAAAAAAGATAGAGTTTGTGGCCTACCAGGAATCCATGGAAACCTTCCTAGTCTCCCAGCAAGTATCTATAATGAGTATCATAATTAATAGTTTAGTAATAGAGGCATTCTCTTTAGCATCAGGAAGGAGGCCTGCTATCTGTGCTGCTTGTCTACGTGGTACTGAACACCCTGACAAGTGCAGGAAGGGAAAGAAAGGGAAGTAAATGATACCAGGATTGGAAAAACAAAACTTTCATTTGTTGTAGGTGATATAATTATCTACATAGATAATCAGTCTGTCTACAGGGAAGATTACTAGAATAAATAAGAGTTTAAGGAAGGTCCCTGGAAAAATCAATATATAATAGCAATTAGCATTCCCATGTATAACAAATAGAAAATGTAATTGAAAAAAGAAATACCTTTCGTAATAATAACAATAAGTATAATTTACCTAGGAAGGAAGCAGTCCAATGATCTCTCAGAGCTAATCAATAAAATGATCAAAGTTTATAACAGATCATAAAAATATGAATAAATGGAATTATTATGTTAATGGCTAGGAAGACTCAATAGCAGATAAAGCAGTTCTACCAAAATTTATCTGTAGATTCAGTTCGATTCTAATCAAAATCCCACTTATCTAATAATGAGAAACCTATTCTTCATGTGGGTATTTCAGTAACGCTCTTATAAATTAATATGAACTAGTCAAAGCTCAAGAATGGCCAAGGCTGACTTGAGAGATGTGGTGCATTCACACAACCATCACAATTTCTTATAAAGATATAGTAATTAAAACATCATATTATTGTGATAGGGTGATATGGTAATTCAAAAGACTGATAAACCTACATTTATTAAAATTAAAATACCTTATTAGGTAAAAGACATCATCAAGTTAAGAGTAAAGCTTCAAACTGGATGAAGAAATTTGCATATTTGTAGTATGTACTGCAAGAACAAATTAATATCCAGGACATATTAAAAATGAAAGAAATCTTTTAAGAAAAATATTGCCAGGATATTGATAACACTTTAAAGAGGAAGAAACTCATTTGGCTTATAAAAATACAGAAAGTTATTTAACCTGATAAGTAATCTAAAAAAATGCAAAATCAAAAATACAGCATTTCATGTCAATCAGGTGGGCATATTTAAATATATGAATATACCAACATACTTCGAAGAGAAAACAAGATGTTTCAGGATATGTATCTTTGCATTTAAAAATATGCACACAGGCTAGGCAGGGTGGCTCACACCTGTAATCCTAGCACTCTGGGAGGCTGAGAGCTTAGGTTAAGCTTGTTTAAGCTTAGGAGTTCGAGACTAGGCTGAGCAAGAGTGAGATCTCATTCCTACTAAAAATAGAAAAAAAACTAGCCAGGTGTTGTGGTTGATTCCTGTAGTCTCAGCTACTCGGGAGGCTGAGGCAAGAGGACTGCTCAAGCCCAAGAGTTCGAGGTTGCTGTGAGCTACAATGACACCACAGCACTCTACCCAGGGGCAACAGAGTGAGACTCGGTCTCAAAAAAAAAAAAAAAAATGCACATAAATCAAAACAGGATACATTATTGTTTGTATATACAAGGAGATATAGGAACATTAAAATAGCCATGGAAACTATTTTTGATACAGTAGCTACCATTAGATAAATCTGGGATTTGGGACTTCAGATAATTATATAATCTCTATTTCTTTCACGACAGAGTAACAATCATAAAGCAAATATGGTAATATGTTAACATAGTTCTCCTTGGTGATAGGTAAAAAAGTTACAAAGTCTGTGAATTATTTGAAAACTCTCACAATGAACATTTATTTTAAAAAGATAGTTTCAATACTCTGGGCTTGAATTGATAAAAGCTTGTATTTGCTGAAGTTGGATACATGTGTGGCTAAAGCAAAATTATTAGGTATTGGAAGCCAGATGAAAAGGTTCCCTACTCTGTGAGTTTTTTATTTTTATTTTTTTGTAGAGACAGTCTCACTTTATCACCCTTGGTAGAGTGCCATGGTGTCACAGCTCACAGCAACCTCCAGCTCTTGGGCTTTGGTGATTCTCTTGCCTCAGCCTCCCCAGTAGCTGGGACTACAGGTGCCCGCCACAATGCCCGGTTGTTTTTTTGTTCAGTTTGGCCAGGGCCACGTTTGAATCCACGTTTATGGGGCCGGCGCCCTACCCACTGAGCCATAGGCACCACCCCTATACTCTGTGTATTATGGGAAGAAATGGTCCAATAGTTGGGTATAGGTGGGCAGGTCACAGGCTGAGAAATCTTTCTCATCTTTGGTTACCACAGCCCCTTTGTCTGGTTTGGGAATTCTTCAGAAGCATTTTAATGAGAAAATAAAGCAATCTAGGGTATAAATCTTCGTTGGAAAAGAATTGAGTAGACTTGGGAATTTTCCCCCACAAACTCACAATAATTCTGTCAACAAGCAAAGCTTTCGATACAGAAGGACTTTTTAAGTCAGTTTTTTACCTGGCGTTTGTCCGAACATATTCCTTCTATAGAGCTGGTCACCCGTGTGCCTTTGTCAGAATAATTTGGCTATTGGTTCTGTTTTCAAACTAGCTATAAAGCAGGTATTTCGATGTTTGCTGTTGCTGTTCATTAGCTGTCTTCCCTTCTCTTCCTCCCCACCACCCTCCCATTATTAAAAGTAAAAGACAACAAAAGGCCATTTGCATACTTTTCTGCAGTATCATTTCCCTACTGAGGGTCCCTATCATGTGTTACAGCCCAGAGTGTCCTTGTCTTCTCAGTTTGGAAAGGGGGACCTTTTGGTGGCACCTGTGTTGTTTCTTCCTGGCCCAGCCCCCTTAGGTTGGTCCCTGCCTTCCGAACCTCTTGCAAACCCAAGGGCTTTCCAACCAAAGACCTCTGCCTGGGCAAACACACGAGCTATCTTCACTCTCCACCTTTTTTTTTTTTTTTAACTAGCCTAACCCTTTCCCAACTCAGTGAATGCTTCCTTCAGCCCACATCTTCACCTCAAATAACCACACCTTCATCAGTACTCTGTCACACAGACTTCTTGATCTTTGAGTCTGGATTCAAATCTAAAATCTCAGTGTGTCTGATTCCCTGATTCCATAATTTGAGCTTTCAGTCCACTGTGCCTCCAACCTCAATCTGCATCAGAGTAGTGGTTCCCAACCTTTTTTGGCACCAGAGACTGGTTTCATGGAAGACAGTGTTTCCATGGCTCTGGGGGGATATGATATGGATGGATATGATTTCAGGATGATTCCAGAGCATTACCTCCCCACCTCAGATCTCAGGGTTATAGCATCATAAGGAACACCCAACCTCGGGCCCTTTCATGCACAGTTTACCGGAGAGTTTGGGCTCCTATGAGAATCTGCTGCTGCTGTTGATCTGATAGGAGGCGGAGCTCACACAGTGATGCAAGTGATGGAGGAGCAGCTGTAAATACCCATGAAGCTCCACTTACTCTCTGCGGCTCACCTCCTCTGTGTGATATGGTTCCTAGCAGGCCCCGGACTGGTAGTGATCCACAGCCCAAAGTTTGGGGACTGCAGGTCTGGAGAGCTTGGTAAAACAGTGATTGCTGGGCTTCAACCCCAGAGTCTCTTATTCAGCAGGTCTGGGGTGAAGCCTGAAAATTGGCATTTCTTTTTTGTTTATTTGGGGTTTTTTTGTTTGTTTGTTTAGAGACAGAGTCTCCCTCTGTTGCCTGGGCTGGATTGCCGTGGTGTGGTCATAGTTCTCTGCATCCTTGAACTCCAGGCTCAATGAAGCAATCTTCCTGCCTCAGCCTCCCACGCAGCTGTCACTATAGATGTGTGCAGCCACACCTGACTTTTTTTTTTTTAATTTTTTGATAGAGACTGGTCTCACTCTATTACCTAGGCTGCTCTCAAACTCCTGGCCTCAAGCAGTCTTGCCACTTTGGCCTCCCGGAGTACTGAGATTACAGGCATGAGTCACTGTTCCAGGCCAAAACTTGGCTATCCTAACACATGCCTAGGTGCTGCTGGTCCTGGGAACACACTTATGTGAGACCTTCATGTGATCTCAAATTTTTTTTGAAATTAGATGTAGAGACAGCTTAAATTGTACATAAGAACATGAGGCTTTATTATGCATACAATGGAATATTATTTAGCCTTTAAAAAGGAAATTACTGCTGTTTGTGGTAACATGGGGGAGCCCAGAGGACATTCTGTCCTTAAGTTAAAATAAACCATACACCCGCATAAAATCCTGAAGGATTTCACTTATATGTGGAATCTTAAAAAACTCAAATACATAGAAACAGATGAGAAAGGTGGTTATCAGGAGTAGGAGGCTGGGGGAAACGGGGATTGGTGGTCAGAGGGTGCAGAGTTTCAGTTATGCAGGATAAATGCGTCTAGAGCGCAGATATACGTCATGTACATCATGAGAACTGTGATAATACTGTATTGTATACTAAAAATTTTGCTAGAGATTTTAGTTACTTTTACCATAGAAGTAACTCATACATGTTTTAACTGTAGCACTCATTTTACTATGTATCTACCAAAACATGTTGAATATATATAACTCAAAAATTGCCACTTATCCTTGAAAGAATATGAGATTTCAGTGGAAATCTGAGTTTGAATCCAGATCCTGCTCCCCCAATGTGTTAATCATTAAACTCCCCTTTCCTGATTCTAGTGGTTTCTGGGCGTTTCGAAAAATTTGAGTGCTACCACCTGGTCCTTAATTACCATAATCTGATGGGCTGTTTGTCTTTTTATCCCAAAGGGGCTGAAATACTGATTACATGTGAATGTCATTTGGCTGGAGGGTAACTTGGGCTGGGGTGTCAGTGGCCAACAGCATGGTCTCTGGTGTTCACAGATGAGATTTGAATTGTGGGCTATGACTGTAGGCATCTGACATAGCACAGCTGAGCCTCAGAGCTTATGCATCTGTAGAGTGGAATTATTTCATCCTGGGGCTTTTGTCAGAATTTAATTAATCAACTTCTGCATGTAAAGCATCTGAAACTGTTTGACCTTCAATAAATGGCAGGTGGTGTTAATAGTAAATGTCCTCGCTCAGTGTGGTTTGGACCATTGGTTGGATAATCCAAAAGATTACTGCAAATAAAAGTCCTAACAAGTGCTGTCTACCTCTCAGAAAGCCTTTACCTTTTGTCTTTAGCAGTCATTGCCAGTCTTTTGATGTAGGGCCAAGGCTTTTTCTGTGTGAAGCCCCTGACTGGGTTTCTGGACTGCTTCCTTATGGGAACCATGCCTAATGCATCATCTATGAGGGACTCTTAAGTCATGGAGTAATCGATAAACACAGTACTTTTGGATTTTTTTAAATTTGTGGTACAAGTGCAGTTTTGGTCCATGTATACAGGCAGTCCCCAAGTTACAAACATTTGGCATTTGTGCAATTTGTACTTAAAACAGAGGCTATTGCAGTAAGTCTCTGAGTTACAAACATCTGACTGACATGACTCTGTTCTCCTCCATTGATGTAGAATACTTTTTAAAATTTTTTATGATTTTCTTGTCAGTATTTTACAGTTGTCTCTTACCTAACAATGCTTTGTAAATATTTACTTTTAGGAAGCATACAGTAGCTCAGTTTGTATACTATGTTAGCAGTTGATGGGCCATGTCAGTGCGTGATCATGTGATACACAGCCAGCCACAGCAGATTGGAGAACAGGTACAATGGACTCGGCCCAGCAGCAGCCAGGTTCTGAGAGGAGAGTCTATTGACTGCATCCCATGGATCTTAGAGAGGAAAAACATTGATTAGTGTACATGCTTATTGAAGTAGAGGCTCTAATACTGTTACTGCATTCAGAAAGGGAAGTATTTAAAAGTATTTAAAAGACTGGCAGGAAGGTTTAGAGCAGCAGTTCTCAACCTGTGGGTCACAACCCACAGGAACTGTATTAAAGGGTTACAGCATTAGGAAGGTTGAGAACCACTGGTTTAGAAGAAGAGTGAATGTATGACTTTTTGGTGGCTTCCCTTTTAAGGTGGGAATATTTAAGGAGGCAGAGGGAGAGACTTTTCTTGGCCAGAACTTGTTTAATTAGAACAATTTCCAATCAGGTTTGAATGTTGTAACCTGTTTGCTCAGAGAACGCTGACAGATTTCACTTGAATACATGCCCCAGATGTGAGGAGCCATCCAAAGTCAGGTTTGATAATCAGAACAGCTGAGCTAGAGCTGCTGCAGTGCTGGCAGGCAGACATTCCTGATAGCCGTGCGTGCTCACGGGTAATTTCCTGGGGGGAAATACATGCCACGTGCACACTCTCTCTCTCTCTCCCTCCCTCTCATCTCCACTCCCCCTCTGTCTCTCTTTCCCCTCTATCCTAAAATACTTTAAATTCCCTCCAAATCTATTCTTTGGACATCGGGGTAACGTCTCTCACATACCCTCTGAAGTTGGTTTTAGTACCTCCCAAAGAATGGATGGGAGGCAGATGCGGGTGGCTGCCTTGCTGAGTTTGGATCAGAGAAGTTTGTTGCGGTACTGGACTTTTCTTGCCATGGACACCCCACCTGTCCTACCTTGCTGGAGTAGGATCCTGTGCTACTTACTTACAGATGAAATGATCGCTGGATCCCACCATCTGGCATTCTAGTAACAATCATTGCTCTGAGAGGGCTTGGCATGGGGTGCTTTCTGTTGATGGTGTACAGGAGCTATACTGTCCAGGGGTCACAGCAGTGATCATGATGCTTCTTACCATTTCAGTGGGGGAAAGCCTGAAGCAGCTGTGTGTTCAGGGGACCCACTGTTAAGTCTGGGAGGTCAGAGGCTCTCTGCTTCTTCCTGACTCGTATGAGCCCCCCTAAGTCTTCACTGCTCTGAGACTCCATTTCTTCATTGTGATATTGACACCTTCCAGTTCTCTCTCTGAATCATTCATGTTTGCCCTGAAGTTGCATAGTGATAAACACAGCATCTAAGCAATTGCTGATTAGACGCTTCTTAGATCCTTCCTGTTGACTGAGTTGGGGTCTCCTGATGAGGTCAGAGTGTTCTCCTCATGCTCGGACTCAGATGCCTGAAACTCCCAGAATTGTACTTAACAACTTACCCCGCAGCAGTTTGCAGATTGACCAGAGCCATCATTCAAGTCTGATGGAGCCTGCACGTCCCCCTCTCCTCTTCTTTTGCTGCAGTATTTGAAAGCAAATCCCAGGCATTATATCGTTTCATCTGTAAGTACTTTGGTGTTTCTCTGACAATAGAAAATTATTTTAATAATAAATTTTTTTTTTAAAAAACAAGTCAGAAAATCGCCTTAACACCCAATGAAATCACCAATAATTCCTTAGGCTATGTTAAATTTTCCTTCATTGCTCAAAAGGGTCATCTTGTACTTGTTTCATATCCAGATCTATATGAGGCCTGCAAATTATATTTGATGTTTTGTAAAATGGCCACATCGACATACATTTTACATACAGTCTACCCATTTTCCAGTATATAAGTCAGCGTTTTTAGCATAGTCACGGGATTGTACAACCATCACAATAATCTAATTATAGAATTTTTTTTTTTTTTTTGAGACAGAGTCTCACTATGTCACCCTGGGTAGAGAACCATGGCTTCACAGCTCTTGGGCTCACACTCTTGGGCTCAAGCGATTCTCTTGCCTCAGCCTCCCAGGTAGCTGGGACTATAGGCACTTGCCACAGTGCCCAGCTATTTTATTTTTATTTATTTATTTACTTATTTGGTTGCAGTGATCATTTTAGCTGGCCCAGGCCAGGTTCGAACCTGCCAGCCTCAGTGTATGTGGCTGGCGCCGTACCCACTGGCCACAGGCGCTGCCTTATAGAACATTTTTAATATAACCCTGTGCCTATTAACAGTCACTCCCCACTTTTCTCATCCCTTCTCCAGCCTTGGCAACCACTAATCCTTTCTGTCTCCCTGGATTTGCCTTATCAGTGAAGTCACCCAACTTTTCTTCTGTGACTGGCCTCTGTCACTTGGCCCCGTGTTTCCACATCATAGTGTGTCTCCGTCCTTCGTGTAGACTGCTGACTAATTTTCTGTGGTACGGATAAAGCACATCTTATTTGTTCATCAGCTTTGGAGTTCTTTCCACCTTTGGACTATGATGAATAATGCTGCTGTCAACGTTTTTGGACGTACTTTTGTGTGGAGGTGCTTGAATATTTTTCTGGGTATATACCAAGTAATGGAATTGCTGTTTAATATTTCAAGGGACTACCAAACTGTTTTTCGCAGCAGCTGTACCATTTTCCATCCCGCCAGCGTATGTGAGGGTTCCAGTTTCCCCATGACCTCGCCAGCACTCACAGTTTTTTTGATTGTAGCCATCCTAGTGCGTGTGCGGTAGCATCATCACGTTGTGATTTTTCTTTGCATTTCCCTGTTGGCTAATGAGGTTGAATGGATTTTCACAAGCTCGTTGGCCGTTTGTATGTTTTCTTTGGGGAAATGTTCAGATCCTCTGCTTGATTTTTCTTTAATTAGGTGGTTAGTCTTTTTATTCAGCTGTAGGGGTTTATATATGCTGGATATAATTCCCTTCTCATATGTATAACTTGCAAATATTTACCCCCCCATTCTGAGGACTTTATTTTTATTTCCTTGGTTGTATCATTAGCAGTTCAGAAGTTAATTTTTGTTTTTTTTTGAGACAGAGCCTCAAGCTTTCCCCCTGGGTAGAGTGCCATGGCATCACAGCTCACAGCAACCTCCAACTCCTGGGCTCAAGAGATTCTCCTGCCTCTGCCTCCCAAGTAGCTGGGACTACAGGTGCCTGCCATAATGCCCGGCTATTTTTTGGTTGCAGCCGTCATTGTTGTTTTGGCAGGCCCGGGCTGGATTTGAACCCACCACCTTAGGTGTATGTGGCTGGTGCCTTAGCCACTTGAGCCACAGGCACCAAGTCCAGAAGTTAATTTTGATGTGTTCTAATCTATTTTTATCTTTTGCCACATTTGCTTTTGGTATCCTATCTAAAAATGCTTTGCCTGAACCAAGGTCATAAAGAATTACTCCTGTATTTTCTTCTGAGAGTTTTGGGGTTTTGTTTTTTTTTTTTTTTGAGACAGAGTCTTACTATGTTACCCTTGGTAGAGTGCCCATGGTGTCACAGCTCACAGTAACCTCAAACTCTTGGGCTTAAGTGATTCTTTTGCCTCAGCCTCTCAAGTAGCTGGGACTACAGGTGCCTGCCACAGCGCCTGGCTATTTTTTGTTGTAGTTGTCATTGTTATTTGGCAGGCCTGGGCTGAGGTCAAACCCACCAGCCCTGGTATATGTGGCTGGCGCCCTAGCCTGTGAGCGATAGGTGCCGAGCCTCTTTTGAGAGTTTTGTAGTCTAAGCTTTTGCATTTAGGTCTGTCATCATTTTGAGTTAATTTTAGTGTATAAGGTGAGGGAAAGAGTCCAACTTCTTTCTTTCCCATGCAGGTGTACAATTGTTTCCCCTCCATTTGTTTATTAAAAAACAAACTTCTTTCCCCATCAAATTGTCATGGAACCCTTGATGAAAAGCAGTTGACTGTAAATGTGAGGGTTAATTTCTGAACTCTCAATTCTGTGTCTGTCCCTAATCCATGCTGTACTGTCTTTGTTACTGTAGCTTACTTATAAATATGTTCCTTAAATTTATTTTTACCTAATACTATGTCCTTTTCACATATACCCACCCCTCCAACAATTTATTTGCACAGAAGCTGGGTTATTTTTACAGAATTTCTCATGTTTGGGTTTGGCTGATGACATCCTGATGATATCATTAACCATGGTTCTATAGTCTTCTTGTAGACTAGTATTTAGATCCAGGGGCTTATTTAAATTCAGGTTCAATTATGTATTTACTTGTAGTTCCTTTATTGCCAAGAATACTTCCTAAGCGGTGCAGTATACTTCCTTTTGTGTATTTATTGTCTGGTTATCCTACTTTCATTAATATGAAAATTGATCAGTGGGTTTGCATGTTATCACACGGATCCATCTGTTACGAAGTTCCCCATTAACTTGTCCTTTACTGGTTTTTGCAGTCATTGAAGTTTACTTTGATTTACCCATTATTTTATTACAAATTGTAAAATGATGATTTGGGGAGTCTAGTATTCCTTCTACACTGCTTACCTGTGATTGTCAACAGTAGAAACGGTACCTTTGTAAGATGACCACCCAAGGGACTGTGACAGACTGGTCAACATAGAGTTGGTCAACAGAAGGAACTGGGCCTGCTGCACTGATTATGTACATGTGGTGCAGGTCTGGTCTGTGACATTCAGGTCAAGGTAAGGAGGTGGTCAAGGTAGGGAAGGGGTCGGTCACCTATGGAGGTGCTACTGTACATACTTCTTTTCCTTCATTTATCAGTTTTCTGTCTAAGTCTGGTGCTCTAGCAGTTTCTGAGGTGACTCGTGATTTTTACATATCTGTGTTTTAACCTCTGGCACTCATCCTTTTTCTGATGTTCAAATTGTCCCATGAAATTAACTATATGATGTCTGAGATTTGCTTCAGGATCATCCAGGAGGAGGACTTGTGTGTGTGGAAGTCCATGGGTCACAGCTGGCCACAAGTTGATAATTGCCATCCAAGCTGGATGATGGGTTCATTATATTGCTTTCTTTTGTTTTATATATCATTTTAGAAATCATCCCATTTTGGGAGGGTGGGAATCCATTGATACTGGCTCTGGTACCATCTTGGT
>NW_003852406.1:14924838-14955326 GCF_000181295.1 Otolemur garnettii
ACCTGTAGTCCCAGCTACTTGGGAGGCTGAGGCAAGAGAATCACTTAAACCCAGGAGTTGGAGGTTGCTATGAGGTGTGATGCCACTGTACTCTACCCAGGGTGACAGCTTAAGACTCGGTCTCAAAAAAAAGAAGACGACCACCTGGTGGGGGCACTGGGCGTGCTGTTGCCACCAGGATGTGTACTTACTCTTGGCCTCTTCAGAGTGGAGAGTATTTTTTAGAAAAAGAAAAATAAATCAGGCACATAGGCCAGTATTTCTAATTTATATAAAATTGCAAGATTTTTAGTCAAGTCTTTCTGCTTTTTATTTATTTTTTATCTATTTTATGCTGAAAATCTTGAACATAATTCCTCATTTACTTTATCCTAATTGCATAACATCTTAGATATAATGTAATTTCTTATTTTTATTCGGTTTATTTGGGTCGGAAAGGGTGTCGGTTTTAAAATACTGATGTCAATATTTTTAGTGACAAGTCTGTGGTTCCTTTTGTCCTTCAGATACATCCCACTAGGGGTAGGTAGTCAAAAGACTGTTTTTCAAAGTTACTTGAAATAATTATTCTCCCTGTGGTTATACTGTCAACTTGATACACTGTGAAGTTCATTGATTTCAGTTTGCTTTCGGTCTTTGAGTGTTGCTTTTCTGTGATTTCATGTGCTTCCAAATGAAACCTGTAATGCAAGGGACGTTCGGAGACGTTCAGTTTCCATCCTTATTCCTTTCTCCTTGTTCATTACCTCTTCCCACGGGGAACCATTTTTATTAGTACTAGGCTTACCCTGTTATTTAAAAAAAACAGAGACAATAGAAAATAATGTTTTGAGATTAAAAATATTTTTCTTTCTTCTAGAGGGTCACACTAGAGGGTACCACTCTCTAGCTCTCTGGGGTTTTTTTTTTTCTTTTTTTCACTTTCTATCATGGAAATTCTTTCTTCTTTAAATATGTTAGCTTGACCTTTTTTATGAGGCTGATTTTATGTCCATGTCCTTCTTTAAGTGCCTTGGAGGATGTAGCAGACTTTTATTAATTACTCCATAAAATATTGGGTTAGCGACTTAACCATGAGTTGTAGTAAAAGTCTTTGCTTTGCCTTTCATCAGAGAACACGAGGCGCGGCTCACCTTTTAAAAATTTCTCTCTCTCAGTCTAAAGGAATTCCTGCCCAAAGAATACATCAAGCAGAGAGGAGCTGAAAAGAGAATATTTCAGGTACTGGAAATGCACAGAAATGTATTATTCCCCTCGCTCCCTATCCTCATTTATTAGCGGGAAGGGGCCTCTGCACGTGATAGTTTTATACCTCATGGCTGTACCCTTACATAAGAAATGATTAGTGACTCAGAGTAAAGAAGCTGACAGTTCTTCTCTGGGCAGATTTATTATCCTAATCCATACTTTCTTTCTAAAGGTTACTGAGCCCTTCTGAGAAAAATAGGCACGTATTTAATTTTCAAAGGCGTTATCTTGGTAACATTGAAAGAAGGTGATAGACCATTAACATACCCCGATGGAGAAGGTACAAGTAGCTTCTTTGAGATTTTGAAGCTAGAATGTGAGAACTAGTGCCAAAGTTATTGGAGAAGTCAGAGATTTGTTCATTCTAGGCAACTGGTAAGAAAAGCCCTATCGCTATTTTTGTCGTGAAACAGCCACTCTAGTGAATCCAAGATATGAAAGTCTTCTTTGCTCTTGAAATGTGAATGTAAAGTACGTTATTTCATGTGTATAAAACATACTTTTTACCCGGTATTGTTAATGAGTACCGTCATGTATAAGCACGTATTTACCCTGCTTTTCGGAAAGTATTTGGATGAGTGTTAGAATGCTGCCTCTTCTGAGAAGAACATTTTTCTCTGCCATTTAAAGGGTTGACTGTTAGCTGTGAAAATCTGATTACAGTTATGGACCCTGTTCCTGCCACACTGCACACATGCATAGTTGTAAAATATGTAGGCTATTGGGGTTCAAACTGTGGTTTGAAAGCCCAGTGCAGTTGAGAGCTTTCTGTGTGCTCTCCTCCCTGGTCAACAGCAGCCCGTGTTCTGGAGGGGCCTCAGACACAAACATCATTTGCTGAGGTTCATACGCCTGTGCGTACTGCATGTGTCGTAACGACCTCCTGCCAAGTCTCCCTGCTGGCAGAGCTGCAGTAATGGTTCCCCTCCTACTGTCATTTTGCAGGAGCATAAGAACTGTGGAGAGATGAGCGAAATAGAAGCCAAAGTCAAGTACGTCAAACTCGCCCGGTCCCTCCGCACATACGGTGTGTCCTTTTTCTTGGTGAAGGTGAGTTGGGCATGGTGGAGAGAGCGTTCACCTCTGCCCCCTCTCTCTTCAGGTAAAGCACTTGCTGTTAAGCGTGGTTTGTCATATCCAGACCCCTGGCATTTGCAGACAGTGTCTGGCCAGCGCCTAAGTCCACCCTTCATAGCATCAGTTTGCACTTGTTCTCTTGAGTTTTTGTGTGGCGTGAAATTTGTATCTTGCATTCACTTCATCTTCCATTAATCCCATCTAGCTTCACACAGTCTGGTTTCAGTGATGTGCTAAAAAAAAAAATGTCATGCCTCTTGCTTGTAGGTTAGCAAATTTAGGATCATAAATAGCACAGAAAACAATATGTAATTAGACAGGAAGAGAAATTGCACAGCACATTGTAGAACAAAATTAATTTATTCTTCAAGGACAGTGTAAAGTCTGAGAACAACCTGTCAGTGGGTCTACCTCTAACTAGAGGTAGAGCTTCTTCTGGTTATTGCAGGGTCTTGCAGATTCAATCAGACACAATCCCCCATTGCAGAATTATTTAAGGCAAAACAAGAAAGTGGTTGAGATTTCTTTTCTTTCCTTCTTCCTGTTGCAGCACTTGCAACTTGTGTATACATCTTAGATATTCAGACTTCATTTTATTTTTCTCACTTCTAATCACACATTGCTTTTATTTTTTTGCCCAGTCCTCTTTGGTGAGCCATTTTATAATTGGTTTTAATAAATACAATCCACTTGACCATAGTTTTCCTTACTTTAAAAGTGGTACAACTGAAAATGTAGGAATGATTCATTATGAATCAATGAACCTAATAAATCAGATCAGTGGGTTACATAAGATGACATCCTCTGATCATCGTGTAGGAAACCTCTAAGGTGTTCGATAAAATTTACCGTCTTATAAAATGCCAGAATATGAGTGTTCCTGCTCAACATGATAGAGTATTTGTTTCAAACTTCTCATCAGTATTATATTTAACAGAAATGCTGTCGCGAAAAATCGGGATCAGAACAAGCACGCTCCCCATGTCATTACCCTTTAACATGGTTTTGGAAGTTCTGAGAAATGCTGTAAGATATAAAGATGGGGGAAAAGTCCTTGCTTTAGGAAACAAAGAGATAAAATTACTGTTACTTGTCGCTATGACTATCTGGTAACAAAATACACCAAATCATTGTTTGACTTTCTACTTTGAAAAATTATAGACTCCCCAGAAGTTGTAAAAACAATACAGAATCTGAAAAGGTCAGATAGTAACAAGAGTTGGTGAGGATATGGAAAAACTGAAACCCTCATACGCTGCTGGTGGGAATGTAAAATGATGCAGCTGCTTTGGAAAATTGTCAGTTCCTCCGTTGATTTAAACGCAGAGATGCCATAGGATGCAACCCTTCCACTCCTGGGTCATACACCAAAGAGAATGGAAAGTCTGTGTCCCAACAAGACCTTGTATGTGTATGTGTATAGCAGTGTTTAGCCAAATTGGGCAACAATACAAATGTCCATCATCTGATGAGTAGCTACGCAATCCGTGGTATATCCATACAGTGCGATGTTATTCAGCCATAAAAAGGAAGGAAGTGGACTGATAACATGCTACAACCCGGATGAACGTGCGTGAAACAAGTCAGTCACAAAACACCCTTCCTATGAAACGTCCAGAATAGGCACATCTTTAGGAGCGTGGTGGGAGGAGGAATGACAGCTAAAAAGTGCACAGTTTCTTGTTGAGATGATGAAAATAGTCTAAAATTAGCTGTGTTACAAAAAATGCAGACAGGTTTTCTGTACCCTTCGTCAAGTTTCCTTTAATGGTAACTACAATAGACTATCACAACCAGGACAAGGACATGGGTACAATCCACAGACCTTCCTCAGAGTTCACTGGTTTTACATGTACTTGTGTGTGTTTTTAGTTCTGTGCAATTTTATCACACATGTACCCATGTAATCGTCCCATAGCCAAGTTGCTCTAACATCATTTGTTGAAAGGACTATTCTTCCTCCATTGAGTTACTTTTGCACCACTTTCAGAATTCACTTGAACACATCTGTATGGGTCTATTTCTGGATTTTCTATTCTGTTCTGCTGCTTTATGCATCTATCCTGCTAATCATGCTATGTTGTTTTTTGTTTGTTTTTGAGACAGTCTCACTCTTTCGCCCTGGGTAGAGAGCTATGGCATCATCGTAGCTCATTGAAACTTCTAACTCTTGAGCTCAAGTGATCCTCTTGCCTCAGCGTCCAGAGTGGCTGGAACTACAGGCACCTGCCGTGAGGCCCGGCGAGTTTTTCTATTTTTAGTACAGACAGGGTCTTGTTCTTGCTCAGGCTGATCTCAAATCCCTGAGCTCAGGCAATCCACCCACCCCAGCCTGTGGCTCTCCTCCTAGAGTACTAGGATTATCGGTGTGAACCACGTGCACACCCCAATCAGACTATCTTGGTTATGTTAGATATATATAAACTTAACAGATGTGGTAGTTACTCTTTTCATTTTTTTCTTCTTTTGCAAAATTGTTTTAGCTATTTTAGGTCTTTTCTTTTCCATATACACTTTAGAACAAACTTACCTGTATCCACAAAAAAAAACTTTCTGGGATTTTAATAGGAATTGCATTGAATTTGGGAGACGTGACATTGTTACTGTGTTCAGCCTTGCAATCCACGAGTATGGTATGAGATCCTCCTTGATTCTATAATTTTCAGCATGTAGATCCTATAATGTTATAATAATGTGTACAGAATAATGTTAATTTTTAGATTTATTGTTAAGGTTATTAAATTTGCCAAGTAAATTGATCAGACATAGTCAACCACATGAAATAATCTTTTAGCATATGTATAAAAATAAAATCATTTGGAGTATGTGATAAAGAGATCACATACAGAACAGCACCAAAAGACCTCAGAACTCTATGCCAAAGGATAGTAAATTTTTTAAAGGCATCAATAACAGATTTCTCATATCCCAAAGTGAATGTAGCATTAAGTTGTGAAGGAGAGCCGTTAGCATAATTTAAGAAGTAAATGAAGAGTGAGTAATTGCAGTTTCTCATTCACTACTTTGTAAGCTTTTGTTAGAAACTCCAAATAAGTCAGTGAAATTACAACTTAACACTTAAGTATGGATATTGAACATACTTAATCATGCCACACAGCCTCGAGATTAGTCACAGATATTCTTAGGGCTCTAGTTTCATGGTTAGACCCATATCCATCATATTTTCTTCCATGTCTATGATCATTTTGTTCTAATTGTGTTATACTTGATGTTGTTGTGATAAAAAGTATTCCTGTGTTGGAGTTAGAAAGGTTGGCCTAAAATTCAGGGTGACAACATATACTTGTGTAAGAAATAGCAGAAACTTATGTGACCGGAAGGGACGTCTTTCAGCTCTCTAAACCTCAGCATCCCCATCTGACAAATGGGATGATTATTCCTTACCGAGGTTTCATGAAGATTAAGTGAGCTAATGTTTGTAAATAAGTGGAATACCTGGAACTGCCTAGAATATAAGGTGTTTGATATGTTTTAGATTATCCCTGTCACTTAACCATTCCCACATGGCCCAAATTCTTGGCCCTGAGAGGCTAGATGGTCAACCTCTTAGGTCTTGCCAGCCCTGGTAGTGTGAGAGCAGCCAGGGATGACATGTGAATGAATGGGTATGGTTCTATCCCTATAAAACTTCATTTATGGATTCTGCATTTGAATTTCATATAATTTTTACATGTCACAAAATAGTCCTTTTTTAAATTAAAAACTGGAAAATTATTAGCTCGCCAATGATTAAAGAAATTAGGCAGCAACTAGACTTAGCATTAGCCGTTGTTTGCCCACCTGGATGCAGAGAATGTCTGTAAGCCGTATAGTGAGGCCCCAGGGAGCAGCATTAGATTGCAGTTGCCTCAGTGGCTAAGCAATATGCTTTGAAAATAAAGACCTGGGTTTGGATCCGGGCTTTGCCACTTCGTAATTTAACCTTAGTTAAGTGACCTGACCTTATTAAGTTACCTTCTATTTCTAAACCTCAGTTTGCTCACCTATACGATTGTGACTTTTTATGGGGTTTAAATAAAGTAATATAGAAAAGGGGATGGCCTCATATAAAAGCTCAGTAAACGGAAGCTGTAAATGTCTCCATTCTTCCTCTTTCATTGATTTTGTGTGTGTGTGTGTGTGTTTCATTGTGATCTGCTGCATCAAAACCCTGTAAGCAATGGGTAAGGCATTTCCCTTGACCTGCATAGGGGCTTGTTTCATTCTAGAAAGTTCTTGTGTAACCCTTCTTCCTTCTAAATTTGCCTTTGAAGTGTCCCTATAGTCATAGCCAGAGACTTGAAGTGGGAAGGTGACCCTCTTCCTCTAAGGAACTGTAAAAATACTGCAGAGGACATTGAGAGCATTTCAGAATCATGAGTGAAGTCAAATGGATTGCCAGTGGTCTTCAGAGAGAGAAATGCCCAACAAGCAGGGTCTTTAACACCCAATTTTGGTCCTGAGCAGCCATCCCCTTCTGCCATGCATGCCCATAAAGGGAATAATTATATTGAGTACAGAGCAAAGCACACAAGCCAGCACTTTGGCCCATCAATGCGTAACTCCAGTGAGTGCACTGGTGTGCTGTGAAAATTTTTAAAGATCGTTAATTATTTTTGAAAGAAATTCTTCAAATCATAGTAAGTATATTCTTTCTTTTACTCGTGTTTTTGATCAACATACTTTTAAGTGTGCTCCACAAGTTTATAGGTTGTTCAAGTGTGCGGGAGATAAAAAAAAAAAGGGGTTAAAAAACACTGGTCTTGCGGCTCACCTGGGTCACAGGGAGGAGACTTTGGATCTAGGTTCTTTTGAAGTGAGGGGCCAAGAGTCAAAAGCTTAGTCTAGTTGCATACCTCCACCCCACCCCCCACTGAATTCTGAACCTCACATGTGAAGTACAGGTGATAGAAGAATCAGCCAATTTCCACACATGTCACAAGGGCCAACCAGCAACAGGCTGGTTCACACCTGGCCACCAGGGCTCAGCCCATATAATGGCTGAGATATTTGAAAGAGGAGGAGCTGGGCTTATTAAGATCCTGCCTGTCCTTGGCAGAAGGCCACCCTTCTCCTGCCTCTGAGTTGTGCAAGTGATAACCATCTTCAAACAAAACCAACTTAACCAGGACCACCTCAAGAGAGAAGTTTCTAGATAGCCGGCAAAAGTCATAGCCATATCATAGCCTGCTTTTGTTTACTGGAGATACAGGGATGCTGGGCTGTGCAGTTGAAGGATGGAAGGTTGGAAAGGAGTGGTGTGGTGTGGACGGAGATTCCAGGCATGGGAAGGAAAAAGGGAGTCTTACCTCGTGGCCTTCTCCTGACATTTCTGCCACCAAGGACATCTCTGCCACAGGGAAGACCAGGCATTGCTGTCACAGATCTGAGCTATTTGCTCTTTTAACTTTCTCCAGCTGCTCTGAGTTTTGTGGGTAGGCCCTGAAATAATTTTATCCTTTATGCCAGTCTCTCTTGCCAGTTTCAGTATTTTTTGAGTTCCCTACTCACCTTTTCCCCCAGTTGATACTGCTGATGGAACGTCCACTCTGAGTTTGATCCCTGTGGTTTCTTCTCCCAGTCTGGAATAATCTTGACAAGAATTAGGGCAATCTGTCACAATTCTGTGTCCCTGTACTCCAGAGCCCCAGCAGAGGGGAAAAGGATGAAGGCAACAACTGCAAACCGTATTTTATCTCTGATCCCCTTCCTGGACCCCAGCTGCAGGGCTTGGGCCAAGCCTGTGTGACTAAACTAGGCGCCCAGAACCTTTGAACCTAAATCTCCATGTGGCTCCTGAAGCTGAATTCGATTAACTAGCAATTGTCTGCCTGCATCATTTTCCTCTGTTGTGGAACTGGCCGTGTTTTGAAATGAGTTTGACTCTTTGTGTTTTAAGATTTGAGGTTCACAGATTCCTGATCCCACTGTGTTCTCCTGTGAGGAAGCCGGGGGTGTGCGCTAACTGTCTGAGGATTTATGAAATACCCATGGCTAGTGTGTTTGGCCTTTTATCTTTTCATTTCCAACAGAAGACAGTAAACTGTGGTGAACAGTCTGCTTTTGAAATCAGATCTTTTTGAGCTACTCAAATATATGTTCAGATTATGGCTTTCCCAGTCACTACTGATGATGTTACCAATGTTTTGGAGATGCTCTGAGGATGAATGGATGATGATGTATATTAAGTATCTGTTTTAACTTTCTCCAGCCCTGCTGTAAGTGTTACCCTGTGTTGGGTGTGTGTGTACATACACCTACATATACATAGTATACTTAGGGTGTGTATATGTGAAAGAGAGAGAGAGAGAGACGGAGTGAACATGTATTCCCCTGAGAATAGCAGTTTAGGTCTTGCTAGCAGTATAGGCCTCCCACCTGTTATTTGCTCATAGTGAGAAGATTCTTTGGCCGAGTTTTAGTTAATTTTAAATTACAGACTAACTCTCTTTTTCTGCTCACCGAGCTAGCTACTGGGATTGGTAATATTTGGAATTCACCCCAGCTTCTTCTTTTTCCCCTGGGTGTCTTTTCAGTTTTATCTCATTCCTGATTTTGGACCAACCGCCCCCCCCCCCCACACACACACACACTCACCATCCACAGTCTCTTTCCAGGAAGCAAACCTTTGTGGATCTTTCTACTCTTCCAATGTCTCTATATTAACTCCCATCCCATTAATTGAGTGAATTGTTCATCTAACTACAAAACCTTGGTTTTCCAATAGCCCTGCCTGTTTTAAAGCACAGCATATGCAGGTTGAATAAAGATAAAACATTGTAAAGTCCCTGCCACCTTAACAGAATCAGATGTTTTCCGAGGAAGAGCACTGACCCTTTATCTTCTGTTTCAGGAGAAGATGAAAGGCAAGAACAAGCTGGTGCCTCGCCTCCTGGGGATCACCAAAGACTCAGTGATGCGTGTGGATGAGAAGACCAAGGAAGTGCTGCAGGAGTGGCCTCTGACCACGGTCAAGCGCTGGGCAGCCTCGCCCAAGAGCTTCACGCTGGTAGGAACTGGCAGAGGGCAGAGAGGGGACTAGCATGGCCTTGGCTGATAGTGTGGGTCAGGAGAAAGACCAGGTCCTTGCCCACTGGGTTTCTCTGGCCTTTGGGGTCTAGATGGACTGGCATCGATGGTGTGAGTCCTGGGCAGGGAGGGAGACAGGTCCAGCAGTGGGACAGGCCAGCAAGCCTGAGTTTCCATGGCAGCCGCTTCCTCTTTTAATCCAAGTCTGCCTCTAAGTTCATCAGCTAGGAAGGATCACCAGCAGGGGGATTCTCAGTTCTGTGCTCCTGTTGACATCTTTAGCACATCCTGAAAGGAAGGTTTCTAACACTCCAGTGCCCACACAAGGGCCCCATCTCTATCTTTAACTGTTTTTAGACATTTCTAAGAACTGTGGCATCTCACTAAAGAGTGTTTTCCCAGCCCACCTAAAAGGCAGCACAGTATGTAAGGGAAATAACAGACTTTGGGAAAGTTTCAGAAACCCCATTTTGTCATTCCCAGCTCTGTGACCTTATTCATGTTACCTCTCTTCTCTGGGCCTTAATTAACTCAGTTTTAAAATGGTGATACCTATTTTTATAAAATTGCTAGGTTTAAAGGAGATGAAGGTGATTAAAAAATGATTAGTGTCAAAGTCATGACAAATAGGGAGAGCATGTGTGTGTTTCAAGTCTTTAGACCTACGAATTCTTCTTCCATATTTCAGTATTTGTAATATTTTTTTCTTTCCTATTCCTAGGCTTTATTTAGTTTCCACATGTGTAAAGGTTTTCCTGTTGGCTTTCTATTATAGGTTTTTAATATGGTTTCATTGTGATCAGAGAACATACCCTGTGTGATTTCAATTCTTAAAATTTTAAGGTTTGTTTTATATCCTAGGATATTATCATTTGGGGTGAATGTTCTGTGAGTACCTGAAAAGAATATATATTCTGCTATCGTGGGGTAGCTCAGATTCTGTAAATGCCAGTGACATCTCCATGAGTTGATGGTGGTGTTCCAGTCTTCTGTACCCTTGTTAATGTTCTCCCTAGGGATTCTGTCCTTTGCTGAGCGTTCTCAATGTTAAGTGTAGATTTTTCTATTTCTTCATTCAGCTCTGTTTTTGCTTCACGTATTTTGAAGCTTTGTTGTTTGATGGCTATACATTTAATATTGCTATATCTTCTTACTAAAGATGCTGCTTTATCATTATATAATGTTCTTTTGTTTTAGTAATTGTTTTTTGTCTCAAGTCTACTTTAGCTGATATTAATATAGCCACCCACGCTTTTTAAAATTAAAGTTGGCATGATATATTTTTTTCCCATTCTTTTGCCTTCAACCTACCTATACGCTATATTTTAATATTGGAAATGAGTTTCTTGTAGACAGCACATCATCCTGTCAACCTGAGTCTTTAGTTGGTGTAGACTATTTATATTTAAGCTAATTATTGTTAAGCCAGGACCTACATCTGTCATTTTATAATTCCTTTTTCTATTTGTCCTTTCTTTTTTCTGCCTTTTTTTTTTCTTTTTGTTCCCTCCTCTGGGTTACTTGAATAATTTTTAGAGCTCCATTTTGATTTGTTATGTTTTGGGATACATCACTCTGTATAGTCTTAATAATTACTCTCTATATTACCATATACATGTGAAATTAATTACAACCTACTGGTGTTGCTGTTTCACCCCTTTAAGTGAAGTTTAAGTGAACCTTATTTCCATTTAAGTCTCTTTACCCTCCCCATTTTCAAATATAATTTTTAAACTATTTCTTCTATATACACTAAACATCATGTAAGATGGTGCTTATAACTTTTGCCTCAAACACAAAGCATGATTAAAGAAACTATTTTGGGTGAATGGTAGTCTATTCTATTTCCACCTATTTTCATTTTTTCCCATTATTGCTCTTTCCTTCTTAAGGTTCCCCGCCTTCTGTTACCGCTTTGTATTTGGAGAGCTTCTGATAGCCATTCCTAAGAATTTGTCAGCTAGCAACAAATTCTTAGTGTTTCCTTTCCCTGAGAATGTTTCTGTTTCCCTCCTTCATGAAGGATAATTTTGCATTTGGGATTGACAGTTCTTTTAGCACATGAAAAATGTCCTGCCATTTCTTTTCTTCCGTTGTTTCATTTGGGATTGACAGTTTGGGATCGATAGCATTTGGGATTGACAAATGATCAGTAGCATTTGGGATCAATAGCATTTGGGATTGACAGTTCTTCTGGCACATGAAAAATGTCCTGCCATTTCTTTTCTTACTTCCATTGTTTCAGAAGAGAAATTTGCTGTCATTCAAGTTGGTCTTCATTTATAAGTAAGGTGTCATTTTTTCTCTGGCGGATTGTAAGATTTGTCTCTAGTTTTCAACATTCTTGATGTGGGTTTCTTAAGGGTTGTTCTATTTGTAGTTTGCTCAGCTTCTTGATTTGTAGGCGTATGTCTTTCATTAATGTTGAGAAATTTTTAGTCATTGTTTTTTCAAATACTTTTTTTTTTGGTCCCAGACTCTTCCCTCCTTTAATTCTGATGATATTAATGTTAGATCTTTTGTTTTTGTCCCACAGATCTCCGAAGTCTGTTTGTTTTTTTGTCTTATTTTTAGGCTTGTTTTCTCTCTACCGTGACTAAGTTTTCTCCCTGAATGACGAAATTCTAATGATCTGGTTTTAAGTCTGCAGATTCTTTCCTCTGTTATCTCCACATTGGTCTATCCTATGGGGTTTTTTTTTTTTCATTTTGGTTATTGTATTTTTCATTTGTATAATTTCCATTTGGTTCTTTTTTATGATTTCTGTTGCTTTGTTGAAACTTTTTTTTATCTGCTCCAGGAGAATTTGATATTGATTAGTTGAAGCCTTTCATGATGGATGCTTTATAATCCTCGCCAGATAATTCTGGTATCTGATTTGTTTTAGTATTGGCTTCAATTAATTGTATTTTCTCATTTTTTATTGTGGTTGTTCTGGTTCTTGATATGAATATTGGTTTTTTTATTATGTCGTAGACATCTTGTATTATGTTAGGACACTCGTGATCTTCTATTTTAGCAGTAGCCACTTTGTTCACATGTAGTGTGTAGTGTATTTTCTGCCCTACTTTTGTGGGATTTAGTTGCAATGATGGTTTCACTTTCTGAGCCTTTGCAATGCTATTCTGGACTGCTTTGTTCTTTTGACACTGCTGGGGTTTGTGTGCAAACCCTGTTGGTTCTGGCTGTGAGGGTGGAAGGCCTTTCCCTGGGCTGCCTGCTATTGCTGGGCGACCTTATTGGGAGGAGGCAAAAGCCACTGAGCAGAGGGCAGGGAGATCAGACCCACCCACAAAAGGGATCTGCTACAAAAGGATCAGACCCACCCACCTGCCTGGGCTGTGGAAGAAGGCCTGAGATGGTCTCGTAGGGGTGAGGAACCTGTGGCCTTAGGGAGGCCCATGTGGCCTTCTGAATCCCTAAGTATGGTCTTTTTACTGAAGCCAAATTTTTAGAACAAATTATTTTAATTAATGGATTTGTTTTATGGAGTTTGGACTCAACCGAGGGGCTGCACTTTGGAATCCAGAGGGCCACATGTGGCCTTGAGACTGCTACAGGTTCCATACCTGTTGAGCTGGAATTGGGGTCCCCAGTTACATCTATGTTGGGCTTCCCCTCTCCTGGTCCTTTGGCCAGAGAGAAAGCTTTTCAGGAGTTGTCTACAGAAGGTTCGAATGTTCAGGCCTCTATGGCAGGGGTCCTCAAACTTTTTAAACAGGGGGCCAATTCACTGTCCCTCAGACCATTGCAGGGCCAGACTTTGGGCCCCAGGATGAGTCGGCTGCTAAGCAGGAAAGGCAGCGGCAGCAAAAACACCCGGCGGGCCAGATAAATGTCCTAGGTGGGCTGCATGTGGCCCATGGGCCATAGTTTGAGGATGCCTGCTCTATGCGATAGGCAAGAAAAGTCAAGAACTCATTTCATGGTGGTTTTTCAAGTCTTAAGACCCCTAGCCAGTTCGTTGTTCCAGTTGTAAAGAGCCCTTTTCCATTATAGAATAAATTTTAAGATTTTCAGTTGTATTTAGAGGGAGGAGCAGGGAAAAACAAATCTATGTTAAATTGTTCCTGAACTGAATTTCTCAGCCTTTACAACTACTGATACATTTGATACATCTGATACAGCTGTATTTCTTCCCATTCTGTTTTTTCCAGGATTTTGGGGAGTATCAGGAAAGCTATTATTCCGTACAAACCACAGAGGGAGAGCAGATATCCCAGCTTATTGCTGGCTACATTGACATCATCCTCAAAAAGGTACATTGTAGTGAATGTAAAGTGAAAAAGCGAGACTGCTTTGATAAAATGCTCGTTCAGACGCTGTGGCTATCTTGAAATAAAAACCCTTACTTAAAATATCGCATGTGCTAATTTAATCTTCGACATTAGATTGCTCATCTTTGAGATCTTTGATCTGAAATCCTATGAGAATTTCTGATTTTGCTGCAGCACATATTTGTATCATTTCCTGGCAGGTAATGAGCAGCAGTGTGTCACTTAGGTAATGAATGGGCCAGCCTTACCCCTGAGCACCTTCCTCCCAGGGAGCTGTGTAGTGCTTTTCAGATTGAAGGGCTAAAAACGTTCGTTATAGTTTCCGTGGGGTATTTTTCCCCCTAGCCAAATGTGATGGGGTGATATTCCATAGTGGGGTACAGAAAAGCAGATTTCCCAAGGCTTTGATACAACTCTTACAAATAGCCAAGTTCTAATAAGTTGTGAATATGTACATTGATTTTTTTTACAAGGCAAACTTGTCTGTGAAATACACACAGAAGACATATGTCCATATATTAAATAACCTTATCTCTCTTTATGATGCTTCTGCTTACCCATCACTTATTAAATACTGAAGACAAAAAATTTGGGACGAACCCTAACATTTTTGCTTGTGTTCCTTCAAAATATCTTTACAGAGGTCCTTGTGTTAAAACCGGCTAATTGTTATTTATTTTTGCATCTTGTTTTTCTTGTGTTTTTTTCCCCCCCAGAAACAAAGTAAAGATAGATTTGGTCTAGAAGGCGATGAGGAATCAACAATGTTGGAAGAGTCTGTTTCCCCCAAAAAGTAAGTATTGTGGAGAGGGCTGGAGAACTGTCCTGCCACTAGATGAGCAGGATTGCCCTGCCAGCTCAGGCCTGCGGCTCTGACGTGCATCAGCCAGAGAATGTAATAGCAGGTGACCCAGTCCAGTCTTGCTTGTCCAAGTGTGGTCCCCTGGTCAACAGCATCAGTGTCGCGATGTCTTGTGAGGATGTCATTGAATAGGATGTGGTGTTTAACTCCCTTTTGAGGGAAAGTGAGTGTTCATGAGTCCTAGTCTGTACTTTAGATTTAAATCTCATGAAGTGGGTCATTATCAAAAAGCTAGAGAGTGAAATTCTGGGTTTTTTTTTTTTGGTAGTGACAGAGTCTCACTTTATTGCCCTTGGTAGAGTGCTGTGACATCACAGCTCACAGCAGCCTCCAACTTCTGGGCTTAAGCAATTCTCTTGCCTCAGCCTCCTGAGTAGCTGGGACTACAGATGCCCACCGTAGCGCCTGACTAGTTTTTGGTTGCAGTTCGGCTGGGGCCGGGTTTGAACCCATGACCCTTGGTATTTGGGGCTAGTGCCCTACTCACTGAGCCACAGGTGCTGCCCTGAACTTCTGTTTGATACTGGCCCTGTTATGGGTAGGTGCCGGGGTGCAGCCAGTGGAGGACTTGTTGTCTATAAAGTACTTGCTGCATGCCCTTCCTGTCTCACCCGCTGTGAGGCAGTATGGGGAGCGATAAAGAACGTGTACTCTGGAGCCAGGCTTCCTGAGCTCAAATCTCAGCTCCGTTTAACCTTCATTTAAATCTGGAGGTTAACCAGAAAGATCACCTATATTTCTGTCTAACAAGGGTACAAGTGAACTTTTCTAGAAATAGAATGTAAATGTTTTGACACAATGACTATGCAAATGACATGAAATTTATGTGAACCAGCTTGATGAAAGTATTTCAAAATGTATATGAAAACACTACACTGTACCCCGTTTGCATTAATGTATAGAGCTATCATTTAATAATAAAAAAAAATCTGGACCATCATTATTATAGGAAATCTGTTTTCTATTTTATAAGGACAAACCAATGGCATAATATTGTGAACCTATTAAATGGATAAATTGGGAATCATTATGGGCATTACTGATGGTAACAAGATGCACCTCAGGGTTCTTCTTCTAAGCATTTTAGTGCTGGGTCTTTATTCCCAATTCTCCATCTGTGTGTGCTGCTTTGAATTGACCTCCATGGTGCAAAGCAGTGACCATATGTGATATCCATGGTGTCCTATCATTATGCTCCACACGGGTGACCTAACTGCCTTGCCTGCAGGTCCACCATCTTACAGCAACAGTTCAACCGAACCGGGAAGGCAGAGCATGGCTCAGTAGCGCTGCCAGCTGTGATGCGCTCGGGCTCCAGCGGGCCCGAGACCTTCAATGTTGGCAGTATGCCCTCGCCACAGCAGCAGGTCATGGTTGGGCAGATGCACCGAGGCCACATGCCGCCACTGGTGAGGCTCCTGTGTGTGTACCCTGCTCCTTAGTGTGCTGTCTGGGGTGTGGGGGGTTTGCGGGGGCCACTCTCTAGCTCCTGTCTGAGCCGTGGCTCCCTCACTTAGCTGTGCGTGCTTTGGATGACTGATTGTTGCCTGTCTGGAATCAGAAATATCCTCTGAGGCTGGAGAATTAGGGACCTCTCAACATGACTTTGATGGAGGGACAGAGCCCCGTCTCCTTGCCCTACCCTGGCAGCATCAAGCAGATCGGTCCAGGTACCCCTTGGAGAATCAGAGAGATAGACCAGGTGCAGAGAGACAGTGATCACAACATTTACCCCAGGGTCCATGATTTCATTCCCTGTGTTGTTCTGTCTTTGGGCCTACCTGGGGCCTGTCTCAGGAATCCCTTGCTATTGGGGAAGAACTTTTTAACACATAAGAGCCTCCAAGCTCAAAAATAATTTGATTCTGCAAAAGCAGGTGAACTGTAGGTTTGGGTGGGATCCTTAACTATTTATCAGAGAGTGTTCTCTTTTAACACTCAGATTTTCCTGTGCATGAGATCTTTAGTCCTTAGTACTCAAGAATGAGATCCCCTTAGTTCCCCTGCAAGGACTCTTCCAAGCCTTCTTGTCAGCTAATTAAGCTCTCCACATGCTCGTGATTATAATCCCTCTATCGCAATCACCTTCATTTTGTATTCTATTAATATAATGCAATATCTATTTCTGGCCTCCAGGTTGAAGTGAGAGATGGTTCAGGCGCTGATGAAATGCAGCCTGGGCTGTTTTGTCTTGAGTCCTTAGTTCTGTTTTGCCCTGTTCTGCATAAAGGGCCCTGTTAGCCCTGGGGGTGCGGTCTGACTGCCTTGTGTTCATCTGCCCTTGCAGACCTCAGCCCAGCAGGCCCTTATGGGGACCATCAACACGAGCATGCATGCTGTCCAGCAGGCCCAGGAGGACCTCGGCGAGCTCGACTCACTGCCACCTCTCGGCCAGGATATGGTAAATATTCTTCAGTAGTCTTTGTTCCACAGCTCTGCCCTGGTGAAAAACAGGGCTCTGCGCTCTGCATTCAACTAGATGGATCTTTCTCCAGCTAGGTGAGGTGGACCCATTTTTCCCCAAGATACTGAGTGTCCCTCAATGCACACACACAGGAGAGAATCATAGGGTGCTACAGGCTGTTGGCAGTACCATAGGAGGGCTGAGAACTTGGGCCCTAGACGAATGTGATCTGGGCTGGCATCCCAGCTCCAGCACTCACCGGCTATGTGAATCTGGGCCACTTACCCTTTCTAAGCCTGCATTTTGTCATCTGTACATAGGCTTGTTGTGGAGACTCAATTGTCTGATCATGTGTAGAGTGCTTAGCACAGTACCTCAATGGTCTGATCATGCGTAGAGTGCTTAGCACAGTACCTAGCACACAGTGAGTGCTCAATAGCATTAAGTGTTTTTGTTATTATTACTGCCTGTGGTTCTCAAACTTTACCGTGCATGAGAATCATCTGCAGGGCTTGTTAAAACACACAGTTGGGAAATTGTTCCCTGTTTTTTCCTACTCAGTATATCCAGGAGAGGCCTGAGAATTTGTATTTCCGAGGTCTCAGGTGATGCTGATGCTGCCTGTGGGCGCCATTCTTTGAGAACCACTGGGTGACTACGATTGAACTTTTTGGCAGGGCAGGGGAATTGGCTCAGTGGTAACTCAGTGGTTCTCAACCTTCCTAATGCTGCAATGTATTTTCATTGTTAAAAAGGGGTCGTGACCCACAGGCTGAGAACCGCTGCAGCTGCTGCCTCAAATCATCATGGTCCACAGACCAGCAGCATTGGCAATACCTGAGATATTGTGAGAGGTGCACAATCTTAGGCCTTGCCCCAATCTACTGGCTCGGAATCTGCATTTTAGCGAGGTCCTCAGCTGCTTCATGTGCACAACCCATTTTTTAATTTTTTGCATAACTTTCTGACAAGCTCCCAGTATGTCAGTATCTGCAGCAGTGACTAACTCTGTGTACTATGTAGTAACAGATACATACCCTCAGGAGACAGACAGGTGTGAAAAATCAGAACTTGGGAATGACCTTGAGCAGTAGGCTATAAATAACCCCCACGTCACTACCATTCCAATAATGGAATGTGGGGCATAGGTTGGGTAATGTTTGAGCTGTGCTGGGTAGCTGTCATTCTCAATTTTGCCTGGCACATTAGAATCACCTGAGGAGCTTCAAAAACAAAACCTGAGGCCCCAGTTCAGACTAAATAAGTTGATGTCACTATGGGTCTGGCCTTAGTGGTTTTAATTTTTTTTTTTTTTAAGCAGTTTTTGGCCAGGGCTAGGTTTGAACCAGCCACCTCCGGCATATGGGGCTGGCGCCCTACTCCTTTGAGCCACAGGTGCCGCCCAGTGGTTTAATTTTTTCCAGGTGATTCTTAGGGACAGTCAGGGTGGAAAACCACTGCTGTAGGACTGACTGGTACCGTGACAGAGACCAGAACAACAATACAACCTGTAGCCTTGTTCAGGGTAACTGGCCTCAAATTCTCCCTGAATCCTGGGTTTTTCCTTTGCGTATTTGTGTGCATGGAGTTTGCTGGTCCCCTCCATGCTGTTTCTATAAAGAACCTGAAATCACTAAACATTTTGCTTTGGGGAACTTCAGGGTGAAACTCTGTCTGGCAGACTCCCATAGGCAGTACAATTGTGAGGTGGTGTTTTAAAACATTCCTGCCTCATCAATTTTCAGAGAATTAGAATGCAGTAAAATATTATTAGCACTAGACATTCCCCAATCTAGGTCAATATTTTGAGGATGTTTTGGGAAGCAAGTCATCACCTTACTGCAAGGTCATCATTATCCACAAAAAATGATGATTTATTAGCCACGTCCTGGAATGCCGGAACATCAAGATTTGCTTTTTACTATGTATAGGTTGAAATGAACATAAAATATGAGAACTAGAAAGGGTTTTTAAAAAGGTTGAATTCCCATAGTGGAAGAAATGTAAGTCACGGGACTTGGATATAATATAACAAATTGTATCACTTGTGAGCGACAGAACTGGATCCAGAACTTGGGGTCCCAGCCCATCCCCAGACTCAGGAAAGGCAATTCATGTTGTAAATAAGAGACACTTCCAGCATCGACAGAGAGCACTTGTGAACTGAAACACCCTAATTCTAACCCTGTTCTCTAACAAGCAAGGTGAAAATTAGCAACAACTGTTAGTGCTAATATGCAGTGGAGACACTGATTCTTCTCATTCTTTTTCCGTTGAATTTAAATTACCACGTAGAATTTTTCTTCCTAAATTCTTCAAAATTAAAAATAAAAACAACACAGGTAGTGTCAGACACGCCATTCAGCATCTTTGAGTTAGCAAGAGGCCTCTAAAGGATATTGTTTAAGATGAATTAAGGGCCCTGTCAGAGCCAGTGTAGTAAGAATAGTATAGCCAGGGTCAGGGTATGGGGGCTCACACCTGTAATTCTAGCACTGTAGGAGTTGGACACCAACCTGAGCCAGAGCGAGACCCCCATCTCTAAAAATAGTCGAGCCTGGGCAGCGCCTGTGGCTCGAAGGAGTAGGGTGCCAGCCCTATATACTGGAGGTAGAGAGTTCAAACCCAGCCCCAGCAAAAAAAAAGAAAAAAAAACTGCTTAAAATAGCCAGGCCTATAGTCCCAGATACTCAGAAGGCCGAGGCAAGAGAATTGCTTGAGCCCAAGCAATTGGGCTTGGTTGCTGTGAGCTATGACACCATAGCATTTTACCAAGGGTGACAAAGTGAGACTGTCTCAAAAAAAAAAAAAAAAAAAAATGTGCAGCCACACAAGCTCTTGATTTTGATGACAGGGCTTCTCTGGTCTCCTGGGTAATTCTGTGCTGTGATTGTGTCATGTTGTTGTCTGGCTTTGCAGGCGTCCAGGGTGTGGGTTCAGAACAAAGTCGACGAATCCAAACACGAAATCCATTCTCAAGTTGATGCGATCACGGCTGGAACGGCTTCAGTTGTTAACCTCACGGCTGGTAAGTCCCTGAGAGATTTGTGGTGTACTGTGGTTTTGTTTAAAAAAAAAAAAATTACAAACAAATTAAGTCCTTACTTGTTGATTGAAATA
This sequence comes from Otolemur garnettii, assembly GCF_000181295.1. NCBI lineage: Eukaryota > Metazoa > Chordata > Mammalia > Primates > Galagidae > Otolemur > Otolemur garnettii. The sequence continues at coordinate 14,944,856 of NW_003852406.1, forward strand.
ATGGATTGTCATCTTAGGAGAGGGGATAGTCTATTTTTAGGTACTTGGAGTGCTTCAGACATTTTCTCCCCGTGACCCAGGAGAAATGTAAGGAGCGTACGTTCCGTCTTGTCTGTATCAGACATCATCCCTGAAAAATCACGCACTTAGCTCTTCTGTTGTCAGCATCCTGGACACGCTTTGGCGTCTGTTGGCCAGCTTCTGCTTGCTGGGAGTTTTCAGTCTAAAAATGGTTTTGAGTGAACAGGCGCATGTGCCCTTGTCCATCTTGCCCAGCACTGGTCTCCAGAGTGGCTCCCAGCCTTGCACTATCAGGCGGGAGCTGAGAACTCTCGTGGCTTCACCCTGCAGCATGTCAGAGTTTTAGGAACAGAGTTGATTACCAGTCCCCCCACCCCCAGCTGCCGACAGGAGTCTGATGGAAAGGTCCCTGAGATGCTGAATGTTTCTTGGCAATTTTAAAGGTGGCCGTGCACAGTGTTTCATTGTATGAGGTGTCCAGGTGAAAGGACCTTTCTTTTTTTTTTTTTTGAGACGGAGCCTCAAGCTATCCCCCTGGGTAGAGTGCCATGGCATCACGCTCACAGCAATCTCCAACTCCTGGGCTCAAGCGAGTCTCCTGCCTCAGCCTCCCAAGTAGCTGGGACCACAGGCACCCACCACAACGCCTGGCCATTTTTTGGGTGCAGCCATCATTGTTGTTTGGCAGGCCCAGGCTGGGGATTCGAACCCGCCACCTTAGGTGTATGTGGCTGATGCCTTAGCCGCTTGAGCCATAGGTGCCGAGCCAAAAGGACCTTTCTTAAGTCACCCCGGAGACGGGGAGTGGTGTGTCTCCCTGTGCTTATGTGAGCTGTGAGTCTGACTCCTGCACACGGTGGCAGTGAACTCTTGCCCACGTAGGGTTTTGAAAATTCTTACCAGAACCACTTGTTTTCTGCCAACCTGGGGTCTCCCCAACATTCCCCACCATCCTTTCATGATGACGGTCCTTCTGTGTCCCAGGTGACCCTGCCGACACTGATTATACAGCTGTGGGATGTGCAATCACCACTATTTCTTCCAACCTGACGGAGATGTCCAAGGGCGTGAAGCTGTTGGCGGCCCTCATGGACGATGAGGTGGGCAGCGGGGAGGACTTGCTCAGAGCTGCAAGGACCCTCGCTGGGGCAGTGTCAGACTTGCTGAAAGCTGTGCAGCCTACATCTGGAGAGGTAAGCTCTGAGCAGTCTTTAAGGTTTTGACAAGACAGGTGTATGCTTTGGGGGGGGGGGGAACCACAGGGCTCTTGTTTCCTAAGCTGCTCCTTCCAAAGTGATGGGATATATTACTATTTGGAGTTGCTGAACTGGAACAGAGCCTGTTGTTCAACCTCTGGGATTAGTTAAATTCTCAGTATGAAGGTTGCTCCCTCAAGGGTTAGATTATCCCACTCCAGGAGCTTAACATTCACAACTGTACACATTGAAAGGGGATGTGAGGTTGCTCCCTAATTTCCATGTGGCACATATCACCTTCTTACCAGCTGAAAGAGGCTCACTCATTGGACCTTTCTAATCCAACTGCCCTTTGCTGGTTTGTGAGGCAGTGAGTGTTTCCTGGCACAGATTTCACCAGGACACTTATGTCTCCTCTCTGGCAGACAACCTCAGATTCTCATTTACAGAAAGGAGGCAGTCCCTTGAGATTCCTCTTCCAGCACTGCCATGTCTGATGACACTGGAGGAAATGCATTCCCTTTCCAATCAAGATGTGTGCTTTGTTCGCAGCCTCGACAAACAGTTTTGACCGCTGCGGGGAGCATCGGACAAGCCAGCGGGGATCTTCTGAGGCAGATCGGAGAGAATGAGACTGATGAACGGTTCCAGGTAAGATCCTTGCCGCTTCACGATCTCAGAAAGGGGTCTAAGTGATGGTCTAGCCTCGAGCAGAGAGAACATACTGGAAGACAAACCCAGTCCTCCTTGAGCTGTCAGGAATAAGATTGTGGTGGGTATCTTGAGAGTGAGGTCATTTTGTGTTAATTAAAATTTTTTTTTCTTACAGAAAGACTCATTCTGCTTACTTAGCATTTATTTAGCCCTTCTACTTATTTATCAGCATGCTGGACATTGTGTGAACACAGAAGTGGAGAAAATAGTATCGTGAACCCCCTTCCTGGCCAGTCTTATTCTTTCTATTTGGGGACGGTTTCGAATGACATTATTCTTGAGTCCACAGATGAGTGTGAAAACATATGCACTCTGTACACACGTACACGTTGTGTAGCTTGCTTTTGTTTTCAGAAGTGGGTCTGTTTTCTATGTCTTATCCAAAAAACCACAATAAAGAAGTCTTTTTTTTTTTTGAGACAGAGTCTCACTCTATTGCCCACGCTAGAGTGTGGTGGCATCAGCCTAGCTCACAGCAACCTCAAACTCCTAGGTTGAAGTGGTCCTCCTACTTTAGCCTCCCAAGTAGCTGGGACTACAGGTGCCCTCCATAACACCTGGCTAATTTTTCTATTTTTAGTGGGAATGAGATCTTGCCCTTGCTCAGGCTGGTCTTAAACCCCTGAGCTCAAGCAATCCACCCTCCGTGGCCTCCCAAATTGCTAGGATTACAGGCATGAGCCATTACCACGCCCAGCCTGAGACCCTTCTGTTCTACTACCAGGGACATAGGCTGTTTGTCCTCTTGTGAACAGCTGTTGTCACTGTTAGCAGCTGGCTTGGTGCATGGCCAACATCACGGCTCAGATGAGATTTCCACTTGTCTGTCTCCCAGTACCCCCAGGAGCAGGTGACAGGGTGGGGTTCAGGCCAAGCTGAACTTCTCTGCCCATGTACTCAGGGTCTGATGCCCTTTATCTTTCCTCTTAAGTCTCTAGTAGTAGTCTTTGCAAGTAGTAGAGGAATACATCTTAATTAAAATGTTGCAGTTCTACCCCAGGTTCCGTGGAAGATGCCCTTTTCCAAATCTGTCAAGTTCACTGTTTGGAAATTGTGCAGAATTTGATTGACTTTTAAAAAACTTCACTGGTTTAAATTTTCTTTTCAAAATTATCAATTGTTTATGTAGTCTACGAATATATAAACATTTTTTAGAAAAAGCACAAATTACAGACATACAAGAACTGATACTGGGCAGCATCTGTGGCCCAGTGGGTAGGGCGCCTGCCCCATGTACCGAGGGTAGCGGGTTTGAAACCAGCCCCAGTCAAACTGCAACAAAAATTGGCCGGGTGTTGTGGCAGGCACCTGTAGTCCCAGCTACTTGGGAGGCTGAGGCAAGAGAATCGTCTAAGCCCAGGAGTTAGAGCTTGCTGTGAGCTGTGATACCATGGCACTCTATCAAGAGCGATAAAGTGAGAGTCTGTCTCTAAAAAAAAAAAAGAACCAATACCACAAAGGTAACCAAACCCATAAAATAACATCATGTTGCTTATAGCTACCTGACACCCCTAAGTAGCTTTCCCCCCACGTTCTTGGCTGTACCCTCTTTGACCACCTCTTCATTTGGCAATGCTTCTGCAATATTTATTAGAGCAAAAGGATCACACAGCCTTCCTCTGGCATTCAGGTTACTCGCTTCCTAGGGGGCCACTTCCTCTACCATTTTATCCAGAACTACCAAACTTCATCAGCTCAGAATGGGTCAGATATGCCAAGATGTCACCATCTGTGTTGGGAGACATGAAACTTGCCACCTTCACCCATAGGTATATGGTGTCCCTTCACTCTCCACATACCCGTAGTGCTAGGACCTCAGGATTCACCATTTCCTGCAATGCAATTGGGTGTTCATTGAACAAACCTTCATGCCACAGTGGAGGGTGGCTCTCTATCAAGGGTGGAGGGAGTATTCCTGGAAGCCATTTCTACACTGAGATGGCCAGTAATAATTTCACTATGAACCGACTGTACCAAAGACGACATAAACATATCCTGCTAAGCCCAAGCTAATTGTGTATCCATCTGACTTATCCCTGCCAGATCCCCAAACTGCCCTTGCAAATTGGCCTTTAGTTTTTGTATCAGGGCAGGTAATTCTTTTAGGTAGGTGCTTCCTTAAGAGTTTGGTAAATATGAGATTCAGCTGCTGTTTTACTAGACTTGATTCACTTGAAGCGGTCAGTTTACTTTTCTCCAAAAATACTACTTCTCAAAATGATAAGGAAGATTAAAGAGAAAGTCTCAATTCTGCCTTAAGACATCTCTTGCATCTTTGAGTGTTTAAAAGATGTACCATTTTGGGCGGCTCCTCTGGCTCAAAGGAGTGGGGTACTGGCCCCATATACCGGAGGAGGCGGGTTCATACCCGGCCCTGGCCAAAAACTGCAAAAAAAAAAAAAAAAAAAATCATTTACCTTTTTTAATATGACATTGTTTTCATTGCATATGAGTGAAAATTCTTTTCCTCATGTGTGTTTCTATTCAGACATCTAGAGAAGTAGGTTCAGGTTCAAGGGAAGAGTCCTGTGGAATGTTTGTTACCAGTCAGAAGCCTGAGTTGAATGTTTGTGTTTGTGTGGGGTGTCTGGGTAAAGACAAGAGCAGAAAGGTAATCTTGCAACCTCCTCCAGTTATGGGATAGCTTCTGACTTGCTGACCTTGGATTTCTAATTCTATTTTTCTGATTTTTGAGATCCTATCCCTGAGCTCTTCTTGGGTTCTTAATGGACTGCGTGTTCCCAGAGTTGACAAAGATTTATTTTCCACGGGCTACATAATAGCAGTCTTGTTGAAATTTTTGACAAAGGCCTTGTCAGCAACTATAGCTGTAGTATCACGTTCTTTTTCTAACTATTTTTTTTGGACAAAATTAATAGGAGGAACAGGATTTCTTTAAACAATTCCAACAAAGCCCTTTAGAACAATCATGATTCTATGTGACCACATCCTGGTCCCCATGAGAAAAGATGAATTCATATCAAGTGAAGGAATACTGTGACCTACTTTGGGAAGTTATTTTTAAAAATCTTTTAAATAATTTGTGACATTCAAGCTGTGTTTTCACCGAGCATGGAGATAGTTATCCAAGAACTATAGTTGTGCCATTTTAGAAGCAGCTCCTTCAAGCTGTGTGCCAGACAGGTGCCAATCAGATCCCAAAGGTATCTTCAACTTTTAGCACTGCAGGCTTTAGGTTTTCCCTTGGACATCCAGGAAACATGACCTAAGAGAAGACTGGGCTACCCTATTCCTTTAAGACAGCTTAGCTTTCGTCCATTTGAAAATGAACTTGCTTGTTGGAATCATGGGTCTCTGGTTTGCCTAGATTAAACATAGGCTTTGCTCTGTGTAAAATCACACAGGCTTGAATATTCTTTGCAATATGTCTTCTCATAAAATACCTCATTGTAAAGACTCTGTGGGCGCCCTTTGCATTTAGAATCAAAAGTGCTTTTTATTTTCTTATGAATTAATAAAGACTTCTGACCACATTTCCTCTGGGGGAAAAAACCTTGACATGTTTGTTCAAAATAAAAATGGCTCTTATGTTTGGGATGGCTTTCCCAAATCAAATAAACTACTTTCAGTCTTAAAAGCAAAGAAGTGAATTAAATGCAGCAGTGGTTATTCTTCAGGTCAGACCGATGGGTGAAAAATCTGGTCGACTGTATCAAAGCGTTCTTCATTCTGCAGGCAGAATGCCTTTTCTTTGAATTGCAGCATAAACTGATCTTTAAAGGCTCCAAGTTCCTCGTATCTTCAGTCAGACCGTCTTGTGGCTAGTTTATTTATGTAGGCTCTCTTTCCGCTTTCCATAATAATTTAATTCTTATCCAGACGGCTGCAGAGCACTCAGAATAACTCATGTTCAGAGCACTCCTTGGCTCCTGAGCTGGAGGTGTGGGTGCCAGCTGTGTCTGTGCATGTCCAACGTTGCCCTCTGCAGGTGGAGATGTGGCTGAATTTCTGAGGATAACTTGGATCTCTGTGCAAAGTAGAAATCCAAAAGATAAATTTGAGAGTTGCAGTGGGGCACGATGTCTTGGAGGCCTTGAATTATAACCTTCCTAGAGCACATGATATTTGTGGCATCTGGGTACATTTTCGGTTTCTCTTGATCCACCACATCAACCACGTATTCAGGAGGCATCGCCACGACTCTGTGTTGGATAAGTGCATGAATGTCAATCAGTGGTTAAAATAAAAACCCTTCCCTCCAGCTAAACCATTTTAGATTTAAACCTATGCTACTTAATGGATGTATTATAGCCTGAGTTATGAGGATGCAAGTCTCCTTCCTTCATTACCTCTGAGGCTAAGCTGACTCTTCAAAAAACAAGTGAAAAACATTCTGAAGTGCGAAAGGAAAAAGATCAAATGGAATGTTAAGAAAAGGATCAGGCGGACGTTCCATTTGATTGTCAGGCTGTGAAGGGTGATTAGAAGAAGGTAAATGAATAGCCTTTGGTTCATTTTTCCTAGGATGTCTTAATGAGTTTGGCCAAAGCTGTGGCCAATGCTGCCGCCATGTTGGTCCTGAAGGCGAAGAATGTCGCCCAAGTGGCCGAAGACACGGTCCTCCAGAACAGGGTGATCGCCGCTGCCACCCAGTGTGCCCTTTCCACTTCCCAGCTGGTGGCGTGTGCCAAGGTAAGCCAGTTGGTGCCCCAGCCCTTTCCACACGGTGTCCCATGCCCTCATCTGCCCTCCAGGCTTTGGGGAGGAGCAGGGGAGGAGAATTTGTTCAAATTGTCTGAGATTTAGACTTTGCGTCAGAGGTCTTTAGCATAAGTATCTAATTCTGCTTTTATGGTTCTGTGCTCAAATGCTCCAGCAGCAGGTACTTTTTGCCAGTCCATTTCTATATGTAGATTGCTGTCTAATCTTGGGACATCTCAGTGTGTCTTGTTTACACCTGCACAATGGGAGGTCTTGCACCGTGTGGTCGGTCATCACAGTGGGGCTCAGAAGAAATCTGCAGAGTTCGTGGGCACCCTTTCTATACTACAGCAATTTCTGAGTGAGGATGTTAGTTGTTGCCAAGGTGTACGCATCTATGTGTCACATATCACCTCATATAATCTCCCCCAGCCATCCTGCAAATGAAGCACCACTAGTTTACTTGTAAGGAAGCTTGGTCCTTAATGTTGTAAGTACCTTAAGGCCACAGATGCGTAAATGGCAGAATGGGGCTGTAATAGGTCTGTTGGTCACCAGGTAGCCCTTCCCCTCCATCACATGCGTCTTCTCAGTGATGATATGCCAGAAGATGGGAAATGTCCACTCTGGCCTTGGTGACGTATCCTGCTGTGCAGATCTGTGACCTGGCTCAGCCTGGCATTGACATCCCATGGGTGATTTGCAGCGTCAGTTATAGGTGTGCTCAGCGAGGTCTCCTTCCTGCTTTCCTTGTCAAACCTGATCCACAAACAACTAATAGAATCTCCCTGTTCTGTTAGGACCATGAGGCAGAGTTCCAGGTATCTCTGAAAAGAAAAGAAACAATATTTCTTTTAAGTAGTCTACTTATCCTAACTCAGAAGACTCAATTCCGAAGATCCTAAAGGAAGGAGATTTAATTCATAAATATCAGAAATTTCTCTCAATGGAAGTAGGTCAATGTTATGAGATTGTCATGTATCACGAAGATGTAAATTAGTAGGACATCTAAAATCACAAAATGAAGTAAAATGGTAAAATGTGAGAAAGCTCATAATCATTTAGCTGAATCTCTGGGTTGTGAGTCAGGAACTGAAACCCAGAGCAAGAAGGGACTTGTGGGGACTACAGAGGCCCACTGTGGCACCAGGAGTCATCTGTGATGCCCAAGACCCGCTCCTGTCTCACTTCAGGTTGTGAGCCCCACCATCAGCTCCCCCGTGTGCCAGGAGCAGCTGATTGAAGCAGGAAAGCTGGTGGATCGCTCGGTGGAGAACTGCGTCCGTGCCTGCCAGGCGGCCACCACTGACGGCGAGCTCCTAAAGCAGGTCAGCGCGGCGGCCAGCGTGGTCAGCCAGGCCCTGCACGACCTCCTGCAGCACGTGCGCCAGTTTGCCAGCCGAGGCGAGCCCATCGGCCGCTACGACCAGGCCACAGACACCATCATGTGTGTCACTGAGAGCATCTTCAGCTCCATGGGCGATGCTGGTGAGGCTCGGGGCTGTGGGTGTGGGGTTCCCTGATGGGACAGTCACTGTTAGGGAGGGTGACGGTTGCCTGCAGGCCTGGTAGGGACAGACTCTGGACGGCCTCAGCCACGGCTTCTTTGCTGAGGATCTTTCATAGCCTTGCTTAAAGTTAACCAGGTTTTTATGATGATTCACATTTAAGGCCTGTCCTTTTTGCTCTGAGAAGGCACGTGTTGAATATGATGTGAAGTTGGAGCAACCACAAGAGGAAACAGGAATGGGGATTGGAATGAAGTTTATCATGGTCATAGGTCTCCTGGAGGGGGTCCCCACAGGCTGTGCGGGGTCACAGGGGAACACACCAGGGTGGTCAGGACGCAGAAGCCAGGGGAGGACCCAGACCACAGCCTTTATTGGTGCTTCCTTGGGAAATGCAAAGCAGGGCAGAGTGAGTGATTCGGGATTGGCTAGCTTACAGAATGTTGGCAGGCTCTAAGTTAGAGAGATAGCGGCTCATTGCCTGGTCCTCTAGGCAGAGGAATCTTGCCTCTTGGGTCTCTGGGCCAGACAGAAGGGGGAGGCTCTGGACTGGTTAGTTTGCACATCAAAGGCATTGTCCCTTTGCACTGTCTAAGAGCTGGCTACCTCTGGATGGGGCAGGCTCTCCCTAGCAGAAAGGTATTATAAGATATCAAGACATCAGACATAATATACAGTAAATCTAAAAATAAGTAGCTTTTCAGTCCTTTGAAAAGTATGTCTCCCTAGACCTAGCCCACTGCCTGGCCGTCAAATCCCAAGAATTGACTAGTTAGCAATTTCTGGGGTTTTTTTTCCAGAATTCTTTGATCTACCTACCACTGTGTGTATGTATGTATGAGAGACAGCCTCTTTTTTAATACATATAAATGGAATTGTATTATATATACTATTATATTTTGCAATCTTTTTCATTTAATATATATCTTACAGACTTTTTTCATATCTGCCCATATACTGATCTTTATAATAGCAGCATGATATTCTATTGTTGGCCATATTATAATTTAACCAGTTATCTTTTAATGGACATTTAAGTGATTCCCAAGTTTTCCTGTTTGTTTGCTTTTATAAAAATGATAGTACAATAAGCATTTCCATAAAAATAGTTTACGGGGGGGGGGGGTGTATATAAGATAAATGCCAGTCAGTGGAATAGGTTATGTCGATTTTTGATTTTAAACTTGTCTTTGAAGTTTCTCTCCACAAAGGACTCACAGTTTATAAACGTACCAGAAGTTTGGAAGAGGTCTGTTTTCCTAGTCCCTCCCAGCATAGAACAATACCTTGTAGCAAGTATTCTGTTTTAGAAAATTATCTTGTGCTTTTTTATATTCCTAGCTTATTAAATAAGCTACCCTCATTGGGGTTTTTTGGTTGGCTCTTTTTTGTGTGTGTTAAACAATCTTTTTATTTTGAAATACTTTTAGATGTAAGCAAAAGTGACTGAAGAAATACGGCCACTTTCTCAGCGTCCCTCATTCGGACACCTTCCCTAAAGCAGACTTTTCATCAGAATGAGCCACTGGCACCTTGCTGCCAACCAAACCGCAAATGTTATTTGGATTTCATCAGTTTTTCCCTTATGTCCTTTCACCGTCCCAGGATCCAGTCCCTAAGACCTCACTGAATTTTGTACATTTTTATTTTTATAAAAGCTTTTTCCTTCGCCCTTAGTGTCATAGTTCTTTAGCATTCTTCTCAAACAACCTTTGGGAGAAGAAGAAATCCTTTGCCTTTGAGTTATTTGTATTTTTAATGGTGATTATCCTCCAAAAGGAACTTGAAATAGATTTCAGTAAAATCATAGGCATAAGTAAGACAAAAAAATAATAATACAAGAAAGTGAGCAGAGAGAAAATTGGCAGAGAAAACCCTGGGCCAAGACACGTCTTAGCATTTGAACGTGAAGGTGGGGTCTGAGCTTCCTATTAATGAGGGCCAAATGGCACAGATATAGTGGATTATGTGATATCCTTCATGTGGTATTAAGTAGCGTGGAAATTAATCCAAAATGTTAAGAGTAATTCCATTCTTTGCCCATTCCTTAAAGAGTATATCATAGAGGCTTTTGTGTAAGTGATTCTCGGAGTGAGATGAATGATGTTTTCTAAATAAGAATTACTGGCTCAGTGCCCATAGCACAGTGGTGACAGCACCAGGCACATACACCGAGGGTGGCAGATTCGAACCTAGCCCAGGCCAACTAAACAAATGCAACAATAAAAAGCTGGGCGTTGTGATGGGCACCTATAGTCCCAGCTATTTGGGAGGCTAAGGCAAGAGAATCACTTAAGCCCAAGAGTTGGAGGTTGCTGTGAGCTGTGATGCCATGGCACTCTACCAAGGGTAACATAATGAGACTCTGTC
>NW_003852406.1:14956176-15043099 GCF_000181295.1 Otolemur garnettii
AAAAAAAAAAAAAAAGAGTAGCTTTGTGCTTTTTGATAGCTATGCTGTAACATAAACAGGGATGTCCAACCTGTGGCCTCCGGGCCACATGCTGATTATTTAAGAACTCTTTTGCTTATCTCTGGTGTCTAATATTGCAAAAGTATGAATGGACCTTTTTGTTTTGCTTATCAACTTTTGTTAGTGTTTATGTTATTAATGTGTGGCCTGAGACAACACTTTAATTGCTAGAGAAAAGAAAACGGTCAGGCACGCAGAATAATACTTCTAAAAGATAGCGATTCTTAACTAGGTTCTGTTTTTAGTGTTTTGTTTTTTGAGATAGAGTCTCACTTTGTTGCCCTGGGTAGAGTGTTGTGGCACCATACCTCACAGCAACCTCAGACTCTTAGCTTGAACAATCCTCTTGCCTTAGCCTCCCGAGTAGCTGAAACTATAGGCATGTCCCACTATGCCTAATCCATTTTTCTATTTTTAGTAGAAACTAGGTCTTGCTCTTGCTTGGGCTGGTCTTGAACTCCTGAGTTCAAGCAATCCAGCTGCCTTGGCCTCCCAGAGCTCTAGGATTACAGGTGTGAGCCACCACGGCCGGCCAGGTTCTATTTCAGAGCCCACATTGAACATACTAAAATGCATTTGCCTCTGTTCCACCTCTGAATATCCTCATTCAGAGTCATGGGTGGGACAGAGTATGTATGTGTGTGTGTTTAACTTCTAGAGCATATTCTGATACATATCTCTAGATAAGAACTGTTTTAAATGGATAAGACTCGTTTTCCTCTGTTTTTTATTATGCATTGAGCATGCATTTTTTTTTTAATAAGACAGAATTTCACTCTGTTGCCCTGGGTAGAGTGCTGTGGTGTCATCGTAACTCACAGCAACCTCAAACTCCTGGGATCAAGTGATCCTCTTCCCTCAGCCTTCTGAGTACCTGGGACTATAGGTGCCTGCCACAACACATGGCTAATTGTTCTATTTTTAGTAGCAATAGGGGTCTCTCACTCTTGCTTAGTCTGGTCTTGAACTCCTAAGCTCAAGCAATCCACCCTCCTCGGCTTCCCTAAGTGCTAGGATTACAGGCGTGAGCCATTACACCTGGCCTTAAGCATGAATTTCTTGTGGAATTAATAGAAAATGCAGATAAGTATTAAAAAAGAAAAAAAATCACCTTCAATTCCTACTCCTGAGATAGCTTTTCTATGTGTGTAAGATTCATTAAACATCTCTGTATCTTCTCCTATTGCCCTGGCCTTCAGCAGAGTAGTAGTATATCTGAGTCAGATGTGTGAATCACTTCACTTAAAATGTAGTAAGATCTACAGTGAACCAAGTAGGGGAGGCTTTCTTGTCTGAACTTGCCACTGTGCTCCTGGAGGGACTGTAAGGTCTTAGTGATCACTCGTGAGCAGGGGTGAAAAGGAGACCCAGGGAGGGAATGGGGTTTGAACTGCCTCACTTTGTCTCTATTTTCAGCCAAGAGCCAAGCTCTGCTTTTAGCCACCATCTTTTATCAAAAATAAATATTAAAGTTTTATATAGCACTTGATTTTTATTTTAAGGTTTTCCTAGTTTTCCCTCTCCCTCCTAAGTCTATACATAGCTATTTCAAGCAAAACCCTTGTGGTCACAAAAAATTACTTGTTTGACTAGGAAGAACCATAGGGAAAATCTAGTCAATCTCTTATTTTAGAAATAAAAAGAATTAAAACTCAAAAAGATCCAGCCTAATGTCACATATCTAGGCCTCAGCCAGACCAATGTACATTTTTTTCCTTGATGTGACTGCTCGCCAGGCTAATGCACTTGAATTTACCAAGTTACCAAAAAACTGCTTTCTTCTAAGTATTTGTGTGGTTTGGGGTTGCTTATATTATGTTGTCCAATGTTAAGTATTTCTACAGATTCATTCATTCATTTTATGAGACAGAGTCTTACTTTGTCACCCGTGGCAGAGTGCCATGGCCTCACAGCAGCCTCAAACTCTTTGGCTCAAATGATCCTCTTGCCTCAGCCTCCCAAGTAGCTGGACTGCATAGCTGTTTTTAGAGATGGAGTCTGTCTCTAGCTGAGGCTGGTCTTGACCTCCTGAGCTCAGGCATCCCACCTGCCTCCGCTTCCCAGAGTGAATAATCTTTTAACTTTTAGTTAAAAGTTGTCATTTTGCTTGATAGCAATTATTTTAACTTACTGGATTTTGTTGAAAGCTAAAGACCGTGTGACGGTTCTACTTCCAAATAATGTATTTAATGTGCAAAAATATACATATTTTGTAAGTAATCTCTAAGATTTCAGGCTGTGAATAATTTCCCACATCTGAGATACATTCACCATAAAAAAAAAAAAAAAAAAACAGCTAAGCAAGGATCGCAGTGTCCACGCCCATGTGCCAAGCAGAAGTGTTGGTTTCCAGCTGCTGGAGATTGGAAATGTAAAATGTAAAATAAAGGCTGATATGCTGCCTGAGGCATCCATGAAGGAGTAGCCTAAAATATACCAGAAAAAATAAAATGACTTCCATAAACTTGTGAAAGAGCAAAGGAGGACCCCAAATAATCCTTTTATACGTAATACACGGAAATAACATGTCTTAATTGCTAGAAACACAAAATCAAGATTAGCAGAGTGGTTAAAGTTTAAAAAAACAGGAGAGTCTATTCAAGAGGATTGCTAAAACAATTCTGCCACAGATGTTAAAGCCATTGCCTCCAGTGAAAATGGCTGTAACTTTTATAAATAGTTGCCATAAATAGGTTCTCGTAAATAGGTATATTTGGCAAATTGGCCGTTTGGAAAATCTAGACATTCAGAAAATTGATTTTTGATAAATCGGCATGCTGTTGTCTGTGCCTTCGAGAGCAAATATTACTGCCCTAAAGTGTTCTTAGGAAGAAACTCATTGATCTATACACCATCAAACACATGTTACAAAACATCCAGACCCTGTGAGAGAAATCTTGATTGCTGCTTTTATTGTCGGTGGGAGAGGAAGGGAGTGTAGGGAGAGGGTACAAATTTTAAGTGTGTGTTGAACAATTGAGATATGAAATGGTATTTTCTGCCTGTGTTAGCATCGGCCTTCCCCTCGTGGAGAATCCTACCCATCTAAATAAAATCCACTTAGATTGCTAAGACATGTTCAACTAAAGAAAGTAGTAAGAAGGGCGGTAGAGCTGGACGACGCTCCCTGCCACCTCCTTTTCCTGCCAGGTCAGGGTATCGGATTCCTCTCATTAATTCAGTACAATCAGAGGCCGGCTCTATTTTGCTGTACTTTCCAACTCTGGCTTTCTAGGAATGCCATCTCTAACATGGTCTTTAACATCATTTCCTTACAAAGAGCACGCCCCCTCCCGCCCCCATGTGTTTATACTAGAGTAATAGCCCTTCACCTGTGCCTGGGCCACCGGGCGGAAAAGTGTTTCAGCAATGACATGAAGACATGTATCATTACTGCGTCTGTGGTGCCAGTGAGAATAAAATTGTCCCTGAGAAAGACAGGGAACGGGGGAGATGGTTCTTAATATCCTTTAAACCATGGGTTTTTTGACCACAAGTCAATTTGTATGGGCAACCAGGACTGTGAGCTCAAGTGTTTAATTACTACCTTGGATTTCTTACTGTTTAGCCATGCAATTTGGAAGCATCCCCTGGTTGGTATTTTGTATTGCAAGAGGAAACGTCTTCATCATAAAGATAGCGCCTGTAGCGCTTGGCTGTCGTTCCAAATTTTTTCTCTTACTAGGAAAAAGTAATTTTGAAGGCATGAATCCAGTAATTGCACCCCCTGGACCACTTCAAATCTTTATTTTCACCTTTGCAGGGCGCTGCAGCCAACCCAGAGAATGAGGACCAGCAGCAGAGGCTGAGAGAAGCGGCGGAAGGTCTCCGGGTAGCCACGAATGCCGCTGCCCAGAATGCTATTAAGAAAAAAATTGTCAACAGACTGGAGGTCAGGAAAGAGGCTGGCTTTCTGGGTTGCCTATTTCAGATTGCAAAGAGTTCCCTGAAAAACATAGTTGAATTAACACGATAATGGCCACATAAACAAAGCTAAATCAAGGTCAACAATATCCTTGGATAGTTTAGGAACTGCAAAGGCATTGCCGGTATTGTAGAAATTGCTGCTTCGGTTAGCTAATATTCTTTCACATCAGGAATAGAATGCAGGTTTTTTAAGGAGGAACACGGGATTATTTTTCCCCCCTTCTGGCCTTTAGGATCTACACATTCAAGAAGGACCTTTTGCTAAAAATACTTATATTTTGTTTGAGGCAATGCCTTTTTCAGGGCTTCCCAGAAAAATATGCCGAGCTAGAGATCAGGCTGAAGGAGGGAGGTTTGAAAGGGAATAAGAAGAAATATTTTGCCATTTGGGGGAATATTTCTGCTGGGGAAAAAAAAAAAGTTGAAAATAGTAAGAGGCACTAATTATGCAAAGAAAATAAATTCTCTCCTTGGCGTAAGAGGCTATACTAAAATTTGGGGGCTTGGAAGCCAAGAAGCTGCCTGTGTAATGAGGAATTCCTCCCTATGCAGGCTGCTGTATTCTGAAGGAAGTTAGCTTAGGAGGAGATGAGAAAGGAAATAGGATTAAGTGCCCTGGTGGGAAATTCTCAGCATTTCTGAACCAAGGCTTCCCAGTGTTAGGCGAGGGAATTCAGGGTCATCAGGGTTTGTTCTTGATACACAAGCCTGTGCTGCTTATGGGAGATCTTTTTTTTCCTAAAACATTTAGGCTTGGTGCAGCTTCTCAGTGCCATACTCTTGAAGTGGTCCCTGGTGTTTTGTAGAAAGATAAAGGAACATCAGGACTGGAACTTTAAAGTGTGCCGTCTTTATCACTCATCCCAGGGAACGTCAACCCAAGGAAGATAAAAGGGTGTTATGAGGTTAGGTTTAAGGTTTTGAAAATAAGGCAGGGTCTGCTCTTGGAGTGCCTTAGAGCGGCAGACCTGTGCCCAACCCTTTGGTGGAAGTGACGTGAAGACGGTGCCCACGTGTCTGTCTCACTCTCCTCGCCAGGTCGCGGCCAAACAGGCTGCAGCAGCCGCCACGCAGACCATCGCTGCCTCCCAGAATGCGGCCGTTTCCAACAAGAACCCCGCGGCCCAGCAGCAGCTGGTCCAGAGCTGCAAGGTGAGGGGCTGGGTCTGCCGTGGATGACCCTGATAGCATTAGAATGCCAAGTGCCCTGGTAATTCACTTAACACAGATTTTCCAAGGCCCCTAATCCGGTTTGCTCTGACTCCCGTGTGCCAGGTACACACACATCTGGTTTTTGTCTGTTAAGTGGATGGCCTGGGCTTGGAGGGAGGGTATGGTGTTTTCCTAACATTGTCTTTCCTTTGTCCACATTTCTTTTTGAGAGATTGAATCAAAAAGGATTAGTGCTGAGGCCATTTTAGGGCCCTGAAATATTAATGGAGCGTTGGATTTCTAGAATGCCTCGCTCTGAGAGGTGGGCCCTGGCACTTAGTTTTACTCACTGTAGCTTGGTTAATTTCATGCTTTCTGCCACTCCACCTTGATGATTGCTTTCCCCCGTCTGGTCTCTGGGACACTGTGTTAGTGCTTTCTGTTGTTGCTGTTTGGCTCTGTCCTGCTGATAACCAGGCCTTGATGCTAAGTTGGGGTTACTGCGAAGGGCACAGTGAACAACCTTATTGCCTTCTTCGGGAGCTGATGCTCCCCGGGTACCTGTCAGTGGTCAGAGACCCAAAATCCAGTTGGGGAGCCCCTGCCCACGTGTAATGTGTCTGACTGGTATGTCCCCAAGAGTATTTGCAGTTAACAGAGGAGCTAGGTGAGAGGCATGTTTGCCAGTGCTCGGCCCATGAGAACTAACCACCCTCTCTTGTCCTCTAATCTCCTCTGTAAAATAACAATTCACCTGTGAGGGGTGTCACTGCTACTCCTTCAGAAATGGGTTTTTTCTGAGTGGGAACTGCCCTCTATTCCTGGTTCTGGTCTCTGAGGCCAGCCCACTGTGGACTGATGTGCTCTAGTAGGAGAAGCCTCAGCAGTGCACTGGGCTCCTGGGCCCATGGCCTTAGGTCCTGTGTGGATGGAGGAGGGGTCTTGCTGAGAGGGAGGCCCCTGCTCTGGGAAGTCTGTTTCCTCTTGGGATCCCAGCTCAGCCACCAGTAGGCATGGAGCCGTGGCCTTTCCCCTCCATGGGGAGGGGCTGGCATCTGGGGAAATGCCACAGGCTGGACATCCCTGCCTCTCCTTTGCAAAGAGACTGAAGATAATAGGTTTCTGAGTGTCACTACCAGTTAATAAGAGGGTCACTATCAGGTTGAGGTAGAGAGGAGAAAGTGGACTAAGTTATAGGAACCCGTAGTGCTGATTGGGGAAAATTCCATGGCAAATTTTTTTTAACCCTTGCTGGAACAAATTCCTGGGGAAAAAAAAAACCAAAAAATGTGTCACCAAGCCAGGATGCACCAGGTCCCTTTTATTAGTAATGGTGGCACTGTTCCATGACCTCTGGGAGCCCGGCTTATTGAGGGGCTCTGGGCCCAGAGGGGAAATGTGGGTGGAGTACAGAGAAGGCAGAAGGCTCCTCTCCTCAAGCACCCGTAGGAGATGGTTACTTTGCAGCAGGCTTGCCCCACAAAATGCTGCTGCTCCCTCCTTTACTTCCTACATTCTGGCTGTAGGATTTCCAGGCTGAGTAATGAGAAGTGCTACTTAGAACAAAGAAAGGGGGCCATGACAGCAGGAAAGCTAATGCAGTCCACAACTGTGAAGAGGCCTAAGCACTTACCATTGCTGGGCTGAGTATGGTAACTTTCTTCTGATCATGGGACCGTATGACTTCAGTTTATCCACCTGTGAATTGTGTAGATCATTTGATTCCAGGTTTGTAACCCCAGTGAGCCACGGCGGTGTGAGTTGCAACCTACGGAAATTATTTTCAGGCCTCATTATAGAGAATCATCTTCTGTGGAACATATTGCTACCTTCAAGACTACAGGGTAGAGTGTGTGGGGAGGAGAGTGCCCAGGGAATGGGATTCAGTGTTGGTGAGGACCCAGCTGGCTAAAGGGGCCGTGTCAGCCCCAGACCTGGGACCGGCATCCCCTGGGAATGGGTATAGCCCATGAAAAGGTCCATCACTGGGGCACTGTCTGAGCTCTTTTGACAGTTCCACCTCCTAGCTGTGCTCATTTTGTATTTCCTTGTGTCCTGTAGGCAGTGGCTGATCACATCCCTCAGCTGGTGCAGGGGGTGAGGGGGAGCCAGGCTCAAGCAGAAGACCTCAGTGCCCAGCTGGCACTCATCATCTCCAGCCAGAACTTCCTCCAGGTAACCCAGGAGCGGTCACCCACGGCTCACCCAAAATCCCCACCTGGGCGGCCTTGCCCTTTAAGCACAGAAATTAACGAATTCCACAGCCTTAGCTAAGTCTTTGCAGTAAGCAGGACTTGGCGGTGTCCTCTTTCTTTGCATTTCCTGTTTCAGAAGAGGTCAGTGAGCTTGGCAAAGTGAAATACCAATATGCAGGGAAATTGCCCCGGGGAGTTGGCTCACGATCCATTTTCTCAGGATTATCATATTTATTTCTCTTCTAAGAGAGAAAACATGCGATAAGTTACACATTGTGATGAACAGCCTAGGACTAGGTATTGCTCTAGGTTTCCCTGTTTGCAGAGGGCCTAATGCTACTATCTGTAGACTGGGGAAAAGGAAGTGAAAAGCACATCTTCTCCCCAGACGTGATCCTTCTTTACCGCACTTGGACAGTTAGAAGTGTCAGTCTTTGTAGGGGTGGGAGTGGATTCATTGTAAGGCAAGTTAAATGATGAGAATATTAAGTGGTGGGGAAACTCCCTTTGACCTCCTTCTTATATTCACATTTCTCTACTTTATCAGTACTTTTTCTCTGCTTATATCTCAGAAACAGGTGATATGATTAAGCAATTTAATTCCTCTTCCCTTCTAGTTCAAGTCATAAATGCAGGACCCAGTGGTACATCTATGTGGTTTATTTTTCAAGTATTGTAATTCCAAGATGCAGAGAAAAAACATGAGAGCTTTGATGTATTTCCTAATACTTCAACTACACATATACACACGCAGGAATGGATGTATATGTGTATATTCTTTTAAATTAGGATCCATTATCTATCGGCCCTTTGTGCTTTCCTTATAACAAACATTATGAACATTTGTTTTAAATAATCTATCATATGGCCATACTCTGTACTTAACCATCCTCCCATCTTCAGACATAGGGATTTTAGGGTTTTTAATATTATAAATAAACAATGATGTGATAAAAATCTTTGCTCAGATCTTTGTTCCCTTCTTGAAATATTTCCTTAGAGGAAATTCCTAGAAATAGGATCACAAGCCGCTTATTGTTATCTTTGGGACGTGGAGAATTGTGACTTGGACAAGATATTTCTCTTTCCATTTTGTGGGGGGGGGGTGGGGGTGGAGAGCCTGGCCCAGGAGTGTTGGGCATCCTGATGGAGCAGTGTAGACAAGCTCCTGGCCCCACTATGTCCCTGGCCTTGTTTTTCTTTTTCTTTTGTGCTTTTGACATTGCTACCGCAGACACTCAGATCTTTACATGAAAAAGGCAAGGTTGAAAATGAATAAAACAGAACTGACAGATCAAAAAGTTTGGACATTTTAAACTTTCTTCCTACATGTTGTAAAATTGTCCTTCCAGAAGGATGAACAAATCTAAATTTACAACTAGCAGTATATGGAGCACACTTTTTCATCTTTTATGAGATGGGGAATTAAACATTGAAAAAAATACATGTTTTTGCCAATTTGCTCTGTAAAAGTTCCTTTTGATTTTACATTTAACATGTGTACACGCACATACACATCAATGCATGGTGAAGTCACCTTGGGGGTGAGATGGGAGGTCATCTGGTGTTATTTGTCTGCCTTCGTTTTTCTAAATAGTCTATTGAGGACAGTTGAAACTCAGAATAAAGAGCTATTCCAAGAAACACAAAGAAACCTATTTAATAAAGATTTCCTCTTTGAAATTTGTTTTAAATGGAGAATCTCAAACCACTATCCTAATTTTGGCTTCCCAACCCTCATGAAACTTTTTTTTAAAAAGCATTTCTAGAACATACTACCTCAGAGTATCTGATTTGGGGTGGCAATTATGTGTGTAGCAGGTGGACTAGTTGAATATTTCCTTTTTTAGGGCAAAGTAAGTTGAGGCCGATCGGAAGGCATGGCTGTTTAGATCTCTCTTGTCTGCCTCTCGCTGTCCAGGCGGAGCTATCTTTCTTTCTGTTGATCTCTCTATAGCCTGGAAGCAAGATGGTGTCCTCTGCCAAAGCTGCCGTGCCCACCGTGAGTGACCAGGCCGCAGCCATGCAGCTGAGCCAGTGCGCCAAGAACCTGGCTACCAGTTTGGCGGAGCTGCGCACTGCCTCGCAGAAGGTAAGTGGAGCCTTGTCACGGCTGGTAGCTCGTCAGAAGTGGAGCCTTTTATTCCTCACCGTCAGTGGGGCTTGGGTGCTGCCCAGGACCCGAATGCTCCTAGACTTCATTTCTTGCCAGAGTTGTCCATTCCATTTGCATGATCACCGAGGTGCTCCCGGAGATTGGCTGTTACTGCAGTTTGCCTCTGTCTTCCAGACTTAGTTACCACCTTCTGGTTCCAGATGACTTTTGTTGAACTATTTTAAGTTGATGGCTTCCTCCTCCTCCACCACCTACTCCCATATCCTGAGACAAGCATTCATCCACTTTCCACAGTCTCAAAGGAGACTGCGGCTAGGTGCAGTGGCTCACATCTGTAATCCTAGTACTCTGGGAGGCCAAGGCAGGTGGATCGCCCAAGCGCAGGACTTTGAGACCAGCCTAAGCAAAAAGCAAGACTCTGACGCTACTAAAAAGAGAGAAACCATCCAGGCATTGTGGCAGGCACCTGTAGTCCCAGCTACTTGAGGAGTGGCTGAGGCAGGAGGATTGCTTCAGCCTAGGATTTGAGGTTTCTGTAAGCTGTGACACCATGGCACTCTAGCCTAGGCAATAAGGTGAGACTCTGTCTCAAAAAAAAAAGACTGATAGTTAACAGTGTCTTGTGCCATGAAGGTTGCAGACCAGAATAAGTGATTGTATATTCTAGATAGCATCTTGTGAACTTAATAACAAATAATTTAGGCAGACAATCATGTATATAGTCTTTTTTGCCCTATAAAGTTTAAACATCTTTCATTTAAGCACTCACCCTCGCAAGGTGCCCAAGAGAACAGAATTAGGGAGTAAATGAATTTCTGTCTCTAGAACTTATTAATTACCAAAGGACTTCCTTCCTACTGTTTGATGTAATATTAGCATGAAGTTCTAGCATGAACTCGTTCTTCCTCTTTGTAGTGATTCCTATATTAGAAATAAGCAACCTCAAATTCCTGGGCTCAGGTGATCCTCCTGCCCCAGCCTCCCTCCCAAGTAACTGGAACTACAGGCACCTACTGCAATGTCCCACTAATTTTTTCTATTTTTGGTAGAGACGAGGTCTTGCTTTTGCTCAGGCTGGTCTCCAACCCTTGACTTCCGCCATTCCACCTGCCTGAGCCTCCCTGAGTGCTAGGATTACAGATTTGAGCCACCTGCTTGACTGACTTGAATTCCTAATATGAGCAGCATGCTACATTGCCAAAGAAAAATATCCAGAGCTTTAGACTATGTCTGGTAAAAAAGTGTTTTGAACCAGGTTTCCGAAGAGAAGTCTCGGGACTATTGCCATGGAATCACCTGGGGTTGCTAATTAGAATTCAGGTCCCTGGGCCTTCCCTCTGGGTAGCCAAACAGAATCTCTGTTCATAGAGCCCCGGTGTCTACATTTTAACAGGTTTTTTATGGTGAACCTAAGATACACACCAACATCGAACAGCTGCTCTGAAAGAGTGATTTCCCCAAAGTGGGACTTAAGTAAGATTGTCTACTGCATGCAGGAAGATTCCACTGTGAGAGCTTGTGAATATATATATATTTTTAATATAATATAACAGTTAAGCATGCAGGCTCTAGAATCAGACTGTCTCCATTCAATCCTGTCTTGCCATTGATTGATTTTGTGACCTAGGCAAGTTAGTTAACCAATATGTACCTCAGTCTCCTAGCCAAGTAATACTGGTACATAGAAATCAATTAATTGGCATTTACTGTTCCTGCCATTACAGTTTTCTAATAAAAAGGGAAGAAATTAAGATTTGTCAGTATTTGGGTTACTGATTAACAATTACTCAACACATATAACTTGTTTACATGTGTATATTAAAGCCATGTAATCAATGCATTTGGAGACTAATGTTCTAAATGATCAAGAGAATGCAGTTTTGTTGAAACAAATAACTGAGGAATAAACGTGTATAATCTCCAGTATGGAAAGGAAATGACATTTGTAAAGAGAATCAGTCAGGTTGGTATGGACTTGCCCCCAGAGTCCTGGGTGGTTTCTTTGTTCATTCATTCCCTGCCCACTTGCCATGCCTGTATACACACATACTGTGCTGGAGTGCTCTGTGCCTAGAACCCAGCCACGGTGGAGAAAGGATTCAGTACATCTAAGAGGCGAATGCATATCAGATAAAATAGCTTCACGAAGACTTAAAGGCTCTAAGTTATGAGATACACATGGGTGATGATTTGGGCAGTTACAGCATTGAGGTTCTGACTGAGGATGATTTTGTTCTCTTGAGGAAATTACTTCCCTTACCACCTCCTGCTAGGTCTGGAGAATCACTGGGTTTATCCGGGAAGGTATTTCCTAGAGCTGCAAAGTATTGGGAACACTTGCCCCAAGCAGGCTGTGTACAGATATTCCCAAATTCTCTGTTGACAGGCCCATGAAGCCTGTGGCCCTATGGAAATTGATTCCGCTCTGAACACCGTGCAGACACTTAAGAACGAACTGCAGGATGCCAAGGTGGCTGCCGTGGAAAGCCAGCTGAAACCACTCCCAGGGGAGACGGTGAGCTGTGAGAGCCCGCCGGGTGCGGGGCCTCCCTGTGATGATGACCTCAAATTGGCGGTTATGATGATGTCTGTTCTTGGTTGCTGAACTGTTTGTTGTTATGATGTTTGTTAGATGTTGAGAGGTTTCTAATCCTGTGGCCTTTTTCTGAAAAGAATGCCTAGTGTGGCTGGAGGAATTGGGTTTGGAAATAGGAGTTCTGTCTTCTAGACCCAGCGGTATCATCAACTAGCTGTGTCTTCACTGCGTTCCAGGTGCCTTGTCTATGAAATGGGTGGCGATGAGGTTATAATGCTAAACATGGAAAAGATTATCAACAGTCGTGCTTTCTGAAAAACATTTGGTTAACAAAACATGGGGATGAACAATGGCAGAGCAATACAGTAAAGCCACAATTGGAAATGGCACGTAACTTTGGTCATGTTACGAAGCCTCCGGATGCCAGTGTCAGGGCTGTCTTAGCCAGCATTTTACCAGCCCTCCTCATTACGATGCACTTGCTTTCCCAGATTATTGGACATTGCTGATAAGATGCCACCATTTATTAAGCATCATTTAGGCACTGTGCACAATCTAGTTTATCCTGGTGGTCATCTTAAGACACACGTTTTATTAACCCCATTTACAGCTGAGAAAACAGAGGCACAGAGATTGTCACATTCTGTCCAGCATTATCTGCCAGTTAGTGGCAGAATCAAGGTTTGAATCTAGATCTGTAGGACTCTAAAATCTGTATTCTTGAGAGCTTCTACTCTTAACTATAGCTGCTCGCTCTTTAAATGAACTAAAGACTTCTAGGCGGTAAAGGAGCATCTAATGTACTGTAAATAGAACAATGCCTTGTACGTCGGAAGCACTCAGGAAATATTTAAGTCAAGGTACCCCTCATTGCAAAGCTGAGGAAACTCAGAGAGGTTAAGTCACTTAACTGAGGTGACCCAGCTAATGATAAAGTGGAGACTGGCTTGTGGGCCAGCAGCTTTGCAGAGTGGTGCAGGAATCTCTGCAACCTTCTGTGCTCCAGGGAGCCCAGGAGAAGTTGGGGTAACGTGTATTCTACCCTTTCATTTAAGTGGCCAGTTAGAATGCAAAAAGTATCATGAAATTTTTGAAGAAATTGTTTGTCCTAAAAAACATGTATACTATGTTATAACATATTATATAACATAGTTATAACATAGGCTGTAATGGACCAGGCTCTTTTATTTTTATTCGAAGGTTAAAATGCATTTGTTCTCTGATGCCTTTTTGCACTCGGACGGTACACCTGGAAGTTCTCTTTCAAAATGTCATCCTCAGCTAGTAACCAAATTATCATCTATACCCTGGGCCCTTTCTGACTTTGTTCTCCAGATTCTCTATTCAGTTTGCAAAGCAAGGTAACATGCTATTCCTGGGAAACAAGCACTTTGCCTGTTTTCTTAATCTTATTTACCGCTCCAAACCTCTGTTCCTATTGCATTTCCTTTCCGTTGGAACTCCTCAAAGTGTAATGATCAAATTGAACAATGTTAATGGCCCCACATGCCAGGAAGGTGGTGCAGCTGGACGTCTGCCCACTTCCTGCCAAGGCATAATTAATTCCCGCTAAGGATTTGTTGCAGACTTTCTAAATTAGCTTCTAAAGTCATGTTACTAATAGCTACCATTTGTTGAGAGCCTACATTAATTTTCTGAAAACCTCTGAGCTAAGTATTATGGTCTCTCAGGAAACTGAAGCCTGGAGAGGTTCAGTAACTCCCCCGATCTCAGGCTAGTAATTGCAAGGTGGGAGCCCAGGGCAGGGATTTGCACCCAGGTGTGCTTGTTCTAACGCTCAGGCTCTCTCTCCCGTTATCACTCTGCTGCTCCTTAGTGCCACTGGCGTATTCTGTGGGAAATGGCTGAAGCTCAAGGTTTTATCCACATTATCTTTCTATACTATGCTATGACCTCAGTGGATGTTTCTTTTCTTCTAAATTCTCTTCCTCCTCAAATATTCTTATAGCTGGAAAAATGTGCTCAGGACCTGGGAAGCACATCTAAGGCTGTGGGCTCCTCCATGGCGCAGCTCCTGACCTGCGCAGCTCAAGGCAATGAGCACTACACAGGTGAGACTCGAGCCTGTCCTGATGCCCTGTGGCCAGGTGCAGGCCCCCCGGGTGGGGTTGGGGAGCTCATAGGTCTGACAACGCAGCTGCCTTTTTCCCATTAGAACTTCACCCTGTATTTTGCAAGCACTTTCCATGGGCTTATTACTGAGCATACCAAGACTAACAAAATATGATTCCCCCAGACTCATTACCCCTACTAGACTGTGAATAAACAGCAGTTACAGATTTCTAGAACTCTGTCTGGCTTCCTGAAATCCCACTAAAGTAAAGGAATAAAAAAATAAGAGATGGCAACAAATAAGATGTCAATGAAATTTTTGAAGGTGGAAGGAGAAAAACACTCCTTTGGTAACTGGCAGAGATGAATGACCTGACAGGTCGGGAAGTCAGCGAGAAGCAAGATGATTTGTGCTGCAAACCCTGTGTGCAGGGGGCATTGAGCATTGGTGATGCCAGGCGCCCCTGAAGGCAGGAAACTCCTTCCTCCCACTCCCAACCTCCATGAGACTCCTTAAACAGGAGTCCGTCTATATAAGGAACAGAATGCATAATTTTCAACTCTAAGAAAAGTGGAAAGTTATACATAAAGGAAATGTTATCATAGTAGGAAGTCTATACATATCTCAGATTTAAAAACCAAGAAGTTTCAGTATAAGCACGTTGGTAAAAATAGATGAGCTGTTGGAAGAAAGCATCAAGAATCCAGAGGCTCTAACAGTGGGGATCGGGAGGGAAGGAGTGGATGGGGGTTATGGCTGTTATACGGTAGCAGCGTTTGGCTTTTTTTGACATACACATTATTATTGATACACAAGGCAGCATAAATCCAAAGTGGGGACTTTTATGAGTTGCCACAAATTGAATGCACCGAGGAAGCCACAACCCAGGTTGAGAAGTAGACACTTTTGGCATCCCACATATCCCCCTTTGCAATCAACTGTATCTCCTCTTTCCTCCAGAGGTGGACACCCCTGACCTTTAACAGCAGAGATGAATTTTGCCTGGTTTTTCACTATAAAGAAATGGATTAAGTGGCGTTTGCTCAGCACTGTTTGTGAGACGTGTGGTGCATGTAGCAGTTCTGTCACATCCATTGATTAGTATTTCAGTGTCTGAACATACCTGTTATTTATGATGTTGATGAATATTTGGGTTATTTCCAAAAATCTCTGCTATGAACATGCTGCTACCTGTTAGTGAACAGAAGCATTTTCTAGATCTATACTGGAAGTGGGGTAGCTGGGTCGGAGGCTCTGCATATGGTTAGGACGTTCCTTTCTGCAGTGTATGAAAATGCCATTGTTCCCCATCCTCGTCACCACTTTGTATTGCCAGCCTTTCGATTTTAGCCCTGTGGTGAGTGTGTAGTGTCACGTTAAGATTTTAATTTGAATTTCCCTGGAGAACAGGGTATTCCCCTGTGAACAGTCTTTTCATAGGTTTATTGGTCATTTTATGTGTTTATATCTTTTGCCCATTTTTTGAAAAGTAGGTTACTTATTTTTTCCTTGTTTGTAGGAAATCTTTATCACTTGTATTTCTTATATCTTGTGACTTAGCTTTTTATCTCCTAAAGGTATTTTTTGATGAATAAAATGTCTTTTAAAAATGTATGATACAAGAGGGACTCTACCTAACAAATTCAAACATTATGAGCTGGCTCTTTGTACCCTCACAATAATCTGAAATTTTAAAAAATCAATCAATGAATTAGAACTAAATGATAAAAAAGTTATAATACAGTCCAGTTTACAGGGTTTTTCAGCTTTATGGTTGATACTTTTTTGTGTCCTGTTTTAAAACTTCTGCCTATCCAAAATCAAGCAGATACTCTCCTCTGTTAGATTCTAGAGCTTTATTGTTTAGCTTTTGATGTTTAGAGCTGTGATTATGTGCAGTAGGGTTCCAGTTTAACTGCTTTTTCACCTGGATATCCACTTGGCCCAGCGCCACTGACTCAAACACTATCCTTTCCCCAGGATGGTGCTGGTGACGCATCATTGTAAAATAAGTGAACATAACATGAGCGAGTCATTTTGTGGTACTTCCGTTCTTTAACAGATTTAATTGTCTGCTTTTGTGTTAGTGCCACACTTTCCTAACAACTGTGCTGCGGTTTTATCCTAAATCTTAGTGTCTAGTAATGTGAGTCCTCCAACTTCCCTGGTCTTCCTCAAGTTAGTGTTGACTATTCTTTGCCTTTTACATTTCCACATAAGTTCTAGAATCAGCCTGTTTAATATCTGGATCACCCATGGGTCTGTTTTTATAGTCAGTTTTTTAAATTTTCCTTTTGATTTTCAGCATTGGCCTTGTCCTCCAAGTTTCTGATGCTTTTTTCCTTTAACACTGGGCATTGGTATTTTACATTGTAGAGATAATCTGAGGCCCTGAATTGCGTTGTTTTCCCTACGTAGGATTCCTCTTTGCTTCTGGCAGGACTGATTATAATAAAAATATGAAGGCTGAGGCCGGATGCAGTGGCTCACACCTGTAATCCCAGAGGGAGGCTGAGGTGGGTGGATTGCTTGAGCTCAAGGAGTTCGAGACCAGCCTGAGCAAGAGTGAGACCTCATCTCTACTAAAAATAGAAAAACTAGGTAGGCATGGTGGCACAAGCCCATGGTTCCAGCTACTCAGGAGGCCGAGGCAAGAAGGTTGCTCGAGCCCAGGAGTTTGAGGTTGCTGTGAGCTAGATGCCACCTCACTTTACCTAGGGGGACAGAGTGAGACTTTGTCTCAAAAAAAAAAAAGAAAAAAGTGAGGGCTGAGAGTTGATTAGAAAGTGAAAATTTTATTTCTGGTTTTATTTCCACCTCTTAGGGTGTAGCTCTTTTTGTGTCCCCTCTAAAAGGCTGAGGTGTCTACCAGGCTGTTGCATTTCTGAGGGTCAGAACTATGCTTTTTATCTTCCTAGCCCGTGAGATTTCAGGTGGCTTTTGCCAAGAAGTTCTCGCCTTCCTGGCAACAGGTTACAAATTAGGAAATGCCCAACCACTAAGTTTGGTCTCTCTGCTCTGTGTCTTCCTCCTTTTCAGGATCATATCCTTCTTTATCTTGGTATCTTCAGATACATGTTTTCCTGTGTTTGTAGTTGTTTCTTTATGAGAAGGTTGATTTGTGATAAATTATTCTGCCATTGCTATAAGCAAAATCCTCTGGGATTTGTAAAACCGTGTACATTTATTACTTCGAAAATCAAAATTAAAAATCATAACAAAAATGCAAGACGTGATGGTATAGTATAATATAGTACCTGTCATAATAAAAATGTATAATTTGGTCCCAATGGGAGGGTAGAGGGAAATTTTCAGAACAGAATTAACTCCTGGCCAGGGTTTTGAGGATTATTTAGAACTCCTCTAGCATTTGAGAGAGAGGGAAAGTGTATATAAATTTTTATACAACATAGGGTTCTATCAGGCATTTATATTTTGAAAATTTCTATGTAATTGACGAAATGTAAATTTAGAAGAGGGAAGACTGTCGTACAAATTACATCCTTTGATGATGTATAGAAAGACAGGCTAGAAATAGCACCATTTAGCTTTGACAGGCTTTGAAAGGAAGTTTGGAAGTGGGCGCTGCATGGATAATGTCTGAGCAGTGAGAGAAAAGGCTGACTGAAAGAGGTAAGGGTGGCTAAGGTGGCGGGCAGAGAGGAGAGGAGAAAGATCGGGCAGGAAAGGTAGGGCAGGGGCAGATGCTACAGGGCCTCGTAAGCCCGTATGAATCAGAGGGACTTTAACTGAAAAGCACGTGTGAAATTTGCCAGCTGTGGATGTAGCTCAGCTGGCCTTTCATGTAGGTCGCCCTTCCTCCCACGTGTAGAACAAATAGGTTAGAAACAAAGTTGGAGGCAGGAAGACCAGCAAGCAGGCTGCTTTGCATTAATCCAGATTAGAGAGATGGTTGTATCCTGCAGTGGAGACAAAGGGATGGATTAAAGAAGCAAAGACACCCCTCTTCTTGATGATTGGTTAGAAATTGGCAGGGGTGGAGGTAAGGAAGGTAACATGGACACCTCCAAGTGTTTGGCTGACTGCTGAGTAAAGAGTCGTATGAATTACTGTGAAGGGAACACAGGACCATCTTAGAGGTAGGGATTGGGTGAGGGAGCTGAAGTTCAAGGACGCAGGGCTGTACTACAGATGTATTTGGTTTGAAGCCCCTAGAGAATGCAGGAGTGGAGATGTCATTAGGTGGGCAGCTCTTTGTCTCCAGGACTCAGTAGAGAAGGCTGGGCTGGAAGATGCAACGTTTGAAAAGTGGTGAAGTGATAATGATTGAGACCATGGAAGTGAATAAGTTTGCCTACGGGAAGTGGTAGAGCAGTGGTTCTGAACCTCCCTAATGCCGTGACCCTTTGATACAATTCCTCATGTTGTGATGACCCCCCAACCATAAAATTATTTTACTTCATATAGTAACAATGAACATAATTTTATGGTTGGGGGTCACCACAACATGAGGAACTGTATCAAAGGGTCATGGCGTTAGGAAGTTTCAGAAGTACTGTGGTAAAGTGAGAGAAAGTTTATAACCTATAACCCGGGAGAACCCAACTAGTTAAGGAGGAAACTGAACAGTGGAAATCTTTAAAAGAAACGAGGGCATGCAGCTGCCGAAATGAGGGCAGGGAAGCCAGCAGCGAATGATCTTCCAGAGCCAAACCCATGGTTGCAGCCCAGGAAGTTTTGTGTTTCTGTGTGTGTGGTGGGAGGGGCGTGGGAGGGAGGATACTTAAGAAGCATCCATTAGCTTTGAGAATAAGGAGGTCACTGCTGTCCTGGTTGGAGGCCGGTTCAGGAAAGTTGAAGAATGGGTAGGAAGTAAGAGAGGCAAGGCAAGTGTGGGCGAGTTCTTCCCGGGTCTCAGTTCCTTCATCCACAGCTGAGGTGTGTGGGATAGTCAGCAGTTAAATGTGAGCTGCCACCAGGCTGTATTCTAACGCACATGTGTTTTTGCTTGGCCCCCACGACATGCAAAATACACTTCTACATAGCTGAATAGTTTACACAGACAGAACCTTTCTCTAATACTGTAGAACCTCTGGAAGTTGACCACCCAAGGGACTGATTATTACAAACTGGTCAGCATACAGAGGTAGTCAACATAAGGAATTAGGCCTACTGTACTACCATGTTTCCCCAAAATAAGACCTACCCCCAAAATAAGCCCTAGTAGGATTTCTATGCATTTGTTAAATATAAGCCCTACCCCAATAATAAGACCTAGTGACAGGTCTTTTTATCAGATATGCTGCATAGCCACACCATTCATTTTGGCACAGAGAGGAAGACATTCCCTGAAAATAAGCCCTAGTGTGTCTTCTTGAGAAAAAATAAATATAAGACAGTGTCTTATTTGGGGGGAAACACGGTAATATGTACACATGGTGCACATCCAGTCTATGAAAATTTGGTCAATGTGGTTTGGTGCCTGTAGCTCAGGCAGCTAAGGTGCCAGCCACATACACCAGAGCTGACAAGTTAAAATCCAGTCTGAGCCCACCACACAACAATGATAACTATAACCAAAAAATAGCCAGGTGTTGTGGTGGGCGCCTGTAGACCCAGCTACTTGGGAGGCTGAGGCAAGAGAATCGCTTAAGCCCAAGAGTTGGAGGTTGCTGTGACACTACGGCGCTCTACCCAGGGCGACAGCTTGAAGCTCTATCTCAAAAAGAAAATGAGATCAACTTAAGGAGGTGGCCAGTGTAGAGATGTGGTCGACTATGGAGGTTCTCCTGTACTTTGGCACAGATTAAAGCTTTGTGTCATACTCGGTTTTTACCTGGTGACCTGCTGTGAGTTCCAATACTGTGGATCACACAATCTGCTTGAATTCTGATAGAGTAACATCCACGATAGAGAATGCTACTATATTTTATATCATTCACTATGTCTTCTTAAGACTCTGCTGCTGAGTATAACTCAAGATCCAGATAGCAAGAATACTGTGAAGGCAATCTGTATTTTTAAAAAACTGTGGTTACTGAGACAGACGTCTGCTTTAGTGTTTCACCCTGATGCTCCTTGTGCTCTGATACGTTCTTGACTTCAGAGGAAGTTGTGTTGTTTGCTTGGAGACGCGACACTAGTGATGACCAACGAAAGTGGTGCTCTTCACAGCTTTGGGTGTTCACTGGGCTGTGTGGCCCACTGGTCTTGTTTCATCCTTTTGATGGTATGGCTTCTTTTCTTTGGGAAACCTAATCCCTTCCAGGAAGATCCTCCGTGTACCTTGAGATTTCACAGTGAGTCCTCAGCAGAAAACACATGCGATGGATGAGCTTTCGGAATTTGGCTTTTGGTTTCTGCCTTTTTAAAATAGTCTCAGTCTACAAAAGGTTTTTCACTAAATGGTTTTTGCATAAACATGTCTTTTCTAATTGCATGTGATAAATGTTTTATTCTAACCAATTTCTGTACAACTCAAATAAAAATGGATTCCAGTGTCCGTGTGACAAATGGGAAGATGGGGAGAGGTCTTAGAGATCACAGCCTAGAATCTGCCATGGTCGGAGTTAGGATCTCAACCTCTCCTAAAACCTGGGAGAAACTGAGGACCAGAGGGAAAAGGCAGCAATCTAGCCCGCACAGCTGGTCAGCCGCAGAGGCAGGACTAGATGGGGTCTCAACCACATCTGGCTTTCTTCTGAGCAACGGCGTCCTTCAACCCTGGGCCAGAAGCGTAAACACGAACTGGAGCGACCATTTGGCTAAGCTGCCTTCTCTCCTTCACCTTAGCTTTATTTACTTTTGCGCTTTCTCTTCTAGATTTCTCTTCGGCCATAAAAAGCACTTAGTTTAACATTCTTTCATTCCCCAAGCTGCACTCAGAAGTGCCGTGTCATAAACGGTAGATTGGCAGCTTTGTAATTTACCTTGATTAGACAATGGAGTTATATCCCAGCTGTGCGGTTTACTAAATATTTATATATTAGCAAGTCTGCCGCACTGCAAAGCTGTCTTCTTTTGAGGACCCGGGACCTTCCTCCCCCTCTACGGTACTGCAATGCCTTGTCCTCAGTAAGAGGGAGACCACCTGCTGTGTCCATGCAGACTCGGCTGAAGGGACAGCCAGTAAAGGCCACACTCGCTGGTGCCTAGAAACCACCCAGCTCTGTCCTGTGGAAAAGAGAACGTTTAGGGCGAGAGAGAGACCCTGGTTTGTATATTTTCCATGTGAATCTTGTATGTTCCAGCCAAAAGCCTGTGTAGATCTCTCTCCCAAAGAGCCCCATGAAAAGTGTTCACTTGAACGTGAGGCAACCCCAGCTCTGGTCCTGGTGTTGTCTCTGAGAGTGTGGGGGGGAAGACCCTGCCCAGCACTGGGCCTCACCTGCAAAGTTGCTCACTCTGACATCCGCTGTGCTGTGCTTCTCGGGGGTTTTGTTACGTGCCCTGGCTCCAGTTTTCTTCATCCTCCTGAGTATGCCGAGGACTAGGTAGCACGTAGGGAGACACACGTTTATTCTGCATGAGGTGGTGCTAGAGGCCTAAAGGACTAGTTTATAGTCACAGCTTGTCACTACATGCCATCATCTCTTTAGAAGTGAATTTAAAGATAAATAGGAACCTGACAAGAGACGATGTCTAAGTGGCCATTAAGGGTATGCAGAGGTGCTCAACATCCTTACCCACTAAGGATGTAAAAGTTAAAACCTCATTGAGCTACAGCACGCACCCACCAGCATGATAAAATTAACATCTGACAGTGCCAAGTTATAGAGCAACTGCTGTGCTTCTGGAGTGTTTCAGGGCAAAACCGTTTCCTAATCTCTTCCAAAGCTAACCATCCACTTACTCCGTGACCTAGCCATTCCATTCCTATGTTTATATCCAAGAGAAATAACTCCCCATGTCCCCCTAAATGTATATATAAGAACTTGGTAGGTTTAGTCATAATATTCCTACATGGGAAATAACCCAAAGTCCATCAACAGAAGTATGGATTCACAAATATCGTGCTCATACCACGGAATACTACACAGCAAGAAAAAAGAACAAACTGCTACACAAAACAACTTGATTTTTATCTCACGGTGTCATGGTCAGAGGAAGAAACCAGACATGAAAAAATACATATTATGTGGTTCTATTAACATGAGGTTTAAGAACAGGTAAAAGTAGCCTGAGGTAATGAACATCAGAGCAGTGATTGCTTCTGGCAGAGGGGTACTGACTAGGGAAGGGCTCAGGTGGGGGTAGATGCGTGGATGCATCCGTATGTACAATTCCCTGTGCTGCGCATGGAGATTGACTTGTTCCCTGTATTGCATGTAAGTTATTGCCCCCAAAGAGACAATTGAGAAGCAAAGTGAATTCAAATGACCTCCCACCAACCTATATATGGACATCGGGTATGTCCTTCTGTGTTTTTGCTCCCATGAACTTGGTGCTTTAGGTCTAGGAACAGGTGAGTCCGTGGGAGTGAGGGAAGTCAGAGGGAAATAGTCTTTAGCATTGTAGTTGTTATGATGTCTCTGGGGTTGGCCCGGATCCATGAAGGTGGGCTATTTCTTTGAGAAACACAGCAATTCATATTTTATAAAAATTAATCTGGGGTTCCCCCTGTGCTGCATCCAGGTCCAGAGGCTTATTGCCAAGGTGTAGCTTTTAGATGGCCTGTAATAGAAGATCTGATGGCCTTTTGTTCCTAGGAGTGGCTGCTAGGGAGACGGCCCAAGCTCTGAAAACACTGGCCCAGGCTGCCCGTGGAGTGGCTGCTTCTACAAGTGACCCTACGGCTGCCCATGCCATGTTAGATTCTGCTCGGGATGTGATGGAGGGCTCCGCCATGCTCATCCAAGAAGCCAAGCAGGCCCTGATTGCACCTGGAGATGCAGAGAGTCAGCAAAGATTAGCTCAGGTGAGGCTCTGAATTGGAAGCAGTGGCCGTCATGCTCATCGTTTATGTGGACACGTTGGCAGGCTGCCCCCTGGGCACTTGGTGTGGATGCTTTGACTCAGCAGGTGTTTTCAGAACCTTCCAGAGTGTCACAGCAGTGCTGCCCATACCTGATGACTTTTATAAGTCTTGCCTAGTACTCCTCATGTTAATGTCAGATTTGCTCAATTCACAGTCAACAGAAGGTAAGGGGGGCTTCGAACTCTATCCTTGGAAGCTTAGGAGACAGGACATGCCATGTTGATTGGGGCCTGTTTATGATGAACTATATTCTTCTTCTTAGCCTGGGAGGGGGAGGTGGTATACTGGGGCTAGTCCAGTGTTTTTAGCCC
This sequence comes from Otolemur garnettii, assembly GCF_000181295.1. Classification (NCBI taxonomy): domain Eukaryota; kingdom Metazoa; phylum Chordata; class Mammalia; order Primates; family Galagidae; genus Otolemur; species Otolemur garnettii. The sequence goes on from NW_003852406.1 coordinate 14,979,486, forward strand.
TTTTTTAACTCACAACACACCTAAACCTGTACTTCTGTGGCACACTAAAATTATGCTGATCCAAAAAAAGAGTAAAAAAAGAATATACTTACTGTGCTTTGAACTTCCTTTAAAATAATTTAATGATCTTTGAAAATTTTCATGACACACCTAAGATCCTCTCACAGTACCCCAGTTAAAAATCACCGGACTAGCCACTCAAAAGTTTTGCCCTCTGTTACTTCTTCAGATGATTCCTTGCCTGATGAAACCAGCTGGCTAGGTACCCTCCACACAAAGTTCTAGACATGGGGCCAGGAGGAAATGGTTTAGGTTGGAGGGAATGGCACAGGCTACCTCCAAAGACCATTTCTCTTGGCATGAGACATCTTTATTTTAGAACCTGACCTCATCTTGGAAAGTTATGTGTTTGAATCACAGAGCTGTGACTTAGGGGAGCTTTGTGATGTGATGTGCTGTATCACCCTGCTGGACCCTTTGCTAAGGCAGAATGTTAACCCCAAGGAGAGGGAGGATTTTGCTCTTGGGCAAGAGGCCCAACAGTGTCAGGTAGATGCTGGTGGATAATTTCCATCTTTGCTTCTGGTCTATGTACTGTCAGCTGGCCATCTCCCAACACATGTGCAAAAATATTTATAGTAAAAGCTGCTTTCTTGTGGTTCTTCCCTCCCTGCATGTATTCAGGTGGCCAAAGCTGTCTCACACTCCTTGAACAACTGTGTGAATTGCCTCCCTGGACAGAAGGATGTGGACGTGGCCTTGAAGAGCATTGGGGAGTCCAGCAAGAAGCTGCTGGTGGATTCGGTGAGAGGTTCTAGGACTGGGCAGGGGAACCAGGCGAGTAGGCTCACCTTAGGTGTGGATGGAGTTTATTCCCCTCCATGGCCTCTCTGGGCAGCTGACCTTTCCTTTAGTACTCCTATTTTTCCTTGTTACTTGTCTTTCCCTCATTTTGCTTTCTGATCTACAAAGTGTCCAGTTTGAACTTTTAAATTAAGTTACCTTTTTCTTTAAGCCCGTGATGCTGTTTGCTGTGGGGTCATCCCAGGGAATCAGGAGAGGGGATGTATGAGTATCTGGCTTCTGACCAGGCTTGGAGGGGGGCATGTGTCCAGTACTCTCTGAGAGAACAAGGAGTCAGGAGTTGCACCTGGGGCTGGTTCCCTCCCCTGCTTGTCTACAGAAGGAGCTTGTGCCTGCTCATCTATGTTCCTTTTCTGCACAGGTACGCAGGCAGAGTACGTGGGGGACTAACAGTCTAGCTTAACTCTCTGGAACTTTTCGCAAAAGGTCATCTTTCTGCGGAATGCCACTTGTGTTCTATAAAAAAGATACTAGGAACGAACACTCAGAAAACAAAAGTGGCGGCTAATTAATTTGGAAGAACATGATTTGAAGTTTGATAGTATCTACCTTTTAGTTCTAGAAAGCTAAAACTTTGAGAGTTTTCATCTTAGGAGACACAAAATAGCCTGGGAGTTCAGAGAATGGACTCTGGAGTCAGCTGCCTTGAGGTGGAGCCTGTCTCTACCACTTAGGAGACCATGAGCCCTGAAGATAACTGCCCTTACCACTTTTAGATTCACAGTGTTGAGCGTGGAGCAGGTGTTGATAAATTTGAATTGAATGAAATGCATGTATACATGTTGAGGGTCAAACTTAACATAGGCTTAGACCACATGGGGCCTTTTAGTCTTGATGACTCAGAAATGCGTCCCTGGAGGGTCTTTCTTTCCTCTGCAAAACCTTCCTTTTTCTCTCCAGTGCAAAGTAAAACTTCTCATGGGATGTGCCTTCTGTCCTCTGTAGCTACCTCCAAGCACAAAGCCTTTCCAGGAAGCCCAGAGTGAACTGAACCAGGCAGCAGCCGATCTGAACCAGTCTGCCGGGGAGGTTGTCCATGCTACCCGGGGCCAGAGTGGAGAGCTGGCTGCAGCCTCTGGAAAGTTCAGTGATGATTTCGATGAATTCCTCGATGCTGGCATTGAGATGGCTGGCCAAGCTCAGGTGGGTGTGGAGATGGCTCTCTGGAGCTGACCTTAGCCTCTCTCTGATGAACTTTCCACCCTGAGACCAGCTGAACAAATGGAGATGAGGAACCTGGAAACAGGCAGGCCACAGGTGCATTCTTTTTGCTGCATTGGCAGCTCCATGACCTCACAGGAAGGGCATTCGCCAAGATGCTATCAGCTTCCCTGGGAAGTGCTCTTAGTGATGAAGGATGATTCTTCCCACGATCCTCCAGCAGAATCCTTAGTTTTATGTTATCTAGGGGGAGGGCGGGAAAAGGGAGAATGTTAGGGCAGCTCTTTGTAAGATGATACAGTAAATATATGCATATGTATTTGAGGTTTAGTGGGCTCATCTGAACGTACTTTGTCTAATACTGAGTGTCAAGTGATTAAAAATTACCTCCTGTAGATGAACAAATAAACCCCTGTTTACAACAAGGAAGCATGACTGGTCTAGTGTCAGCTTGCAGAGTTGTTTTTCTTTTTTCTGAGCTCCTGTAGAATCCCTAAAAGAGAGATCTGGGGTGTTTGTTGCTCTGTTATCTCCAGAGGAATGTTTCTGAGATGGCACCCAGGTGAGAAACGTGTCCTTTCCCGGGACAGGCACTTCGGAGACGCTGTCAGCTCTGAATCCCGAGTCAGTGCTGGCGGTCTGTGCCAGGCTGAGATGCACAGCTACGTAACAACTCCAGCATTGTTGAGCAAGATGCTGGAATTGCTGCTGGTCTGTGCATTGGCTCTGCTCAGCTCTCTCTCCTCCCACCCCGCTTACTGCCTCCACTTGTGAGAAAGCACTCCCCTTGGCTAACCCACCCGGGGATGGATTTCCTTCCCTGTTGCCTGCATCTTGCTCTGAGCATCTGTCAGGAAGGGTAGACACTGGTTAGTGTCTCAATGAGTTAGGCATCTGCAGACTAATAGGACTTGATGTGATCTTTGTAGATAACTTTCCTCCCTTTCAGGTTGCTGCTCCTAGTTCTCTGATGCTCGCTTTGAGAATCGGACGGTCCTTAATTTACTCTGGCTCCTTTTGGCCTTCCAGACAAAAGAAGACCAGATCCAAGTGATAGGAAACCTCAAGAATATCTCCATGGCATCCAGCAAGCTGCTGTTAGCTGCCAAGTCTCTCTCTGTAGATCCAGGAGCTCCCAATGCGAAAAATCTCCTGGCTGCAGCTGCAAGGTAGGAGTGGGACAAATGTGCTGTCATGTGTGGCTGAACGTGTCATCACGGTCTGAAGGATGGGCCTGTCATCCTGCCACTTTAGCTGAGCAAAGAATTGGTGCTGTCCCTAGGTCACGATGGGTGGAGTCAAGTGGCGGAGACTCTGGTATTTTAAAACCTGGCTCATTTCCATGTTCTTTTCCCACTAAAAATGTCCATCTTCTCATACACCCTTTTCAGTAGACACTTGCTTAGACATCAGGCCCCCATTGATTTGGAAACACAATGACTTTAAGAGATTTTTTTTAAAGTAGTGTTATATATCTTTCAGATTATGAAAGTAGCATATGCTTGTTGAAAAAGTAATCAGAAAGTACTAAAAAGGATAAAGAAGAAACCAGTGCTCAATGAGTCATCCAGCAGACACTGAGCGCTTACTAAGTGTCAGTGTTCGATTGAATTGAACATGTATCTGTCACATAGGGACAGGCTCCAGTTCAGCGTGATGGGGAGGCAGTGGGAATGAATTGGTTTGGGAAATATGTTAAAACTTCAGTCTGAGTTTTGGAGGTTGACTTTAGTGTCTGTCTTTTCCTATTGGTTTCACCCAAGGAAGCAGGTGATACGACCAATTTCTGCTCCAGGGCTGCTGTGGCACTTTGGTTCCTTAACTAGGGATTGAATGCTGGTAGCTGGAGCCCTGCCGCCGGAGCCCAGGCAGATGTTATGTTAGCAATCCCACATTCATTTTCCTGAGCTCAGAGCGTGGGGTATGTCATCGTTCTGTGCTAGTGTGGGTATGTTTTCTTAGCAGTATCTGATGTCATGTTATAATATGGGAAACCTGACAATAGAGGGAATTAAAAGCAGGACTGTTAGGGGATGTAGAGTAGTGTTATACATAGGACATTTTCTTTGTTTTATTTTGAGATAGAGTCTCACTATGTTACCCTCAGTAGAGTGCTATGGCTTCTCAGCTCACAGCAACTTCAAACTCTTGGGCTTAAGCGATTCTCTTGCCTTAGCCTCCCAAGTAGCTGGGACTACAGGCGCCCACCCAAGGCCCGGCAAATTTTTGGTGCAGTTGTTTAGCTGGCCAGGGCTGGGTTTGAACCTGCCACCCTCGGTGTATGTGGCTGGCGCTATAACCACTGTGCTACAGGCACCGAGCCACATATGACATTTTCAAATACTCAACATTAGTGATTTTGAAAAGCATAGCTTCAACTCTTTCTTTAAAAAAAAAAACAAAAAAAAAAGCCTTGGCTTTATTTGTTTGCTTATTTTTTCATGTCCTTACGTCTCTGCTGGAAGCTCGTTGGCTGTTCTAAGTTATCGAAGTCAGGCGATCTGAATTCTAGTCCAAGCTTTAATACTTGACTAACTCAGTCACATTGGTCAGGTTGCTCAACTTGTCTAAACTTTTCCCATCTGCAAAATGGGGATCTGAACTACCTCATCCTTAGGTCTTTTTAGCTCTCCGTCCGTGAGATTGCCTGGTAGTGATGCTCCAAACCTGTCTCTCATCCCTTCTTCACTTGTAATGGGTTTTATGGAAGGTTAGGCACTGTCAGGACAGTTCCCTTGCAAACTCCTGAGTTTCTTCATTTATTCCCAGATAATATATTTTAGCCACAAACAATAGCTAGAGCCACTAGGGGAGTGATAAGTTATCTTCATATCTCCCCACCTCCATCTCATGCTTTGTTGGTGATGATTCCAGTAAACCAGTGGAGGGCAGAGATAGGGGTGATGCCCGTTCTGTTGAGCAGCTGTTTCTGATAATAAAACACCTTCTTGATTGATCCTTTTTTTTCTATAAGAGCTTTTGGATTACCTGCCATTTCCAGGTATCTGAACTCAGATGTTTTTCCTTATCTTCAATTTTTTGCATCATTTTAAAATTACAGTTTCCAATTTGGAACGTGTTGCTCCATTCTCCTAAATTGTGGGAAGAGGAGAATGTCTAAATTAACGTTTAGAAAACCAGATATGGAAGGAAGCAGGCCCAGAAGGAATGTCGCTGGCGTATGTCTCCGCGGGTCCCTGCAGGCCCCCTGGTGGTGGTATTGAGGCGGTAGGTATGGAAGCTTTCTTTGCCGCTCTGTCCTGGCTTCTAGCAGTTTACAAAGAGTTCCCAGTCCCGTGGTTTTACAGCCAAATAAGCGCTTAAAAATCATCACATGAAAATGATTGTCTCAGAATGGAACTGTTGCGAGAAGATGTTGGCACATTCCCCTTGGTTTCTTGGCACATTTTGGCAAGCTGCTGCTTCCCAGGGTTGTTTCTCAGCAGAAACTCCAGCCAGGTCTCCTGCCAGGTCAAGTGGGTCAGGTGAGTTCCCCTTGGGACACAAAGCTTTGCCCCGCTGAGGTTCATTCATTCTTTTCTTTTTTCATGTGTTCATTACACAGATTTTTATCACAGGCCTGAATGGGCGAGGGTGGTGCTGGGTGCACACTGTGAAAAAGACAAGGAGGCGGCCGTGGGGGAGTTAGGCAGGGACACACACAGCATGCTCCCCTCACTTCCTCTGGGCAGGGGAGGTTGAGCAGCAGGGATCCAAGCATTGTTGTCCTCTGTCTTCAGTTCCACTGCCCTCCCTGTCCCTAAGACGGCCAGGCCCTGCATGTCCTTCACGTGTGTGTCCCCAGAAGCCCCTCTGTGGGGACCAAGGCTTGGATTGACTTGTCTGTCCTCGTGTGTCCTTTGTGGGCTCTCTGGCCCTTCCTGCTTTCAGAGAAGAGGTTTGTTTCTGGTGAAAAAGTGGAGGATGTCTTTTTCATCTGCTCTGGATTCTTCCTCTGGGCCCTGGTGTATTCGGAGACTCCAGCCCATTGATTTCACATGTCTAAGGGGGAGGAAGTTGTTTTTTATGTAGTGTCCAGCTTGTTCATCTTCTTCCCACGTAACTGATGGGGCTCTGGCTCTTTTCTGACAAATTGGATGGAGCTAGAGACGCTTTGTCAAACAGCTTTTTCTCCCATCAGGAACTGGCCTGATGGCTCTGTGAGCTTAGTTATGGAAATGGAAAACCAGCTTGTACTTGCAAAAAAGAGGGAGTGTCCTACCTCTGCTGTTCACACCAGTGACCTTGACCAGGAGCACATCAGGGCTGAGAAGACTTCATGTCCACAGCCACTAGCATCAGACCCAGGAGGCGACCTCTCAGTGGCCTCCCTAGGAACCTATGGGTAGCTCCTGGCTCTCCTTTAGTTTGAGGTTTCTGTTGGGAGGAAGCCTTGCAGACAGGACGAGTAATACTTCCACTCTGTAAAACAGAAAATGCAAATAATACCCCTGTTCTCTCCCTTGGTCTTACCTACAATGTTCTCTTCCCTTTTTCCCTATCAGGATCTCACTCAGCCCTGACTTGTCTAATTGCTTCAGTCCACATTGAGCCCTCCCTTTCATGCAGAATGTGTGTCCCAGGGTTAAGGTTTGAATTTTTTTCTACACCTGCAATTCTCCATGTTGTCTGGCTGCTTCTTTAGCAATCCACAATGTCCTGTGTGGTGTCATGCCCTGGTCACTGCTTTCTTTGGCCTAAATTCTCATCATCTTCTCTCCAACTAGGTCCCTTGCCATCCTGGAGAGATTTAAGATATATTATTATGATTATTATTTTGAGACAGAGTCTCACTTTGTCACCCTCGGTAGAGTGCCGTGGCATCGCAACTCACAGCAAACTCAAACTCTTGGGTTCCAGTAATCCTCTTGCCTCAGCCTCTTGAGTAGCTGGGATTACTGGTGCCCACCACAATCCCAGTCTAGTTTAAGAGATAGGGTCTGACTTTGCTCAGGCAGGTCTTGAATTACTAAGCTCAGGCAATCTACCCACCTCAGCCTCCCAGAGTGCTGGGATTGCATGTCACCGTGAGCCATCATATCCAACAATACTATATTACTATTTAATTCCCCATGCCTTGTGCATAATATGACCCAGGGAAAGCTTAAGGATGAATTTTGATTTGCTCTTTCCTCCCTTCTCAAATCTCTTCCCTCAAGGAGGGGAGATGTCTTATGCTGTTTTCCCCCCTCCCAGCTCCTTGTTGGGTGAGTTGTGCTAAACAGATAATTAGAAGCACAACTTGGATGATATTTTTCTCCCACCCTGTCCCAATTCCATGTCTATTTAAAATTTGCAGGCGGAGCTCAAATTTCAGTTGAATCAATTCCGTATATGTGAACACTAAGTGCTTTTTACTTTAGAAAGTTCTCTTTCATCTCTGAATTTGTAGATCCCAACTTTTTTAAGAACTGAGAGTAGCTAAATAATGCCTTGTTAAAAAATAAAATACCAAAGATAGTTATTTCTAGAAGAGGAAATCATGATTATTTAGCTTTTTAATATTTTTAAAGATAAACATAATGTCACTTTGACCATTAAAAAAGATTATGGAAAAAATAAAAGTAACTGTGGGTCAGGCCTATTTGGATTTACATAGAACTGGGACAGAGACTCCGCTACTTTTGGCCATATTTTTCTTGGGTAAACTATTTAATTTCTAATTTGGGGGATGAGATTTATTGAGTTTTTTCTTTAGCAATAACATTATAAAGTCACCATTAACATTTTATATACATCATTGTGTTATTTTTCTACACATACCTAAGCAGTATGGTAGACCCATACTGTTCATACCATTTCATAAATTTTGTTTTACTTATTCACGTAGCATGAATATTCTCCTATGACATTAGTAAGATGTTACCCACTATGACTCTGAATGGGTTCCAGAATGCTGGCGTGGGCTGTATATTTATTTAACCAATCCTTTTTGGTTGCACGTTTGGGTTGCCTCCAATTCTTTGTTCTTATGAATAACTGCTATCGTTTGAAACATAGAAATGTTTTTTATTGTCAAGTTCACATAGCCATTTTCTTCTCAACCATTACTTATTTGGCTGTGTAATCTAGACTGGAAAAAATGAGTTCATGGAACCTAAAGAATGTTCTTAGCCATGGATGGAGATTACACAAGCAACTCATTTAGACAGGGGATGCTGCGCTGGCTCTTCGTGGATTTTCTAACCACAGACTATTGGTTGGTTATTATTGATTTTAGCCCAAGTTTTTACTTGAAAAAATTTCACATCTACAAAACAGAAGAGTGGGGAAGCTGGCAGCCTTCTCACAGCTGAATGTCCTCCAGATTCATCAGCTATAAACACTTCATTTTTAATGGAAAAACTCTTCATATAGGAACCAGGCTTTTAAGGTATACAGATAAACAGGAAAGATGGAGAATTAAGCTAAATAGAAAGCTTCTGTGATAGGTTGAGTAGTCTCCAAAGGATCGTGTGGTCACAGCATTCTTCTCCCATTAGTCTGTTGGTAAATACCAGCCTGTCCACTCATAGTGTGTCTGGAAGGTCACCACACAGAACGCCATGCTAGGTTCTCTGAAGGACACTTCAAGTGCGTACGTCATGGACATCACCCTCCACGGTCCTTGGAACTAGCGTTGGGCTGCTGTTTCTGTTGTTTTGTTTTACACCAGGGAGAGCTGAGTGTTTCACAAGACACCTTAATTAAGCACTATTCTCCAAATAAATGAAATCACCAGAATCAGTCTCTCAAAAACTATTCTGCAATTCTTTCTTGAGCTGGGAATGTTTTTCTTTTTCCCCTCAACCCTAGCTAAATCTAAAATTGAAAGCACTGGGTCCTCATCAGATAATTAAGCTGATTGCTTTTGTACACTGGCAGCATCGTTTTCCATCTAATTTGATATGCCGCAGGAACCTGCAAAGCCAATTTCGCTAATAAAATGAGGCATCTTTCATATTAGACAGTGTTAGTGATTAACAGCAATATGTGCTCTATTTTGTTTTTGTTTGTTTTGTTTGAAGTTGCCTTTAAGCTGCAGTGATTAGAAACTGGGAATGGAATTCTGGGCCCTGCCAGAAGTGCAGACCAGTTCTAACCCTGCAGAGAAGAGTTACAGGTCTGGCTTTGGAGACAGCTGGGCCTGGGTTTCAGTCTTGTTTCTGCTCTTTCTTTGTAGCATCCTCTTTGGGAGTCTATCTCATGTCTCCGATTTTTCATTTATAAAATGCACAGGCATTCAATTGTAAGACTCAGTAGAAAGCTACAGTAATTAATATTGTAGTCTTGGCAAGAAGTTAGACACACAGATAATGGAACAGAATGGAGTCCAGAAGTAGACCCACATAAATATGGCCAATTGCAAAAAATAATTGAATGGAGAAAGGACAGTCTTCTTCAACACATGTGGCTGGAACAATTGGACTTACATATGAAAAAAATTGTTTAAACTCATGACTCATATTCTAGACCTTATTTAAAAAACTAACTCAAAATGGAGCATGACACTCTAAATTGTCTGTATCATAACCTAAGACAAGCTAATCAGGGGCTACTCAGAAGGGGCAGAATCCTTGCCAATGTAGAAAAATATCTGGGCTGTTCTTTCTGTTCTAAGCTGAACAGAAACACAAGTGAAATCATGTGACAGTCTCTAATTTATTCCCATTAATGTTAAAGAAAATGTCTACTAAAAAGAAAAAAAGAAGAAAATGTCTATTTTAAAGAATAATTTTAGAATAACTTCTAGGAACTAGTCAATCATATAGAATTTAATGGAAAGTAAAGATTTTAAAATCATAAGCACAGTTTCTATCTACTGAGTTAAAAAGTTTAAAAAAATCTTTCAAGTTGCTCAGATAATTTTACTCCTTGTGGGCTCCTAATTGAGGATCTCAAACTGATTAACAGTCTTTTTGGTAGTTGTACCTTCATTGCGAATTCTCTCTGACAAATATATTAAAACCTTTTAAGGAGAACTATGGTTGATCCTTGAACAGTGGAGGTATTAGAGGCGCTGACCCCCTGCACAATTGAAAATGCACATATAACTTTCAGCTTCCCTAAAACTTAAATAGTCCTTGCCTGCTGTTGGCCCAGAGCCTTAGTGATAAGTCAATTAACACATAGTTTGTGTGTTATATTATTATATACTGAGCTAGAGAAAAGAGAATGTTGCTAAGAATATTGAAAGGAAGAGAAATATGTATTTACTATTCGCTAAGTGAAAGTGGATCATTATAAAGGTCTTCAGGAGGAGGAGGAAGAAGCAGCATTGGTCTTATTATCTCAGATGCGGTGGAGGTAGAAGGGGAGGGAAGAGGGCCAAACATATTCAGTGTAACTTTTACTGAAAAGAAAAATATCCACACCTAAGTGGACCCGTGCAGTTCAAACCCAGGTTGTTCACAGGACCCCTTAAAAGTAAATCAATCAGTTATCAGAAATAAGGGAAAGAGATTCTCATTTTATCTTCCCTGGGTACGATTTCTTTTTGGCTGTGTAGAGCCTCTTTGGAAGAGCATTCATGGGCCCCCAGCCTAAATAGTGAATGGATTGTATTTCTGGTGAACTTGCAAAATGTTGTTAGGGAAATAATGTTGATCTTTTTAAAAAAAGAAAAAAATCTTTTTCTGTTGCAGAGCTGTGACAGAGAGCATCAATCAACTCATCACTCTATGCACCCAACAGGCTCCTGGCCAGAAAGAGTGTGACAATGCCCTCCGGGAGCTTGAGGTAGGCCCCAGGGGAAGCTACTGAAGGTTGAAGATGGATTGTGTGTGCTTGTCTTTCTGTCCCTTCTCTAGAAGGTTTGTTTCTTCTCCTTTAAAACTAAAGGTGCATTGCGGCCAACCAGCCTATATCGACTTGAGATTTTGCCATTTCAGTATAACTTGTGTTGGTTAGTAATTTACATACAAGTAGGCATGCTGGTTTTATGTGCCTTTAAATGTTCTTTTATCTTTCCTGGGAGACTATTGAGGCCAGAGTTTCTATCCAGATTTGGTGGGATTATCATCCTTGCTTCCCCTCTTCCCACTAGGATGAGATGGATTTTGTTAAAGGATTCTTTATTTCAAACACAAAGAGGTTGGTTGGTAGTAAATGTGGCCTGAAGACCAATTTCCAGCTTAAAAAAAAAATTGGAGAAATCATTCTGGGACAGTTAGGAGACAGCCACAGGCAGGGGTAGGGATGCTGTTAAGTAAAAATGATTTCCCCCTAAATTTATTCTGTAACATGCAGGGGGCACATGATAGGAAATCCAGGACTAACACTTATTACTCACGGTCAAGGTCAGTGTGGGTGCTTTTCAATCTATATTCATACTCGTGTTATTGGTAAGTGAAAATTTATGTATTCCCCATAGAATGGGTGTGGGTAAACATAAAATCAGTATGTGTCCTTATAGTCCTAAACAATGCAGGTTATGTTGAAATGGCCAACTCTCACAAGCTGGTTGTACCTAATGTACCTTTAGTTTTCTGGATGACAAGCCTAGGTCTAGCATGGTGGGAATACCCGCTACAGCTGCCAAAGATTTGATTGAGGCCTTGGTGATGGCTCTACCGGGGGTATCTTACCTGCAGCCTGTGGGCTGAGTGCAGATTATTCAAGGACCATTTTGCTTATGTGTGGTGTCAGATATTGTGAAATGTAATGCATGAACTTTTTTTGCTTATCAGCTTTCGTTAGCATTTGTGTGTTTAATGTATGGCCCAAGACAACTCTTCTTCCGATGTGCAGCAAAAAAGAAAAATGGGTGAATGCCCTTGCCAGCTGGAGGTGGTCCTGTGGTTTGTTATCACAGGGCCAACGCATTCTGAAAACAGTTGAGAATGTTTGTTCCATTGACTGAATGACTGCCATATTCTGTTCATATTTGCAAATATGAATATGTGGTCTTTTGCTCTAAACAAGCTTTACTGGCCTAGGTGCCAGTACTCTGCATCCTTGGTTGCCAAAATTATGACTGTTCCAGGATTGCTGTTACTATAATAAAGCCATTCTGATCCAAGGAGTAGGAGGCGGTTCTTCAATGAAATGAGCTCACCCCTTCCTCTGCCCTCTCTCTCTCTCTTAACTTTAAGTGAACAACTCAGCAGTTCCCAATACTTAACTGTTCCCCAAACTCTAGTGATTTTGTCTTTTTTTAAATTAATTATTATTAAATCATAACTTTGTATATTGATGCATTTATGGGGTTCAGGGTATTGCTTCAATATACAGTGTGAAATGTTTACATTGAACTAAGTAACATATACATCACAATTATACTCATTTCTTAAGATTTTGTCTTTTTTGTTGGCTGTGCCCCCAAAGACTGCTGGGCCCTGAGGCTCACTGGGGAGGAGGATGAATGGGCACATCCCCAGGCTTTCTGCCCCTAGAACAGTGGTGAACACAGATGGTCAAAGCCCATTACAACGTGAAAGATAGTTGTAATGGCCTTTGAATTTTGGTAGCTTGGAGACAAAGAAAAATAAACAGCCCATATCCACTTGCTTCCTTGCTGAGAATCTAAACAAGAGTGTTCTATACCTCTTAAATTAAAAAAAAAAAAAAAAGGCCAGCACCTGTAGCTCAATGGAGTTGGGCACCAGCCCCATATGCTGGAGGTGGAGGTGGCGGGTTCAAACCCAGCCCCAGCCAAAAATTGCAAAAAAAAAGATGAACTGCCCCAGTGGACAGTTTTGGGGAATTGCCTTTCAGACCTTTCTATTAAAAGTTTCCAGAATTAGAAAAACTAAGGGCTCTTAAGAGCCATGAAAAAAATGAATGAACAAGTTCTTGAAATTTAAACTCCTTAGAATTATCCAGAATCAGCAGAGAAATTGTGCTAAATGACTATGAATGTGTTGCCTTGCAGTAATATTCCAATTTCTTTATTTTTTATTTTTTATTTTTTTCGAGTCAGAGTCTCAAGCTGTCGTCCTGGGTAGAGGGCTGTGGCATTACCATAGCTCACAGCAACTTCCACTTCCTGGGCTCAAGTGATCCTCTTGCCTCAGTTTTTCTATTATTAGAGACCTGAGCCACCACACCCAGCCCAAATTTGTTTAAAAGAAAACAAAAAACTCGTGTGGGTATCACGCTTCTCCTTCTTTCCAGTGGAAAACACGAGATTCTCACCTCTGGCAAAGCTAACCTGAGACACGCACCCTTCCCCATCAGTGGTGTGTCTGTGGTCAGGATACTGTGCTCTAAATTCTTGTCAAGAATCTGAGTAATGAGTGATTGTGACCAGAATCTTGTGTGTAGAGGGGAAGCTGATAGTATTTTGTGTCGAATTTCTCTTGTTCTATGGCGCTTGCTTTTTAAGTTGTGTTCTCCTTCTGTAGACGGTCAAGGGGATGCTGGACAACCCTAATGAACCTGTCAGCGACCTCTCTTACTTTGACTGCATTGAGAGTGTGATGGAAAACTCCAAGGTAAGCCATCGTGTGGTACCTCCGAGTGGGCAGTGCTCCGAGTGGGCAGTGCTCCGTGTGGGGAGGAGTGTGCACGTGCCTTGTGAACACCCGCCTGGCTAAGCCCTTTGCTCAGCAGCCTCTCAAACTTGAGGGTTGTTAAGAATCACCTGGAGGTTTATTAAACACAGATTGCTGGGGCCCTCCCCAGGCTTCTGAGTCTGCAGATGAAATGAGGCTGATACTCCGCAGGCTCCAGGGCTGGTCCCTATGGCCTGGGAAAGGTACTTTGAGAACCACTGCTTATATCGTATCACAGATGGGTCTTAACATGAATCGGTTCATGTGTTTTCTACACCTGGGGCTGAACTGCTATAGGAAATCCTTCAGAGGCCCTGAATTATATAGGGTCCTCTGCTGTGTTCCTTCTGCCATCCTTACCATGTCTTCTCAAGGGCAATGGAAATAGTTTCTTTGGGGAGTGGAGGGGGGGTGAAGTGAAAAAATCTAAGATAATGTAATAGTTTATTATGCCTTACCTCCCCCATCTTAACCACACTCAACAAAATCTTATTCCTTAGTTTTTAATTCAATGGGGGTGACAATGAAGGAAAAAAAGTCTTCTTAAGAGAACAATAATGGGGACAAAAAGCTGTTGAAACTCTGATCTGTGGTGATTGTACCAGTGTCTCATGAGAATGCCTCAAAATCAGAAGGGGAAGCAGAGATGCAAGGGCAGTGACCAGGTACCGGGCTGTTGCAGTCCGGCTCTGTACAGATTGGCTTTGGGGAGACATTGTATTGGTGATGTCAGAAGGTCTCAGTGTGTGTTGGGCTAAGACTAGAATATCCTCTGTCCAGCATCATTTATGGAATTACAGATTATCTAAAGGGAAGGTGTGTATGTTTTACATGCTTGGATTAAAGAGGAATGTGGGATCAGGAAGGAGAGGAAAATATTCTGCATAAAAATTCCTATAGCTTCTTTGCAAGTCCTTCTATAAACTGGATTATTTTGTACATCTAAGAAATTTCTAGACTTATTTCATTTCCCCCTCCGTGATAGCTTATTGGCCAATGCAGAGCTTTGTGTTGGTTCTAGTCATGGCAACGCCATAGTCTCTCCACAAAGGGTTGAACACCCTTCAGTGCCATCACCTGTGACCCTGGAGGACGTGAGCAGTACTGCTGGTACCTGATGTACACATGAAACAGAACACCAGATTTGCAGGGGGTACCCTACCTGTGCCCATGTGACCTTCTATGTGACCTTGACCTCTTCAGGTTGAATTCGAAACACTGAAGTCCTTTTCAGCAGTGATTATAAAGATCTCTGAAGAAAGACATACTAGTGATTTTCAAAACAAGGCAGAGTGCTTGTTTAAGAAACATACTTAACAAAGATATGTTTAAATTTATCGCCAATAAGTAAACAAATGATACCTGGAAGGGTGTGTCTTTTGCTTTCTGTGTGTGACCTCACTTACAGTTCAGTGGATGTGACCTTATATTATGAGAACTTTATCCTGCCCCCATGGGATGCCTTATAGATACTCTACTGTCTGTGTGTGTTAACTATATCGCCTTGGGTGCAGAAAACTTTGGGGTGAAAGGCTTATACTTTCATTATTTATTTCTCTTTATGAACATAAATAGTACAATTTTCTTAAGCCTTGGAGAAAATGACAAATATTATAAATAAGGGGTCCTGAATGTTAAAGTCAGAAGTATAGCCTCCTTTACCCCCTCGTTTTGAAGCAATGCTGGATAGAAAATATCACTGGCCATTTGTTTGATAGGTTCTGGGTGAGTCGATGGCAGGGATTTCACAGAACGCCAAGACCGGGGACCTCCCTGCCTTTGGAGAATGTGTGGGAGTTGCGTCCAAGGCCCTCTGTGGACTGACGGAGGCCGCAGCTCAGGTAAGAGGCTTGTGCTCTGTGCTGGATCCCTGGGGGAGGCACAAGGGGGCCCAAAATTCACCTCTTTCTCTGAGCACCACTATAGAAACTATTGACAAGGCAGCGGCTCTTGTGCTGATGTGGGCATTTAGACCCAGTAAGGGGGCAGTTACCCCCCAGGAGAGAGCATTGGTGGGCCAGGGTAAGGAGGGCAGTGAGACTCACTGCAAACTACAGACCCAGCAGGCAGGCTCAGAGGCCAACCTTTTTTTGTGTGTGTGGTGGTTATTATTTTTGAGGTCCTTATTATAAGTGAGTTGTTTCATGTAGAAAAAATAAGCATGAAATCATTTAAATTTTCTGAGGCTTTAGAATTGCAAAAAGGTTAGTCATGCTCATTTTAGGATCAGAGAAAGAGAACATTGGACACGACCATGCAGAAACGTGACACGGCACGTTCCTTGCCCTGCTTTGACTATGCTGTGCATTTCTAAGGCACACGTCAGCATTTACCTTGAAGGATTTGTCATTTGATGATGATGTGGAACTTTGAAGGTTTTACTGAACCAAAGAGGAACATTCCTAGTCTGGGGGATGAAATTCTCTTTCTTATCCTTCCCTCACCTCTCAGGGGAAATGAATGAAGGTCAGAATTCCTGCTCACCTGTTTATTTTCTCCCAGTTATTTGACTGCCATATCCAAAGGAAGCAAAGGGAAGACCTTCCCGTTACAGCCTCTTGTCCTCGTGGGGACCAAATGCTTTCTATTCTTTTGTTTTCTGAGCCAGCTTACTGAATTACCAAGTTAAGATTTTTTCTGCTGTTGCAAGTATGGCCCGAAATAATAAGGACCCAGTAAGCTCTGAGTTGAGAAACCCTTAGGTAGGGCAGGCTCCAGAGCCAGCTGACTCAGCAGGTCCACACCATCAGTTCGCACCCACTGTTATCTGTCCCTTGTGTCTGCCAGCTAAATAGCCTCGTGCTGGGGCTGGGCAGCCTCATGGTCATAAGATGGCTGCCAGAGCAATCAGGGCTGTGCCGTCCTTGTCTAAGCCCCAGGAAAGTGCTTCTTGAGGCTCTGTTAAGAACAAGGAGACTTTGTTCCCTGGAGCCTGCAGCAAACCCTGCTGGCACGTCAAGCTGGCACAAGCCTGTCTCCCAATAATTGGGGAAAGGGATGAGATTACCCCATTGAGATTACACTAAGGAGTGTCTGAACATAACTGCTGTGTGTGAGGTGGTGACTGTCATCCGCCACAGACGGACTGAGCTGTGGCTTTTCTCCTCCTCTCCAGGCTGCATACCTGGTCGGCATCTCTGATCCAAACAGCCAGGCAGGCCACCAGGGCCTAGTGGACCCCATTCAGTTTGCCAGGGCTAACCAGGCGATCCAGATGGCATGCCAGAACCTGGTGGACCCTGGCAGCAGCCCGTCACAGGTAAGCACAGGGGAGGAGGTGAGGTTTGGGAGTCCTGCAGTGCCTGCAGGTGAGTTGCGGAAGAGTGTGAGAAATTAGGAGAGAATCTTCTGCCAGAGCTAACAAAGCCAGCAAAATGCAGCACTGCAGCTTATCACTGGGTGGGGTATTGCAAAATAGGGTGAAAATGGACACTTCTAGGTGCTTTGAGATGGGGTGCTGAAGGGTGTGTGAGACCACATCTGTCACCTCTCTGGCTCTTAGACTATTGGGCAAAGTTTGGAAAATGCATCATCAGGGTCTGATGACAAGGCCGGGAATATACAAAAGGAGGCACTATGAATTCTCTGGAGGGGGCTGTCAGGGATCACTTCATAGAGATGACAGCAACTGTGCCAGGCCTCAGCGTTGAACTGGAATCTCCAGCACTGAAAGGAACCAGAGAGATGTTTGAAGAATGGACAGTACATGTGACGTTCTGTGACACTTTGCATACCCGAGTGGCACTGGTCACTTACTACAGCAGTGGGTACTAAAAGGAGGAGAAGTGGCTGACATGGGGTGGCAGGGGCAGACTTGTGAGTGACACAGTCACTGTGAACTAAAACAGGGTCCTCAAACAGGCCTGAGAGCTGATGTGTGTCAGCGAACCTGAGATTCCTTACCCCGTCCGGTAAGGCCAAAAGGGTGTTAACAAAATCCGCAAATCAGAGCAGTGGATTGGTGGAGGGGAGGTGGATTAATTAAAGGGGTTGATGGACCTGGAGATTTCTGAGCCACACCCTTCAGGAAGGTGCCAACAGCCCCCTTACAGATGAGGAGGGAGCTGTCATGCTCTGGTGTTCATTTTACTCACCTAGACCTGGTCTCTCCACTTTGGCAGCCGCCATATGCACGTAGCTATTAAGCATCTGAAATGTAGCTAGTCCAAATTGTGATGGACTATAAATATAAAAACCACACTGCATTTCAAAGATGTGGTTTGAAAAAGGATTGTATTAATAGTTGTTTTTAAATGGATTATATGATGAAATATTTTGGATATACTGAGTCGAACAAAATATGTAATTTCTCTTTTTATCTACTTATTTTGAGGTGACTATAAGAAAACTTGCAAGTCTGACCTCCTATCTTGGGGTTGCCAGGTGTAGCTGACTGCATCCCCTGGAGGACTATTGGGGGTCCAGCTCATTCCCACCATTACATCAGCACCTCCTTTCCCGTTCTTTAATTCTCTCTTGCTCAGTATTTCTTGCTCTCTCCTTTCTTGGAGTGACTTTGGGGGTGGCATTATAGAGGCTGTGGCCATGTGAACTGAAGAGGAATCCAGGGCTGGGGACCAGGGCGGAACCCCTGTGCACTGACGTGCAGGATGCCCCCAACTTACCTCCATGCTCTGTAGGTCCTGTCTGCTGCCACCATTGTCGCCAAGCACACCTCGGCCTTGTGCAATGCCTGCCGCATTGCCTCATCCAAGACAGCCAACCCCGTGGCTAAGAGGCACTTTGTCCAGTCTGCCAAGGAAGTCGCCAACAGCACTGCCAACCTGGTGAAGACCATCAAGGTAGGTCGCTAAACTGCAGGCCTTTTTAGTCCCTGTAACTCCTGTTGCTTGGGGAAAACAGGGACAGCATTTAAGCTCTGCTGTCCCAGGGCTTCTGTCTAGTGAAGTTTAACTTCTATGTTTACTGTCATGATTTAGCTCATGGAAGGAGAGTCCCTTAATAATAGAAACATTCATTATGAAAAACCCAGCAGCCTTAGTCTGTACTAGCTTTCTAAGTGGTGTGGAGAGGGTCTCCCCAGATTCTGTACTTGAGGAGCTTAGGGACAGAAATCTGGTTGGAAGAGGCTGGTTATGGGGCCTCTCTTGGCACTGTGCTTGAGCAGCAACCAAACTGTTTTTGCTTAAATTGTCTGTTTCCTTGGGGTGGTTTTGAGTGGGCTGGTAGAGAGGGCTCTGCCGTTGTTGCTGGATGTTTCTGGAGTAAGCAAGTAGATAGAGGGAAGAGGGAATGGGAAATTGTAGAAAAATTGCTTTAAAGAAGTCGCTTTATTGTCTCCTGTGATATTCTGTTTATAGCTTTTAAAAACTGTAAATAGAATGGAGAGTCAACTTTTAAAAACAGAGCATTCCATATGTATTAGAAGTTCATCTTTGTGTTAAAATCCATGGGCACGGCTGGGGGCAAGTTTCGCTCTCAAGGAGGGAAATGAAGTGGCTGAGCTGTTGCACTTGTAGGTGAGTGCTGAGGCCGCAAACAGTCTGCCCTCAGTGGGGACCCAGCAGGCAGCAGGCAGCTGACCTTGTGGGAAAACAGCCCTAGACTGGACAGCAGACCACAGGCATAACCTCCCCCCCATCATCTCCCCCAAACTCCAGCCTTCAAAGGAGCGTTGACATGGAGGCAAGGTACCAGTTCTGGGCAAACGTGAAGGGAAGAACACCGGCAGCGCTAAGACTTTTGATTTAAGGGTTTTCAGATTCGTTCTGAAGGTAGCGGGATTTGCTTTGTTGCTGGGACAAGTCCTAAAGCAACAGGACATTTTCCAGTTCTCTCCAGAGGATAGGACACGAGGCACGTCATTGTCCTTTTCACAGCAGCCCACGGGGTGAGCCAAGCAGAGGCAGAAGGCAAAAACATGAGCCCAGGAGCAGTTGGAAGCTGGCTGGGGAGAGCACGGGGCACTTAACCCCGGTCAGCAATTTCTTAACTGTTTAAACAAAGAATCTTTTTAAAAATGAACAAACAGAAAAGAACCCCACCTATTTTTGAAGGCAGTAAAAAGCTAGGTTGAAAATGAATTCAGTAAATTACAGCCAGTTCCCATATGCCCCGTGATCCTAGTGGCAGCTCCCCTCAGTTGCCATCAGAGTCCATGGCATTAGCAATAAACAAAGCCTGCTTTTTTAAAATGTTTATTTTTATGTTTTGTATACATGCCTCACTGAGGCTATGCTTACCCCCATTTCCCACATGGGAAACTGAGACACAAAGAAGTGAAGTCACTTTCCCAAGGTGACTCACTCAGTACATGGTGGGTCAGAATTCAAACCCAGGCCCCAGGGCCCCTGCTCCCAGCCCTGCATGCTGTTCAGCTCTTTGGGATGGAGAGTCTTATTCATCTCTGAGGCCTAGGAAGAAAGACCTTGCTGTTTGCAGGCCTTGGGTATAAGTGTGGGGGAGGCGGGGATGGAGAAAGCAATGTAGTTGACAGCAGTGACATCATGCTTGGTTGCTGCGCAATTAGCAATTAACATATCTCTGTTAAGGACAATCTTTTCTGAGCATTAGAAAACAGATTACATTTAGATGTCCCAAAAGAAGAAAAGGAAAGAACTCTTTCTTTATTCCATAGAAGTTCCTGGAGCCCTTTCTTCTTCTGCCTCCTTCTTGGTTTTAAATCCTGACCTATCTCTATATAAAGCTTCTCTGTTAAGATCTTGTGTTCTTTTCAGATTCTTCTCAGTGTCATACCGCCTTTGCTGGTCTCTGCAGCAAACATGAGGTCTTGTGATGGCCTAAAAGATAGGTAGAAACATCAGAGGAGGAATGTAGAGGTGTTGTGATGTGGAGGAGATACAGGCCTCTGTCTCCAGGGAGCGCCCTGGGAACCAGTAGCCGTGCAGAGGAAGAGAAGTGGGCATAGGATCCCTCAACATTTTGTTTTGCAACTCCCACTGCATGGTAGAGTGTGCTGGGGAGAGAAGAGCTTCGTTTTTGTTTGTTTGTTTTAATTTACTAACAGGAAGATGGTAAAGGTCATTTCACTGCAGCACATGGTACTAGATGCTGAATAGATTTCCTGTTTGGAGGGATGGTTGAGTATTCTGTCAAACAAAAAGAAGTGAATATTTAATTCCCTAAGTGTTTAAGACAGCTGCCCTCCTAGTGGCCTTTTCCTCTTTTATGCCTCTTGGTGCTGTTTCTTAACTGTGTTAGGCCAACCCTAACCCAACTGCTACACCCTTTTAGTTGTG
The DNA here is from genome assembly GCF_000181295.1 of Otolemur garnettii. Lineage (NCBI taxonomy): Eukaryota > Metazoa > Chordata > Mammalia > Primates > Galagidae > Otolemur > Otolemur garnettii. Next base: position 15,000,205 of record NW_003852406.1, read on the forward strand.
AAGCAGGGAGGGGTGCAGATTACCTCCTGGTGGCTTATCAACACCCATGTAGAATGTGTGCACCCCGGATCTCAGAGCCCTACGGATGGCATTCTTTAGAATCCCAAAGCCCAGCTCCCCAGAACCCAGCTCTGCATCCATACTGCCTGCCAGGCATTGCTGTGAGTGCCAGGCTGGGTAGGGGGACACCCACCCCAACCATGGCTGCCTATACTGTCACCAGCTTTTCTGTCCTCAGGCAGTGCATTACCTAGTCTTGAATCAGATGTGTGGAATGGAATGTTATTTTAAATGTGTAGTCACTCAGGTTTGGGTGCCAAGTAGAAATTATGCAACACCAGCGTTTGTTTTTCTGAGAAGTTGAAGTTTGGCCTTGCCCCTCGCAGCGAAGTTAAAACCCAGGGTTTTGCCTTTGAGCACTTCCAGTGTGTGCCACAGACACCCGATCCAGCTGTCTTTAATCGAATTTGACTTGGCTGTAAGTATGTTTTCTCGGTCAGCCTTATGTTTGGGTTGGTAAAGTTGGTTTCTTCAGAAGGAAAAGGAGAAAAAAAAAAAAAACCTCTGGCTTTTTGCTCCTTGTTCTTACTGCCTTTTGTCTAAGGCCAGTAGGGGAGAAGGGAGCCAGGAGTCTTGGGTTCTGGTGTGAGGCACGCCAGTAAGTAGCCGGCGACTTGGGCTCCCGTCACTTTCCGGGTGCTTGTTTTATCATCTGGAAAATGGGAGGTTTAGGACTGAATTATCTTTCGGGTGCCTTCTAACCCCCAGAGTCCATATTAATCTTTAATTTTGTGCATACAGAGAAGTTGTTTCTCCCAGATCTCTGTTAGATTTTGCTAAGGGAGAACCCTCAGGACAGGGGCTGGGAGTGCCCAGTCTTGAGGGGCCTAGACTTGCAGGTAAATAAATTTACCCTTCCGCCATCATGGCTGGTGTCCTGGACGTTATGTGGCATGGAAACTCTCATGCCCGCCTGAAATGCCAACCTTGGGCAGCTTTGAGTATTTGGCAGACCTGAGTGGCTCAGCCTTACCCGGTGGAAGCAGAATTCAGAATTAAATTAGTATCCACACAAACCAGGCTTTCTGATGTCAAATGCCTTTTTTTTTTTTTTTTTGAGGAAATAACTTTTCCTTTTTGAGAGTAAAAAAAAATGTGATTGATGGAGTTTGCCATTCTAGTCTTTGTTATTCAAGGCCCTGTCCTGTGAATAGCACTGGGCCACGTGATATCTGATTTCCAGCCTTATGCTAAAAAAAAAATAAATAAACAAAACCCTTTCTTTGCTCTACTAGTGCAATAGGTGAAACTGCCACTCCTTGAGATTCACCTTGAGTAGTCATGTTTCAGCTTGAATAAGTGCAGCCAAGGCTGGTGGCTTGGTCATGGTCAGATACCGTTTCCCTAATAGCCTGAGAGGTCTGTGGGAGTAGAAAAGAGGAAAGGACAAGGAAGATGTAGGAAGCAGGAAGGGTGAGCAGCACCCAGAGACAGCTCAGCATCTCCCGTTGGGCTGGCAGCTGCGTCTTCCTAGCTGTAGGGGGATGACTACCAGAGGCCACACAGCTGGTGGGGTTGGGGCCAGAATTCCTTGGACTCCAAAGTCCACTCTTAAATCAGCTTTCTTGTTTGCCTGTGCTGGGGCCACTTGTGTCAGGGTCCTGGTAGGTGGTCCCCACCCCACATCCCACTGGTATTCCCAGATTGCTCTGAAGTCTGGTAGATCCCAGCCTCCAGAAGTCTGCAATGTAAATGGTGCAGCAAGACCAGAGTGCCAGCGATATTAGTATAAATCAGTGTTGCCCAGTGCATTAAGTGACAGTGAGAAATAAGGCGGTGTGTGTGAGCAAGAAGTAGCAGGCACTCAGGGTTTCCTTGGAACCTGGAAGAGTGTCAGAATGCTGAGGGGAGGGGAGAGGAGGGGAGAGGAGGGGAGGGTCAGTGCCTGTCTGGTGGGGGAGGGCATGTGCCGAGGTGAGCCAGGCACCATATCTGCAAGCAAATTAGCTGGGCCCATGGGAATTCCTCTGGAAATATTAGCTTCGTGGATGTGTAATTATTATCCCAAGCTGCCAAGGCTTGATTGGAATGTAGTTGTTATTCAGAAATCGCCTTCATACCCACAGTGGTGCCTGCTGCCTCTGGCCTTACTGAAAACCAGAAACGCTCCCATCTCGGATCCCATTTATTTCGTTATACCAGGGCCCCTAGTTTTCTTCTTAATTGTCTAAATTGGCTTTATATATTGCTCATAAGGGTTAAATTAAAAGTTTAATTGATCATTTAACAAGGAAATTTACTTTCTTCTGCAAACATAATTGCCTTCTCAAAGGTAGCCTGCCCCCCGGGAGGCAGAAATGCTGTCCCTGGGTCATGGGTCATAGGTTCTTACAGTCTTGTTCTTAAGAAAAGCTGCAGTCCAGGGTTGGGGAACCTCGAATCCCAGTGTTAACACTTTGTGAGGCAGCCTGGCGTGGGTCACAGGCCACATTCCTGGATTCTTAACCATCCAGGCCATTAATCAGCAGTGAAACTGATCACTTACTGCCATTGTATTATTTGCTACTAATTTTTTTTTTTTACTTTGGGAGGGAATAGACTAGGAGCAGTGGTAGAAAAATGGTTCTGGGTGCCAATGACATGCTGTTTCTTAATATGGCTGTAGTTACGCAGTCTCACCTGCTCCAGAGAGTACCCTGGCTTCTGACACCCTAGAGCAGTTCCTCTTGGTTTTGTACTTTGCACACATAGAATTGTACCTCAAGTACCCTTTCTTTGTCTGGCCTCTTTAATTCAATACCCATTATGTTTGTGAGATTTGTCCATATGGTGGGAGGAGTTCTAGTGGACTTCTAGGGACTCCATGGTGTTCATTTGGAAATGGTATCATGCCAGGTCTGCGTCCATCAGTCATTTAGGAACATCCAGGTGAGACTTCGACAAAGTTCAGAGTGCCCCACAATCTTAAAGTATTTTTTTTTGTTTGGGAGGGAACAGATTTAATTCCAATGAAAATGGGGAAAAGGAACCCAAGGATTGTACTCGCCAAAGTGGGGTTAGAGTGGGTTGGCTGCCAGGTCAGGCACTGCAGCCCGCAGGAGTGAGTGAGCGGTAAGAAACTGTGTGATGCTGCATCTCTGTTTTATGTGAGCAGGACGTCAACTAACCCTGTGGTCAGCGGTCCTGAAAGCTCCATGCTCAGCTTTATTTCTTATGGTTGCTAACTGGGCGCTCTGCTCAGCAGCGGGGGTCTCTGTCATTCCTTGCTTGTTGTTTAAGAAGTCCCCTGACATTTTCAGCGTTCCCATTGAACTCCCTCTCTTCACCAGCCACTGAGCACCGTGGTTTGGGGTAATTGTGTGCTATTCAGTGGGGTAACATCTGTTTTCTCCCATCAGGCCCTGGATGGGGATTTCTCTGAAGACAACCGCAATAAATGTCGCATTGCCACTGCGCCCCTGATTGAAGCCGTGGAGAACCTGACAGCATTCGCATCAAACCCTGAGTTTGTCAGCATTCCTGCCCAGATCAGCTCCGAGGTGGGGAGGTTTGCAGCAAAGATAATACTAGTTTTGTGTGGCATTGGAGGAATGTGAAAAGTTAAATTTCCAAAAGCACTCCCTCTGTCACTATGTAGGGTACTGTACTGTTACCGATGATGTTACATGTACTGAGTTAATGAAATTCAGTGACTGCACATCTCTTGAGAGATATCTTATATCTAGAAGACAATCTGTCTGCATAAGTTGGGGCCTGATTGTTTCATGAGATGCATCACACTCAATAGATGCTATTAAAGGAGCAAACACAGACTGAGTTTCCCACTCGCCCTCTGTCTCCTTCCATAGGGCAGAGGTGGTAACTTCGTAAAGAACAGGACCTTCCAGGGCCCACCTTATTCACTCCCGTCTGCACACCCTGACCTTGATCCCTCTGCTGTTTGGTCTCAGGGCTCCCAGGCGCAGGAACCAATCCTGGTCTCAGCCAAGACCATGCTGGAGAGCTCATCATACCTCATTCGCACTGCACGCTCTCTGGCCATCAACCCTAAAGATCCGCCCACCTGGTCTGTGCTGGCCGGACACTCCCATACTGTGTCTGACTCCATCAAGAGTCTCATCACATCTATCAGGTCAGTTTCCCATCTGGAGATCGGTACCAGCGTGCATCTGAACAGGGCAGGAGGAGAAAAAGCCCACTAGGCTTTTTACTTGATAGTAATGTTGTTCATTGTTGTCAGCTTTTTGTTTATCTCTTATCTCTGCAGAACCAACATTACCTGTTATAATAGCTAACTTAAACACTTCCAGTACACCAGACATTGTGTTTTTTTTTCTTTTTTTGGACACAGAGTCTCGCTTTGTCACCCTTGGTAGAATGCCATGGCTCTCTACCACAGCGCACAGCAACCTCAAACTCTTCGGGTTAAGTGATTCTCTTGCCTCAGCCTCCCAAGTAGCTGGGACTGCAGGCACCCACTACAATGCCCAGCTATTTTTAGAGATGAGGTCTCACTCTGGCTCAGACCAGTCTCGAACCTATGAGCTCAGGCAATCCACTCGTCTCAGCCTCCCTGAATGCTAGCATTATAGGTGTGAGCCACTGTGCCCGGCCCCCAGACGTTGTTCTGAGCATTTTACTTATATACTTTATATGAACATCACAGCAGTCTTCTAAGGTAGATACCGCCCTTGCTTCCATTGCACTAATGAAAAACTATTGGAAGAAAGGATTTAAGTAACATTCCCAAGGTCACCTCCAGGCACAGTGGCTCTAGTTGCAGTCGTTCTAATTATTGTTCCACATTGAACCTGGGACTTAGGCAAAGAGCACCATTGTCTTTTTGGCAAGATTTGGCATGACCTTTGGTGTGCTAATAAGACAGACTATTCTAAGCCCGTAGTAACTGGGCAACTCTGACTTCCTTAGTGATATATCTTCCTTAGTAGGAGCCTGAAAAAACATCCCTGAGTAGATACGACATTTCTGAAGTTGACCAAAGTTAATATCCCACCATATGAAATGCATCTCTTTCCTTAGTTATATTTTGCCTCCCAGTTGCTCTTGAAGCTCAGAACCACAATCAGCTTTCTTTCATAATGCCCTGCAAAGAAAAACCCACTATATATTCTAAGTCCTCCTGTAGTCCAGGACTTTGAGAGTAGTATGCAACATAGAAAACACAGAATGTTTATACTGGAAATAGTTCGGACCATTTTTTCCAAACAAGTCCTGTGCTTAAGCCAGAGAATGGAGAACCCAAAGTCCAAATTGTTTCCTTTGCAGTCTCCTGGCATTAGCCTGTGATGGAGGGGAGTGCCATGTCCTTTCTGTCAGAAATAAGAATTCTCTAAAGTGTTAAATTCAGAAATGCACGGGCTGTGCCTCAAGGCATTACCAGCCAAGTATATCAGTATCCTTAAATGAGGTGATGGAGTGCAGGAGGGCGTAGACAGGGGCTCCTGGCCTACCAAGGCTGGGACAGCTTGTGGCACTTGAGCCCCATGGAGCCTGTGTTTGACATGCACTGTCCCTTCTAGGGACAAGGCCCCTGGACAGAGGGAATGTGACTACTCCATCGATGGCATCAACAGGTGCATCCGAGACATTGAGCAGGCCTCCCTGGCCGCCGTCAGCCAGAGCCTGGCCACACGGGATGACATCTCGGTAGAGGTAAGCTGGGGCTCCACGGCATCAGGCTTTTCAGATTGAGGGAGTGGGGCCAAAATAGCTCTGATGCTATTGTGTTACCAATTAGACAACCTGCCCTGTGGAACCAACGTGGGAACTTAATGAAGAGGGCACAGCAGATGCTGAAAGAAGGATGGCTTGGGGAAGGAATGTACATACTACTGGGGTGGAAAGGTCAAATGTGACCGAAACTTGGGGAACAATATCAATATCAGGGGTAGATGGGATTATTGTGTTCATTTTTAGCACATCAGTAGAGCAGACCTAAGCATGTGAATTTTTGAGTGTTTCTCTTTTGTATTTTACCAATACCCTTTTTGGTTTATGGGCAAATTCACCAGTAAACTCTAATGCATTTGGTGCATTCAAAGATACAGAATTATCTCCTAAGTTATTCACCATCTAGCATTTGAGGAACCTAAGTTTTCTATTATTAAATTAAAGCCACTATGCTCGCTCTTGCTGACTTTTTCAGAGTTTAGAATAGAATTTTATGCTGTTTTCCTTTGGGTGTTTTCTAGTACGTGTCCAAAGTCTGTTTCAGAACTTCTTTCTCTGAAGTTATTATTATTATTATTTGCATTTTTTTTCTCCGTGGCTGGGTTTGAACCTACCACCTTTGGTCTATGTGGGCGGCGCCTTACCCCTTTGAACCAGAGGTGCCGCCCTTAGAACTTCTTTCTCTATTGAAAGCAAGTGCCTGATGCTCAGAGGTGCATAAGAAATATGCGTGGTCTGCTTACTGATGTTGACCCTCCTGCCCCTGAGTTCATGGACAATGAGCTTCAGGCTCCGAGTTGGTATCCTTCGTTTTTATAAACAGAGTGATCTGTTTCACTCCAGCTTTACCCCCAATTTTCTCTCTCTTTTTTCCAAATTTCAGATTAATATCAGGGTACAGATGATTAGGTTACGTTGTTCACGTGTGTCAGGTAGAGTCCCAGTTGTACTTGTGTCCTTCCCCCAGGAGGTGTGCCGTAGACCCCTACATTGTGCCGTTAGGGGAGAGCTCACCAATCCCCCTCCCTCCTTCCTTCTCCCCCCTCCCCAACTTGAGTTTAATTGTGTTTTTCTCTTGTATGGTGTGTATTTGTTCATCTACTGGTTTCATATTAGTGTTCGGTACATTTCCATACCCCCAAATTTCAAAAAAAGAAAGAAGTGTATTCTCATCCTGTATGGAGTGCTAGAATTATTCTTTTTAACCTGTTATTAAAGTATCTGCATACAGATATGTGCATATAAGTGTACCGCTTGCAAGCATGCCATTAACCAGCTCCCAGATCAAGAAGCAGAGATGACCAGCACCTCCAAAGTGTGCCTCTCGTGCCTCCCTGCTTTTACCATTACTTTATACCCAAAGTATATCCTCCGTGTGCCTCACTAGGAAAAAATTCTTCTCCTTTAACTGCATGTGCTCGTTAATCATACCATATTTAATCTAATAAGCATCCATCATAAACAGCATTGCTGGAATATTCCTACCTTCTTGACTATAAGCATATTACAAATGTGAAGATGATAAGTAATTAACTAAATAAAATCTCCTTGGACTTCTTAGAAGTTTCTCTTCACCACTCCTATCTCTCTTTTTCCTTTTTTTCCCCAGGATTTTGTTTTCAAGTTTGCCTGTTAGGCTACTCCTCTCATGAAAGAAAGTGCCCCAAACCCCTAGCCCTGGCATCCTCAAACTATAGCCCTCAGGCCACATGCAGCCTTACCTAGAACATTTATCCAGCCAGCCAGGTGTTTTTGCTGCCGCTGCCTGTCCTGCTTAGCAGCTGACTCCTCCTGGGGCCCACAGTCTGGCCCTCCAATGGTCTGAGGGACAGTGAACTGGACCCCTGTTTAAAAAGTTTGAGGACCCCTGCCCTAGCCCATATGTAGCATTGTTTTGTAGGAAAGTACAAAAGGCAAGAGTCTGATTTCTGATGAACAGGACATCGCCACTTTGTCAGAGATTGCCTAATTCCATGCTGGAGAATGTCCAGTGTTCTGATCTGTTAATTCTGAATCTGTCAAGCGAAGCTCCCATGAATAGTTCTCAAAGGGATCTGATCTTCACTGACCCTGGTTAATCATCTCCGCCTTTGAATTTCCCAACCCCTCATACTCCTAGAATCGTCTAGATATCTTGCTGTGTCTCTTTACAGCATGATTCAATTCTTCGGGAGTAGAGAGATTAAACCATCAAACCTGAGAAGAAATGCTTTGAGAGTAGCGTTTTTAATATTGCATGCACACCACAAAATGCAGCGGCCTCTGAGAGTCTGAGCTGGGCTCAGGGCTTCTCACTTAGCATTTTCCCTAAAATGCATCGTTTGGGAAGCAGTTCTGTTTTCAAAGAACTTATTTCATTTTTACATCATTCTCCCTTCTTAAGGGGTTATTAGTTCTGCCAACAGGGTGACCCACATTCTCCCTCACTGTTAGCTGTCTCCATTGGGATGAAATTGCCTTTCCTTCCTGGAAGGGACGGGTCATCGGCATGTCTGGTAATCGTGCTGAATAACAGGAAGTAAAGATACTAGTAGCATCAGTTGTCAGAGTTGGCATGTTGTTAGGAGTGAGAAGCTGGTAGGAAGGGTGTGTCTCAGGCTCACCTCTTTCTTGGGAGCAACAGTAGAGGGGTCCAGCCATGGGGCACTAAGACATCATAGAGGAGGGCAAGGAGCCATGGGTTGATGGCATGCACCCAGGCATTTGGATAGACATTTCATGTGATCCCCCCCATCCTGTATACAGACACATGGGACCTTCAGGTGTCCTTTTTGAATCACTGCAGCTCCGCGAGGAGCTGTCGTGGGATGAACTTGATAACTCTCTCCTCCTCAGGCCCTCCAGGAGCAGCTGACCTCAGTGGTCCAGGAAATCGGGCACCTTATCGATCCCATTGCCACCGCAGCTCGGGGAGAAGCAGCTCAGCTGGGACATAAGGTAACAGGCTTCAGAAGGATCCTGCTGAGGGCATGTATGCATCCACGAGAGAGGATTTGATTAACCCTAAAGCCTGTGGGGCCAAGCACTATGCCCAGGTCCAGTGCTGGCTTCAGGGGCAAGAAATAGCACCAAGCCTCCCTCCGACATCTCCTCCAAAAATGATCACTTCAGAATCTGTTTTCACCTAGAATTGAGATGAAAACCACAGTGAAATTTTCCTGGTTGTGGTCAGACTTCAGCTGACTTGCCATTTACAGTCACAAGTTGGTTTTGGCCTTTGCTGAAATAATTCAGAGACTGATGCTGACCCTCCTCACCTTTTCTCCCTGGCTGGCCGACTGGCCTCATTCTGGTGTGTTTAAGGGCACGTTATTCTTCTGTGGCTTCTAATATAGTGGCTTTTCTTCTGTGGATGAGGCCAAGCAGACCCCACTCTGTACAACCAAATCCTCCTTAGGCGGCCACTCCAGAAGGGCTATTCAGTTGGAGGTTCATGGCCACGTTGTTTTAAGTGTGAATGATGTTCGGCCTCTTTGGAGGTGATTTCGCAAATCCTTCAAGGAGAGTTGGCTTGTCATGTGGCCCGTGTCTCAGCAGGAAAGGGCCAGAAATTGGGTTACGAACAACCTTGGGGTTCCTCAGCATTTCATCAGCATAGCTGTCAGGATTGATGTTCACGTGAAGAAATGCAGTATCTAATATCTTCCCTGTAGGTATTGATTTTAGAAAATCAATATTCTTGCTTTTTCAAATTACAGAATAGCTTAAGGGCCTATTAACCTCCCCATGGCTGCTAAAGTGGGAAGGGTTTTGAGATTTTAAAATAGCCAGTGTCTCTGCCTTTTCAAGTGTACCAAATCTTGTCTTTTATTGAGTTTCTTTATATAGTAATCAGAAAAGGGCTTGCCACCTGAGTGAAGAGGTTTGCGGGAGCAGAGGGTTGGTGTTGGAGGCAAGCACCACTGCCCTTTTTAGGGAAACTAAGTTTAGCCGAGAAGCTGAACCATTGTTTCAGCAGTTGCCTTTGAGGCCATTAGAAATTTTGTAAGACAATATTTCGGGACATCTTTAGAGGGCAATACTGCCTCTGCAGATACTATGTTAGTGTACAAGATGAATTCCTAAGTGGTTAGCATTAAAAGAAACATAAAACTATGTTTATGTCACTTGACTTAAAAATGTGCTCTTAGCCCTTGGGCTGAAAGAGTCTCTTTCTAAAGGAGAGTTGTGGACACGGGCTACCTGTAGCCTCTCTCTGGAGGGCTGAGGGTTACCACATGGTTTCCACTGCTTCCTTATGGTGCTTACAGGGGTGGGGGGTGTCCCAGATAGCACCTGGGTAAGCACCATGATAAGAGGTGCAACTTCTCAGACCCTAACTGTGCTGTTTTCTGTGGCTTAGAACAACAGAAACTTATTCTCTCACAGTTTGGGAGGCTAGAGTTCAAAATGAAGGTGCTGGTGGGGTCATGCTCCCTTTGGGGGACATGGAGAGGGTTCTCTGGAGAATCTGTTCTTTGCCTCTGGCATCTTTTTCCTGGTGCTCTGTGACCAGCATCCCAGTCTCTGCCTCTGTGATCACATTTTGGGTCTCTTCTTCTGTCTCTGATGTGGGCACTTATCGTTGGGCTTAAAGCCCATCCAGGTACTCGAGAATGATCTCATTTCAAGATCCTTAACTTAAATATCTCTGCAAATACCCTTTTGCCCATTCAGATCACATTCTCTAGTTCAGAGATTCAGCCCACTATGCCACCCTCGCCCAAGAGAATGACCATCATAGGCCAGATACTCAAAATTCTGTATTATTTGAAATTACATGCTAACCCAAGTGAGGATGTTTCCTGTTCTATCATGTCTCTCCGTAACAAAAGGTATAAAAGTCCTTGCCAAGCTCCCTAAATTCAGGGAAAAGCACATCCCTCCAAAAACCTGTGCCTATGATAAGCAGTAGCAGCAGGTGGCATTTATTGATTGCTAACAATATGGCAGTTATTATGATAAGTTTCATTTTATCCTCCTAACCATCCTGATGAGCTTGGTGTTATTATTAATCCCCATCTTGCAGATGAGGAAACTGAAGTTTAGAATTAGGAAGTAGTTTGCTGAGGACTGAATCAGAGGAGATTCAAACCCACTGACTCTGAAGCTAGAACTGAATTTCTTCATCATTGAGCCACATGGGCTCCACAGGGAAGCTGGGCTCTAGTTCAGTTATTATACTTAACTGCTGTCAGCACACAGCAGCCCTGGACATTTGGCAGTTGCAATGATGAAGTACAAGTTTAAAATGATAATAGTAACCTAGAAAACTTGTGAGATTCTAATGCATTCAATATTTCCACTCCTTCTTTAGTTCATAAAGGTCCCACCCTATGCCCTGACCACCCATCAGTGCCCCATGCCATGTGGTGGCAACACCAATGCCCTTCTGGGGAAAGGGATGAAATCAGAAGCAAGTATGTGTGGCTGCTGCCTGAGGTCGCTCTGGCTGGACCCTACACAGAGGTGTATGGCCGAAGCTCAGAGCAGGGGCTGCAATCCAGCCTGTGCTCTGCTCACCAAGCCATGTGCCCTGGTGTTGGGCAAGTGTGCCCAGAGGACCTCTTTAAAATTCACACAAAGGCACCCTTAGGGCCAAGAACAGGCATGCTCCTGCACTTTGAAACCTATCTGTACCAGTTCCTAGTGAGGATAACAGAGGAAAAGTCTGTTTATTGCTGACTGATAGTCTCACTATTGGCCGTAGCGAAGTTTTCTTTTATCGACACCCCTTCAGCTTGCCCCAGCCACCACCACCCTCATGATCCCCCCACCCCTCACTTTGTTTCTGGCCCAGGGGTTGCTCTTGGGCAATGGTCTTCCTGCCTATAGCTCCACAACACATACTCCTTCCACGTGACGGAAAGAAGCATTCAGGGAGTTGCTGGCTAAAGGTCTGGACCTAAACACCCTTGTTGGGTGTGATCATGCCACTGGGTTTTATATGAACGGGGGTAGATTCTGGTATCTAAAGCAAATACACCAAAATGTTAAAATCTGATATTCTGGGTGCTAGGCGTAGGGGAGTTATTGTATTCTTTTCAGGCTTTATTTTAAATAGTTTGTAATGCAAGAAATACCAACCTATAAACTTCTCATGTGCAATGTTGCAACAGCAGCAGGACTGGAATCTAGCGAAGAGAACAGAGTGCGGTAGCCGAGAGCCGGGCTGTGGGGCCAGACACCTGGTTCCTGTCCCCTCCCAGCCACATGAGACAGAATGTGCAGCTCAACCCATCGGGGCCTCAGTTTCTTCATTTGTATCTGCCTCTTAGAGTTGTTGGGGACATTAAGTGGGGAATTGTAGGTTAAATATTTAGCAGAAAGCCCAGCACATGGGGTGCACCCGATAAATATCTGTGACCTGTGACCCCACAGCACCCAAGTGGTGAGCTTCAGTGAGCAAGTGTGTGTTCATGTATGATACTGTCCTTCCAGAAGTAGGCCTGTGCTGAGGCACTGGTTAGCTGCCAGCACAGGCTTTTTGTTCTCCCAGGTTGGGCTTCTCATAAACAAAACGTGCTGATTTCACATCATTTGTGAAATCATTTGTGCTTTTATCCCACATTCAAGGCTGGGTCAAAAGGCATGGGCCAGAAGGCAAGTGGATTGGCTTCTGCAAGAGCTTGGGAAGATTCCTTTCCTCTCAGGCTTCTTTTCTCAGTCTTCTCAGCTCCCCTGCTGTCCTCTCCCTGTTTGGCGCCCCCTTCCTTCTGAGTGTGTAAAATGCCTTTGGTTCTTTAAAAAGGTCTTTTCTTTCTTTGAGGCTGGGCAAGGTAGTTCACACCTGTAATCATAGCACTCTGGGAGGCGGGAGGCGGAGGCAAGTTGGTTGCCTGAGCTCAGAGGTTTGAGACCAACCTGAGACAGAGCAAGACTTGTCTCTAAAAATAGCTCGTCATCTATAGTCCCAGCTACTTGGGAGGCTGAGGCAAGAGAATCACTTGAGCCTAAGAGTTTGAAGTTGCTGTGAGCTATGACAGCACAGCACTCTACTGAGGGCAACAAAGTGAGATTCTGTCTCAAAAAAAAAAAAGTTCTTTATTTGTAAAAGCTGATGATTTGTAAAGTCAAATTCAATTCTGATCTGGCTCTCAGAATAAATTTCTTAGCACTCCTGCCATGTATTTTTTTTAATTTTTTTTTTTTTTTTGAGACAGAGTCTTATTCTGTTTCCTGGGCTAGAGTGCCATGGTGTCATAACTTAACAGCAACCTCAAACTCCTGGGCTCAGGTGATCCCCTTGCCTCAGCTAGGACTACAGATGCCCACTATCATACCAGGCTAATTTTTTTTTTATTTTTAATAGAGGTGGGATCTCACACTTGCTCAGGCTGGTCTCGAACTCCTGAGCTCAAGCAATCCACCTGCCTTAACCTCCCAGAGTACTAGGATCATAGGTGAGCCCCTATACCTGGCCACTTCTGCCACATTTAGAGAAAGATGAAGAATTCCCCAGAGGAAGTAAAGACCAAGCAAGAGTTTATTAATTAGCAAGTACGTTGAACAGTAAATTGTAGCAGATCTGCCCAGCCCTGATCCCAGCCCCCTCCCCTAACATGGTGCCCCAAAGGAGACACGTACGCTCACATGATGTATCTGTGGCTGCTTTCTTTTGTTTTGGGTCTTGAAAGGTGACACAACTGGCAAGCTACTTTGAGCCTTTGATCTTAGCTGCAGTTGGCGTGGCCTCCAAGATTCTTGACCATCAGCAGCAGATGACTGTGCTGGACCAGACCAAGACGCTGGCAGAGTCTGCACTGCAGATGCTGTATGCAGCCAAAGAAGGTGGTGGAAACCCCAAGGTAAGTTCAGGATGTCGGGCACTCAGGACCACTAAGAAGGCCTCATGCGTTCCTGCCGTATCGTGCCCCTCCAAGAATGAACACCTCCAGCGCTCGCTGGTGGCATCTGAGTTCCCACCCAAGGTGGGAAATAAGGTTGGGCCTTCCCAGTGATCCTTAGAGTGAAAAAAACCAAGAAATATATATAATCAAGGCTCATGTTTAAGTTCTTTTTTCCTTGACAGAATGTATAAAACAGTGCTCTTAGGGGAGAAAAACATGTGATGTGATAATTACAGGAATAAAAACTGAACTACTTGCTGAATCCCTGCTCAGTGCTGACACCCAGCTTGCACAAAGATTTGTCATTTTCCAGTGAATGCGATTTCTGTTTCTAGTGCTTAAGAGACTAGTTGAATATGAAAATCTCCCTTACCAGTTTGCAAGAGGAAGGTATCTTCAGCCTATAGTGTCACCCATCTGCTTTAAGTGGCCAAAGATGATGACAGCCTGTCACAGGTGACCTTGTACCATGTTTTACTCTGAGTCTGGGAACTTAGAAAGAGGGAACAGCATATGCAAAGACTCTTAGGGTTATAAAACAATTGTGATGTCTTCAGATAGTGGTGAATAGTCTGGTGCATCTGGAACATACAAAGGGTAGGGACAGCTGGACAGAAGACTATATTGTGACAAGTCTTCTCTTCCATGCTGAGCAGTCTGGTCTTTATTGTAAAAGTAATGGGGAGCCATTGATGGTCTTGAAACAGGGCAATGACACAACTAATCTCTATTTTAGAAACATCATACTGGTTCATAACGTCTTGGACTTATATTTTCCTTGCTTAGTTTTTCGTTCATGTGTCAGGCGATTATTAAGAGCTTTATTCTGGTGTTGTTAAGAGCCAGGCACTGCCCTCAAGTTGTTCAGGGTCTTTTAGAAAAATAAGTCTGGTTGCTGGAGAGATAAGAGAATGCAAAGTACAAAGAATGCCATTTTGACTCTGCTAGGTTAATAACAGGTGCCCTGGAATTTTGCTAGTCCCCTTTGCACCCTCTGCAGACAGAAAGAGTCATAACTCACCTTTCTGATGGCTACAAGTCCTCACTCCTCCTTGAAAGGGTTTCAGTTTCAGCAGAATAATTTGGAAGTAGGAGTTTGCCAGACTTTTAAGATGTTAGCATACCTGTTTGGACTGCAAGCTGAGAGTTTGCAGTTTTATTTCATCCCAAGGAACTTTATGGCTGAGAGCACCCATAGCCAGCACTGTGGGTTTTGTAGTAATAGCCACTCCTTGGAAATGGTATCTGGAATATTTTCTGATAAGTGTGAAATTATTTCCCCTGAATGACGAGATACACTGAATTTTGAAGCAGGGCCCGATGGTGAAGGTGAGGCCGATGATCGCTTGTACCCCTCGCCGATCTCAGCCAGCCTGCACTCTGTCCGCAAACCCCGACAGGCTTGGGATGCTACAAATGTGCTTATTTAGACCCTTTCCTGGAAAGCCTTGTGCACAGACTTAATCAACCTGGGTGTTATTCTTCCAGCAGATACTTACTAGGTTTTTATAGAGTTAAATGGTTGTGAAATAGCTGTGGGTAGCTTTGATTTGGTGAACAAAATAGCACAAGTTTTGGGGTCGACATTGGATTCAAATCCTAGCTCTGCCTCTTGCTAGCAGATCACTTCATTTCTTTGTTTCCTTGTCTATATGGTGGGGTTCATTGTGAATCCCTCCCTAGGGTGGTTATAGAGACTAAACAAGATAACGTGCCTGACGTAATGAGAGATTAAAAAAAAAAGTGGCAGCCCCAGAGCCCAGTGTTAATGAATAATTACATACTTCCCAAGGCATTTTCTGTGTGACTTTTCCTCACCCCACTGACTCCCTTCTACACTCGCCCCAACCCCACCCACTTTCCTTCTCCAGCATCCTTGATGGGCCCCTGCAGCCTCTCTGCCTGTGACACTCCAGCAGAAACACCGCGTTATACACTGTAGGGATGTTCACGTTCATTTTTTTCCCCTCCATTAAAGCTCAAATCTCCCCCAGCCTCTGTAGGCCGCTCCCATCTCCCATACCCGGGTGATGTCTGTGCCTGCTCTCCGGGAGTTTGTAGCCCAAGTAGCAGTACTAACGAAGCAAGGCTCTCTCATGGGAGCAGATTTCACATATGTGTCCAAAATAGAACAGAGCCTGGGTTTTCTTGTGCGTTGTACTTCATTGTTGGGCCTGCTGACTCCACTTACTAGATTGCTGCTGGTTGTTTAAATGTGCCTTAACTGAGGTCCAGCTCTGTGTTTGGGTGTCTGAAACCACTGAACACAGCTAGCAGGCCTGTATGATTGGAGACAAAGCCATCTAATAAAGATGTCCAATAGAGACTTGCCTTGGAGTTCAGAGGAAAAGGCCCTAGATAAGGCCCGGAGTAATGGGAGGAGTCTTCATAGAAGAGGTGGACCCTGGGCTGACCCTCTAAAGGTCTGTAAACCTAAACTTGAGGAGTTAAAGGAAAGCAGGGCCCTAGAGTATTCATCAGCGTGAGCACACAGAAAGGAAAGTCACTTCTGGGATAGCCAAGAACACGGATATATTTTTGAGTTTTTGCCGACTGGTACAGGACAAGTGTCCTTTAACTTTTTCCAAGGAGTTCAGAGAACAGTTTTGTGGTTTACTGCTGCCACCCCCAAAAGTTGCTTCTGATATCTTCCTAAGCTGGCGTGAAAGAGCAGATCTTTGGCAAGCAGCGCTCACCTCTCCTCCAGACGTGTGCTAAGTTTTAATGGGAATATATAGAATTGCTGGCTTTTTTTTTTTTTTTTTTTTTTGCAGTTTTTTGCCAGGGCTGGGTTTGAGCCATATGGGGCTGGCACTCTACTCCTTTGAGCCACAGGTGCCGCCCGAATTGCTGGCATTTTTGTGAGACTTAGAGAAATACACACCTGTGTGAATAAGAGTGGAAGGGATGCTCTTTCTGGAGGGTGCGTACAGGAGATACCACCTTTCAGACCTCTGTGGTCAAGGCAGTCTGCACGTTTTGAGTTTTACCCACTCTGTGTTGTGAAATTAGCTCTCAGCCTCAATTACCAGTTTACACTGTTCATCCCGAAGAGGATGAAACCATACGCACAGCTGGGCCTCAGGGGCAACCATCTGTGATCAGCACAGTTCCCCTCTCATCTGATGCTGTATGTGAGGAACACTTCTGGCTTCCCATGGCTTTCCAGTTCAGACAGGGACAATTCCTGTGGCTCTCATAGCCTCTTCTCGGGATTCTTTTTTATTTAGAAAATTACTTAAAAGACTTATCATTTACCTTTTCCCACTGGCTTCCTTACCTTCGTATCTCCCCAGATGAAGACGCATCACCTTGGTCCTTTCAGCAGGGTCATAGGTCATCTTCCCTTGAGGAGAGTCAGGGCAGCCATAACCATCGCAGGGGTATACCTGGGTGCCTGTGTGCCCAGCTTAATTCTGCTACCAACTACCTGGTGTTAGGGTAGGGGCCCAGTCCCCTCCTAGACTGCCCTTGTTATAAATGATAAGGTGCCTGCACTCATCTCATCAGAACCTCATGCATAATGTTGTTAGGGTTATTCTCCTTTCACTTAGGAGGGAGCGAAGCCCAAGGCTGCTTACCGAGTTAGCGGTTGAACAGAACTAGAGCCCAGCTTGGTCTGACCCAGCACCTGGCTCTTCCCTCACATCTTGCTACCACTTGAGCTGTCCTTCAGAGGCCCAGCACTACCACCCTTGTCTCATCCTTTCATTCATTCATTCATTAATCTAATCTCTACTCTGCTTGGCACATGTGTGAATACCTGCTCCAAGGTCTGGTCTCAGGGAGGCGTCAGTACTTGGGGTTTTGTCTTCAGAGCCTCTGTCCTTGAAGTACCTTCCTCATTCACGACCCCAACCTCTTGTCATTTGTAACATAGTTCCAAAGACCGTTAAGCCTTCTACGGATTAATTTCTCTTATATGCACCTACACGTCCACAGTCCAGTTGTATTTGTAAAAAGAGAATTTAGTGTGTTGGGCAGTGTGCATGCTTTTCCTTTATATCGGTTTTTTTTTATTAAATGTGTCGGCTTATATATTTAGGAACCTGTGGCATTCTTTCTCCTATGCTAACATAAAAAGATATAAAATTCATCATACTATGCTGTTTGATATTGCCGTTTTATTTTCCTTCTTGATTGTAAAACAGAGTTTATTTTCTGTTTGTTTTTCTGGTTTCTATTTTGCAAACAAATAGACAAACATGAACAAGGCCAGGGAAGGTGCGGAGTGCATTGCTGAGCTCCGTGGTGGGGATATAGGTTTATATGATGTTTTTTCAGGCTGTTCTTAAAAGAATTGAAATGATCCCTGAAAGACCAAGCACCACTTTCTTCTGCTTAAGGAAACACTTCCAATTCCTTTCTCAGGCGCAGCACACCCACGATGCCATCACGGAGGCCGCCCAGCTGATGAAGGAAGCTGTGGACGACATCATGGTGACGCTGAACGAAGCCGCCAGTGAAGTGGGGCTGGTGGGGGGCATGGTGGACGCCATTGCAGAGGCCATGAGCAAGGTAGGCGCGGGCTCCCCAGCCTTCTCCTCAACTTCATCTCTCTCAGGCATGGGCCTCCCGTGCTTTTGCTCTAAGGAGCCAACTGACAGCGTTTTCTTTTATTGAAGGTTGTTTTGGTTGATGTCCAGATGCCCAATCCTATGTCCAACATATGATTCTTGATTATTAATGCATTACTTTCATATTAGCCAGGCACACCCTTCCTTCTTGTTTTATATGAAGAAAAAGATCGGATAGGTTTCCTCATTTTTTAAATGGAAATAATTATTTACCTCCCCTGTGTCTTTCATAGGGTGGTTGTGGGGAACAAAGTCCACAAGGAAATAACAGAATGAGTCCCATGTGCTGGTTCTTGGAATGGCTACTTTGGAATCCCAGGGAGCTTTCAAGAATGCAGATTACTGGGTGCCATCCTCAGCTAGACTCAGGTGGAATCTCTACAGGGTAGAGCCTAGGATTCACTATTTATACTTTTTTTTTTTCAAGATTGAACTTGCTTTATAAAATATGGAATGCTTCACCAATTTGCATGTCATCCTTGTACAGGGGCCATGCCAATCTTCTCTGTACCATTCCAATTTTAGTATATGTGCTGCTGAAGTGAGCACCACTATTTATACTTTGAAAGTCTCCCTCAGAGTTCTGGTAAGTGCAGAAACCACTGAAATAGTATGTCTAAAAGCCCTTAGTGAGCTCCTGTAGGCTACAGACTTAGAAGATAACACAAGGATCATTTTCTCATTTAGTGACCCACCCATTGAGCTGGGTCAGTAGAGAAATATGACTGGAGACAGTCTCACCTTCCAAGGAATCCTTCACTGGTCATGTCAGTTGGATATTCATTAAAAGGAACAATTGTTCATCAACGTCTAATTGCCATCCTGGGATAGCATAGCCAAGAATTTTCGGCATCATTGGTGTTTTGAAATGTCCATTGTCAAATTGTGAATACGTTAATATGGTTATTCAGCATAATAACCAGTCTTTAATTGCTAATTTAGAGAAGATTGGCTGTTCATATCTCCATAAAGAAATGATACCCTGAAACTATAATTAGAATAATTATTTTTAAACATTATGCAGCCATTGTCAGGCTGATAAAGTTACAAGCCCAGGCTGGGATGCCTTGTCTCCCCTTACAGACCTTGTGTCTCCCCTTATAGACCCCAACCTTGAATTTCTCTAAGTATCTGTTAATTTTTGCTGTGGGCTTCACATGCATCAAATATGGACAGTTAGGCAGAAAATGAGTGAAATTCTCTGCCCTTTCTCAAGGCTCTTGGATATGTCTCCTTAGATATGTTTGGTTTTCAGCACATCAGAAACCAGAGTTTTCAAATAAGCTATATGTTAATACCTACCAAGGACAGTAAATAATGGAGCCCAAGGTTTCTTGGTATAAATTGGAAATTTTAACAATGATCTTTTCTTCTTCTCGGGAGAAGGTACTTTTTAGAATCACTATAATTATAGGGCAACATTCCATGAACTCCTGGAAGATGAAGATCAGATCCCTAAGTCTTTTTTTGATGGCCCAGAGTCTTAGGCACTGTGACGGGCTGTGGGCGGGGAAAGTGGGCCCTGGACCACCTGTTCTCTCAGCCAAGGACACACTTGGAAATCAGTCTGCTATTAGCAATAAGTAAGAACAGCTGATGACGTAATAAGCCACAGAGGCCAGGAATAAAGGTTCCCCATTCCCAGTTTCACCAAGTATATAATTTGAGTTTCACTGATTCCCCTAAATCAGTGGTTCTACAGTGACCCACGGGAACTTTATTAAAGGGCCACGGCATTAGGAAGGTTGAGAACCACTGGCCTAAACACCTTTCCTGACCTGACATCCAGGGTAACCACACAGCTTCTCTTCCCCACTCTTCCCCTTCTTAACCTATCACTGGGGACTTTGTTGCAGGTGATATTTCAGGTCCACTGGGCCCCTACACAGTAAGGCATTAGAAAGCTGGTGTTTTTCTCCCAGAGTTTTGTTAATTTGGTTAAAACACCTAAGATACTATTAGTCTCTTCATGTAAAATTCTCAAAGGCAGTGACTAACTTTTGAGTTGCTTAGGTACAAGAATTGCATCCAAATTGATTATGATTGATGTAAGGTTTGTATCCAAGTTGATCGCAATTTGATACAATTGTTGACACTTTGGGGGCTTCTGCTATGAGGTTCTCTTTGCAATTCTTTCTTCACATCAAAGCACTAGCAGGTTTGGGAACCTAATGGGTGAGTATGAAGTAATCAGCTTTCTGGGTAACTTCGGACAAGTCATTTAAGCTCTCTGAACCCTGATTCCTCCTCCAGTGAGGCTAGTGGGATCCTGTGGGATATTTATGACATAGTGCCTTTTCTTTGTTTTGGGTTTTCGTTTTGGCCAAGAAAGAAAATTAACAAAACAAAGAAAATCTCTACTGTCTAAATCACTGCTGTTTTATACAGGGCATCCATAAAGCTTGTGTGCAACTTAAAATAGCAACTACGTAAGAAAGGTCATATTAACACGAACAAAAGTAGGAAGGCTGTCTTGAATGTCAAAATAAAGTTCTTTCCACTAACTAATGTCAAAATTCTGCAAAGCTCACTACTTCATTCTTTTCCCATAGTCTTCAGACTGGTTCAAGGTTTGTCATGGTTGTTGGTGGTCGTGGGCTAGGAGTTCTGAGCTCTTCTCTAGCTCCAGCAACCCGGCATGTTGAGTTACGTCACATCTCACATGACACCTCCTTGCACACAGCCTGACGCTTACAAGATGCTCGCTCGGTCATTTCACACCAAGCAAGTGAGCGCAAGCTCAGTCTTCATTGACTGGCAGGCCCTCTGCGCTGTGATGGGGCTATTTGGCAGGGTCTGTATACCTGCTAAGGAAAGCTAAAATGTCTAGCCAGGGGTTTATGTTACAGTTTGGTGAAAAATACATCCCCGGCTGTGTAAGAGCCACATCACACACAGGCTGCATTCTCTCACAGGGTAGCTCACGTCCATGCTCACATAAGCTCTTATCGAATACTTCATCCAGCGTTTTCCAAATTGACCTCTTTGCCCCAGTCTTTTTCCTGTCTCCAAACCATATGGCACAGAGCTGCCAGGAAGATCTTCAATATGCCACTGCCTCCACTCCCCCTGTTTTCTTCATGATTTCAAGATTCTCATGAAAACAGACCCCCCCCATTCCCACCACTCTCACCAGCCCCCTTCTGTGAGGCCAGGCCGACCTCACAAGGCTCACTCTTCCCACACTCACTTCAATTCCCTGTCTCCTCACCTGGTGTATCATCAGCAGCCAGTGGTGACAGCAGCAGTGACAGGTGGTGAAGCTGGGTTGCCTTTTTCCTCATCATAGACATAATTGACACGATCATCATCATCTCCATTACCGTGGTCATTCTCTCTTCCTCCTGCATGTAGTTTTGACCAAGTATAGTTTTTAATTTTACTCCAACCACGTGATGCTCGGAAGTTCCCAGTGTCGGACCTGAGACTCAGAGTCTAAGCTTGAGGCTCATTCACAAGCCCTGGAACAGGGTCTCGCACACAGGTCTTCTGAACCAAAGTCTCCAGCCCTTCAACCCTCTATCCCAACTCTTCCACTGGGCAGTGACCTTGCCCTTCTCTCCATTTCTATTGCTCTTACAGTCAGGTGAGCAGCAGCAGCTTATTCCTGGCGCCCCCACTTTCTTCCATTCCCTGGCCTAGATCGTAAGTAAAGGTTCCCTGTTGTAGCTATCCATGGACTAGACCATTCCTAGAAAGCCACTTCACCACGGAGACCTGCGGCCTGGCCACATGCTGATTTAATGAGGACTTTTTTTGCTTATCTGGATACATGCAAAATATGTAGGGTTTTGGTTTTTGTTTTTGCTAATCAGCTTTTGTTAGTGTTTGTGTATTTAACGTGTGGCCTGAGACAGCTCTTATTCTTCCAGTGGCCAGCAGAAAAGACAAAAAGGTCGGACACCCCTAGAGGCTGCCTCCTCTCCCATCTTACCTTCCACTACTTTGTACTTTCCTAGAAGCGTCAGGCTCACTTCTGCCTCCGTGGGAATGAATGCTGTTCCCTTTCCATGGGATACCTTCCCGGGGGGCAGCCTCCTCATCACCCAGTAAGACTTAGCTAACACATCAGTCCTCTGGAAGGCCTCCCACTCATCTCAGATGCGCTGAGGGCCTCTCCTTGCCTGTGTGCCCCAAGTGATGTGCACCTCTGTAGAAGTTCTTATTGTTGGGTGATTCTGTTGATTCTGGGCCAAAGAATCTCTGAGGGCCTCTCTATTTTGCAAAGTTCCTCATTTGAATAAATACAGTCCACACTTCACCAGGCTTCTTGTGACTTTTGGTTTCTCCTCCTCTCCTCTGTAGCTGGATGAAGGCACTCCTCCAGAACCAAAGGGAACATTTGTCGACTATCAGACGACTGTGGTTAAATACTCCAAAGCCATTGCGGTGACGGCTCAGGAAATGGTAAGAGGAGAAAGAGCTGCCGTCTCCCCTGTTGATTGCCCTTTTGTCCACTGGCACCACCGAGCCTTTAAGTCCAGAATCTGTTGGACAGAGAGCTCAGTCTGTGTCTCTGGTCCCTGCGGTGCTCCGACTTCTGTTCTTTCCCTGTGGCCTTTCTGGCTGCCTGTGGTCTGGAAGCTTCAGTCTGCTGGAGCTCATCTCCTAGGAAAGCTGCAAGATGATGAGAGATGGGCATGAGGACAGGGGAGCAAAGGAAGGAGAGAAAAAGAGGAATTTGGAGTTAAGGAGAAAGGGGAAAATTCCTGTTCACCTCTCAGAGGACTGGAGGTGTTTTTATAGATTGAAATTAAAACACACAGATGAGATTGTCAGATGAAATCAAATTATACTTGGACAGTAAAATGTTGCCAGTCTTTCAGGCAAAATGAAACAACATGGTTATGTAACGGGAGAAGGCATGTAACTTTTGGAGATTTTTTTTTCTAAAATGTAATACAACCAGAACCGTATTCTGTAGCTCCTTAGATATAAATGGCATTGAGAGACACTGAACGCTCTCCCGTTATACTGAAAAGTTGACAAGAGATGACAAATGCTATCTTCAAAGAATTAATAGGAGTATATAGAAACAGTTCCTGTCAACTTTTGAAGGCTTGGATATCATGAGATAAGATTCCAGACAATGCCTCTTTGATACTTGCCGTGGAGGCCTGAGTTGTGAGATCAAGCGGCCCTCCTAGCCACATGTGGTCCCTGTTCCATCAGGCCTGGGCGCGTCCCTGAATGGTTTTGTCATGTAATCATGTGTCCACTAGAGGTTGAGCTTGGACCACAAAGGCTTCCCTGGCTGCCGCTGCTTCTTCATGGAAATCCGTGATCATGGCAGGCTTGCTGTTGTGTGAAAGCGTTGGGGCTGGGGGAAGAGGTGGGCATCGCACCCATCTCAATGTTTTGTGAGAAATTGGAGTTGAGGCCAAACTTGGTCTTCTCAGGGAGCTCAGGGGATGCGTCACAGGTCTGATCCAGCAGCTCTTTGGTGTCGATTTCTGATGATCAGGGAGCCCAGCATAGCAACAATGAGAATGTTTTTGAGGGGCCTTATGGTGTTTCTTGAATATCTTCTGGGCCAGGTTCTGGACTGGCTTGTCTGACCCTGGGTGTCCATAACCTGAGGAGATCAGACTTGGGCCATGTGGACACTCCTGAGGTGACCAGCCTGACACCTGGAATTGGAGTCAGGTTACCCCAGAATTGTCACGCACCTGTTGACAGGGCATAAATGGAGCAGCGGCACCTGCTGCTACCTCCTTCTCTTGGAGTTCAGGTGCATTCCTTGGAACCCACACCTCAGCCTGAAGCCTGTGGCATTTTCTTATAAACATGCCTTTCTGAGATGGAAAGGACATTCCCATCCTGCCTTTTGGAGTAATTTAAAGGGTTTTTAAAAAAATCCCTTTAAAATCAAGATCTGAAAAGGCTGCAGAGAGACACTATTGTTATCCTGGGTGAGAGGGGTGTGGGGCAGAAGGGAAGCCACTTGACAATGGGCAGGAACACCTTTCCGGATGGCAGGCAGGTTCAAACTGCTGTTGTGAGAATTGAGATGCATGTTTGTCCAGAGGAAGAAGAAAAACCAGAAACTAGCATGTTAGCCAGATACAGTAATCGTGGTGCCTTAGTCCCCGAGATGGGAAAATACTGAGTAGCTTGTGAATGAAAAGTAGACCGACCATTTGGGCTACAGTATACTCCCAGCTAAATTTGTGTTAAAACTTTGTCATTCTTTGGCACAAATTTGCTACAAAGCTGCATTCTCTTGAGTTTCTTCTTCCAGAACTTTGGCTTATCCGTCACTTCTTGTTCATGATTTCCTGGACAGCCCTGTCCTCATGCCCTCTCTTGTCCAGGTGGGACCTGCTTCCAGGTAGCCAGAGACCAGAAGCCAGTGCTCCCCGGTGGTCTCTCAGGGATGTTCCTCTGGTGACCTTGGCAGGAGCAGGCTGGCCAGAAGCTGCCATGCTCACCTGCCAGAGAGTGACCCCTGGGGCCTGGCTCCACACTGCACGGCCTGAACACTGAGCACTTGTCCATCTGGCCTGAGAGGGGCCGTGTGGGGCCCGTGAGGGCTCTGGGCTGTTGTGTGCGACACAGCATGGGCTTGCTTGAGCTGCCTCTCCGTGTCCAGCCCCACGTGCAAGTCCTGGCCTCACCCTCCCAGGAGCTTAAAAGTGAATGAGACCCTTTGGCTTCCAGTGGTATTAACCCATGGTTCTCATGCTTTTCTCTGTGTGTGTGTGTTTGTGTCTTGCTTGTTTTCTTTTTCCAGATGACTAAGTCGGTTACTAACCCGGAGGAGTTGGGAGGACTGGCTTCACAAATGACCAGTGACTATGGGCACCTGGCTCTCCAGGGCCAGATGGCAGCAGCCACAGCGGAGCCAGAGGAGGTCTGCCACCTTAAGGCCCCTGTTTTAAGAAGCAAACACACCCTGGTCCCCACCCCCAGGGGTTGCTTTGCAGCTTAGCTCCACTCGAGAAGCTCAGTCGCAGGAGCCAGGTTTGGTTCTTCCTGCTGCACGGCCCAGGTCCTGACCTGGGGTCCCAGGCTGTGCTCAAAGCTCACGGCCCTTTCTGGGGCAGACTGGCTGAGAGCTGGGGTCCTCTGGGGAGAGGGCTTCAGACAGAAAGACTCTGTTGACAATGTCCTGCCAGGTCCCCTATCTCCTAGCCCGTCACCTGCTGCCTCACTTAGTGTGCCTGAGCCTGGGGCTGCCGTCTTCTGCCTACCTTTACACTGGTTAGCACAACCCCCTCAGTTATTTTATGTTTTCCAGAAGTTCACAGATGTGTTGGAACAACCAAGTATAGGATTTCGTGGCCCCTCTCTTGAGAAAGGGCTGCTGTCATGAAACAGAGTCAGGCCTGAATCTTCTCGGTGGGGCTCTAAGAACCAGGCCAGATCCCTGCCCCCAGACCTTTTTGTAGACTCCCCTTTATTGCCTACCTGCTTTCCCTAAACTAGCTCTCACAGTGGCCAATGTAGACATGGCCTCAGGATGCCCATGCCCTTGAGAGTGTTACAGTAGCAAACATTTGGCTCCAAAGGCCAAGGTCTGGTACCTCTGAGAAATGTGGTGGTCCCTAGGGAAGCATGCAGGATAGGTGCGGCTCCAAGAGGCCTAAAGCACCTGTACCTTCTTCATCACTGTGAGCACACAGGGGTCTAAGGCTTGAGGAATTACATGGCTCCCTAGAGAAAGAAAGCTTGGTTTGAAATAAAGAGGAAGGCCATGGATTGCAGGGGACCCTAGGAAGATGAAGGTAACTGCATTCTGTGAAATTCAGCAAGCTATTTATTGAGTACAAACCCTATTTAAGACGTTCATAAGTGAACTGGGCTGGCAAGGTGAAAGGTTGTACCTGGTCTTCTTTTCTCCTTGCAGTGACAGTCACTGTCCCCAACTACTCAGTGCTATGGTCTCTCCTGAGAGTCAGGTCTAAACATAACAGAGACTCCTAGAAATCACTGCAGAAATGAAGGCCCAGGACAGATCACTGTCTAATGTGTGTTATAACAATGCATGTAAATAGAAGTATCATATATATGTCCTTGTGCATATATATATCTAGCATGGGGTTACTCAAGTTTCTAACAGTGTCTGAATTTTGAGATTTCAGAATTACTGAAAATTTAGGCTGCAGCATGAATAATTCTGTATGTAAGAAGTATGTTAAGTCACTACCAAGAGAGAACAGTTCTCAGCTGCCCACATCAGGATTCTGTTGATTCTTTAAACAGCCCCAACCCTTTTAAAAAAACAGACTCAGCTGTTTTAGTAAGATCATCTAAACTTGTAATTCATTTGACTAGCATGTAATTTTGAATTCCACCAACCAGTGTAAGGGAACTTACGTTACAGTAAGGAAAAGTTTGGACAAAAATGTTTGGCATTGGGAGCAGGGTAAAAAAACAAGACTATGCTTGTAAGGGAAGCTTGGCCCTCTGTCCACAGAAACCTTGAAAAACGGAATCTACTGGGGCGGCACCTGTGGCTCAAAGGAGTAGGGCGCCGGCCCCATATACTGGAGGTGGTGGGTTCAAACTGGCCCCGGGCCAAAAACTGCAAAAAAAAAAAGGAATCTACTACCATCTGCCTTGGTTAGTTTAAATGCTGACCTGTCTGGGTTATATGTGGGGCCCTTTTCACAGCTGAGTTCTTATGAGCCACCCAGCCCATGTGGGAAACAAGCAGACCTCCTTACTGCAGTGCAGACCACTCAAGCAAATTATCAAATAATGCCAGAGCAGCCGGAGAGAGAAGAAATTGCTAAAAGCAAACCAGCAGGGTACTTTGGTGATCAGCCCTGTGTTTATAGCCACTGACGTTTCCATGATGGTTTTCTCTTTGCACCGTTAACATCGTGAGATGTATTTTACATTCCAGACGAGAGCAGTATGACCTAGAGTGAAAAGGGAGAATATAAAATTACCAGTGGCTTGCTAAGGAAAAGTCTTTGTGTGTATTTGCCAGACAGATACTTGGGGAGAAAACTGAGAAGCCTAGGAGATCCCTAAAGCAACGTCGTTTTTATTCCAAGACTGGAGAATTATTTGTGTACCCGCCAGGGCCCCACATCACAGCATGTGAAAATATTTATATCCAGGGCAAATAAGAAGTTGCTCCCTTGACTGCCGGCCCGCAGTCTGCTGCGTGCGGAGTCACTGTTTTGGTCTTTTCCAGAATGTGACAATGACAGGAAGAGTCATAGTTCTCTTGAACATCAAGCAGGAGCTTTTATCTGTTTGTTTTTCCATGGAAAGTTCAAATCTTTGTTAACATCACTGTGAAAACGTATTTCTTCAGAAAAGATAAAACCCTCCAGCGGCTTTGTAATTTAAGATTAGTTTCCCCTTTAAAAAAAAAAAAAAAAGAAGAAGAAAGAAGAAGAACTTGAGACCCTGTGAGCCTCAACTCCAAAATATAAATCCTAGGGAACAATTTAGTGACTACAGCGTTGTCTCTGAGGAAAATTGGCTGTAGCCACTTGTAATACAGGATGCCTTAAAAGCTGGCTGGATCATTTGTTGAGTGCCTGTGGCGAGAACCACAGTCCCCTTCCTCCACGTGAGAGGGATGTCTGCTCTAGAATTCTCTAAAACTTTCCCCTGCGAGCCTCACTTTCTCGAGTGGAACAGTGATGTCCTGCTGCTACTGGACATGCTCTTGGTTTTTTCCTTCCATGGTTTCTAACTTCAGCTAAGTTCCATTATTGCCTTTTCAACTTTCACAAGCTCTCCCGGGAAAATTCTATTTGAGCTGGTTTCAGATACACTTAAGGCCTGAGAAAAATTAGTGCCTTTTATTTGGTTTTGGGCAGTGAGGAAA
Organism: Otolemur garnettii; assembly: GCF_000181295.1. Classification (NCBI taxonomy): domain Eukaryota; kingdom Metazoa; phylum Chordata; class Mammalia; order Primates; family Galagidae; genus Otolemur; species Otolemur garnettii. Next base: position 15,028,095 of record NW_003852406.1, read on the forward strand.
GATGATCGGTACTTGTTAGCCCCCTCTCCAACTGAATCAGATCCCAAACTTCATACAGACCAGGCTTTAATTTCCTTCAGGGCACAAAACCAGGAGACGATTTTCTCCATTTCAGTTTGGACAAGAAGGGAATTGATGTTTTTTCTTGAGGCTCACATAATGCTTTCCTAAAGTCGCCAATTTAAAACCTCAAGTTTTGAGTCTTGGGGCAACATTCCTTTATAATCAACACTGGAAGTTAGCTGGATCACCCTGTGGTCTGGATATGTTTATTGGGAAGTTCAGTGTTGTTTTGAGAAGCTTAGCATTTTTAAATCCCTTATCTCCTTGAATACACTCTTCATAGTGCATCCCCTTCTGAGGATGTTAGTTGAACACAGAGTCTGTGAAGTTGCGGGTAGACTGGATTGATTCTGTTGTCCTTGTTCATTTAGGTGACCTGGCTGCCCCATATTGCCCTACAAAGCAGTAATTAGAGTTACTATTTATCAGGTCCTTACTGCATGGTAGGTGCTGTGATGGGCGCTGTCCTGTCTCCCTTCACAACTATGGTCTGTGAGACGAGAATCATTTGTTCTTCCCCATTTCACAGATAAGCAAACTGAGGCTCAGGGAGCTAAAATTGCCCAGTAGCACACAACTGTAGTCATTACTACTATAGACGCTTTATATAACTTTTGGGATTAAGTGAATGTTTGGAGTGAGTCAGTTAACAAATATGTGGAACAGCCAGAATTCATACCCAAGTTCATTGGGCATCACCAACCTGGCTCTTTCTCCGCACTGAACTGACTCTTTTCCAACAGTAAGCATTCATATGGCACTCTGAGCTTTCTGAGATGTTGTCATGTCCATTTGGCCATCCCAGCAGCCTTGGGAAGTGTGTGGGGCAGGTTCTGTCCTATCTGGTGGGGGAAAGGGAACAAAGGCCTGAAGGTTAGTGGGCTCACCCAGAGAGTCAGGCGGCTGAGAAAGGGGAGAGTGGAAGCAAGGGAGAGAGGACTGCCCACATGGGTGAAAGATTGAGAGCCGGGCTGGGACCGGGCTGAAATCCCAAGATCCCGCCCCTTCCTCTTTGCTTCAGCCCTGCTAGCCCATGAAGTAACCGAGGGAAGCCTATCTCAATTTGTCCCCTGTAATAGCACATCCCACCTGCATGCTGTCGGAGTAGGATTATGTGGCCAAGCTTCTATGGCAGGGTTCTCAACCTTCCTAATGCCGCAACCCTTTAATACAGTTCCTCATTAACTGTAACCCTGACCCGGGGTCACCACAACATGAGGAACTGTATTAAAGGGTCACAGCATTATAAGAAGGTTGAGAACCACTGCTCTATGGGGTCTCCAGGGACCTAGAAGACAGTTGTGGGACCTGGCACAGAACCACCTGTGCCAGGTGGTTGCCGGTGCCCCGGCTTGACTGGGAATGCCCAGGTCCTTGGCGGCTGTTGCCTTGCTTAGTTTCATCACTTTGTTTTCTGGCGCTGACCTTCCTTGGAGCTTCCTAACTGGAATTTCATTTCTGAAGGCTACTGGGGCAGCTGCTCCATTGATCACTTGCAGGCTCCCTTGCTGCCTGCATCGTGTCACCTCCAAGAAAGGCACTGAGCAGGGCATTGGGTGTGTTTTTATAGCATAGGCTCCCTCCTCTTGGGGCGAGGGGCCTGTTAAGCTGAGCCTAGGAGTGTTGGTGAAGATGTGCCCTGCCATCGATCATGCCTTCCCCAGGTCTCAGTTTGCCACAGCTCGGGAGCAGATCCCTCTTCCCTCCTACCCCAGGGGAATTTAGAAGGCATGTGTTGGTCCCAGTGCCCTGCATTCTGCACACAGAAAGCTCAGGCTTGGGTCTCTGCAGGAGGAATGCCCCGAGAAGGCTTGTTTGAGATCCTCAGCCTTTTCTAGCAGGATGGTTTTATGCCATTTGAACCTTGACCCATGGAGGAGCTTTGGCTATTCTACACGTTTACTTTGAGTCTTACTTTTTAAACTTAACTATTCGTAAAACTGTTAGGAAAACCAGCCCCAGCCCTGCCCTTGCTCTCAACCTTTCACATGGGTGGGCAGCCGGAAAAATACTATTTGAGTGTGGTGTTGGCTGAGAGATAACCCTTTGCAGGGCACTGGTGCTTTGCGCTGGGTGGTTTTATACAAATCTCAGGCTGATGCTGTGTCCACCCCACCTACAGTGGTCAAGAGAGAGAAGACTCTCATGTGCTTTGTTTACACACATAACAGGATTTTCTCAGTGCTGTGCAAACACAGCAAAGACAGGAATGATTTGCTAAGGCCATAAGTGACCTTCATGACCTTTAAAACTCTGGTTCACTCTGTCTCATTGTTAATTTTTATTGAGCCAGGGGTTTAAATTTTAACTCAGAGGAAGAACATACTAATAACACATTATTTCTACTACCTACTGAGGCTCCACAAGAGATTTTATTTGGGGTGGGGAGGAATTGTTCTACTAAGTAGAAAAATTAGAGTGCTGTGCTCAGGATTAAAAAACTGAATTCTCATCTAGCTTTGCCAGGGCCCAGGTGTGTGCTCTTGGGCAGATCACATCACATCACTTCTCGGGGCCTCAGTCTCTTCATCTGTAAAATGGGGGGTTGCCTTGGTAAGGTCTTTTTTACTTTAAAAAATTCTATAAATATTTCTTCCTCCATTTCCTCCATACCTAACTTTTCTAGCAGCTCTTTATCATTTAGAGATCTGTGGTTATCACTGACTTCAGAGCCCTTGAATACTTAGGGTTAAACTCTATGGACCTAGAATACGTCAAAGGCCAGGCTGAGTTTCCAACTTGAATGGGGCATCCCCTTGAGTCAGCTGGACCTTATTTTTAAGCTAACAAACTTGCCCTGCAAACAGTTCTATTTAAATGGCATTACAGCTGTGTGGGCTGAATTAGGGTGCTTTGCCCCTCTTATTGCTGCCCCAGTCGAGGCTTGTTTGCAGAGCTGCCCTGTTGTACAGTCCAGAAGTGCTGTTCATGTTTTCTACATGGAGCTGGTCAGCAGGACAGCCCTGCCTGACCATGAGGCTTGCACAGTGCCCAATGGATCATGCAAAAGACACCCACAAGATCAGAAGCTCACCTTTCTGGATCATGAGAATATCAATGGATTTAAAAGTTCTTTGGATCATAAAGAGTTAAGAGGAAGAAGTTTTGGGTCTCAGGAAGTGTTTCAATAATAGAAGAACAGCAGCAGCTTAAGGAGCTGCCCCTCATTCTCCAAAGTCCCATTCCTTATACCCAAACAAGATGACTTCAGAAGGTAACATCCAAGTGGCAAAATCTCCCAGGTTTTGTTCATAATACCTGAGATTTTTTAATAAACACTCTTGATAGACGCTAGCAGGTAAGCTGTAGCTTCTAGGTCACATAGATTCTTCAGAATAACACTGACTTATGCTTGAAGTTTGGGGATTTTGTTTTTAGTTGTATACCTGGGTTGGAGGGCAGATTATTGATCAGACCAAAATAAAGATTGACGTGAAACAGGATCAGAGGAGTGCAAACTTGGGGGAGGCGGAAGTGGTATTACACCTTAATCAGACAGGTGGCAGCTTAGCCTTAGTGGACCTCATTTGGTTTGTCTCAGGCCAAGCACCTTTTATAATCACACATCCCAGGGGACATTAAAAGAACGTGTGCCCACTGAGCTTTTAGCTTTAAAAATGGATCTTTTAAAGCAAATCTCAAAGCTTACCTTATAGAAAGGCACTCTGGGCTCAGAGTGGTCACTCACCTGTGGTACAGCTGAGGAATGGGGTGCTTCGGTTGGTAAACATCAGTTTTGCAAGAACCTAAATATTTAAAAATATGCTCAATATTCCAATTACATTTTGAACTTCTAATTACCTTCTGGGGCTGTAGTGAGGAATAAATGAAACTAACCATATTCCCTGCTTGGAGGAAGTCTTGACACGCGGTAGGGGCTCACTAAATGCTTGTTGAATGAATAACATAATTATCCAGAGAGTTCAGTTCATCTTGTTAGCATACTTACCTGGGGGCATGAGAAGCAGATAAGCTATAAACCAGAAAAGGTACCAAATACCAGGAGGTGGAGTGCCAAGACCTGAGATACAGGCTGGCTTAGTGGGAACTGTGGGCATTTTATAGTCTCTAAAAAGGGAAGCAAAATCAACCAAATTCCATACTTCACCAAACACAGATTCCCAGCAAGAGTGGAATTTTCCTAGCCAGGCCCCCATAGGACGCAGGGGAAATTTTCCACATAGGGAAGATCTCGACGGCAGGGTCCATCACACCTCTCCTCCCCCGTCCCGGGCTTGCCTCTGCAGATCGGCTTCCAGATTCGCACGCGCGTGCAGGACCTGGGCCACGGCTGCATCTTTCTGGTACAGAAGGCGGGGGCCCTCCAGGTGTGCCCCACGGATAGCTACACCAAGAGGGAGCTGATTGAGTGTGCCCGTGCTGTCACAGAGAAGGTAAGGAGCAGCCCTTGGGTCAGAGTAAGCCACGTTAACCCGCACAGGTACTCAGTCACCTGCTGCGATCAGGGACAAAGCAGGCAATTGTGCTGAACCCAGCCAACACAGCCCTCTCACCCTCCTCTCACAACCCAGGCTGTCCAGGGATGGGTGTATCAAGGAGCAATCCCTAGGCACAGAGATTTGAGGCTGTGGGAGCGACTGTCCCACAAAGGTCAGGCCCTGGCATCGCCACCCTTAAAGGGCTCTCCTGTGGACAGATGGGGTCAAAATCGCCATCAGCAGCCAGGAGCCGCTCCCCGGATCCTCTTTGACGCTACTCGTGCTCTGATCTTCCTTCTCAGGGAGGCACCTCGGTGCTCAGGGCTGAGTCAGAAGGACTAGAAATTCCTTTCGTGTCACCTTTGAACTTCACAGATGGGACGGTGATGTGGGGGAGGGTAGGGGACTGGGGCAGTTGCGGGGCCCCTTTGTGAGGAGCAGGAGCTTGTGCTGGGCGTCCTCACTAATGGTGTAGCGAACTGGGCTCTAAGATCTGAGCCAGGTCACTTTAGCTTTCCACGCCTCAATGAGATAAAAATATATAATACCGGCTCACAGGATTGGGAAGATTAAACGTAGCAATACGGGCAAAGCTGCTTGGCGCTGCGTCAGATACGTAGTTAAACATTTAATACCTACTAGCTGCTGTTTCCTGTAAACTTTCCTCCCAAACTCTCTTTTCCTGGGCAGATTTCCCCTGGTTGACAGTCATACTCTGAACACCCCTTCATTCCCAAGCTGCTCTCTCATTGTCCCCAGCACACGAACCTCATGCTTTGCTTGTGTCTGAGTCATTTTTCAGCCAGCTCTTCTGCAGGCGCAGGGGGAAGCCCCTGGGCCCGGATGGCCCTTCCCTCACCCTTCACTCAGTTCGTAGGACATAGAGCCCTGTACTGTTGAGACACTTGGCAATAGGACTCAAGGGACAGGCAGGGGAAGCTCCCACCACAGAGGCCACTCTATCCGTGGCCCCTCACCAAGGTCAAGCCGTGGTGGTCTGGCCTTCTCCTGCAGCCCACAGGCCCATCCGGCCTCCCCAGAGTAAGGAAATAAATCTCTCAGCTGGAGGAAGGCATTTTCCCTCCCTTGAAAGCCCTCCCTTGTTACTGAGGTCACTCTCGCCAAGTTCCCCGGAGAAGACCCTGTAGCGGGAGCAGGAGGGAGGAGGGTCCAGGCTGCCCAGTACAGGCGTGGCTGGATAGCACCATCTTCCTGAGCTGGCCTTGACCTTGTTACCTGGCACAGCAGCAAGTCCCTGGTTTAGGCTGCCCAGACAAGGGTGTCCTAAAAGGACCCGGGTGGCGGTGTGTGTGTGTGTGTGTGTGTGTGTGTGGCTGGCTCTTAGACTTTTCAACTGCTCCCTGCTATGTGTCCCAGCCCCCTCATCCCTGCCTGTGTGCCTGCGTCTGGCATGTCCTGAGGTGGGTGTACAGCGCACTGCCACGAGCTCCTGACTAGGTTGCCTGTGTCCTCAGCCCCTAGTGACTAGTAGGTGCTCAGTGAATGCCCGTCACTTGCACACCTCTCTAGAGGGTGAGATGCTGTTTCCAGACTCTCTTTTCTTTCACCCTGGCCAAAGAATGTCTTATACTCCCCTTCCCCGACAGACTTCTAGTTATACTTGTCTCCGGCTTTGTCACCCTTGCTCTGAAGGTCCTTTCCAGAAAGTGATGCTTCATTCCCAGGCCAGCCACAGGCCAGTCCGGCTCATCTTTTCCTGGTGGAACCTAGTAGCATGTATTTATTTTTTTTTCCTCATCATATATCATTTTATTGAGGTTTAATTTATGTAAAATAAAATATACAGTTAAGATGTATAGTTCTCAGCCCAGGTGACTCCCACCCTAATTAAGACATGAAACATTTTAATTCCGTCCACATGAGCAGCCACTGATCTTTTTGAGCTGAGTTTTCCCTGCTCTAGGAACTCTCACAGATGGAATCACATAGTATGTAGCCTCGTGAGTCTTTTTGTACCACATGATGTTTTTAAACTCCATCTGTGAGGTGTCTGCCTGCCTCTAGGGTTCTCCGGGAGTCATCACACGTGACCTTGCACATCTAGTGTCTCTCCCTACTTTGCAGAAGTGAACAAATACATTGGAAGGGAAGTTTGGGGCACCGACCTGGGATTCTAAAATGGAATAGAGGCAGGAGATGTTGGGGTCTTGGCAGCAGCCCAAGTGGACTAGTCTATGGCCAAGGAAGACATCTGCAGGGACCTCAACAATGGGGTACAGGCTGAGTTGGTATGAGGGTGCCTGGTGATCTCTATAAACGCAGACTATGGGATGGGTATTGCTGGGGGTTCTGGGTTGTGTGTCCCTATCTCCCCAGGAGGGACTGGTCCTGACCCCAACCCTCTGGCACCAGCTGCTGTTGGGCTTGTGGGCTTTGATGGACATCCTTGCATTTTGCTTTCTTCAGTTTCACTCTGTGGTTCTTGAACCAGACCCTCAGTGCTGTTGGATGTATGTCTATTTTTGAGGCCATCTCTTTATGAAGGCCGGGGTTTGGGTGCTGGTTCTTATTGAGCAAGACACTCAAAGCTTCCAGTTGCTTCTCAGTGAACACCGTTGTCTCCTGTATGTGTGTATCCGGGATTTGTCTTTTGGAAGCCCCTCCGAGCCTGACATCTTCTGATCCAGATGTGCTCCCCTGATCAGGTCTGGTGATGAGTGACACAGTAGCATTTTGAGGAGGGTCAGGCACGTGAGGAAGAGAAACAGTGCCTTACATGTTGGCTTTGTTTTCTTGTTTATGAGGCCAGGAGAGGCTGGAATGCACTGCCCCTGGTGTGAGGGGCTGGTGTACCCCTGAACTACAGTGGCCAGGAGTGTTGCAGCCTGGCTTTGGAATGTGGTGGGTACTTAGGAAGCAGTACCTGAATCCTTCCTGCCAAGCCATGTCCGTTTCTGCAAAGATCTGAGAGACACAGAAGGCAGAGAGTATCTCAAACTGAGCCTCTGAACTGGTGCTGTAACTCCCCTGCCCTGGCCAGCATGTTTGAAGAAATGTACATAAAAAACATTTTCAGACTCTGGTGGCGCCTGTGGCTTAGTGAGTAGGGTGCGGGCCCCATATACCAAGGGTGGCGGGTTCAAACCCCGCCCCAGCCAAACTGCAACAAAAAAATAGGCAGGCGTTGTGGCGGGCGCCTGTAGTCCGAGCTACCTGGGAGGCTGAGGCAAGAGAATTGCCTAAACCCAGGAGTTGGAGGTTGCTGTAAGCTGTGTGACACCACGGTACTCTACCAAGGGCAATAAAGTGAGACTCTGTCTCTAAAAAAAAAAAAAAAAAACCCTTTCCCCAAAACATTTTCAGACTCTTCTTTGGGTCTGCCATGGTCGAGGATGGCAGCTTTGTGCACACAGATTAATACAGGGCTCTTGGCCTCAAAGAGCCTCCAGCCACTCGCCTGACACACACTGTTTCTAACCTTGGTGCTCTGGGTCATCCTGAGGGCACAGATGGTGTTGTAGAATCCTAGGAGGCAGGGCTGTCCCTGAAAAAGGGGGATTGTAGCAGAATCCAGACCCAGTGGGTGTGTTTGGAGAGACCAGCAGCTGGCTGTGTGGTTAGGAAGGGAGCTCAGTGCCTTTCAAAAGCCAGGAGAGATTTGTAAGCAGGTGTGTCCTAGGAAAGTGTCTGTAGAATCAGTGAGGGTCTAACAAAGGGGCTGGGGGGTGGGTGGGCAGCGTAGGGCTTCCAACATGGAAAACACTGGGGTGAACCCCTTCGCCAACTCGCTGGACCCTCCAGTCCCTGGTATTTGGTGGTGGATTATGGCTCACAGGAGCATTGCAAATGGACAGGTCATATACATTGATGCCCTCTGAACTCCAGTCCCTCTGCCCTCCACCCTGGAGAATTTCTGATCATGAGGCAGCCAAGTGAAGGAGCAGGGAGTGTCAGCCAGGGGTCTGTTCCTAGCAAAAATCTAATAAGGGGATGGAATGGCCACACCTTTCACAGGAGCCTCATCCTTTACCCCACTTTGTGGTTCCAGAAACATGATAGTAATTAAATAAATAATAGCATCTGCCCTTTTCTCACCACTTGCTACATACATTTTTTTTCCTACTTAATCTCCCTACAACCCTAATAGGTGAGAAGTATTAATAACAGCCCATTTTAAAGATAAGAAAACTGAGGTCACGTGACCTGTAAATGGCAAAGCTGATATTCAGACCAAGGCTATTAACTCCAAGTGTGTGGGCTTTTAACCCCTCAGCTTCACTGACTCCAAGGAGTGAGAATTTAGTGTTTTCAGAGAAAACACACTGGGGTCATCTTTTCTCCATTTCCCGGGTCCCCCTTACATTCCCTTTCTTCCTGTAGGTGTCCTTGGTGCTCTCAGCTCTCCAGGCTGGGAATAAGGGAACCCAGGCATGCATCACAGCTGCCACGGCCGTGTCTGGGATCATCGCAGACCTGGACACCACCATCATGTTTGCGACGGCAGGGACACTGAATGCTGAGAACAGCGAGACCTTTGCAGATCACAGGTAACTGGAGGAAAGTGGGGTTCAGGCTAACCTCCTGAAACTCACACTCAACTTTGGAGACACTGCCTGGGAGCCAGAAATGTGGTTAAATGTTTTGATTTCAACAAGATGCTCAAGTGGAGAAAGGGAACCACACAATCAAAATATGCCCCTTTGCCAACTGTAAACATGGGGTTGTGTTTGAACTTTGTCTTTGACAGCCCTGAGGACAGCCTTTTGATCTCTCCTTTTCCAAGCTGGAGAGCTGTTCCCCTGGCTGCTCACCCACCCCAGCAGGATCGGGAGTGGCAGAGGCAGGCGTGTTCAGATGTTATTGTTTGGGGGGAATTGGGACTGAAAGCCTGCTCTCTGCCGGGCTTTCACTGAGAACACAGTTCTTTAGCTCTTCAGAAGGCTGGTACTAGAGATTCCTCATTTGCTGCTGGGGATCCCCAAATCTTCACCATGGGCCCAATACCTTTCTTCTTCTCCATTTGGCAGGCTGGCCTGGGGAGGAGATTCCCAGGGCTCTGTCCCTTTCAGAGCCTAGCACCTTGGGCTCTGATCCCTGGACTAAGTGCCCCAACCCATGTGTCTTCACAGCTCACTGTGAAGCTGCCAAGTGTTTTAAAGGGTAGTAGAAGCTGCAGGAAAGAAGCTGACCTGTCATTTAACTGTAGGCAGGGACAGGGAGCCAAACTGCAGGGCCTGTTGCAGACGTTTGCATAGCTACCAGCTCTGAAAATGCTGGTTTGCCCCATTTTGCATACATGGGAGGGATTTCTTTTCTTCCTAACTGTCTGTAATCACATTTTGTCCTTTGTCTCCCCTCCTCCCCACCCCCTCAGGGAGAACATTCTGAAGACAGCCAAGGCCTTGGTGGAAGACACGAAGCTGCTCGTGTCTGGGGCTGCGTCCACTCCAGACAAGCTGGCCCAGGCGGCCCAGTCCTCGGCAGCCACCATCACTCAGCTGGCCGAGGTGGTCAAGCTGGGAGCAGCCAGCCTGGGCTCCAATGACCCTGAGACCCAGGTATGAGCAGGGCCTGGGGAGTGCATCCTCCTCGTCTTCTCACCAGAGCTGTACAGCAGGCCTCAGACGAGGCCTAAGGCAGGGAGGGCAGGAATTCGTGCGTGAGTGCCTCTGCTGTGAGAAGCTGGCAGTTAACCACACTGATGGAGAGTGGCTGGGACCGGGGATTAAGCTGACAGACTGGAGAGGAGTGTAGAAGGAAGACCCAGCCAGGCCTGGGGAAAAACTGGAGGAGGAGTCTAGAGGGTCCCACCTGCAGGTCGCAGTGGCCATTGGTGGAGCTTCCCCGAGGGTCGGGAGGAAGGCGAGTCAGTTGGGGCATGTGCCAGAGATACACACAGGTGAGACTTGGAGTGGGCCTGAGTCTGAGTCTGCTCAGGCACAGGGCTGTGGGTTCAGGGACTATTGCCATAAAGCTAGTGACAGCCACAAGACAAGAAAAGCTTGGGCTGAGAGAAGAAGGGCCAGGGCAGAACCCGAGGAATCCAGCATCTAGAACAGAGTTACAACAGCAAATGAGAGGCAGCAGCGGCTGGTGGAAGGAGCAGCCGGGGCGAGACGTTAGGAGGAGGGAGCGTTCCAACCCATCACACACGGCGAGAGGCAAGAAAAATGACAGCCTGGGGACTGGCCATTGGCCCTAGTGCCACTGAGGCAGGGCAGCCACCAGATGGGAGTGGAGGAATGAACTCTGTGTGTCTGGATGACCCCTGTGAAAGATTTGGCTCCGCAGGGTAGGGAAGGGCTCTGGGCCTTTGGATTTGCTGTGGTTTTAGCCGTTCTGTTGAAATGACCTGCCTTGCGGCTCCTCTCCCCACCCAGACCATAGCTCCTCAGGGACCGTCCCCATGGTTCACTCACCTGTGAAACCTGCATACCCAGCACTGCCCGGCCACATAGTGGATACTCAAGACATCGGTTCAGCTGTTGCATTAACAGCCAACCAGGGTCATCAGTGAACAGATACTGCCCATACCCAGAGTGCAAAACTCAAAAATCCCCCAGTTCTGTCTATTCCCAGCACCATCAAATAGTAAAAACATCAGTTTCCATACTCAGTAAACTAGTCTGTTTGGACAGAGCTGGATAGAAACTCCCTACCATTCCGTGCCCAGGGGGACGGCAGTGACGCTGGTTAACATGAGGCCAGCTCTGTTCCTTGAGGGCCTCCCCGAGGAAACATTCCTTGTGTTCCTGTTTTATCCCTTCTGCTGGATTTCTCTCTGATAGCATCAGAGTTCAGACTGGCTGCCTTTTGGAATTCTAAGCATTCTCAGAAATCCCTGCCTGCAGGATTGTTTTTACCCCCGTGGAGGAAGGAAACACTTGAAAACGTGTCCCCGGACTTGGAACCGGGTATCAAAAGCACTTTCTGCTAGCCCTGTTCAACTTCAAGAGAAGTGAATTGGCCAGGGGGGATTTAAATCTTTTAACACAGAGAAATGTATTGAATTGCTATTGAATCTTTATTTATTTTTTTTTTTTTGCAGTTTTTGGCCGGGGCTGGGTTTGAACCTGCCACCTCCGGCATATGGGGCCGGCACCCTACTCCTTTGAGCCACAGGCACCGCCGTGTTGAATCTTCTTTTTTTAGTCATTACTATTATAATTTGTCATCATGCACAAAAGTAGAGAAAAATCATAAAACTCCTGTGTCACTAACTACCTCTCAGCTTCAATGATTGTCACCATTCACCTTTCTTTTCCATTCATCCTCTGTCCCCCACTTTTATTTTTACTAGTATTATTATAGTAAAAAACATTTTAACCAGGGATCTACCTTCTTAACATGCCAAGTGTGCAGTACAGTGTGGTAAGCTACAGACACAATGTGCTATTATAGCAGATCTCTAGAACTTACCCTGCTTAGCCAGATTTTTACTCTCTGACGAGCAGCATCTCTGGTAGCACCGGTTTGCTGCTCTGATTCTGTGAGTTTGACCACATCAGATGTCTCATTTAGTGGAACCATGCAGTCTTTGTCCTCCTGTGACTGGCTTATTTCACTTACTGTAATGTCCTCAAGGCTTCTTTCACATTCTCACAAATGGCAAAATTATCTTCTTTTTTAGAAGGGCATAAACATTCTATTAAATACATTCAGGGAGTGGTAATACTCCGTTGCATTTACCCCATTTTCTTTATCCGTTCATCCAGCCATGGCCATTACGTTGTTGCCCCATTTTGGCTATTGTGAACGGTGCTGCTGGGAACATGGTGCTAAAATCTTGAGATCCTGCTTTCAGTTCTTTCGAATGAATATCTAGAAGAGGGATTGCTGGATCATGCAGTGGTTTTAGTTTTAGTTTTTTTACTGTCTCCCGTAGCAGCCACACCGTTTTCCATTCCCACTAAGAGCACAAGGGTCTCGCTTTCTCTGCATCCTCCCCAACACTTGTCTGCTTTGGTAATGGCCCTTTTAACAGGGGTGACAGGATATCTCGTGGTGGTTTTGATTTGCATTTCCCTGCCGACTGGAGTCACGGCGCTTCTTTGCATATACCTGTTGGCCATTTGTGTTGGCCTTTTTGGAGAAGTGTCTATTCTTGTCCTTTACCCATATTTTTATTGGATTAATTTTCGCTTTTTGCTATTGCTATAAGATCTTAACTCCCAAATTGTTTAAATATCCAGAAGCATCAACTTCTAACGACATCTCAATAATAAAATCGTCCCCTTAGGAAAATGTCCCTACGTGTTGGGGAGTTGTCCCGTGATAGGATGGGACAGCATGTCAGGGTGTTGTGGATGCTGGTGGCAGAGCCTGGCTCCCTGTGCCTGTGTCTTCTTGCTGCCCGCCTTCCCCTCTGTGATCTTAGTTATGTCACGCCTCATGAGCACCATTGTGCTCCCCACCTGTTTTGTGGGTCCAGAAGACTGGCCACAGCTCCCTGTGCCATGGGGGCTAGAGGGGGAGAGGGCTGGACACCAGAGCAGTGCTGTGCTTACAGCTATCCGGGGTTCCTGTGTTTTCACGGCTGTCATCTCATTCTTTATCCCTGCAGTACTCATTCTACTGCAGGTGGAATTCCACAGAGTGTACCTTAGCATGCAGGCTGCACGGCCCTTTGGATCACAGTGATCACTATTTGAATTGCTACTCCCCCACCCCAGGCTCTGGGAGTGTGGACATAAGGATTTTGTAGTTTCCCTCAGGCAGGCAGCAGTGAGGATTAGACGACATAGCGTGTGTAGGGTGCTTGCCTCAGTGCCTGGAACACTGCCCTCAATAAAGGGAAGGTGCTGTAGAAGTAGGAGTTGTTGGCCGGGTGTGGTGGATCATGCCTGTAACCCTAGCACTCTGGGAGTCTGAGATAGGCCCATCACTTGAGCTCAGGAATTCCAGACAAGCCAGAGCAAGACTGAGACCCCATCTCTACTAAAAATAGAAAAGCTTGGCTCGGGCACCCATAGCACAGCGCCAGCCACATTCACTGAGGCTGGTGGGTTCAAATCTGGCCCGGGCCAGCTAAAAATAATGACAGCTGCAACAAAAAATAGCCTAGCATTGTGGCAGGTGCCTTTAGTCCCAGCTACTTGGGAGGCTGAGGCAAAAGAATCGCTTAAGCCCAAGAGTTTGAGGTTGCTGTGAGCTTTGATGCCCTAGCACTCTACCGAGGGTGACAAAGTGAGACTCTGTCTCAAAAAAAAAAAAAAAAAAGAAAGAACGAAAAGAAAAAGAAAAGCTATCCATGCACTGTGGCAGGTGTCTGTAGTCCCAGCTACTTGGGAGGCTGAAGCAGGAGGATCGCTGGAGCCTAGTTTGAGGTTGCTATGAGCTAGGCTGATATAGCACTCTACATTAGGGCAACAGAGTGAGAGTCTGTCTTAATAAAAAAAAATAGGAGTAGGAGTTGTTATCGGGGCTACTACACTGAGAACACACAAGCACAATGCCCAACGGTGTGTCATTCCCACCCATGGCAGGTGCGTCTGATTCAGAGCCCAGCACACTGAAAAGACAGCTCATGTCTGTGTGAAATTAGGAAAACAAACATTCAGGTGGGGACACACCTGTGTCTTCATTCCACAAGCATTTACTAAGTGTCTGCTGTGTGCCAGTGTGCGTTCCGAGTGTGAAATAAAACAGACTTCCTGGCCAAGCCTCCCGGAGCTTGCGTGCCAGTTGGGGCAGAACACAGATGAGTGAAGGTGAATAATGACAAAGTAACTCCACAGACAGAGAAGTGCTGTTGATAAAAGAGCAGTCTGACTGCATTTCTGTATTGGGGGTGAGTCTGTATCTGAAAGGGTCAGGAAGTTCTCTGCAGACAAGCCAGATGAGCTCCAGGTGGAGAGGGGGACAAGTGCAGAGGCCTGGAACAGGAATGAGTCAGGATTTTCCATAAGGAATGCAAAGCCATGTGCCCACAGCACGCTGAGTAGGCAGAGGCCCTTGCAGGCCGAGAGCAAGCTTGGGGTTCTCACTGTTTATGGCGCCGGTTGGCGGGTTACTGGCATTGCCTCTCAGGCGTCTGCAGCAACTCGTCTACCAAGCGGAGGTGAGGAGATTGCAGACATGCTGTGCATTTAGACTCAAGTTCTCTGTTCTAGCCCAGCGTCAGCCTCCCCTGGGAAGCACTTGAAAGTCCAGACCCTGGGCCAGGCAGTGTGGCTCACACCTGTAATCCTAGCACCCTGGGAGGCCAAGGCAGGTGAATTACTTGAGCTCAGGAGTTCAAGACCAGCCTGAGCAAGAGCAAGACCCCCTCTCTAAAAATAGCTGGTGTTGTGGCAGGCACTTTGTAGTTCCAGGTACTCAAGAGGCTGAGGCAAGAGGATAGGTTGAGGTTGATGTGAGCTATGATGCCATGGCACTCGACCAGGGTGACAGAGTAAGAGTCTGTCTCCAAAAAAAAAAAAATCCAGACCCTGTATCAGAAATCTCCAAGGGTGGCTTCTTCCATGCTGCAGGCATTCGAGCTGCCAGTGTAGAAACTTGTTCTTGACTCGGCGCCTGTGGCTTAAGCAGCTAAGGTGCCAG
>NW_003852406.1:15043228-15078383 GCF_000181295.1 Otolemur garnettii
TACTTGGGAGGCTGAGGCAGGAGACTCGCTTGAGCCCAGGAGTTGGAGGTTGCTGTGAGCGTGATGCCATGGCACTCTACCCAGGGGGATATCTTGAGGTTCCATCTCAAAAAAAAATAAAAAAGAAACTTTTTCTTATTGCCCCTGCCCCAGGCTGCCCTCGGGCTGTGTGTCCTTGGTGCAGTCAGTAGGTGACTGCTGAGTGCCTGCTCACCTGGGCCCATGTTCTTTCAGGTGGTGTTGATCAACGCCATCAAAGACGTGGCCAAGGCCCTTTCTGATCTCATCGGAGCTACCAAGGGAGCTGCCAGCAAGCCGGCCGACGACCCCTCCATGTACCAGCTCAAGGGCGCTGCCAAGGTAGAGTGCGACTCCAGCTAGGGACAAGCGGACTCAGGAGCACTGGGGGGACATCTACCCAGAGCTGAGGGAGAAGGGACTGGCCCTCAGACAGATGCCCTATTTTCTCTCTTCCTGTCCAGGTGATGGTGACCAATGTCACCTCCCTCCTCAAGACGGTAAAGGCGGTGGAAGATGAGGCCACTCGGGGCACCAGGGCCCTTGAAGCCACGATTGAATACATAAAGCAGGAGCTCACGGTAAGGAGCCAGCGGCCACCCCCTCAGGCACCAGGGTTCCAAAGCTGACCCACTGCTGACCCCTCTGGGACTTTTTGCACAATGAGGTGTTACCCAGAACACCTGCGCTAAGGAGGCCCACTCACCTGCCTGCCGGTAGCCTTGTCTTATTGAGGGCTGTGTCACTGAGTTTGGCTAGGATTCATTTGTAATTGTAATCCAGAAATTAATGGATTATGACTTTGAGCTATTTGGGCTTAATTAATTCCACTAAAAGTATGACACCAAAGCATTACAGAAGATTCCTGGTGAAAGGGAAAGTCAGTATGACGGTTCCCATTTGCTCCAAGTTAGATCCGAGGTACAGTGTACAGCCTCTCTTGATCCACGTTGCTGCTGGCAGTGGCTTGGCAGTGGCTCACACTGCTGTCTGCACATGGGGAATTTGAAGTCTGAGATTCACCATTGTAAGAGCACGGACGCTCACAACTGAGATACCTCCCTTTGAGATCCAGCCCCCTGTTCAAGTCCTCCATCTGAGAGAAATTGCCCTGATTCTTTTTCTGCCTTGTTCCAGCACTGTGGAGTGAGGACACCCTGTTGTTGCTGTGATACGGGTGTTAGCTTCTGTTCTTGTGAGCCCTACAAATAGAAATATGCTGAAAATTAGTGGTTTCAAACTGAACTTTCCTTTTAATAGGAATAGGAGGTCTGATCACAGATCCAACTTTCTGGGGGATCTGTAGGGGGCGGGGGGAGAAAGAAGGTGTCCCTGCCTTTACTGCCAGTGTCCTGAGCCTTTAAAGGGCCACCTGTGAGGGCGACCTGAGGGCCAGCACCAGAGTTGTCAATAGAGCACGTCCACTGGGCTTTCTGACCCAGTCTTGGTTCTCTTGTCATGTCTTTAATATTAAAGCTGGCCTTGGGTGGTATGTGCTTAGTTCACACTTTAAAGAAGAAACTAGAAAAATACAGGAGCAAGTGAAAAACTGGTAAAGCAGCCTGGGAGTTTGCTACCGAAAGTCTGCACCTGGGTTCTGACACGCATGGGCAATGGAAGAGATCTGAAATTCAGAGCTATCCGACAGAAAAGTCATATTCTAAGTATACCAGTATGATTTAAAATTCACCCAGATTATGGGTTTCAGTGGAGTGTATCTGCCATGAGGGCCACATTAGTGTGAACTCTGCACTGTTGTAGGAAAATGGAGAATTAAAACAGACACTTACACCAACAATATAAGGAAGGAACCTTTAATTGCCCGTGAGAACTCAGGTGCCTCAAGGCATGAAATGCTTAGCTCTGGGGAACAGTTTTTTCCAGACTTTTTTATACCTTTTTTTTTTCAATTCAATATCAGCTACTCAATTAGGGCTACAGATGTTAGAAACCAGGGAATTGTTATTAGTTACAGAGTGTTTTTTTTTCTTTTGCTTTTCAAAGTTATTTTAGCTGGTGTAAAGTTTGTTCTTCTCCTTGGAGGAGGAGTCCTTCTGCGGCTGCCTGCAGCTTTCTCAGGATCACTAAGAAGTCTAAGATTTATTTCTCCTTCCTCATTCCCCCTTTTCAGACCCCATCAATCAAGAATGGGGTCTCATCTCAATCATGATTGGTATCCACAGCTACTTGATAATATCACTGAGCCTTGAACACTTTGCCTGTGTTCTCTTTTATCATAATTACAGAGACTGTGCCTTTGAGGAATTGAACAAAGATAGGTAATAAGCCAGGCAAAAGCAAACATTCTCTAATTATAAAAAGAAAACCTATAATCATAGTTTCAAATCCTCCTAGTTTAGAAAATCATCTACCAAATAAGGAATCTGGGTTAAATTCATTTCACACTTGTATAGGTCCATGAGCTATTTTAGTTGGCCTTTTAGTTGTATCTTCAGTTACTTGTCCATCATCATCAATCTATAAGCAACTGTTAAATTGAACTTCTCACACACTCCTCCTTCAGCTGCTAGAAGGTAGTCTAGGGCCAATGAACTTTGGTAGATAGCACTTCTCATTTGGGTTTATTTATGGGCTAGTAGGGTTAAGGCTTGCTGGTCTCATTTGTTATTATTTCTAAAACTGCTTGTAATTGGATAATCCAGTTTAACATATATTGGGGTTCTAATCCCCGTGACTCATTCTCAGCCCAGGTGGCTGGACCATAATATTGGATTATTCCCTGGGAGGCCATCCGTTGTCTCTCCCATCTCCTGTTATCACATCATGCTTTTTTGTCTTTTCAGTTTAGAAGTATAAACTAGAAAACCTGACAGTTCTCCAGTCTCTAGGGGCGGTAGGAAGAAGGAAGATTTGATTGTACCTATTATATAGCTCCTGTACCATCTATCAGGAAGCTTAATGTAGGCCGAGTGTCTGCACATCCAGTAGAGACCTGGCGGAGCTGCCCAGTTTGATCCCCAGATAGCCCCAAGCAGCTTTGAGCTTTGGGAATCTACTCAGGGTTAAGTCCAGTTATGTCCTTGCTCCATCAGGAGCCAATACCTGATATTGGGTGTTATCATATATGCAACTTCCTTCACATTTTCCTGCAACAGCTTTCGAGGGTGGAGCTGGGATTCAAGGTCCTGGGCTATTTAATCACAGCTACCCATTTGTAAGGGCAGTGATGTTTGGCACTGGGTGGCCTGCCATGGGGGTGCCAACTGGGTCTTCCCTTCTGCATCAGGGAAGCCCTTCCCTGCTGGAATATGGTGGCCTGGGGGTGAGGGCAGGGCAGCCTCACCTAGGACGGGGTCCTCAGGTACGGGGACAGATGCATTTAGCACACAGGGCACCCACCATTCACGTTAGACAAGAGAGGTGGGCTCGATGCAGATACAGCTGACTTGACCAACAGGTGGAACTTTAAAGTGAGATATTGATTTACCATGGTTAATTTATTTCAGCTTCTCTAAAGGGAGGGCGAGTTGTTAAATAATTCACAGTGTCACCATGGTGCCTTCGACCTGAACACCTCTGCACAATTATGCAGTTCTATTTGTAAGACAGGCTAAGAATAGAAGGAACTGATGCTTCATTTCCCCCAGCCTCACACCCCTTAGAGAGAGAGAGGTGAGTCCAGAGTGAGAGCCACATCAGTCCTGCCCTGAAACTGGCCCTGGGACTGCAGGATTTCTGGAAACTGCTGAAGCACCAGCAGAGGTAGAGGAAGAGAGCTAGGAGGCCCCACACACCCTCCCCCAGGGTGGGTAGCGCGTATAAGTATGAGGAGTTGATTCCTGCAGACCATCATGTTAGCGCCATAGACACCCCCACCCTATGGTCCCCATGAGTGCTGAGTGGAGGTGTGAGCTCGTCCATGCCAGAGACTTGAAAGCCAGAATGATATTACTGTGCTCAAATTAAATTTCTTAATTTCCTCCCGTTTGACATTTTCCCCCAGTTGCTGGCTCGGTTTTCAGACGTTGAGCTACAGCCCGGTTGGAGAAGGGTAAATTATTTTTGTCTTTTCCTTTCTGATTCTTTTCATCTCTCTGTCACTGACTTGTAGGTGTTCCAGTCAAAAGAGGTACCTGAAAAGACATCGTCACCTGAAGAATCGATAAGGATGACGAAAGGCATCACCATGGCAACAGCCAAAGCCGTGGCGGCTGGGAACTCGTGTAGACAGGAGGACGTGATTGCCACTGCCAATCTGAGCCGGAAAGCCGTGTCAGATATGTTGACGGCTTGCAAGGTAAAGGCCTGGGCATTTTTTGGATGGATAGATAGTTCTCTGTCACGATTGAGGTGTCTGGTGTCACCTGGAGAAGGGGAGGGCTGGACTGTGTAGAGTGGGCTAGTGGGATACCTTAGACTTTGTAATGAAAATGCACGCTGAGGACAGCAGAGGCATGAGCCTGTGAGAGATGGTTCTCTAAGGCAGTTTTGGGGGAAAGGATGGAGTCGGCCCTGCTGCCCTAAGCCTCCCCTTGTTGTCAAGTCTCCATAAACGGGCAGGAAGCCTTCTTCCAGAGTACGTGGTTGCGGCCTCTCAGAGAGCAGTGAGCAGGAACTGTAGCACTTTGTTCCAGGTCCCCCCAGTGGAAACTCCTTTGCCTTTCTGCCTGGGCCCCTGCATTGTGCGCTAGGAAGAGTGTCACTATCACTGGTAAGAAAGTGAGTTAGAGAAACAAAGCAGGACTTGGGGTGATACCGTTTTGCTACCAGGCATCTTGGAGAAACTCTTCAGCTCTTGAGCAGATAACTGCAGCAGCCACCCTGCACCTTGCCTAGTGAGGGACCCGTGGACACCTGAACCCCATGACTTTACTTCCTTTTATCTGTTAAGAAAGTGACCCACAAGAGCCCCTTGTGACATGACGTCTCACTGAGCACCCCCAGGCCACACCCTTGTGCTTTGCTCCAGGGACTCTGGCTTCTATAGGGGGATTGGTTGACGCCCCCAGCCCTGGTGAGTGAGGGTGAGATTCACCAGGGAAGTTGAAGACCAGGTTTTACAGCTTGGGGCCTGAGGGAACAGAGCCACACTTTGCACTGACTGGAGTTCTGCTGGGCTGCAGCTGCAACGTCTGGGGTGGGCTGGAAAGACAAGGGCAGAGATAGGGCAACTTCCCTGAAGGATAGGAGATGCTCCGTCAGAGGGGTCAGACTCCCTCCTAAGGCCCAAGGATGTGCTGTTTTGGTGTGCTCAATGGAATCTGCCCATCAAAAATGGTAACTTCCAAAGGGATTATGATCTCAATCAAAGGGTAGTATTTACCTGGCAAGATGTGGCCCATATGCTCACGCGGCACCTCATAGATTTGGAGAGGCCATCACATACCATCATTTGGTCTCAGGTGACAAAGGCAACAGGAATTTTTCCAATTTTTCAGATGATGAAATGAGTTCAGAAGGGATGAAGGGGCCTGACCAAGGTCACACCCCATTTACTATCAGAACCAGAAAGAAAACCAGCTCTTCTGATTCCACAGCTGGTCTCCCTGGGCCTCCCAGCCCTTGATGCTTAATGCTGCTGTGGCTGATGAGTGACAGACACTTTTGTCACCATGTTACAGATGTGGAAAGGGGAAATTGAACACAAGAAAGATAATGATTAAATGGAATCCAGCTCAGATTTTTAGTCTCTTTTGATGGGCCCCTATTTTCAGGGGAAGAGACGGAATAGAGATGTGTGGGTGCTGTTTGCCCATCCTCAGCTCATCTGTTCTTGTGCCCTGTGACCACCTTAGCTTTGCAGGACAAAAATAGCAGGCAGACAACCACAAGAAGCCTGTATGTTGGCTACATGCACCGCAGCAGACTTGAGGGCAGGGCCCTCTGCTATGAGCCCTGAGATTTTTGGTAGAATGGGCTTACCTAGTGAACTTAGTGATTTACTTACGGATATTTCTTTTGGTCTCCTGTATTCCTCACTCCTTTGCCAAAGGAAATGAGGCAGCCACCCAGAAAGGGTGTGCATACAATCAGACATGTACAGAAAACCAGGGGTATTGGGAGTGGGTCAAGAAGAAAGCCCTATATGCCAAGAAGGGCTGAGTTTCGCTGTTTGAACATCGCCTTTGGGCTGAGCAGGGTAGCTGGGGCGAACATGGAGGCACAGTACTACACAGTGGCTCATCTTACCAGAATGAGTGGATCATGCTAAATCCTTACACAGGAAGAAAGATTTACACAAACCCTAAGTTGATTCTCATGTGTATTTCTTTCTGGATTTACTTTCATGTGCCTCTGTTTATGCTAGATACAATTTTATATCTACTATGATATTATGTGCCCATTTCTGTGTTGCTATGAGTCATAAGTGCTGACTTTTTTTTTCTTTTTTGAGACAGAGTGTCACTCTATTGCCCTGGGTGGGTAACCATGGCATCATCATAGTTCACAGCAAGCTCAGTCTTGGGCTTAAGAGATCCTCCTGCCTCAGCATCCTGAGTAACTGGGACTATAGGCACCCACCACAATGCCCAGCTAGTTTTTCTATTTTTAGTAGAGATGGGGTCTCACTCTTGCTCAGGCTGGTCTTGAACTCCTGAGCTCAACGAATCCACTCACCTCAGCCTCCCAGAGTGCTAGGATTACAAGCATGAGCCACCATGTCCCCTTAGCACTGACTTTTTAATGACTACAAAATATTGGGAATATTATCAGATATTTAGGTTGTCTGCATTTTTTTTAATCACAAACTTTACTGCAATAAACATCTTTGGACATATCTGGGTTTTGGGGTTTTTTTTTCCTGTGCTGTGGCTATTTCCTTAGGCCCACAGGAGTAGAATTAGTGGGTCTAATGAATGGTATTAGGCCAGATTGCCCTCCCAGAGAGTTCTGCCAAGTTACAGAGCTGCCAGCAGTGGACAAGAACACCTTTCCCACAACCTCACATGAGGGCCTGGCATAGAACCTACTAGAAGTGGCATTGACTTTGTCTCCTGCAGTCATGTCTAGACAGGCAGACATGGGGCTCCCTGCTCATAGTTGGAGGCACACAGTCACAAGTGTGAATGAAAAGTGATAGTGGTTAGTAGCATGGCTCTCAGTTCCTGCCTCTGAGCCCATTAGTCCTCAGAGGAGTAAAACTGGGCCTGTCACGCGCAGATTAGCCCCACTTCTTCCTGGGTTGGGGCAGGTCGGGGGGAGCCTGCAGGTGCCCACCAGCACCTTGTGCTCCTTGGAGGCTGGTCAGGATCCCCCTTAGGATAAAGCCTTGACTTTTCATCCTAATGTATGATTTGTATTTGTCCTGGTAAGGGATTTCTGCATGGTTTTCTACATTATGTAGTCCCATAAACTCCTCAAGTTCTTTTCAGATGAAGCTATAGGAGGAAGAATGGGTAGGATTGCCAGTTTTAGCAAAAAAAAAAAAAAAGTAGGATATCCCCTACTTTAGCTAAAACTTTTTTCATTGTTGTCGGGTGGCACCTGTGGCTCAGTGGTAGGACGCTGGCCCCATATACTGAGGGTGGTGGGTTCGAACCCGGCCCCGGCCAAAATGCAACAATAAAAGAAATAGCTGGGCATTGTGATGGGCACCTGTAGTCCCAGCTACTCCGGAGGCTGAGGCAAGAGAATCACCTAAGCCTAAGAGCTGGAGGTTGCTGTGAGCTGTGACGCCATGGCACTCTACCAAGGGCGATAAACTAAGACTCTATCTCTAAAAAAAAACAAACTTTTTTTATTGTTTATCCCAAATTTAAATTTAACCAGGTGTGTTTTATCTGGCAGCCCTGTGAATGGGTGTGCCATCAGAAATGATGTGTCAGGAATGACTGCACTGGGAAGGGCAGGAGTGTGAGAAGAAAAGCGTAGGATGCCGTGTCAACCACGTGCCCTGGTTTGCTTATCTAGACTGTTGTGTGATGTGAAATGGGCGATGGTGCCTCTGAGAGTCCAGGGAGCTCATCACTCTCCAGAGGTTCCCAGGAGCCCAAGGGCTTTAGCCAGTGAACAGAGAGGGGTCTACAGGACTCCTGATATTGCTGAAGAGAGGCCAGCTGACCCCGGGTCAGTATGTCTCCTGCCATGAGTCCTAATCACGAATCATTCCTGGACTTTTTAGTGCATGTGGAGTTTTTTACATGGCAAAAAAATGGTGGGAAAGGGATGACCAGAGACCATATTCATCTGGCCCCAGGGCACCCACAAAGTAAATACACACACACACACACACACACACACACACACACACACACATACACACAGTGTCAGAAGGTACTGAGGAGAGGGCTGGAGAGCAAAGTCCCCTGTGTCTGGGCCCAGGGCTGCCCAGCACTGCTAGGTGGATAACTTGTCAGCTGGCTCTTCTGTTTCCAGATGTCGACATTCTTTTCTTTCTCCAGCAAGCGTCCTTCCACCCTGATGTCAGTGACGAGGTGCGAGCCAGAGCCTTGCGATTTGGGACAGAGTGCACCCTCGGCTATCTGGACCTTCTGGAGCACGTCTTGGTGGTGAGGAGGCGTGTGGGGCAGGGCGGGGCCAGGGAGTAGCTGTGTGTCACTCTCACTGCCCTGGCTGATGTTCACGCAGACCATCCTTTCCTCAGGAAAACCCCTCTTAGACCATTGTCCAAGAGGGACACTTGTGAGGCAGGGGCTCGATTGAGCTGAAGGGCCTTCCACAATGCCCGGATCCAGCTCACGGAGCTGAAAGCTCCGTCTGGGGGAGTTTGCAGTGAGAATCCAGGAAAGCCTGGTTTTCTCTTAGACCAAAAAGGCAAGATTAGCACGTGGGAGGAGAAAGAGGAACGGGCAGAGTTAGGGGCAAAGCGGGTGTGTGGCCAGCACCAGCCCTGAGAAGGTATCAGGAGGTCTTGTTATGAAAACCCCAGCTCATCCTTGGAGGATGAAGATGACAGAGGTTTCTGATAGAGCCACACCAGCCTCCCTGACAAGTGAGATGCTACAAGTGACCCACTAACCTCTCACAATGTCCTTTCATCTTTCAATTAATGGCTTAGGCTGCATTGAGCATGACTCCCCAAGACTGGTGTGCCCAGAACAGGGCTGGGTTAAGGAAGCAGAAACGGAGGACACTGGGCAGTGGGTGTGGTGGTGATGACTGGTGGCCTGCCCATGTAGGAGCCTCAGGTTTGTGCAAACTCCTTGTTCCTAGGGTGGCTTTGCTCCCTAGGGACCTTAGGAGCCAAACAGAGATCCAAGAAGTATGTACAGTGTGCTTCTGCCTCTGTGGAGCCTTGGAGCCATGTTTAGCGTTCAGGAAGGTCTGGTGCAGGCCCTGAACTCGGGGCCACCTCCAGAAGAGAGTTAATGGTATCTCTCCTCCCAACAAAGCTAAACAAAGAGATCTGGAAGGCCACCTTCAGGCAAGTCATGTCCTGGAAGGGGGCTGTCAAGCCTCGAATTAGCTGGAAATTCTGAATTTTTCTTATTTTGTCCTCAGGCAGCCGTGTGAGGCTAGCAGGTCAGAGGAATAACCCAAGGCCCAAGGAAGTTTGTCCCTTGGTTGAGTTCACCCAGCTACTCGGCAGTAAACCTGGAACTAAATCATTGTCTTGATCTTTCCAGCTCTGTGCTCATTCTAGAATTTCACTACCCTCTTATCAAAAATAAATTATTTTCTGGTCTTAAACCCTTTAGATCAGTTAAGGGATCATATTTTTCTTCTCCATCGAGGTAGCTGTGGTCCATGCTGAGTGTAGCAGAGTCGCCCATCTGGGATTACTAACAGGCTCCTTGTTAATGGAGATCAGTGTGTCATACCTGGGCCGGCCAGGGTTCACAGGCGTGAGCCCCTGTGGCCACACTGGCAAGACTGATTGGCAGGTGTCCAGTCTGAGAACGTGCCTAGCAGGAATTCAGGTTAAGAAGACTAAAATCAGTAGGGTATCATTTTCTTTATGGAGCAGTGTACATGGGACTTTGTTGTAACTGAGAATTGGCCAGTATAATGGAAGCAGTAGGTTTAGAAGCTTTCAGTTCAAATCCTGGTTCTGCCACATACATAGCTCTGTGACCACTGTCGTACCTGGGCTTTAGTTTCCTCAGATGTCAGTGAAGTAGTTTATTAAGGATGAAATGAGCATGTCTGGAAACCCAGCGCTGTGGGGCCAGGACCCTGTGCTGGGTCCTTCATTGACATCAGCTGCCTGGAAGATGCCGTGTCTGACTTGAGGCCGGTCCGGGCTTGTAGCATCACTGCCCTCTCTGCTTCCTAAGTGAGAGATTCCCCCCATGCCCTGTTTCTCCGTATTTTCTCTCATGCTTTTGTTTTTGTCTTGTTTATTTTGGTGGAGGTGAGGAGATGCAGAGATACTGTTATTTTAGTTCCCTCACTTTTCCCCTCGTCTGGTTCTTGGTTGAACTGTATCTTCTCAGCACCTGTGTCTATCTGCACAGCTCTGGATGACTCACATGGCATCCGTGGGGCCAGGCCCTGCACACCTGAGCCGCAGATTGGTGACACACCTTTGCTCTTGGTGAGTCATTTAACAAGAGTGCCGCTGTGCAGGTACCCACCTCCAGCTTCATCACTGACATACCCACAAGCCTGGGTGGAAAGGGAGCCCCAGTAGATGGCCAGTGGCGTGAAGGGTCCCCGTTCATTCTCCAGCAGAAAGACAGTGGCAGCTGAAGGTTAGAAGGAAGGAGAGTGACCATCACACTTGTTCGCAGGGCCTGGGCAAGGATGGGTGTTCTAGTCTCCTTCTCCCATGAGAGAAACTTCTCCTTAAGACAAGTCTCTCTCATGGGAGAAGGGAAGGAGGACCCCGGCAGGACCCCTCCCTGACCTCATGCCAACTTTAAACGCTGTCCCAATATCCAGGAGCAAGTTGTTGTATCTGCCAAAGTGCTTGCTCTCTCCTCACCCACTCTTCTCCCATGCCTGGTTTTTGTGAGCAAATTAAGACAAGGCATTCTTGTTTATGTGGAGGGCTGCATTCCAAGGGGGGTGGGCTGATGGTTGGCCTCTCCACCTGAGAGGTGGCCCAAGGGGGCCAGGGTCTTTGCAAACACTACAGGAGGTCTCGGGACAGTCCCAGGCCACACATTCAGAGACCCCTGTGTAACATCCCTTGATTGCTATGTCAGGCATCAGCTCTGATGTCATCAGCAGCTTTTGCCATAGCAGGAAGACGTGCACTTGCCATAGGGAGACCTGGCACCCCATGAAATTTAGGAGGCTTCATCTGGGAAGTGCTCGTGGCGGCTAAAGGTTAAAAGGAAGGAGAGTGACCATCACACTTGTTCCCAGGGCCTGGGCAAGGATGGGTTGTGCTTGATGGCCAGACATGCCCCTCTTGTCACTATTCATATTTTAGTAGATTGGTTTTCTGTTACGGAGTTGTCCTTATGTTTAATACTGTAGAAATAGGACTCTTAGGTGTTGCAAACTTGAGTGGTTCATGTTTTTGTTAAAAGCCAGCCGCCTGAGTTTCTCTTCATCTTTCTATACAGTTACTGTCATTGTGGTCCATCGTTATGGCAGAAATATATAAATGTCCTCTGTCTTCAAAGTTGTTTAAAGCTTGATGGTAGCTGGTATTAAAAGGAAATCACTAATAGAAAAGCTAAATGATAGTAACAGTAAAAATACTTCTATAAAGTAAAGAGAATTCATTTTATCTTTTTCATTAAGGTTTCTTTCCCCTTAAGGGTGACAAATGCCAGTGACTCCATCTTCCAAGGATGTGAATGAAATAGCATCGTATATTTATTTGTTCATGTATTAATTTTGTTCTCAGATAGACACACTCTTTGAAGGGTATTTTCTTTTTTTTTTTTTTTAATGGTGACATACTTTATGTTTCTATTTATTATAGCAAATGACAAAATTATAGAAATGGAGAACAAATCAGTGGCATCAGGGATAAACGGAGTCAGGCAGGAGGACAAAATACAGGACCTTGTGGTGATGAGTCCTTGTGAAGAGTATTTTCTAATAAAGAATATATGGGAGGAAAACAAGCCTCTGTTTCTAGGGAATTATCCAAATAAATGAAAGATATAAGTTCCTGACTTAAAATTGTAGAATCCTGGGTGACAGTCTCCTGTCCCCTAAGTTGGGGTGGTATTTGTTGATGTCTTATGTCTGCTGCTAAAAATAAGCTCACATTTCACATCATTAGCCCTAACTCAGCAGTTCTCAACTGTATTAAAGGGCCGTGGCATTAGGAAGGTTGAGAACCACTGCCCTATCTCCTCCAAAGCAGATCTTAAAGAAGTCTGGACTAAAATGACTCTAAGAGCAAGGAAGACTGTTTGACTCTGAAAGGCTGGTGAGTCACAAGACAGGCCCAGTGCTGTGTGGAGACCCAGGGAGAAATGAGATGATTAGAATAATCAAACACGGGAAGCAGTGTTCATTTTCAGAAGGAATTCTAACTGAAAAGAACAGCTACATTGCTAATCTAGAGAAGAGGTCAGAATTTTGTTGACATTCTCTTTGGGACAGAAGAAAAGAATACAATTGACTCTTGAACAACTCAGGGGTTACGGCTGCTGACCCCTGCATACAGTCAAAAATCTGAATGGGGCTTTCAACAACCCCCCAAACTTGACTGCTTTTGGAACCTGCTATTATCCAGAAGACTTACTGATAACATAAAGTCAGTTAACACATATTTTGCATATTATGTGTATTATATACTATATTCCTTCAATAAAGTAAGCTATAGAAGAGAAAATATGTTCAAGACAATCAGAAGGAAGGAAAAAATATATATTTACTCTTCGTGAAGTACACGTGGATCGTCGTAAAGGGCTTCACTGTCGTCTTCTTGTTGAGTAGGCTCAGGAGAAGGAGGATAGGTTGGTCTTGCTGTCTCTAGTGAAGTTAGAGGTGGAATAAAATCCATGTATAAATGGGCCCACACAGTTCAAACCCGTGTTATTCAAGGGTCAGATATACTAAGATCATCTGTTTGTAGGTGATAGCTTTCAAAAAGCAGTAAGATAACTAGAGATGTGGACACACATGTACGCCCTGTCCCTCACCTCTGGCCTTTCAGATGACCATGGTATCTCTACTCTTCATCAAAAACCAACCCAAACCAGAACTGTAAGAGATCATAGGATAGTCTTCCTGGAATGCTTGAAAAATTGATCTTCTGTTCTTCATAGCTCAAAGAGAATTGATAGAGATTCCTAAAAGCTAAAGATAGGCCAGATAATTTTCCATATTTTACAAAAGGAGAAAAAGAAATTTCTAGAAATTAAGATTTAGAGAACGTATCTAGAAATCTTTAGAAGTACGTTGAGGCCACTTTCAGGTGGTAAAGGATCAGAATCCTCTTTACTGGGCTTTTCTTAAATTTAGGTATATGAAAATGTCGGTGCGCCTTTAGCCTTGTTCTGTTAAAGTAGCGTAAGCCAAGGATTCTTAGCCTTTCTTGGCTTGCTTATATATTTTAGTTTTATTTTGAAAAGACTTAAAAAATAGAGAAGATAGTATCAACATCCATGTGCTTCCATGTATAATCAACTAATTTTGTTAATTGACAGTTTGTCCTATTTGCTTCAGATGCTTATGTTTTAAAGAAACATAACTATAATAATTTTGTATCTCTTCCCAGTCCCATTCATTTTTCCTCTATGTACACACACATGACTGTCATGATTTTAACATTTTTTACTTTTTGAGGATCGTGGGTGCCTTTAAGTGGAAACCCCTGGGCCATTTCTGTCTCCCCCTACCCTTTTCAAAGACACATCAACACACAAAATGTTCCTTAGACTCCTAAGAGGAGTTCCAGCTCCCAAGCTTTGGTATTTAGAGACCCCTGCCTGGGGAAGCATTTTCTCTGGATAATCTAGTTATAGTTAGCTCTCTACAAGCATGGAGTCTAATTTGGACAGAGCCTGCTCCCTGCTGCCCTGAGAGCTCCCATCTGAGTGATGTCGGCCTCCTGCACTTGCTGTTCGCTGGTTCGGCATAGAGCATTTATATCACAGGACAAGAAGCAGCTATTTTGCCTCTGCAGCAACCACAGCTCCACAGTAGGAGGTCTTTGGCTGGGTTAAAATTACCCTCGCTTCCACTGGCAGAGCTTTAATTTGGATCTGCCTGTTGCCTGCTATTAGAAATCACGTTGACTTAATGGCAGAATAAAAATAGCGCTTCTTTCCTCTTGGCTTATCTCCAGCTAGGGTTCTTTAACATAAAACTGTCGCCTGCCTGAGAGGCCACGGTGTACACAGAAGTGGTACTTTCTTTTTCTACATCAAGGGCTCTTCTTTTTAGAGACAAAGTCTTTAATCATTCTATTTTGATGACTTAAGTAATTCTCCCTACCACACCTGTCCCTTTTTTGCCAGTGTTATTGAAGCATAACTATTATACATTGTTAAACAACGCATTTAATGCATAGAATTCCAGCATTCATCTGTAAAAGCATCCCCACAAAAATAATGAATGTCTCTATCACTCCTCAGAATTCCCAAGCAACTGCTGATCTGCTTTTCATTATTATAGACTTGTTTGCATTTTCTAGACTTTTCTATAAGTGGGATTATATTGTCCTCTCCTTTTTGTCTACTTTCAGCATCAGTATTTTTTATGGCTTTTCTTGTTGTGCCTATCAGTAACTTGTCCTCTCTCATTGCTGAGTCGTGTTCCAGTGTATGAATTTGCCAGAATGTGTTTATCTCCTTCACCTGTTGATAGACATTTATGTTGTTTCCCGATTTTAATTACTAAAAATAAAGCTTTAGAGAACAGTCATGTGTGTACAAGTCTTTGTGGCCATATGTATTCGTTTCTCTGGAGCAAATGCCCAGAACTAGAATCTTTCCATCATAGGGTAGATATATATTTAATTTTTTAGGAACCCACCAAACTGTTTTCCAAAGGGGTTGTAGTACTATTTTTCGTTTCCATCAGCAGTGAGAGTGTTCCAGTTGCTCTACCATCATCACTTGCCACCAGTCGGCAAGTCAGTCTTTTTAATTTTAGCCTTTTTAGTATATAGTGATATTTCATTGTGATTTTAATTTTTGTTGCTGGGGGGGTGGTAGTTTATTGTGTGTGGGGGGTGTTTTCTTTTTTTTTTTTTTTTGAGGTGGTCTTACTCTGTCACTGTGGGTAGAGTGCCATGGCATCATTGTAGCTAACAGCAACTTCAAACTCTTGGGCTCAAGGAATCCTCTTGCCTCAGCCTCCCTAGTAGCTGGGACTACAGACGCCCGCCAGTACACCCAGCTAGTTTTCCTATTTTTAGTAGAGACGGGTATCAGTCTGGCTCAGGCTGATCTCAACCCCCGAGCTCAAGCAATCCACCTGCATCAGCCTCCCAGAGTGCTAGGATTACAGGCATGAGCACACCACCACCCCACCCCACCACGCCTTAATTTCCATTGTTGGGTATCTTTTTTTGTTTGTTTTTATGTGCCTGTTTGCCTTCTGTATAGCCACTTTGGTGAAGTATCTTTTTAGATCTTTTGCGTATTTTTTATTGAGTGCTTTGTCTTATTGAGCTTTTAAAATTCTTTATGTTTTTTAGATACAAGTTCTTTGTCAGACTTTGTTCTGCAAATAGTTTCTCCCAGGGTGTGGCTTGCCTTTTCTTTCTCATAACAACGTCTTGCAAGGGCAAGGGAAGCAAATGTGTATTATTTAAAAACAAAACAAAACAAAACCTGGCACGGTCACTCCTGCCTGTAATTCTAGCTCTTTGGGAGGCCAAGGCAGAAGACTTGCTGGAGGCCAAGAGTTTGAAACCATCCTGAGCAACATGGTGAGACCCCCATCTCTACAAAAAATAGAAATAAAAGTCAGCTGGGCATGGTGCAAGCCTATGTTTCCAGCTGTTCAGGAGGCTAAGATGGGAGGATCACTTAAGCCCAGGAGTTTGAGGTTGCAGTGAACAATGATGACACTATTGCACTTTAACCTAGGTAGCAGAGCAAGCTCTGGGAAGGCAAGGGGAGGCAGGGGAAGGGGCAGTACTACAGAGCTTTGAGGAGAAAAAAAAATGTGTGGGTAGAACTTGGATAAAAGATCTCTCTCACCTTTCTCCTTCACGAAAGAGATCCACTTCTAAGCCTTTGGAAGGCCTCTAAACTTTCTCTTTGTTCTTCCTAAGTAAAATCTCTTTGTTCCCTGGGGGGGGGGGGGCTTGAATAAATACTAGTATTCGGTATTTTACTTTAGTAAAACCAAAATACATCTTTTATACCTCAGGTGTTAAGCACTTAGGATGAACTGATGTAAAACATTTAGGGTGAACTGAATATTTCTGTTTGCAAAGGTCATCGCAGCTTCTGTTCATCTCTCATTCGAATGCTGTGCTGATTATCTTCTCAACACCTTTGTTGAGATATGTTTACATATAATAAAATTTATTCATTTAAAGTGTATAGTTATTGGTGTTTAGTATAACCAGAGTTGTGCAACTATCACACCTGATTTTAATACATATCCTTCACCCCAAGAAGGAAGCTTGTGTCCATTAGCAGCCACGCTTTACTCTCTCCACCCGCTGCTCCCTCGCCCTGGACACGATCTACTTGCCTTACACATTTGTTTATTCAGGACTTTTCATATAAATGGAATCCTACAACATGTGGTCTTTCATTACTGGCGTTTTTACTTAGCATAATGGTTTTAAAATCCATTCGTATTGTAGCATGTGTTAGTTCATTTTTTTTTTTTTGTCTGAATTCCATTGTGTGGTTAACAGTGTCTTGAAGATTAAAAGCTTTTAATTCTAATGAAGTCCAATTTATTGACTTTTTTTATAGGCGTGCTTTTGGTCATCTACTTAAGAATCTTTATCAAATGCAAGATCACTAGGATTGTTTTCCTGTATTTTTTTCTTTATAAAAGTTTTAATTCTTCTATTTAGGTTTATAATCCATTTCTGGTTAATTTACATGATGTGGTACAGGGAAAAGGGTGAAGGATCATTTTCTTACATACGGCCATTCAGTCGTTCCAGCACCATTTGTAGAAAAATTATCCTGTCTGCATTGAATTGAAGCTGCCTTAGCTCTGTTGTTGGAAATCACGTGACTATACGTGTGACTCTATTTCTGGGCCCCCTTTTGTGCTCCACTGATCTGTGTGTCTATATGTTATTAGTCTTGATTATTCATTGTCTCGGTTACTGCATCTTTATAAGTCTTGGAATCAGGTAGTTTAAGACTTCTAACTTTTGTTGTTTTTCAAAATGCTTTTGGCCGTGCTAGACCCTTTGCATTTCACATGCATTTTAAGATAATCTTACCGTCTTTTATTTTTTACAAAAACCTGTTGGGAGTTTGCTGGTGATTGTGCTGAACTTATAGATCAAAATGGAGACAATTGACATCTTAACAATATTGAGTCTCCTGATGCACAAACATAGTATATCTCTCCTTTATTTCTTTTAAAGGTCTTTAATATTCTTGAACAAGGTAGTTTTTAGTGTTCTGGTCTTATGTACCTGTTGTCAATTTTAACCCTAGGTATTTAATAATTTTGAAACTATTATAAACATTATGACTTTTTAAAATTTCAATTCTCAGTTTTTCATCACTAGTATATGGAAATGTAATGTCATTGATGTATATATGTTAACCTTAAATCCATGACTTGCTAAACTTATTAATTAGTTCTAGAATTTTTTTTTTATAAATTCTTTAGGATTTTCTATCTAGAGATGTCCAACCTGCCCATGGGCCACATACAGATTTTGTGAGGCCTTTTTTTCTCTTCTCTGTGGTGTTAAGTATTACAAAAAGTATGTACCACAGACTTTTTTTTTTTTTTTTTTTTTTGGCTAATCAGTGTTTGTGTGTGTTTGTGTATTTACTGTGTGGCCCAAAATAACTCTTATTCTCCCAATGTGTGGCAGAGGAAAAAAGCCTGGACACCCCTGAGGATACCCATGCCATCTATAAACTGTTCCCTTTATATCTGTGTGTCATTTATTTTTCTTGTCTTATGGCACTGGCTAGGAATTCTAGTACAATGTTGATGGAAGTCGTAGAATAAGCATTGCCCAATCATTCAGTCTTTTGCCATTAAATGTAAGTGTACCCACCATCCTTTTAACCCTTTATTTATTCACGTTGTGCTGGACACTGTAGAGAAACTACTTAAGAATGCCTGTGGACTGCTTAGCTGTTCAGACCCTGAGCTATAATTATTGATAACCTGGTGGCCTTACAGCATATATTGTTTCAGATAAAGATGGTACAAGCCTTTTTACAATTAATTAAGTGGTGGCAGATGCCACCATCTGAGTTTAGAGTAGTGGTTCACAACCATGGCTGCATATGAGAATCACCTGAGAGCTTCAAAAGATCCTGATGCTTGGGCCATACAGCAGAACACTTTCATCAGCAGCCCTTTATAGTATTAATTTATGTAATCGCACTACAACTGTATAAGGAAAGGACTTGTTATGCACATTTAATAATTAAGGAAACTGAGGCTTAAAGAAAGGATAGGTACTTACACACAAATACATTGGCATTGACCCCAGAACCTGCACGTACTAAATTGCCAGGCTGTATTAGAAAGTTAAAAGGATTCGCCACCGCCTCCCCCCCTTTCCCTCACCTCTCCGTGGTTCTAGTGTCCTTTTAAAACTGGTCTAAGAAGCTGTAGGATTTGTCCTGATAATGTGTTGGTCTGTTTTTCACTCATTCATTCTTTCATTAATTTGTTTACCCACTCATAGGTCTGTAATGAGCTTTTTTACTATCTATTTTTTGTTGAGACATAGTCTCACACTGTCACTAGACTGAAGTGCAGTGGCCTCGTTATAGCTCACAGCAATCTCAAACTCCTGGGCTCAAGTGATCCTCTTGCCTCAGCCTCCCAAGAAGCTGGGACTATATCAGTGGTTCTCAACCTGTGGGTCACAATCCCTTTGGGATCGAATGACATTTTCACAAGGGTCACCTAAATACATCCTGTATATCAATATTTACATTACGATTCATAACAGTAGCAAAATCACAGTTATGAAGTAGCAACAAAAATAATTTCGTGGTTGGGGGTCGCCACAACATGAGGAGCTATATTAAAGGGTTGTGGCATTAGGAAGATTGAGAACCACTGGACTATAGGCTCCCACCACCACTCTTGGCTAATTTTTCTATTTTTAATAGAGATGGAGTCTCACTCTAACTCAGGCTGGTCTAACTCCTGGCCTCAAGGGATCCTCCCACCTCGGCCTCCCAAAGTGCTATGATTATAAGAATGAGCCACTGTGCCTGGCCTGTACTGAGTTCTTAATATCTGCAGAGTGATATGTTTATATACAGGTCATAGAGTGAAAGATTGAGAACAGCAGAGCAGCCAGAATCATGGAACAATAGCTGACATGGAAATACTTTTTTTTTTTTTTTTTTTTTGAGACAGAGCCTCAAGCTGCCACCCTGGGTAGAGTGCTGTGGCATCACAGCACACAGCAACCTCCATCTCCTGGGCTCAAGCGATTCTCCTGCCTCCATCTCCCAAGTAGCTGGGACTACAGGTGCCGGCCACAACACCCAGCTATTTTTTGGTTGCAGCTGTCGTTGTTTAGCGGGCCCAGGCTGGATTCAAATCCGCCAGCTCAGGTGTATGTGGCTGGCACCTTAGCTGCTTCAGCCACAGGCGCTGAGCCCAGAAATACATTTTTTAAAGAATACAGGAGAAGGAAGGATGAGGATACAGGCATGTGAAGTAATGCTCAAAAATTACTGACTAATCAATTCAGAGTATGGCATAATGTCATCTGTATACTGGTGTGTCTACAACTGCTCACTGTGTAACCCATTAACTCCTCCAATCTAATTTTTTACTCAGTGTTTGTGTATGTACTGTGTGGCCCAAGTATATAGCCATGGTGCAGAGGGTTGGGCCTGGGGTCTTTTCTAAACTGAGCAAGGAGTTTCTGGCCAGGTGAAAAAAAGCTGTGGGATACCAAGAAGGAAAATAACATTTAATGAAAACCTGCCATGTTCCAAGCATCATGCGAGATGCTTCCCATATGCTATTCCATTTGATCTCTATGCCCACCCTAAGGAATAGGCATTATCCAAATTTTATCCCAGTTTTACAGACAAGAAAACAGATTCACAGATCAGCAACAGGTAAAGCTGGGATTGAGGACAGGTTTGTCCATTTTCAAAGCTAATGCCTTGTCCCTGTTCAGAGACTCCAAGATTGTGCAGAGACAGACAGCATTCATATTTTTCTCTTGACTTGCCATTTCTAAATCTGATGATTACCATTGTGAAATGTGGGGAAGAGATGGAAAAAAGAGTACTAGAAAAGGAATTTCAAAATTAGAAAGGAAGGCCAGGCATGGTGGCTCATGCCTATAATCTTAGCGCTCTGGGAGACCAAGGCAGAAGGATCCCTTGAGCTCACTTTGAGCCTGAGCAAGAGCAAGATCCTGTGTATACTAAAAATAGAAAAACTAGCCCGGTGCAGTGGTGGGTGCCTGTAGTCCCAGCTGCTTGGGAGGCTGAGGGAATAGGATCGCTTGAGCCTGAGAGTTTGAAGTTGCTATGAGCTATGATGATGCCCTAGCACTCTACCCAGGGCAACAGGGTGAGACTCTATTTCAACAACAACAAAAAAAGTAACAGCAACACCAAAAAAAAAAAAATTAGAAAGGCACAGGATGGTGTACATCAGAATTTAAACCGATGGTGGAAGACGGTGAGGAGCTCTCGTCCTGTTTTCTTAGCTCCATTCTCGGATGAATTTAAGATGAAATCAGCTGGGCATGTCCTTTAGTCAAATTGATATTAGGCATTTCATAAATTCATGGCTTTTTAAAATTCATCAGAAAACAAAAAGCAAGACACAATTTTAAAAACCTTTGAACTCGTTTAAAAAGAAAGTAAATCCTTAGGAGCTGCCCCTCCCGACAGGAGAAATTAAGGTCAAACTCTGGAAATGTTTTTTGTTTTTTTTCTTTTTGTCCAGAAACAACCTTCCCGATCAGTTAGTTGTTGCTCACTTGGGGATCTTGTCTCCAGGACCTGAGGGGTACAGGTGTTTTCTCTCATGCCCTGGCTGGCCCAAAGCATGAGTCTTTATTGTCCACTCAGAACGTTCTTGCATTTTGGGGGTAATTTTCGTGTGCTGGATGTATTGGTTTTATGTATAAATAAAGGACACATGAAGATCCAAATGAAGGGCTTCATCTCCTTCATGGTCTGGGGGAGCTGTGTCAGAAGGGACCGCAGAGGGGGCCTGGTTCCCAACTTGTCATTTCTCACGTGAAATGAGACTGAAACCCAGTGAGTCTTACGTGTTTTTCTCCAAGATTCTGAAATCACTTTGGACAGAGATGCCACTCACAACCAGGATGTGGGACTGCGCGTGTCCCAGGAATAGTGTGCTTCCTGTCACGACAGTTCCGCCTTCTTACGTGTGTGACTTGTTCTTCACCCGCAGGTTCTTCAGAAACCGACCCCGGAACTCAAGCACCAGCTGGCTGCTTTCTCCAAGCGAGTCGCCGGCGCGGTGACGGAGCTCATCCAGGCAGCAGAGGCCATGAAGGGTAGGTCCGATTCTCTCCTGTCCTCACGTCTTCCCACACGGCACCCCTCTGAAGCTGGGCTAGTACTGTGGACGGAGCAGAGGAAAAGCATGACCCACGCAGGACCTTTGCTGGCAAATGCAGCCAGACAGAAGAGTCCAGGGAGGTACTTTCCTAAAGCAAGCAGGTGTGGGATTTTAAAAGTCCCATCCTCCCTGCAGCCAGTCTTTTCTCTAGTCTTCGTATTAAGTTCTTGTACTTAAATGGTATAATCCATCTAGAACTATTCACTTCCCGCAAGAGTCTCCCCATGCTTTTTCATTCATCAGGGATATTTATCTCCATTCAAATAATACTTTATGAACGTAAAGATGATTTAGAAAACAGCGCTATCTGAGGATGTTGGTTGCACACCTCTTCATGCTTCATAGAAGCAGTCAGCTCATCAGGGAAAGGTTTGCTCACAGGTCTCCCTTCCTTTGAGTTGAGGTGAGTGGCCATTCCTCGAGTGTTCTGGAAGAAAAGAATGGCAAATCTCTGTGTGGTCTAGAGACTCCTGAGGATACGTATATTCCTGAACTTTAAGTTCAAAGTCAGAGTAAGGCTGAAGCCTCCGTCTATCAGATCTTCATTTTGGAAGCTGCTACTGCTCCCATGGTAGGACTGTACCCACTACTGACTTAGAGAGCAAGGATTAGCTCCCCCAAACCCCTACGTCCAGGGAACCTTTGTAAGAGCTGAGAGAAGGTCTCTTAGGACAGGGCAGACAGTCTGCTCGTGGGGCCCCCAAATGCAGATCCCACATATTGTTTGCTATTAAGGATTAAGCCAGTGCTCTGAGGTCTACAGCTACCGACAGTGATCTTCTTTCGGACCAATTTCAGGAACAGAGTGGGTGGATCCAGAAGACCCAACTGTGATTGCAGAAACAGAATTACTGGGGGCTGCAGCATCCATTGAGGCTGCTGCTAAGAAGTTAGAGCAACTGAAGCCAAGAGCAAAACCAAAAGTGAGTGTTCATCTGTGGCTGATTGTCTGACATCAGTAGGTCTCTCAGCAGGCGGCTGTGAATGGAGCTGGGTGTTCTGTAGGGAGCCTGTCTCCCTCCCCAGGGTGCCTGGTGTGCAGCAAACCTGTTTTACCTGCCCAGAGCCTTTTTACAAAGTATGGGGGAGAAACCAGCGGGAGAGGCTTTCAAGTTAACTGCACGGAAAAGTACCTCTGGGTGTCCAGAGGAAGAATTGGGGCAATTATAGTCTTGATTTAGTTCTATTATATAAAGCAGGTGTTAGATGCTTCCTGGCAAAAGTTCCTGTTACTGGATGTGAGATTGTTGGCCTCCAATTTTCTGGTTTCCATTATGCTTTTACAGAGAAATAGCAGTGCTGAGAGTCAACAGAGGGCATTGCGAGTCCCAGAGGTGCACCCATTTAAAGACTTTCAGTGTATGCTGGAGACTGGTTGGCTAGTGGGTTTTTTCCATCTGTATTTGTAATCTAGATACACGTTTAAAATTGAAGATCATGAGTATATGTTAGGAGACATAGCCATTTAAAGGAGAGAGATACTGCTAGGTTGGGTAGTAGGGAGGTCACTTTCTAAATAAAAGGATGTCAAGTTAGTGTGTCTCCAGGGCAAAGCCCCTGTAACCCTTCTTAAGCTGTGACCCCTCAGCCCACCTTCCATGGCATTATCAGCAGCAGGAAGGTAGTGGAACCAGAGGTGGCCCCTTAAGATTTTCTGGTTCATTCCTTAAAAAAAAAAAAAAAGGAATCCCTCCTACCCCAGTTAGGGTACATAAGTTTTTATATATATAGAAAGAGAGAGAGAGAAAAATATATGTATATGATTAAAGAATAGAGTTTGAGCACAGAATATACCAAATTGCCCAAAGGCATTCCTGGGCCAACATTGTGTGTAAAATATACCCAAGCACAAGCACTTGGGAGTCTGTTATGCTTGGGAACAAACCTTCAAGTTTTTAGAACCAATCTCCTAATGGTCCCTCTAGGCTTGGTAAAGACATCCAGTCAGTTTCTCAAAATGTAAGAGTTTTGGCTTCTGGTCTGGGAGTTTACCAGGGTGCTTCCTACCAGCCTCGAACCTGGAGGGCTAAGTTGCCTGGTAAGGTCAGAGGTTTTCTTCCAAACTTAGAAGCTGAGTGTGAATGTTGGGACAACTCCATTTTCTGGTTGTGTCGTTTCTTCTTTGTAACTCAAATTAATTGTGATCGGAAAATGTACTTTAAATGTAGGAATCAACCATTAACTAAGATTTAGAGGTTTGGTGCGTAATTTGTTCCTTATCTAACGGCAAAGCCATGTCAGTGACACTTTCAGTCTCCTGGGAAATTAGCCTGGTACTAATTGAGCATTAACATGTCACCGTATCCTAAGAGCCCCCTTCCAACTCCTCCTCTTTGTCTTCCTGCAGGGTCCTTCCAAGCTCTTGTCTGTCTCTGAGTCCTGGCTTCCCTCTGTCCAGTCATTTATTTACTTCATGATTCTTGATCGGAAAAACAAAATTATTAACGTTCCCGCCCTACGGGACTGTTAGAGCAATTGAGATGTTTTCAGAGCACAGTGCCAGACTTGCAGTAAGACTCAGTGAACGAGTCTATACCACCTTTATGGTCGTCATCGTGCGGTTAGGACTTTTATCCTAGGAGAATGCCTTCAATAAAAATTGTATTGTAGTCCCCACAAGAAAAGAAAAGCAAAAAGCTCCCAGTGATGCGATGCCAAGTGCATGACAGGCAGTCTGATGTACTTTACACGGATTAACTCATCTGATTCTTGCAAAAAGTCCGTTAGAATCAGACACTCCAAAAGGCCATTACCTTGCTGGGGTCAGGTCACCATGGCTGAGCTGAGAGGGGTGCATGTGAGCTCTGGGTGGCAATTTCAGTTCACACTAGTCCCCTTTTGCCCCCCACTGTCAGAGAAGGCTTGTCTAGTCCCACGAGGGCTGTTTGGGGTCTGCATGTGCCCATTGGGTGATTAATCCCACCACTGGAAATCTCTCCTGTGGGGGAGATCCAGGCAGGGAAGAAGGCTGTGTGCATGGGAGAGGCTGGTTCCTTGCAGTCTTGTCTGTAGTATGGAGAAGTTGGATCTTACATGAGTGTCGCCTTGAAGGAGTATCGTGTAGCTGCTGAAAATATGGTTGCTGGGAGTCTGTAGCACAGTGGTTCTCAACCCTCCTAATGCTGCCACCCTTAATACAGTTCCTTGTGTTGTGGTGACCCTCAAGCACAAAATTATTTTTGTTGCTACTTCGTAACTGTAATTTTGCTACTGTTATGAATCGTAATGTAAATATCTGCTATGCAGGATGCATTTTCATTGTTACAAAGGGGTCACAACCCCCAGTTGAGAACCACTGCTGTAGCATGAAGATTCTCATGATATGATGTGGGGGCAGATGGAGGATGCAGAATTATGAGCTCATTGTGATTACAACTCTAAAAAAATACTTTCATATGACAGTGGTATGTAGGGGCAGTACAAGAACGATGATGGAACTGGAGTGATGGAGGAGTCTGTTTTAAAAATAACAGCACTTTAAAGATTAATCACAACTGTTGAAGTGAGCCAGTGAGGACTCCCAACAGTACTCTAAGATCATTTACAGTGAGAATGTTTACAGGAAAGCTGAGGACTCCTTCAGTAAGGTCAAGGTTAACATAAATGATTTGAATCCTTTATTTGTGGGTACCCACCTTTCTCCCATC
Organism: Otolemur garnettii; assembly: GCF_000181295.1. Lineage (NCBI taxonomy): Eukaryota > Metazoa > Chordata > Mammalia > Primates > Galagidae > Otolemur > Otolemur garnettii. The sequence goes on from NW_003852406.1 coordinate 15,068,431, forward strand.
ATTTCAGGAAAGGTGTTGGGTACTTCTGGAATGTTTTATACATGGTGTGAAGTCTTTCTCTGCCTCATGATCAGAGGTTCCCTCTACATGGGTATTATCTAACAGTAAAAGAACTGTTTTGTTTAAGAAATCATCAACCCACACCATAGCTTTTGTATCTGTCTAGGGGGGAATCTACTTTGTGATAACTTCTGCATGAAATAAAATATCTTCCTCACCTTTATAAAGAATTGAATGTCTCCAGTTTAAAAAAAAAAACAATAGCAACAACAGTCTTGACACCAAAATCAACCAGGCTTTTGAGGTTCATTGCTTCTCTCCATCCTCCCCTATAACCTTAAAAAAAAAAAAAAAACCTCAAGATACTATAAATAAACAATTGCTATTACATCCCCATCCCCTTACAAGCACACGTGCCCTCAGTGTAAAATGAGTATGTCTTCTTTCTGTAACTGGGGAGCATTTACACGGCTTTGGAACAGTTTGGGGGAGGGAGGTGATGATTTTGTTTAAATTGCTCTGTTCACCACACTCTCAGGTTGCCTGTTTTAACAGGAGAATGGTCCATGGTTTATGACGATGATTCTGGTATATTCCCACCTCAAGCCCTTAAAATTTAAGTATCTCTTTTTACCCGGAGTTTCCCAGACAGGCACTACTGAATCCATTGTTCACTTAGGAAAATGGTGTAAGGGCAACATGAGAATGTCGCTGAGTGCTGGTGCATGTGCTGACAGTATTGCCGATGGCGCCGTTTCCACACCTGCAGACAGACCTGTGCTCCAAAGACAGGTATCGGAGTTGCTGCAATGGTGACCACCCCCTGCAGCTGTAACCTTCAATCCTGTGCCTGTTCTCGAGCTCAGTCAAACTTGGATGCCTTTTCTGCAGGCCTCTGTGTGATATGTTTGATATATTAGGTTGTTATTTAATCCAACTATATATCAAACATATTCCTACAGTGTCTTGCCCTGTCTCCGGGGGTTCCTAATAAAGTTTAGAAGGCAACAAGATAGAATATGTTAAAATCACAAGTAGATTTAGAAGATTGGACCACTCAGTACAAATCATTATGTTACATTTCATTTCTTCTTGTGGCATTGGAGATCTGTCATCAGGATGACTAGATTAGTTATTATAGAAACAAATTATGATTATTGATGTCTTGTAAGAGCTGGAGATATTTTTACAGCTCAGTTTTGTGCCGCGTTGAGCCCTGACTTGGTGGAAAAAAATGGAAAGTTCTAACCCATGTCTGTGATATGGGATGAAGTTAAGGATTATAACCTCTGAATACATACAGATTTATATTTTATTTCAGTTCGTTTTTATCCTGATCTTCCATTTAAAAGTCAGTAATTTTCACAATCAAGGTTTTAGCCAAAATTCAAGGGGCACAAATCAGTTATTTGTAACTTTCCTTCCCACTTACAGTACTAAAATGTATAAACCAAAGCAGTCATACCAAGTGTATGGACGGTGAGTCACTGGGTTCCCTTCCAACCCTGGTTAAGACTGAATATATCTCTCAAAGATAACGTAATGTGGACCATATTCTGTCTGTTGAATTTCCTGTTATAGGTTAACTTGTCAGCAAAGGCTGATAATGTTTAGAATAAACCAACAATCAGAAAGTAATTTCACAGCCTAATTGGAATTACTGAGACAGGAAGTTTGGGGTTATGGTGTAGAAAATATTTTTCTGGTATCTGACAGCTGCCTTTGGTTGTTTTGACCTCTTCCTCGTAGAAGGCCTGTGGAGTATGTGTGAGTTCATCCTGAGTTCTCTCAACAAAAGACTTTGTGAGCACTGTTTTCTGGAAAGAGAACTACTGTGCTCTTCATGCAGTGGTTTAAAGCGGTCAGTGTAGAAGTTTCCTCTGGCTATGTCTAGAATTCATCACCAGGTTGCTGACAGGTGAATGCATGGTGATGGGGTCACAGACAGCAGAAGGGGGATGTGTGATGTTGGAGTCCTGGACTCTGGAGTGATAAAGGGGAACCTGTCCATGTAAACATCCTCCACTGAGAGTGATCTGTGTGTGTCCGCAGGTGCTCTGCCAGGCAGATTAGATGCTGCCCAGATCACTCCCACCTTCACACAGCAAGACAACCTTGGTTTGGGTTTTGAGTCCAATTAAAGTTGTTTGACTAAAATGACAACTGGCTAGAAAAGAGATAGCAAGTTATTATGAGTAGAGAAAAACAGGTTAAGATGGTGACTCACACCTGTAATCCTAGCACTTTGAGAGGCCAAAGCAGGAGGATTGCTTCAGCCCAGGGGTTCAAGATCAGCCTGACCAACATAGCCAGACCCTGACTCTACAAAAAACAAGAAAAATTAGCCAGGTGTGGTGGCACATACTTGTACCGTGTTTCCCTGAAAGTAAGACACTGTCTTACTTTATTTTTTCTCAAGAAGACACACTAGGGCTTATTTTCAGGGGATGTCTTCCTCTCCACGCCAAGGAGAGGCATGGCCTGGCTATGCAGCGTATCTGTGATGGGCGTATCACATAGCCACACCCATCACTAGGTCTTATTATCGGGATAGGGCTTATATTTAACAAGGGCATAGAAATCCTGTGAGGGCTTATTTTGGGGGTAGGTCTTATTTGGGGGGAAACAGCAGTTCCAGCTACATAGGAGGCTGAGGCAGAAGGATCACTTGAGCTCAGGAGTTTGAGGCTTCAGTAAACTATGATGGCATCACTGCACTTTTGCCAGAGAGACAGAGTGAGGTGACGTCTCAAAAAAAAAGTTTTGAAAGTGTCTTCAGGTGAAGCCCATTTGTTTAAATTGACATGATTTTCTTGTTCCTTTCGGCAATTTTGTCTTTGGCCAACTTGCCCTCCTTGCTGGTTAATGCGGTGAATGGGAAGAGGCAGGCAGAGGCTCTGAGAGGAGGCAGTGCAGTCAGGGAGCTGTATGGCTGGTTCTGGGCTTTGAGCTCCTGTGCCTCTCAGGCCCAGACCAGGAGATGTGCAAGGTGGATGTGAAAAGCAAATGTGTGTGGAGAACTCGACCAGCGCACATTGCCAGGTGACCTCCCCGCCCACCCCACCCTGTGCAGACTGCAGGTCCTTTTCAGACCCTCCTTTAGACACAGAGGAAAGAGCTTAAGATCCAGCAAACTTAGCTGATTAAATCTTGAAGAGTTCTGTTCTCTTGTCTTTGTACCTCCTATGTACACATTCAGGAACCCCCCTCTTTTTTGAGGGCATGACATAATCTATAGGAATTATTATATCAAAAGGAACAGCAATTAAAAGGTCATTTCAGTGGTATTACTTGTCATTTTAACAACAGAAAACAGAGTAATAAAGCAATAGATACTGTGAGAAAACTACTCCCAAGACACTGATGGTGCAAGCTCGAACCTTTCCCAGAGGGAGCCACGTGCACATGCCTTTATTCCACATCTGGATGCAGAGGGTGGTCCCTCCCCAGGCCCAGGCACAACCGTCGGCTGGCGGTTTCTCTCTCTGTCTCCCACTTTGCCTGTTTAAGGTCTCCTGGAACTTTCCCTGAGACCTGGCGCACTCAGCAGGTCAGTTGTTCTAGGACGTTAAGAGTGGTGGTCCTAAAGCCAACCCATCCATGGGCCCTCCAGAAGAGAAGCTCATCTGGCTCTTACACAGTGTGGTCTTTGGATACAGGCTAAGGCTTCCCTCAAGGTGCCTCTCCGTTCAATACCAGAAGCAAGAAAAGGGAGGTGTGGCTGGCTGCTCCACCCAGGTTTCCAGCTGGCAGGAGAATGCCTCCCTCCTGCAGTCGGCCTTCATTTTTCCCTTAAGGTCATTTAAATTATGTGCAAAATGTTCACACTTCAAAATTTGTTTTAAGTTTCTGATGCACTAAGAGCTTGGTTGTGTTTTTTTTTGTTTTGAGACAGAGTCTCAAGCTGTCGCCCTGACTCAAGGTGCCCGCCACAACGCCCAGCTATTTTTTGTTGTTGTTGTTGTGGCAGTTGTCATCATTGTTTTAGCTGGCCCAGGCCAGGTTCGAAGCTGTGTTCAGTGGGTCGTGCCTGTAATCCTAACACTTTGGGAGGCTGAGGCAGGTGGATTGCTTGAGGGAGACCAACCTGAGCAAGAGTGAGACCCCCATCTCTACTGAAAGTAGAAAAACTAGTCTGGCGTCATGACAGGCACCAGTCGTCCCAGCTACTTGCAAGGCTAAGGCAAGAGGATCTCTTGAGCCAAGAGACTGGGGTTGGTGTGAGCTACAATGACACCACGATACTCTACCCAGGGCAACAGAATGAGATTCTGTCTCAAAAAAAAGAAAGAAGGTGGGGGAGGTGGAGAGAAGAGAAAGAAATCACAGTAGCTCTTGAGCGTCTAGTGTTAGTAAGCTGTGCATTACATAACTAATGTCAGATTAGGAGGGGGGGTAGGTTTAGAAGATGAATGAATCACTGCAAAGATTATGTTCTCAGAATCCATGAAAGGCTGAAAACCCAACTAAAAAATGAGGAAAAGCTACCCCCTTTCCATGTCCCCTTTCTCCTCTCCTCTTTGTACAACACTTCTCCCCACAACCATTTCTTCTTCCTGGGGCCCTCTAGCTTCTGAAACTTACACCTATCAGCACAAAAACAAGGATCTCAGGTACTGCCTCGATACGGGGAAACAGGTGGGAAGGGAACCAACCCAAAGCGCAGCTTCTCCCAAGAGGGATCCCAGCCGTTCGCTGACTTTTAAAAAGATGGGCTCTGCAGGAGGTCGGCAAGCAGGAAAAAAGAAATCAGCAAAAGAATGCTCAGACCTTTCTCAAAGATACCAAAAAGCCTGGGTGAAAATCAATCCATCCTCAGCTCGCGTCTGCCAGACAGTCCAGGAAGATAATTGCTAAGAGCTAGTGGAGACAGCCAATCCCCTTTGGGAATGGGGAAAAGGACGAAAGGAAGAGAAGATAGATTCAGACTCCAGGGCGGCAGCTAATGCCTTCCCAGGATTCTTACTTTGTATGTGTGTTAACCCTTCTTCCCAGCAGTCTTTTGTGAAGGATGCCTCTTAGGAAAACGCTGCTGTGTCTGCATTTGTATATGCACAACTGAGTGCCACAAACTGTGAATGCTGGTTGAGGGTCCCAAGTGGCATGTATAATTAACACCCCACAGCTGTGAGGTGAGTGGGGCAGGAACTTGCTCATAACTGTGCATCTGTCCAACATGGATCAGCAGTGGACATGTAATGACACGGATGCCTACTCTGTGTATTCCTCCTCTTCTTCACCATGTCCACTGTCCTCTGGATGGACTCTGGAACTTGGGAAACTCATTTTGAATTGATAGGTTCATTCAACAAATGTTGATCACATGGGCCTCTCTGCCTGAGTTTGCGCTAGAGAAACTTAAGTTGATTCAAACACAGTCTGGGCCCTGGTAAGGTTAAGTTAACTGATGTTTATTTTCCTTAGTCCAGGCTGGCATCTGCCAGGGAGTAGCCCCCAACCACCTGTATTAGAAATGAAGAGTCCCGAGCCCACCCCAGACCTACTGAAACAGAATCTGCCTGTTTAACCAGATCCTCGGGTGATACTGCAACAAGGGGCTATCAGTTTAGCCTTTTCAATAAAAACATTGTCTGAAGCTCCTTGCTTTTGCTTGATGCCAGTGGTTATAAAAAATATATAGGCCAGGCATGATGGCTCACACCTGTAGCCCCAGCATTTTGGGAGGCTGAGGCAGGAGGATCAGTTGAGCCCAGGAGTTTGAGGTTGCTGTGAGCTAGGTTGACACCACTATACTCTAGCCTGGGCAACAGAGTGAGACCTTGTCCCTTAAAAAAAAAAAAAAATAGAAGAAAAAAAGAGATATAAATAGCCACATGCATAGGATTCATCATAATCTTTAAAAGATCATTTTGACAATCTTAACAGCTCTTTATGTAATCTAATTGTTAAAAAGAAAAAAACTTACGGAGTGAGGATTTCATGGTCCTCAGCCTTCCATAAACCTCAGGGACAGATCTGACTGACCTTAGGTGGGGAAAATTGCTCAGCTCAAGGTCTTACAGCACTGAGCCACCCAGCATCTGTGATGAGGACAGGAGGCTGACATCTGTGAGAGGGGCCTGGCTGCCACAAGTCCAGCCCCACCCATGGTCCTCTTAGTCTCCCCAAAGCCCCGGGAGATTGTTCTGTCAACAAACAGAGCGTTTCAGTTGTGACCTATTTTTAGGAGAGTCCTTGGAAGACTGAGCCCACCCTCTTTTTGCAGTATGTGTTTTCCTTCTCCCCCTGCCCGCACCCCCACACCCCCAAATCTGATTCTGCATGCTGGGTGGGACACTTGGGCTTGGAGAGGTCCTGGTTTCTCTTAGAAGTTGTCTGATGTGAGGAAAGAAACGTGAAGTATCAACACGTGCTTTCAGCAGGGGAGGAGGAAGGGGCTGAGCAGACAGAAGGCGGGTCTCATCATGGGACTCAGCGCAACTGCAGCAGCTGAAAATCCACCCTCCATCTCTGCTCCCGTCCCAGTCAGCTTTATAAGGCTTTCTCAGGAAACTCTCATCACGAGTATTTTCTCATCAGCACAAATGTGTCCCAGACATTAGGCTTTCTGCTATGTTTTTGTAAAGCACGGAGATGTTATGGAAAAAAAAATCAAAAATCTTCAAGGAGCATTCCAACAGTTGCCATTACCAGAAAGACCTGTGGGTATCAAAAGCATTTCCAAATTGAATATCTATACTATCAAATATGTGTCTTATAAATTAAATAAATAAATACTCCCAGGTAGCAAATGATATGCAAGCGGCCCTTCAAATTAGTTGTAATGAGATGATTCTATCAGATCTATCCCAAGGCTTAGTGCTTAATTTTAAAGAAATTCTATTGTTGCAAGTCTTAAAAATTTGGGAAATCAGAGATCTGATGGAGTATTCCACACTGTAAAGTGGGCTCAGGCTTGGAACCTGTAGTGTTAACGGAAGCCAGCTGGGACAAGAGTCAAATGACACGGTCTCCCTTCAGGGTCAAAAAATCTGTGATTTGCCTAGTGCCTTTTTCTGTTATGTACTTTACTTTCTTTACAGAATGAATTTCCAGAAAAGCTCTTAATCTCAAAGTCATTAAAATATATATACATATGTATCTCTCGGGGCCTACCGTAATTTATTTTGGCCTGTGTATGAGAGTACCTTTTATGGCAGAGCATCTTAGAATGAGTTGCTTCTGTACTTCACAAACCAAATTCTGTACTCCACCAATCCAAAAGGAATCCACCAAATCGAATCCATTTCTGTCCTGAATATTCCTAGAGCAAAAGATGGTCAGAAATAGGAAAAAAACACGCCAGTTCTGCCTCAGAACTTCTGAAATGCCGCCATTGTTCTTCCTACCCACTAGATATGCATCAAAATTCCTTTTTTATTTTCTTTTTCCTTTTCTGAGACAGAGTCTTACTCACAGCAACCTCAAACTCTCAGGCTTCAGCAATCTTCTTTCCTCAGCCTCCCAAGTAGCTGGGACTATGTTGACTCTAGCCACCATGCCTGGCTAGTTTTTCTTTCTCTCTTTTTTTTTTTTCATATTAATGTTTTATTGAAAAAGAATACAGATCGTTTCACAAATTTGAATGTCATCCTTACGCAGGGGCCATGCTAATCTTCTCTGTATTGTTCCAATTTTAGTATATGTGCGGCCAAAGCCAGCACGCTGGCTGGTTTTTCTATTTTTAGTAGAGTTGGGGTCTCACTCTTGCTCAGGCCAGTCTCAAACTCCTGAGCTCAAGCAATCCACTGGCCTCGGCCTCTCAGAGTGCTAGGATTCAAAATTTCATTTTGATAATGTAACCGTATTATTAAAAAATCGTATTGGCATCTCTTCATGGTTCAAGATGTGGCCATTAGAAATAGGGCCGGGAGAATTGTGTCATCCTCTCTGTATCTATCCATATTTCATACAAGACCTTTTGCAAGCTGGCTTTGAACCTCTGGCACAAAGTCATTTCTTATTGATGCCTTAAGGGGCAGCCTAGGCTAGTAAAGGTACATCATTCCGGAGTGGAAAGGATTTATGTTTAATTTCTGCTTTGGATTCTTCACATGGGGCCCAATATTCCACCTCCCTGAGGCTGAGTTTGCTCACTGTAAAAAGAGGATGAAGACAGTTTCAGTATAGGATTTTTTCTAGCTTTGGTGAGAATTAAGTCAGCCTATGTAGAAGTCCCTGACAAAGTATTTGCCTCATAGTCAACCCTGTTAAAAATGTATTGCTATGGCACAATATTGTGAATGTACTTAATGCCACTGAATTATACACTTAAAATTGGGTAAAAGGGCTCGGCGCCTATAGCTCAACCGGCTAAGGCGCCAGCCACGTACACCTAAGGTGGTGGGTTCGAATCCCCAGCCCAGACCCGCCAAACAACAATGATGGCTGCAACCAAAAAATGGCCAGGCGTTGTGGCGGGCGCCTGTGGTCCCAGCTACTTGGGAGGCGGAGGCAGGAGACTCGCTTGAGCCCAGGAGTTGGAGGTTGCTGTGAGCTGTGAGGCCACGGCACTCTACCCAGGGGGACAGCTGGAGGCTCTGTCTCAAAAAAAAAAAAAAAAAAATTGGGTAAAAGGGTGAATTATATGTTACATATATTTTGCCACATATCAGAGAAAAGTATTTTCTGATATGTATTTCTCTGCCTGAAAGGTACAAGCCATAACTTCAACATTCTGTGACCTAAGGACAGCTTACCCAACTTCTTATCCAGTTGGCTTAGAATGGAATATTAACACAGGGGGCCTGGAGGTCCAACCCAACTATCCCCAACTGTGATGCTCCATCCACCCCCCCCCAGCTTGGTCCCACCATCTTCACACTTGCCCCCACTTCCTCAGAGCTTCTCTCCACCTGCCTGAGTTTTCTTTGGTAACAAGGCATGTGGTGGTGGGAATCAACCTCAGAACTGAATGGCCTGGCTCGGCGCCTGTGGCTCAAGCGGCTAAGGCGCCAGCCACATACACCTAGGGTGGCGGGTTCGAATCCCCAGCCCAGGCCCGCCAGACAACAATGATGGCTGCAACCAAAAAATGGCCAGGCGTTGTGGCGGGCACCTGTAGTCCCAGCTACTTGGGAGGCTGAGGCAGGAGACTCGCTTGGGCCCAGGAATTGGAGGTTGCTGTGAGCGTGATGCCATGGCACTCTACCCAGGGGGATAGCTTGAGGCTCCGTCTCAAAAAAAAAAAAAAAGAAAGAAAATGATGGTCTAGAACCTGCAAACTCTCCAAGAGGCAGTTAAAGAAGAGGAAAGTATGCTGGTAGGAACCAGAAGCAGCCCTTAATTCCCTTCCAAAAGCTCAGCATCCATAGCTTAGTGGTTAGGGCGCTAACCACGAACACCAGGGCTATTTTTATTTTTTAAAGGCTAGTGGGCTTGAACCTGGCCCAGGCCTGCTAAACAAACAACAACAACAACAACAACAAAAACAATTGGGGCACCCGTAGCTCAGTGAGTAGGGCACCAGTCACATACACGGAGGGTGGAATGTTCGAACCCAGCCCAGGTCAGCTAAACAACTGCAACAAGAAAATAGCTGGGCATTGTGGCAGGCACCTGTAGTCCCAGCTACTTGAGAGGCTGAGGCAAGAGAATCACTTAAGCCCAAGGGTTTGAGGTTGCTGTGAGCTATGACACCATAGCACTCTACAGAGGACGACAGTGAGATTCTGTTTAAAAAAAAAAAAGATTCTGGTGCAGCTTAGCAATAATTTGAGTATCATTTAACCCCCTGCTCCTATTTCATTACTAAAAAAAACAGATTTGGGGCTCAGTGCCCATAGCTCAGTGGTTAGGGTGCCAGCCACATACACCAACATTGGTGGGTTTGAACCTGGTCAGGACCTGCTAAACAACAATGACAACTGCAGCAAAAAAAGTAGCCAGGTGTTGTGGCAGGCACCTGTAGTCCCAGCTACTTGGGAGGCTGAGGCAAGAGAATCACTTAAGCC
>NW_003852406.1:15078403-15098093 GCF_000181295.1 Otolemur garnettii
AAAAAAAAAAAAAAAAAAAAAAAGAACTGAATGACCTGACATTCATGCAGTTGTGTCCAGTGTTCTTCCCAAGATGAAGCCATGCCTTGGGTGTCCAGGTGACTGAACAATCTCCACCTTGATGTCATGTTGCCTTGATTTCTTTTCCACCTCTGGGTGGTCTGTGTTTGGTATAGAACTTGATCTGTGTTCACCCTCAGAGATGTCAGAGCTCTTTGCCTTTGATTTTTACTGCAGAACAGTAAGACTTTTTTCAAAACTAACAGTCGTCTTTCCTTTCCTCAACGTATTTTGAGTCTTAAGTTCTGAAAGTGTGTGCCGTGACCTTGATTTTGATTATTGATTATTTTGATTTCGGTTATAGAAGTCGCCGAAACCATCTGAGTATATTTTATGTACAGTGAATTCATATTCCTTTAAGATCCTATTCTAGAAAAATAGTCTTAGAGTTTCCTAATTTAAAATTTGTGTATAACGTCAAGGTGACAGGTTTTGCCTTGTGGAGCTGGGGAAAGGGGGCAAGTGGAAAGGCACCCTGACCGCTTAGGCCTACCCTGGTGTCATTTGTGAGCACAAGGCCGTAGGCAGATGGAGAGCCAGGTGGCCAAGCAGGAAGTAGTCTGGGCCTTTGTGAACATGAATTGAATGTGATACTGTTTTCTTTTGGTTGTAGCAAGCAGATGAGACCCTGGATTTTGAGGAACAGATTTTGGAAGCTGCTAAATCCATTGCTGCCGCCACAAGTGCCCTGGTCAAATCAGCCTCAGCAGCCCAGAGGGAGCTGGTAGCCCAAGGAAAGGTGGGTAAAGCCACAAGCCAAGTGGCGAGATGCTGACATAGGGAGAGCCTTCGAGGGCCAAGGAAACGCATGCTGTCCCCTCTCTCCCTGAGGCCGGCCTTTGCCCTGACCTGAAAACTCTGTTTGCTTAAACTTGCCCAGCAGAATAAAAGGTTTAGCTTCCAGGCCTCTCATATGTTTCTTATTAAGGAAAGCATCCCATTCCAGGCAGTGATCGGGGCCTGGACGAGACATTCATATTCCCACTCTACAGCAGACTATTTATAAAGATGTAAACTGTCTTAGTTTCCCGGTAGATGCTCTGTGAGCGTCACAGTCAGAGGCTTTCTATGTATTACCACTTTCCAACTCCAAGTGGCTGTTTATTTTTAGGACTGATGAGCTGAATGCTCTCCAGTTTTGTGGTGAGCACTTTCCTGAACCTGTTGGTCAGAAGGCCGGTCTGGTTGTAAATCTGAGATTTCTGTGATCTCCTTCATCTCCAGGCACCTAGTCCATCTACATGAACATAAGAGCATAGCTTTTCTTAAGTGATTCAGATGGTTACTGGTACATTACTAATTCTGGACATGGAACAACCTTCCATCTTGAAATAGTCCTCATGTCCTTTATTACAAACTGTGGTCTGCAGAGAGCCTCTCAAAAAGGCTCTACAGAACCCTGTTAGGTTGTGGGTTTGGAAATTTGGCCACCATATTTATCGGTCACTTCTGTTTGATATTAGAAGGTCTTTGATGCTAGTGCACGACAGAGGGATATGATTGTGTCTTGGCCTAAGCATTTGTAGTACAGACTGGAAGTTATGCCTGACCAGTGGCTATGCATCTTCCTCCTGGAAGTGTCTTGTGAGCATAGCTGTGACTCATTCCAATCCATATACCTTGACTCCTCCTTTTAAAGCATTCTGTGGTATCTAACTCAGTGCTGTCTATGTCCATCTCCCCACTCAGCACACAAGCTGACTTTTTATGCTTCTCATCTTCATGCTTCTAGATGAGAGTAAGGCAGAAGAATGCTGACCTTGTTATGTGTACTCACCAAGTTCTTACTGACTGATTAGCATACCATGGCCACAAATCAGTCATGGACCAGAATATCCTACCTAAAAATTCCAATTTCAGCAGTGATGAAGGGCAGAATGTGCATCAGACACATACATTGCTACTGTGTTTCCCTGAAAATAAGACCTACCCCCAAAATAAGCCCTAGCAGGATTTCTATGCATTTGTTAAATAGAAGCCCTATGCCGACAAGACCTAGTGATGGGCGTGGCTATGCAGCGTATCTGCATAGCCACGTCATGCATTTTAGGCAGAGCGGTAAGGAAGACTGGAATACCTTTTATCTGCCACAGCTCCTTTCTCCGAGCCATTCGCACTTGCGCAGGTGTGCATGTGGAAACCATGGTGGCAGGCATCCTATTGTGCACATGCCAACGGCTAAGGGAAAGGAGTTCACGCATCACTAGCGCCAGCCCCACCAACAAGGTCAGCTCCCCCGTCAGGTTCCAGAAGAAGATGACTTAACTATATTTGAATAAATGTAGATTGTTGTATTATACTTAATAAAAATAAGACATCCCCTGAAAATAAGCCCTAGTGTGTCTTCTTGAGAAAAAATGAATATAAGACAGTGTCTTATTTTCGAGGAATCACGGTAGATAACTTGAGAATCTAACTTGGAATATGGTAGAATCCCTGCCTGTCTTCCAAGGGACTTAGATGCTCTAGCATTCTAAGTAGGTAAAGAGGTTCAACTGGACTTGGGTGAGTTATAAGATTATATGCAGGGCCTTGGGGTTTTATCTGCCGTTCAGCAAGCCCTGGTGTGGTGCCTGTAATTGTTGACAGATCTTCGATTTCACGTTCAAATTGAAATACTCATCTCTTATCTTGCCAGGCATGTCCCACCAGCGTAAAGGTATCTCCTCCTTCCAGATCTGGACAGAAAATGTTTCATTTTTTGCCTTGATTTCTAAATCGAAACAGACATCCATTTTACTTCCAGCCTCTTATTTCTCTTCCCACCCCTGACAAAATGGTCTGTATTCCTGTAAGACAAGGGTATGTCCTCAATTGCAGGGAGGGAGATGGACCACCCTCTTATAAGCATTCTCTGACAGAAACTCACAGCGTGGCTTTCAGGGTCAATAATCAGGAGTGATTTAAGATTCCCTTGCCCCTTGACAGAGGTGGCCTCGTGGCTCCCATGTTTGAAATGGAGAGAGGTCAGCAGAGGAAGGAGCTTATCAAGACAGCCCCAAACCATTGTTCCTGAACTGTTTCCCAGAAACAGCACCTGGCGGCTAAGGGGAGCTATTCTGAGCATCTCTCATTCTAGCCCAGGTGGACACCAGCCAGGATGTGCTATGCCCAGGTCCTGTATGAGAAAGGGTTGCTCCATTCTCAGGCCAGTGCTGTTGGGGGCATCACCGCTATCAGTCTCGATCTAGGGCAAGGCAGAGCTGAGGGGCTGTGGGTCACCTGGGCTGCTGCCCTCATTGCCAACTTTTTGATTCCACTCTCTAGGTGGGCTCCATCCCTGCCAATGCTGCAGACGACGGACAGTGGTCACAGGGGCTGATTTCTGCCGTGAGTCACCTTCTCCCTCCTCCCCATTTGCTTTTTCAGTCCCCTGTGGGAGGTTTGGGCCTTAGGTCACTTCTCTGTTGACTGTCCCCAGGCCCGGATGGTGGCGGCTGCAACCAGCAGCCTCTGTGAGGCAGCCAATGCCTCCGTTCAGGGACATGCCAGTGAGGAGAAGCTCATCTCATCCGCCAAGCAGGTCGCCGCTTCCACGGCTCAGCTGCTTGTGGCCTGCAAGGTGAAGGCCGACCAGGATTCAGAGGCCATGAGGCGGCTACAGGTAATGGTCACTGATGCTGGTGGGAAAATACTCCTGTTGGAGCGGGTAAGTGTCAGCAAAGGGCACAGCCTCCCTTCCTTGGCATGACCCACCAGGCCTTCCATCAGCCACCTCTGTCCCGCGTTCCAGCTCATCCTCTACCACGTGTGTCCATGCATCCTCCACCTGCTGCCTCACCAAGCTGACATCTGCCATGTGTACCTCTGGTCTCATGCCTTGAGGTCCCCACTCACCTAGAATGTCCCAGTCCTCCTCCCCACCAGCCCAGCCTGGCAAACTCCCACTTGTCCTTTGTGACTCATCTACAAAGTCATCCTTTCTGGGAGGCCTCCCTGACTCCCAGCCTTGAGCAGCCAGTTCCTCCTCAGCCCCACAGCACTTCCTGACCAGACCACTCTATGGTTCCCATCACCTGGAACCACCACACTTATTTTTATGTCTGCCTGTGACCAGACTGTGAGCTGCCTAGGGGCAGGTGCCACATCTTCATCTGTATGTCTCTCACACCTACTGTGACGCCTGTTTCAGAGGAGGCCTCCACCCATGTTTGCAACAAAGGGAGTGAAAGGCCGGAGGGATTTATATGAGACTGTCACCCAGGTCTCCCAGAGCCCAGGGCTCGTTGGGAAGGTAACATCAACCTTTCCCAGTGCATACACATCTTCCTGATTATTTTCATTATAAAACAATTTTAAACACAATGGAAGAAATGTTTGCATAAATACATCCCATGGCTTAAACATCTTCACCCATCAAATGCTATCATTCTTATCCGTTCCTGTTTTTATCTACATGCAGCATAGTTTTGTCTAGTTGTAACCATAGCAAGATACATTTTTGCTTACTTTTCACTTAATATTTTATCATGCATATTTTTTTCCTTGATGACAAGGTTTCATTAATGTCTCTCTGCAAAGCTAACTGGTCCATTATTCATGAATTTCAGTTTTAATGATTGCATGATATTGTATCAACTGATTATGCCAGAATTTCAGTATACTGTGGACAGTTTCTTATTTCTAGATTTTTATTATAAATGTTATAAATGCAGATTGTTGATGTTGCTAAAAATATCTGTTTATATAAGTAGGGAGGAAAATTACAAATGGCAGAAATGTTTGGACAGTTCTGCCAAAACTCAACTTGAGTTTTATTTTGCAAGGCCTAAAGTGTATTTCTGTTGTCTGGCCCCCCTGAATCTCTCTCCCTAACCTACTCTCCTCACCTTCATTTGACCCCTGGAATAAGCTCCGGGGAAAATTGAGGAGCTGCACATTAGTGAAACTCCTGGGTTTGAAGGGGCAATTCAGAGGAAAATGTTCTGAATTAAGAAAGACCTGGGGCTCAGCGCCTGTGGCTCAAGTGGCTAAGACGCCAGCCATATACACCTAAGGTGGTAGGTTCAAATCCAGCACAGACCCGCCAAACAACACTGACGGCTGCAACCAAAAAATAGCCAGGCGTTGTGGTAGGCATCTGTGGTCCCAGCTACTTGGGAGGCTGAGGCAGGAGACTCGCTTGAGCCCAGGAGTTGGAGGTTGCTGTGAGCTGTGATGCCATGGCACTCTACCCAGGGTGACAGCTTGAGGCTCTGTCTCAAAAAAAAAAAAAAGAGAGAGACCTGGGTTCAAGTTCTGTTTTTGCCATGTATTAGGTACATGATCTTACATCAGTCACTCAAAACTTCTCAGGCTTTAATAGCTTCATCTGTAAAATGAGGACAGAGATATTCTCAGGGGCTCTTATGAGGGTCCCATAAGGTATCTGATGTGGAAGTGCATTTTTAAGGCTCACAGGTTTATGCAAGTATAGCATAGCATCACTCTGGTGTCATCCTTACTGAACACCTGGCTGCTGCAATGTTATGTCTCAGCCCCTTAAAAAAGACTTTGGAGCCGGACGGACCTACATTCAGATCCCAGCACTGAAATGTACTGGCTAAGGATCTCAGGTCCTTAACCTCAGTTTTCACATCAGAAAAGTAGGCCAGTAATTTCTGACCTTATAAGGCCTCAGGCAAATAAGCATGGTGACTACACGTCAAATACTGATTGACTTCCCCTTCCCGTTTTTTTTTTTTTATACACAGTTTCTCTCTGTCGCCCTTGGTAGACTGCTGTGGCGTCATCAGAGCTTATAACAACCTCAAACTCCTGGGCAAAAGTGATCCTCCTGCCTCAGCCTCCCGAGTAGCTGGAACTACAGAATGCTGCAGCCCCTGGCTAGTTTTTCTGTGTTTGATAGAAACAAAGTCTTGCTCTTGCTCAGGCTGGTCTCGAACTCCTGAGCTCAGGCAATCCACCTGGGTTGGCCTCCCAGCGTGCTAGGGTTACAGGCATGAGCCCTGGTGCCCGGCCTCCCTTCCCTTCCTGTCCAAGCCCTCACAGTTCCCCTTGGTCACTTGGCCAATTAACTTTGAGTGGGAAGAACTCTCACCTTTCTGGTGGCTAAGCTTCAAGCACAAGCCCTTTACTCAGAAGGAGTCTGGACAAAGAACACAGAGGTTTAATGAAATCTTAACCACTTTTAGAGGAAAATTCTAAACCTCAGCTAGCAGAGAACAAGTCTCCTGGGCCATGCTTTGTGATAGCCCTCAAATGACAACCTGGACTTAGAAGGTGTTTCTTCACTGGTCTCTATTATTTGCCCCATTGTGGATAGGGTGACCAGACGTCCTGCTTTTTAACAATTTGTCCCACATCCCGCAGCATTTTTAAAAAGTCCTGATTTTTGGAAAGAATGCACGAACAGGCGGGAGAACAGGAAGGGAATATACAGTTTTCAGCTGCCATGTGGCTATTTTGCCAGAATATGAGTTTTATACTATTGTTGTTAATTTTATAATGTTAAACTGTAATAATAACAAATAATTGTTGAGAACTGATTATCGAGAACTGCTTATCAAAGTTTGCATTGTTGTCAGGCCCTGCCCTTGCCCTCCCCCCCCCCTTCAATGGTGTCCCGCTTTACCAATGTTAAAATCTGGTCACCTTAATCGTGGAGCCTGCAGCCTAAAGCTGTGACTCAAAAAGTACATCTGTGAAGGCCCAGTTACCACAAGGCTCCCAGTCCTTCCACATGGAGTAGATGTGTCCCTTGTGCTCTCATAACCCCTCGTTCCCTCCAAAAGCCTTCAGGGAGCACCAAGTCCAGGCAGCCACTATGCCAGGCGGGTGCTGGGGGTGCAAAGATTCAGGTTCCCACCCTCAGGATGTTCACTATCCAGGAAGGGAGTAAGGGGGAGGGTGTGGTAGGGCCCAGGCGGACAGGAGAAAGTGATGTCTGAGCCAGCCCTCAAGCATGTGCTAAATTGGATGGGGGCCAGGCAGTTTCCTAGGAGGCAACCATCAAGCCTAGTTCTGGTAACACACTCATATCGCAGCAATCATTCACTTACGTGACTGTAATTCCCCTCAAAAGCCTGTGTTCCTCGGACACATAATCTGTGTCTCTTTATGAGAATGAGCAGTAGTTAGGTAGGTGCCAGTGTTAGTAGAATCAGTAGGTGGACAGATGAATGGACAAACAGATGGACACTTGCTGTCTGGGGAGAGCGTCTGTGTTACAATTGGATGATGAGTTGACTGAGGGTATCCTATACTGCACCTTCATGTCTGTTCTTGCCAGTCCCAACAACTGTTTCTAATGATACAATGTATGTTTTGTTCACTCTCCAGGCAGCAGGAAATGCCGTGAAAAGAGCCTCAGACAATCTTGTTCGTGCAGCCCAGAAGGCAGCATTTGGCAAAGCTGATGATGACGATGTCGTAGTGAAAACAAAGTTTGTGGGGGGCATTGCCCAGGTTTGTTCTTAAATCCAGAACAGTATTCACTCCCAAGATGGGTATTGTGTTATAGCAGAGACACAAAATAACAGTGACTTAAACAAAATGAACGTTTATTTCTCCCTCGTGTAACAGTCTGAGTGAAAGCAGGCTTGGGAGAGTGTGGTGTCTCCTTCATGGCTAAGACCCAGGCTCCATCTGCCTTAGTACTCCACCGTCCCTGAGATGTTGCCCTTGGCCACTTGGTCCGAGATGGCTCAGTAACCACCTCAGCTTTCCATCTAGCCGGAGGAGGGAAAAGAAGGGAGGGCCTGACCCTGATGTCCCATACTTCACTTCCTCTCACGGCCATCCTAGCTGCACAGGAGGCAGGGAAATGGAGTATTCTTCTTGAAGTAGCATATACCTAGCTAAAAATCAAAGATACTATTACAGAAAAAGTAGAAGAACAAAAGTTGGAGGGTGGCAATATAATAAATTGAATAAAATGATGCATTTGAAGCACCTGCCACTCCAGACATTTGGCCCTAGGGAGAGTCCTCTCCCTGGACTTCTAGAAAAATAAGGGGAGGGAGTGAGGAGGAACCTCCAGGTAATCGGGCTTGCAGTTTTTGATGTGTGTCCGTCTCGTATCATGGATACGTGCTGGTATCTTATCAGCACCAGGAACGTTCCCCATGCCTTCTTTGCTCTTTCTGACCCCCTCCTGCGCTGGGCTGTACACAGGATGTATTTTTGCCAGAATGTATTCCTTAATACAAAAGATCTCTGATTAAATAAGTATGGGAAACTCTGCACTTAATACCCTCACCTTAATAGCAGTGTTCATTAGCCTAGAAAAAGCTCTGAAAAAGCCCCCGGGAAGGGGCCTAACGTGGAGGGGTCTGACTTGGCTTTCTTGACAGACTTACCCTTTTCACACAATACCTGTTAGCTAGTATTCCTCAGACCAGGCCTTAGGAGCATGAAACAGATGAAGGCCATCCAGTGGTTAAGGTACCAGCTTCAGCTTTAAGCACACCTGGGCCAGGTCCTCTGTCACTGGCTAGGTGAGAGCAGACCCATGTTTCTCAGCTTCAGACTCCTTATTGAAAAAAAGAGGACTTTAATAGGGGTACCTCACAGTATTGATGCGAAGGGGACAGGACAGTCCATGCGAAGTGCTACATAGGGGTGTGGTAGATGTTTGCTGGTAAATCGGTGGCCCAGAGGCAGTTTGTTTTCTTGGGTCAGCTGGGTCATGAGTCTCAAAACCCAAACTATGCCAAGGAGGATGGTCTCCAGGGCAAGGGTGCTGTATCTGGTACGCTGCTGTGTGACCCTGTACCAGAGCTGATGGGGGCACATGACACATGCAGGGGGGTTCCTAGGAAGTTTCAGATCCATCCGGCTTGTTGCTTTCTTTCTAGATCATTGCTGCCCAGGAAGAGATGCTAAAGAAGGAACGAGAACTGGAAGAAGCAAGGAAAAAACTGGCTCAGATCCGCCAGCAGCAGTATAAATTCTTACCCACGGAGCTGAGGGAGGACGAGGGCTAAGCCAAGATGGCGAGCCCCAGGGGCCGTCTCTGCCTGAACTGGACAGCAGTGCTCCTGAGAGGCTGGGCACTGCCCCCTGGGGTGAGCCCGGGGCCCCGAGCACCTGTTCTCACATCTCTGTCCCGTGGCTCCAGCTGCATGACGTGATGTCTCACGGTACAGTGTCCCACCCACAGCTCCTCCGCCGCCTCCCCTCATGCCTCACCGTGTCTCAGGAGAGAGGGGCACCTGTTTCGTGGACTGTTACCAAAAACGAGAAGTCAGTATTATGTCGTTCTCAGACACTTTGCTTTTGTGTCTCGGTCGTCTCCAGGCCTGCTCCTGGGCCACTTTGTGAAATTGTAATAGGCAAAAAATAATGGCTGGAGGAAGTCATTGATGTCATAAATCTTCATAGGTATTCTCTCCCTCTTGGGAGAAGATGGAAGTTGGAGTTGGACATGGTTAATAAAAGACAGAAAAACAAGCTGGTGTGGACTCCGGAAGGGTGGCTGAGGCCCTCCTTCCGTGTCTGGAGCGCTGGCTCACCCAGGGGCTGCAGAATCCCTGCCCCGGTTTGCACGCTTTCTTGCCCCAGTGTGTAAGCTCCTTGTACAATCTAGACCCTTCTTGTATTCCGTGGCCCAGAAAATCAAACAATTATTTTTTTCCTCCGTAATCCAAAGGGCAGAGTTATGGGAGGCTGTCAGGCGTGGTGAGTGGGGGCTGTAATAAAATATGTGGGCTCCTTATTCTGCAGAAGCTGTTTCAGTTCACAGAGATTCATCCACCCAAAGCCATGTCTCCCAGGTGACAGTCAGGACAACACCCCGCCTCTGAAGTGTTCAGGGCCGGGATTCGGCTGGAGTTAAGAACGTCCGCAGTGACTCATCTTCGGGTCCCACAGGGGTTTCTCTGCTCTCAAATGGTCAGAATTCAGGATTGGAAGACATCTGTTTAAAAATCTGTCACCTGCCTTCCATCCCAAGATGATTTTTTTCTGTCTTAATAGCTCTAAAATCTAGATGCATCCTAAAATCAATGTGGACCTTCAACAAGGTAGTTTTATTATCATGTAAGTGAAGACATTTGCCATTTTCAGAGTCGTCCTTCTGGGTGCTACGTTTCCAGGGTGTCATGTTTTTCCCCTTTCCTTTTGGAGACTTCTTCCTGAAAAGGACATTTTAAGACCTTGAATTTACCTTTAATCTGAGCCTTTACCCAAGACAGTACCTGGAAGATGAGTGGCTTGTGGGATAGATCTCAATGCCAGAGAACGAGAGTCTTTTACGAAAAATCCATGAGGGGAAGACAAGAGTTAGTGGAGGTACATGGTTTCCAAACCTGCCAAGTGGTAAAGGCCATCATCTTCCACTTCTCTGTAGTGGTTACAGCATCCCATCTTGAGTTTCAGCCACTGCCCCTTCAAAATTCCACCCAGGGGAAAGGTCGGTGCTTTGGTTCTCAAAAGACGTCACCTTTAGACCCTACCCAGTGATTTTTGTCTCAGCAGACCCTAGCCCGTGTCATGGTTTTAAAATATATAGTTAAACTTTTGGCAGATGCCCACATTTATAAGGTAATTGTAAGTGCTACACATACGAGATGTGTTTTCCAGGGTAAAGTTAGAGAAAATACAGTGTAAATGAAAAGCAAGTAGAGAGAGTGTGTGGGGAGTGAAGGTATGGGGGTACTGATTCTAAAGCGGAGGGGAGCAGCTAGAGCCCTCTGGCCTCTCCAGTCAAACTCTTGGCTCACCCTCTTGGAGTGGAGCTCATAGAATTCATGCCTGCTGTGCGGGACACTGAGGATGGGCATGGGGTGCTTGCTGAGACTCTTTACAAAAGAGTCAGACCCAAAGGTTCACAGTCAAGGTGTCCTGATGGTTCGTATACCAGAACCCTGGAGAGCCCTTCCACAGCCCAGCCTACCCCTCTGTTTTTTTATGCAGTGCCCAGGGCAGCTGCCCCTGTCCCCTTCTGCCCGTCCCCTGCTACATCCTGTCCTCCCAGGAGCAAGGCAGGGGCAGGCATTGAGTTCTTCATTCCTGCCTCATAGTCATTTAAAACCTCTACTGCATTGATACCAGAAAAACCTCCAGAGACAAACCAAATGGAAAGGCCTGTCCTTTCTGCCTTGAAAGAACAGGCACAGAAGAAAGTATTTTTGTAAGACCTATATGAAGACCCTCCTGTCCTGAGTTTTCCACTGCTAGGAGCTTTGGTGTCTAGTCATCGCCTGGTGCGGTCCTGGTTTTTCACCTGGCCCTTCCGTGTCCACCTGCGTGTGTATATGAATAGCTTCGTGGCCAGCCTGGTCTTTTCTCATTTTATAAAATGGCAAAAGGCTGTTCTTTGGGCATTATTTAAATAAGCACAACTGCAGGTGTTCCTGGGTGGCGTTGAGGCGGGGGGCTTCCGGTTCTTCTTCAAATGGAAATAATGTAGGTTCAAGTTGCCTTTTGGGGTGTGGACTTTAATTTCAAAGCACCTAGTAAGAGGATGGTTTAGGGATAAACGTGGTCCCAGGTCTGGATCATAGAAATGCATCCCTGTCCGGGTGAAGGGGGAGCAGGTATGCGGAGGTATCCCTTCTCTCCTCCCTCTGCCCCGCAAGGACGGGCCCTGGGCTTTGAATCCTTGGGCTGATCTTCGTCCTGAGAAATCACTATTTCTGATTGTCAAAAGAAAAAGCTAAACTGGATTTCGGAACTGCCCAGTGATTGGAGAATTTGGATTTTGCTTGATTTCGGCCTTGCAAAAAGCTTTGGATAAGAATGCTAAGGCTGTGTTTGGCTAAGCAAACAGCCCTTGTTTAAACTTTGCTGGTGTCCAGTCAGGTGTGGCCCTGGCAGTCTGAGCAAGCATCTTGCTCTCTGGGCAGTTGTCAAGAGCCTCCAGGTCGGCTACAGAGGCAGCTGCCCAGCCTGCAGTCTGCACATGGGCCTTACGGAGTGAGCCCCCTGTACCAGCCCTGACCGGTGGCCTTGCCTGCGGATACTTGTCTTATGGAAAACCCCTCTGAGCTTCTCATAGGCCACTTTCTGGGTGCTTTATCAATCAATGAGTTAAACCTATTCTTAATTGATAGGAAAAAAATGATAATGCAGGCCAGTCATGGTGACTCATGCCTGTAATCCTGTCACTTTAGGAGGCTGAGATAGGAAGACCACTTGAGGCCAGAACTTCAAGACCAGCCTGGGCAACATAATAGGACCTTATCTATAAAAATAAAATAGCCAGGCACTGTGGCACATGCATGTAGTTCCAGCTATTGGGGAGGCTGAGGCAGGAGGATCACTTGAGTCCAGGAGTCTGAGGTGGGCTATGGGCTATGATGAAGACATTGTCCTCCAGCCTGGGGAACAGAGTGAGACCCTGTCTTAAAACAAAAACAGACAAACCTCACCACCACCTACAAGATGAACCCCACCTTCAAAGTGATTCCAAGGCCAAAAGCTCATGAAAAAATCAGGTACAGGGCGGAGGTGGTGGTTGAGCTGCGATCTCTGTTCTCACAGAGGAGCCTCAGCTTCCTCCTCAGCAGGTGGTCCCCCAAATCTTCTCTTAACTTAGAGATTCTGGCCTTAAGACCCCAGCACAGACTACCAGCATATTCTACTCTCAGATTCCTGGAGGAGACGTACCCTCTGTAGGCCAAGGGGCTAGCTGCTTCCAAGAGCCTTACCAGACCCAAGAAATCCACAGAAAATGTTCACTTAAGGCTGTAAGGCAATAGCACCCAGAGTTCAGAAAGCAAAAGATGTTGACAGCTGTGCTAGTGGCTCAAGTCTCACTTCTCCACAGTGCTGGCCTCAAGAGGTGACCTCTGCGGGGAAGAAGGTATCTTTCCCAAAGGGGTCCCCAAGTACCATGTTTAAAATTTCCCAGGACGATTCCATCTTTCTGAACTTGTGCTTGGCATGTTAGGTTTCTGTTGTCAGGAATGAGTGTGTGACAGAGCTTCTGTGGACTGATACTTTAAAACACTACAAAGAGCTGTTGCTCTTCTATAAAAAGGAGGTTTGGATTCGGCCTTACTCTGAGCCCACCTCAGCCCCCCATGAAGCATCGCTGTGTGGTGGGAGTGATTTGGTCAGCCCCTGCCCATCCCAAAAAGTTCGAGGCTGGGTGTCACTCAGCTGCCTCTCACCAAATGGCAAGATCAGAAGCAAATGAGAAGGTTAAGCTCTGCCCTGTGTCATGATGTCTAATCACATAAATTAATTTATCTAATGGCATAAATTATTTTTTTTTATTCACCAGAAATAAACCTTTAAAGGAATGAACCTGTGTGACGGTCTCGTGGGGATGGGAGGAGGGTGGAGAGGAAAGACACTGTGTCGTGAGCATGGCCGTGAGGATCAGCTCCACAGCTCCCAGGAGTGTGTTTGGAGAGAGAGTGAGCGTGCATGTGTGACAGACGCAAAGCCACGGTGCCACTGAGTTCAACAGCTTGTGACACTTAAAAAGCTCAAAGGAGAAACAGACTTTGAGGGGGTGGACACAACTATTTTCCTCTGCAAGAAGCCGTGGACGGGCAGGGCCTTTTTGACCGTGCGTGTCACTGAGGTCAGAAGATTGCACAGCTAAATACAGACGTGCATCTGGGATCATCTCCAGACCTGACCCAGGACCTGCCACAGGAAGGTTAGGTTCACTTCTGACAGCTGAAGCCGAAAATGCCGCCGCCAGGGATTTCCAGCCCCTCTTTCCTGTTGGGGGATGGGAATTGCTTGGCCAGAGGCCTCGTTTGGGGGCAGCCAGACTTAGAAAAATGTGAGGCATTTCTAATCTGCAAGAGGGGCGTGTTGGAATCACCATAGCAACCAAAAGTGTCACTGGTGTGGCCAAGAACAAATAAAGATTCTTTTTTCACTCAAAATGGTGATTTAGGGTCTCTAAGCCAGTGGATACCGAAGGTTTTTCTATCTTTGACTTAACAAGGATAACAGAAGTGGAGTTGAGACTGAGCAAAGGTGGGAAGCCTAAGGCACCGGCCAGGAAGGGGTGAGGGGAACGGCCATCTACTGACTCTCCTGGGTGTGGGCCTGGTGCTACCAGACCCTGAGCTCATCCCTTGGCGGCCATGGGGAAGATTTGTGGCCATTTTGCAGAGGCACAAACCAAGCCTTGGCAAGGCAGGGAGTGGCAGTGTGGAGTTGGAGGGAGGCTGTAGTGTTATGCCCGAAATTCTCCCAAAAGATCCCCACAGACAGTCCGAGACACACTCCGATGTAAAAAGCATGAGATGAGTTTATTTCAGGCCTCGGGAAGCCTGGACTCTCCTGGCATGCAAGCCTAGGACGAGCCCCAAACTCAGGGTGAAGGCAGTTTTTATGGGTACAGAAAGCAAGAAGGGTAGGGTCCAGTACGGGTACACTCTTGATTGGTGGTTGGTGATATCATTAGTAAAGGAAGATCTGGATTGGTACAGGTGAGGGGGGAGTCTCTTAACCGGGAGCTAGAGTTGGTGTAACCTGGTTACCTGTATTTCAAGGTAATAGAAACTTACTGTTTATTGCAGTAAGGTGACATAGTTAACAAGGAATTGGGGGCTTATTGCTCTGTTGCCCAAGGTGGCGCTATATGGTTGAGCAACTCAGAAAGGAATGAGAAAGGTTGCAGGGTGGGCCCTGCAGATACGGTTAAGCAACTAGGAATGGAATGGGGAGGGCTGC
Organism: Otolemur garnettii; assembly: GCF_000181295.1. Taxonomy (NCBI): domain Eukaryota; kingdom Metazoa; phylum Chordata; class Mammalia; order Primates; family Galagidae; genus Otolemur; species Otolemur garnettii. Next base: position 15,093,050 of record NW_003852406.1, read on the forward strand.
AGGGTGGGCCCTACAGGCCAGGGGCCCAGGAATAGAACTATGTGGTGAACAACAAAATGGAGCTGATCTGGTCCTCACAGTAGGAATTCAGGCCCTCTGTGCATAGAGCTAAATCAGCTCACTCGCCAGCCAGGCCCTTACCTTATGAGCGCCCCTGCCCTGCTGTGTACAGGACACCGGCTGGCCTACATCCTGGAAAAGATCACAGTCCAGGGAGGGTAAACACTTGACCCAGAGCCTCAGGATAAAAGGGAAGGATCCTGAAGCTGGAAAAGGCTTCCAAGAGTGGACATTTGGCCTGGTTCCTAATGAATGGGTATTTCCCAGCCAGGGAAGCTGGTGGGGGTGGCATTCCAGGCAGCAGGAACAAAAGGACTGGGTTTATGAAGAGGCGATTGCTTGGAAGAATGAGCAGCAATTCAGTGAGGCCAGCGCTTGGGGTGGGTGACGTGGAGAGGAGGGCAGCCAGGAGCACACCATGAGGGCCCAGGTGTCAGGCCAGGTCACTGGGAATTCAGTTAATCAGATGAGTCACTTGGCATAGGAGAACTCAACAATGGGAGCGTGGAGATTAGTATCTCAGGGTGAATTAGGTCCCACAGTAAAAAAATGGAGAGCCAGGCAAGAGGATGTAAGCTGAGCCACGAGCTCCAGAGGAAGTGGCTATGTGAGAGGAGCTGCTGCCAGAAGAATGGGGGAGATGTTTCATCCCCAGATAGCACTTACTGTACCCTACTTTAATCTTCACAGTAACTAAATACAATATGATGCATAAGTGCTCTTATTATCCCCATTTCATGGACAATGAGACTGAGGCATAGAGAGGTTAGGTCATTGCCCAAGGCCACACAGCTAGGTGAGATGGGACCTCCCAATCCCTATATTAAAATCTCCCAGCTAGAGAGTGGCAATGCAGACACTCAATTTGTTTCAAAGCTTCCATTTTTAACTAAGAGAATCTTGAAGCAACATGACAGCCCTATCCTCTAGTCTCTGTCCTAGAGTAGCCGTATTGCTGATGAGATAAATCCTGACAAAGCAGTTTGCCAATCTTGGACTGTCATGGACTACCCAGAGCAAAGCCCTTTGTACCCAAGTTGGCTGTCCTTGTGACATCTCCCTAGGCGGTTTTGACCACAGGGGGCAGTGTGGTTCCATGGGACATGCACAGATGTTCTGTTTTCCTTGAGCAAAGGAGGGGTTTTGTGGGCAAATAAATTTCAAAATCAAGCTATTAAAGTAAAATAGATTAATAACTTAAGTCTTAAAGGACTTCTTGGGGCTTTTAAGATACTCAAATAATTCATTGGGTAACTCTAAAAGGAACATATAAAATACAGTATTGTCCCAATGTGGGGGGCCTTGGAGCACTTTTTTAAAAAATTCCAGAATATTTTGAGGGACAAATGTTCCAGGGATCACACCTTGGGAAACCCTCCTCCCAAATCCTATTGGAATTACAGTCTGTCTCCCCTCCCCGCGCAGCACGCATCACATCACTCTGTCTAGTATTACTAGGTAGTAGTATTTCATCTGTGCAGCAGCCTCATGTCGGGGGCAGGCAGGGATCACATCTTGTCACATGTAGCCTCCTCAGCACCTGTGAGATATTTAATAAAGACGGATTGCCTGGGTGGTAACCTTCAGATCACGCAGTTTGTAGGCTGGGTTTATGGCTTGTTGGTGTCAGCTGCTTTGGACTTTGGCTGATTTGAAATTAGTAACCATAAAAAGTGTGTTCCCAAACAGCTACCACCCACCACAGCGCTCTCCTTCCTTCTCCACCCCCCACCCCCACTCCGTGACCCCACCCTGTCACAGGGCAGCATGATTGCCTAAATTAGGTTCTCTGAAAATTGCTTTCCTAGGGTTTCCTTCCTAAAACAGCTGAAAGGAAGCAAGACTTGATCCGAAGTATCCTGAAACCTCCTCGTAACTCTCCCCATTGTCCAGCAAGATCTGGAAAATGAACTTCAGCCCAAAGGTGGTTGTTACTGAAATGCTGACAGGACCTCAGATGCTGTGAGCTGCTCCTTACAACAGGGCGCCCACAGCCTAAATCTGCAGCTTCCTGCCTCAAAAGGGCACTTAAAATTCAACTCCCCAATCCTCCCTTCCCTTTTCCCATCTCAGGAGACAACACAATGAAGTGAAAACAGCATGCAAGGCTCTGGGCTGCAGAGATACATGCGTGGCTTTGAGCAAGTCATTTAGCTTTCAAGCCTGCTTGGGACATGATGAACATTGTACCTGTCTCCCCAACACCTGCAGCCCCCTCCCTTTTGACGTGCAGCAAGATCTGGGGAGAACTGGCCTCGAGTCAAGGGCAGGGCCTGATTGGTTCAAGGATAGCACCGTTCCCCCTCCCTGCTGGTGACTGGCTCTAGAAGGGACATACAGCCTGATTCTGGCCAAGGAGATGGGAGAAAATGTCTACTGGAGCCTCTTTCTCTCCCATATCTGCGTGAATGCAAAAGCCACTGTGACCACAAACAGAAGCAGCCTCAGGATGGAACCCACCCCAAGGATGGCTGAGTCAAGGCAATCAAAGAATCTGTGTCTTTGCTGCCATTGTTGATCACCTTGTCTAACCTGAGTCTTCCAACCTTCCCAATCCCTAACTAAATTGTTTTTTTGCCACTTTTAAGCCTGCCTGAGATGGGTTTGCGGCCCTAGCTCTGTAACTAACTCCAGACAGCAGTCATACAGGGAAAGGCCAGCATTTGACCACACAGCAAGTACTCAGTAAAATTTTGTTTGCCTTTTCTTTGATGCCTACATAAAAGTAATCCTGAAAATGTGACCCAAGAGAACCAACCCCTTTTCTTCCACTCAGGAGTGCTCCCCGCATGGTGGCAGACTCATAGTAGGTCTTCATAAATAGCTCTTAGCTCTTGATCCCATTGTTACTGGGTTACTTGTTGGGTGTGGAAGATGACAGCAGACTTACTGCAGACACCAGTGATCCGGTCTTATTTCTAGACTCTGCGACAAGCAGCAGGGCACGGGGCTCCCCACCCCCAGTCGCCACCCCTGCTCTCTAGGATCTCTGCTTCTGGGAAGCTGGAGAAGTCTGTGGCTGATCACCTACAAGGCAAACCATCTGAGGAATGTCTGGTATTTAGGGTATGTGGTGTGGTGTGGGTTTGTTTCTTCTGTTCATCATCACTTGGGATGGAAATCTTTAACTATTTTGTCTGGAGGCATTAGCCTGGAGCTGAAGACCCCAGGGAGTGGGAGGGGGGAGGAAGTAGGACAGTTGGACCTTTATACTCTTCCTGGGACTGGATGGTACCATCCCTGACTGGACTATTTTGCTCAGGCTCTGACAATCCCCCCATCCCTCCCAGACAACAGAGTTGTATGAGCAGCAGCAGCAGACGCAGCTGCAAGACATGTCCTTGGGGAGGGAATCACTGAAGGCGGCCCGGAAGCAGCCAGCAGGGAGGAGGCCCAGCCACTTACAGCAGGACTAGTTGCACTTTGCCTTCAGGTTCTAGCTCATTAGCTCTGCCCCGGGGACAGAGTCTGGGCTGCAGAGTCTGAGACCCAAGTTCTAGATCTGACTGGGGGATCTTGGGCATTTTCCTTGACTTCTCAGAACCTTTTAGTTTTCATGTGTAAACAGGCCTTTTGGCCTACCTCCAGCTGAGTCTGGATGGTGCACATCCTTGATGTTTGACGCTACCAATTCTTTGAATTAATTATATACTAGGATTGAAACTAGTAGATTAATAACTGTATGCTCACATGACAGAAAAACTCAGTTAAATTCAGGTGGGGGAGGGGGAGAAGGGGTTGGGTGTGTTCCCATCCAGCGGCTTCACTGCACAGATATATGGCACACTTCCTGGGTGAAGGACACAGCTACAACTTGGACTTCAACCTTACAAAGGCAAACTATGTAATCTGATTGTATGTACCTCCTATTAATCTGAAAATTTTTTTAATTATCATACTCTGCAAACTTATATTATTTTCTCATACTCTGCAAATTATTTATTATTTATATATGATACATTCTTGGGGTCAGAGTATACGCCTTTTTTTTTCTTGTTTATACAGTTTGCTTTCTATATATATTTTAGGACAGAGCGACAAGTGTGCCCTTCACCCTGAAAGTGTGCACTGTGTCTGTAGATTGTGAATTGACCCATTCCCTCCTGCCCACTCCCCCTCCCCCCTACTTGAATTCTGCTGAGTCTTTCTTCCATATGTGCATGTAAGTGTTGATCAACTAGTTCAAATTTGGTACTGAGTACATGTGGTGTTTGTTTTTCCATTCTTGAAATACTTCACTTAGGAGAAAGGCCTCCAATTGCATCCAGATTGTTCACAAGATACTACTAGGTCACCTTTTTGTTGTTGTTGTTGGTTGAGCAGTAGCCCCTGGTGTCCGTATACCACCTTGTATTAATCCATTCATGTATTGATGGGCACTTGGGTTGTTTCCACATTTTGCGGTTGTGAACTGTGCTGCTATAAATATTTGAGCCTGGGTGTCTTTATGATAAAATGACTTTTTTTTTTCCTTTGGGTAAATACCTAGTCGTGGGATTTCTGGATGAAATGGTAGGGCCATTTTTGGTTCTCCATACTACTTTCCATAGAGGTCATGCTAGTTTGCAGTCCCTCCAACAGTGTAAGAGTGTTCCTTTCTTTCCACGTCCTCACCAGCATCTGTTGCTTTTGGACTCTTTGATATGCATCATCATCACTGGAGTTCGATGGTCTCTTAGTGTGGTTCTGATTTGCATTTCCCTGATGATTAGAGACATTGAACATTTTTAGTCTAGCTTCATTAGAAAGAAAAGTCTTCCTTTGTAAAGACCAGTTATAAAACTGAAAGAGTTAGGAAACCTGGCTCAGCGCCTGTGGCTCAAGCGGCTAAGGCGCCAGCCACATACACCTAAGGTGGCGGGTTCGAATCCCCAGCCCAGACCCGCTAAACAACAATGACGGCTGCAACCAAAAAATGGCCAGGCGTTGTGGCGGGCGCCTGTAGTCCCAGCTACTTGGGAGGCTGAGGCAGGAGACTCGCTTG
>NW_003852406.1:15098159-15133192 GCF_000181295.1 Otolemur garnettii
TCAAAAAAAAAAAAAAAAAAGAGTTAGGAAACCTTTAAATATATGAGAATATCAAATCATGGTGAACTTGTATTTAGGGACCTGGTAATCATTGGTGTCATAGGTGGCAAAATCCTTATATAATAAAGTGCACTTGCATGCTATTTAATTAATCAGATAGTAACCTACTGTACCTGAATAATTTGTATAATGTGAGATGAACCTATAATTTAGCCAACTATTTCCACCACAAACTTGTAAAACTTAAAAGTGCTTGCATGACAAAGCAAATTATTTTCTAGACGCTCTAGTAGGCTCTTTATAAGCATCGTTATTTTCCTCATCACAGCTAACATTTATTAAGTGTTTACAGTATGGCTGTCACAGTTCCACGGGCTTTTTTTTTTCTAAGATTGACACATTTAGCCCTATAAGGTAGATACTAACTTCATTTCACAGATGAGAAAATGAAGGCACAATAAAGTGAAATGCTTTCTCTAAGTTCATACAGCTTAGAAAACAACAGATCCTAGAAGCAAACCCAGGCAGCCTGGCTCAGGATCTGTATCCTCAACCGCTGTGCTCTCGTACCATACATTATTTTATTTTCATGTAACAAGTGAGGGTTTTACCTCCATTTTATGGATGGAAGAAACTGAAACGGATAGAAGTTAGATAAGTCAGCCAAGATTACTCAGCTTTTAAAAGGTGTAGCCAAGACTTACACCTGGCTGTACTATCTCAAGGTTTCCACCACCTCAGGCCAGCTCTTGACAGATTAATATACCCAGAGAGAGAAGACTTCAGACTCGTGGGGTGGCCACCCCAGCTTGATAGATTGGATCTTGGAGGTCTCCATGGGTAGGCATGATAAGAGTGTCAAAGTATAATTTGCAAAAAGTTAAAAACATGACTCTCATAGAAATAAATAGTGAGCATGTGCCCAAGATGTATTTAACTTATTAATGTGGGAACTGGCAGAATGGCAAGATTATTTTTTGTTCGTTTGTTTGGAATTCATTGAGGGTACAAAGAATTAGGTTACACTGATTGCATTTGTTAGAGCCCCTCTTATAATTGTGTCCTGCCTCCAAGAGGTGTGCCATACACCATGACTCCCCATCCCCCAGCCTCCCCTCTCCCCACTTGCTCAGTCCCCTACCCTACCCTTGTATTAGCTCATCTACTGCCCTCATATCAGAATTCTTGTTTCTCTGTTCTTGTGATTTTACCAAGAAGAACATGTTCCACCTCCATCCAGGTTAATACAAAAGATGTAAAGTCTCCATCTTTTTTAGTGGCTGAATAGTATTCCATGGTATACATATGCCACAGCTTGTTAATCCATTCCTGGGTTGGTGGGCTTTAGGCTATTTCCACACTTTGGCGATTGTAAATTGAGCTGCAATAAACAGTCTAATGCAATTCGCCTTATGATAAAAAGATTTTTTTTCTTCTGGGTAGATGACTAGCAATGAGATTGCAAGATCAAATGGGAGGTCTAATTTGGGTTCTTTGAGGATTCTCCATACTTCCTTCCAAAAAGGTTTTGTTAGTTTGCAGTTGCACCAGCAGTGTAAAAGCGGTCCCTTCTCTCCACATCCACGTTAACATCTGCAGCTTTGAGACTTTGTGATGTGGGCCTTTCTAACTGGGGTTAGGTGATATCTCAGAGCGGTTTTGTTTTGCATTTCTCTGATGATTGGGGATGGTGAGCACTTTTTCATATGTTTGTTAGCCATTCCTCTATCTTCTTTAAACAAAGTTCTATTCATGTCTCTTGCCCAGTGATATATGTGATTATTGGGTCTTTTTTGTTGATTAGCTTGAGTTCTCCATAGATCCTAATTATTAAGCTTTTGTCTGATTCATAATATGCAAATACCTTTTCCCATTCCAAAGGTGGTTTGTTTGCTTTGGTTGTTGTTTCCTTAGCTGTGCAGAAGCTTTTCACTTTAGTTAGGTCTCATTTGTTTATTTTTGTTGTTGCTGCAATTGCCACTGAAGTCTTCTTCATAAAATCTTTCCCCAGGCCGATATCTTCAAGTATTTTCCTCACATTTTCTTCGAGGATTTTTATTGTTTCATGCCTTAGATTTAAATGTTTCATCCATCTTGAATCAGTTTTTGTAAATGGTGAGAGCTATGGGTCTAGTTTCAGTCTTTTACATGCAGTTATCCAGTTTTCCCAGCACCATTTATTGAATAGGGATACTTTCCCCCAGTGTATATTCTTGTTTGGGTTTATCAAAGATCAGATGGCCATAAGATGTTTGTTTCATCTCATGGTTTTTCTATTCGGTTCCAAATGTCAATGCCTCTATTTTTGTGCTAATACCATGCTCTTTTGATCACTATGGCCTTGTAGTATAGCTGAAAGTCTGGTAGGGTGATACTCCTGGCTTTGTTTTTATTGCCAAGAATTGCCTTGGCTATATGGAGTTTCTTCTCGTTCCATACAAAACAAAGAATTATTTTTTCCAAATTGTGAAAGTATAATGATGATATTTTAATGGAGATTGCATTGAATCTGTAGATTGCTTTGGGTAGTACAAACATTTTCAGAATATTGAGTCTTCCCAGCCATGAGCATAGTATATTCTTCCATTTGTCAATATCTTCTGCTATTTCTTTTCTTAGGGTTTTGTAATTTTCTTTGTAGAGATCCTTCACCTCTTTTGTTAAGTATATTCCTGGGTATTTCATTTCTTTTTTCTTTTTCTTTCTTTCTTTTTTTTTTTTTCTGAAGTTACTGTGAAGGGAATTATGTCCTTGATTAGCTTCTTATCTTGGCTGTTGTTGATATATACAAAGGCTATTGACTTCTGGACATTGATTTTATATCCTCAGACATTGCTATATTTCTTGATCACTTCAAAGAATCTTGTGGTTGAGTCTTTAGGGTTCTCTAAGTATAAGATCATATTGTCAGCAAAGAGTGAGAGTTTGACCTCCTCTGCCCCTATTTGGATGCCCTTTACTTCCTTCTGTTGCCTGACTGTATTGGCTAGAACTTCTAGCACTATGTTGAATAGTAGTGGTGATAGAGGACAACCTTGTCTGGTTCCAGTTCTAAGTGGGAAAGCTTTCACTTTTACTCCATTCAGTATAATATTACTTGTGGGTTTGTCATAGATGGCTTTGATCTGGTTAGAAAATTCGCCACCTATACCTAAATTCTTAAGTGTTCTAATTAGAAAAGAATGCTGAATTTTATCAGATATTTTTTCTTCATCTATTTAGAGGATCATATGGTCTTTGTTTTTGCTTCTATTGATATGGTGAATTACATTTATGGACTTGCATATGTTAAATCAGCCTTGCATCCTTGGGATGAAACTTATTTGATTGTGATAAATAATTTTTTTAATGGGTAGCTGTAATCTATTGGCTAGGATTTCATTGAGAAATTTTGCATTTCTATTCATTAGTGGAATTGGTCTGAAATTCTCTTTTTGAGTTGGCTCTTTTCCTGGTTTTGATATCAGGGTGATATTTGCTTCATAGAATGAATGTGTTGGGGAAGATTCCTTCCTTCTCAATTTTTGGAGTAATTTCTGCAGTATGGGTATAAGCTCTTCTTTGAAGGTTTGATAGAATTCTGGTGTGAAGCAATCTGGACAAGGGCTTATTTTTGTTGGGAGATTTTTTTATTGTTTCTTTGATCTCAGTGCTTGGAATTGGTCTGTTCAAGAGATCTAGTTCATCTTGATTAAGTCTAGGGAGAAGTTGTGATTCCAGGTATTGATCCATTTCTTCCACATTGTCAAATTTCTGGGCATAGACTTTCTCATAGTACTCAGACATGATCTCTATGGCATCTGTTGTTATTTCTCCTTTATCTTTCTGATTGAGGTTATTATAGATTCCACTTTTGTTTCTAATTAATCTGGCCAAAGGTATATCAATTTTATTTATTTTTCAACAAAACAACTTTTTGTTTCATTAATTTTCTGAATGATTTTTTGTTTTCAATTTCATTCATCTCTGATTTAATTTTGTTGTTGTTTTTGTTTTTTTTCATCTGCTGGGTTTGGGATTATATTGTTCTTTTTCCAATTCCATAAGATGGCTTATGAGTCTGTTGATATACTCACTTTTTGTTTTTCGAATGCTGGCCTGTAACGTGATAAATTTCCCTCATAAGACTGCTTTTGCTGTATCTCACAGGTTTTGGTAGCTTGTGTCTTCATTGTTGTTATGTTTGAGGAATGTAGCAATTTCTTCTTTTATCTCTTCCTGAAACCAACTATCATTCAACATAAGGTTGTTTAATTTCCAAGTCTTTGTGTGGGGAAGAACCTTTTCTTTGGAGTTGAGTTCCACTTTTATTGCCTTGTGGTCTGAGAAGATACAGGGTATAATTTCTATACTTTTAATTTTGCTGAGGTTTGATTTGTATTCTAGGATGTGGTTGATTTTGGAGTATGTACCATGGGCTGATGAGAAAAATATATCTTCCTTAGCTTTGGGATGGTGTGTTGTATATATGTTTAATCCCATTTGTTCTAGGGTCACATTTAAGTCCTTTGTATCTTTGTTTAGTTTCTGTTTAGAGGACCTGTCGAGTTCTGTCAGAGGGGTGTTAAAGTCCCTGACTATTATGGTGTTATGGGATATCATATTGCTCAGACCTGTCAAGATCTGTTTCATAAATCTGGGAGCATTTATGTTGGGTGCATAAATATTTAAAATTCAAATGTCTTCTTGTTGTATTATTCCCTTGACCAGTATAAAGTGTCCATCTTTGTCTTTCTTAACTTTAATTGTTTTAAATATGCTTGTATCTGAAAACAAGATTGTTGCCCCTCCTTTCTTCTGCTTTCCATTTGCTTGAAATACTGTTTTCCATCCCTTAATCCTGAGTTTTGATTTGTCCTTCAAGGCTAGGTGTGTCTTCTGGAGACAGCATATGGATGGCTTGTACTTTTTTATCCAGTCATCCTGCCTGTGCCTCCTCAGTGGTAAATTCAGTCCATTGACATTTACTGAGAGAATTGATAAGTGTGGTGGAGTTCTATTCATCTTATTTTGTGAAAGTCCTTTGTGTGGTTTTATCCTTTGCACCATTGTGGAAGCTAACTTTTGACTTTTAGCTTCTGGGTGTTTCCTTTGCTGGTGGTCCATTGTGGTGGTCAGTGTTGATAATAGGTCTAAGTATTTCCTGTAGAACTGGTCTTGTTGTGGCAGATTTCCTCAGTGCTTGTATATCTGCAAAAGATTTGATTTCTCCATCAATTTTGAAGTTTAGTTTAGCAGGATATAGAATTCTGGGCTGAAAATTGTTTTGTTTAAGAATGTTGAAGGTAGACGACCTTGTTCTTCTGGCTTGGCAGGTTTAGGTTGAAAAGTCTGCTTTCATCCTAATGATTCTGACTCTGTAGGTCAGATAGTACTTTTCTGGCCTCTTGCAGAATTTTTTTCTTTCATCTTGACTTTGGACAGGTTCATTACAATGAGTCTTGGAGAGGCTCTGTTTCAGCTGAGATGACCCAGCGTTCAATATCTACCTGAAAGGAGTGTGTCCAGGTCTTTAGTAAAAATTGGGAAGTTTTAATTTATGATAGTCTCTAGTCAGGTTTCCATTCCTTTGGGACAATCTTCTTCCCCTTCAGGAATCCCTATTATTCGTATATTTGAAAGCTTCATGAAGTCTCATAATTCTCTAAGTGCCTATGCTGCTTTCTCTCTCTTTTTTCTGCCTCTTTAACTACCTGGGTTAACTCATAGACTTGATCCTCTAGCTCTGAGGTTCTTTCTTCTCCAGGGTCTAACCTATTTTTGATGCGTTCTACTGAATCTTTACATTCCCTGATTGTCTCCTTCATTTCCTTAAGCTCCACCATATCCTTTCTATATTCTATATATCTCTTGTCTGACTTTTGGTTCTGTGTTTCCATTTTCTTGTCCATTCCTTTTATTGTCTTTATCATCCATATTTTAGATTCCATTTCTGTCAAGTCCATTAATTCTTTATAGGTAGAGTCTTCTACAGTAGCTGCCTTGTGGTCCCTTGGGGGAGTTTTGGTTTTTCATGTTGTCTGAATTTTTCTGTTGGTTCCTCCTCCTGTGTTCTTTCTTCTTGTTTATCTCCTTGTCTTCCTTTTTCCTTCTCATCTCCTCCTTTGTTTCAAACAAAGTCCCTGCTCTTAATGATAGTATGTTGCAACATGTCGCCAGGACACCAGGTGGCGCTGTGGTTTTTTTTGGAGACTGAGCACATCCAGCAACCTCTATGATCCTTATTACCATATGATAATATGGCAGAAAAGAAGAAAAGAGGTAGAAAAGAAGAGAGAGAAAGCAGAACAGGTGCTTAGAAAACTATGAGACTTCATGAAGCATTCAAACATACCAGTGATTGCCTGATTATTTCCTGAGCAGTCAGACCCTGCTGGGTTGGGATCATAAAGGCCACAAGAATCCTTCAGGGGCAGGTCTCACAGTGCCTCCTGACACCAGTTCTCATGGGGTGCAGGAGTCCCTCAGCCTGTCCCAAGAGTGGAGTTATGATCCTGGCAGGCAGAATTAAGACAGCTGTGCTTTAGGCCCCTGCTAAGACCTTCTCCAACCCCTCCTACAATGGCCACTCCCTGGCCATTAAGACCTTCTCAGTATGGCTGCCTTGCCAGCCACCAAACCCATGGTTAATCTACTCCAACCTATATTCAAATCTGGTTGCTGTATACAGATTGAGTCTGCCCACTCTTCCAAGCTTTCCACTCAACGCTCAGCTTCCCCCAACAACAGAAAACTCCAGAAAGGCTTCCTCCAATCCTGGACCTGTATGAGGGGCCAGCCGATCCTGGCTGGTCTCAATCACTTGCCTAATTCATCAGATTTCCACGGTTCCAGATCAGACACTGTACTCAGCTCACCACCTCCTCGCTGTGCTCCCTGAGCTATGACTCTGGGTAAGGTCCCCCGTGCCCTGTATGAGTAGGTTCTCTTTTTTTCTGTGGTCGTTCTAGGAGAGCTGAGCTGAAGGATCCTACCGGCATACCATCTGGCTCTGCCCCCGCCCCCAGATTCATTTTTTAAAATATAGAATATTAATTTCACTAAAAGAAAAAAATGCTGCAATTAAGATTGCCAAATTACTCACGGAAGTAAGTAAGGCAGCAAAACTACAACCTGTGGGTTATAATCTATCCTACCAGAGAAAGTCATGCCACTGCTGCACAACAAGGACTGTTTGTGTCCTATGAGTCTCCTACAACTTAGTAACCACTTGGAATAACACACTGTCCTTATCAATAGAAAAGATGAGGTCTGAACAGAGGATTCTATCCCCAGAAGACTTCAGAAGCCTGGGAAAGTCCTCTGGGCCATGCTCCATGTAGTTGTTCTTTAACCTAACTCCAAGTTCAGGGTGTTTTTTTCTATACATAGGGCTCTGAAATGATGCCCAGGTGTGGCCATTGTACCCTTGCAGAGCACAATATTCAGGATGAGAGACTGCCCACCAAGTTCAAATGGGGACCCCCCATTTTGTGAGCTTGTGCAAATCCTCTATACTCTCTGAGTCATATTTTTATCATCTGTAGAGATGGTTTTAGGTTTTTTTTTTTTAATTGAGATAACAATACCCTCTCTTCAACCTCACAGAATTTTTGCCAGTATTAACTAAGAGTGAATCTAACAGGACGAGGATAGTCATTGCTCTGGCTTCCAATTTAAGGGGCCCAGCCATTGACTTCAGCCCCTTGATGTCAAGCGAGGTGCTTGATGGAAAACTCTTAATGTGGCAGGTGAAAGATGACGAGGCCCTCAGCTTTGGCGAGGCTCTGGCAAACACTGACACCTTCAAATGAGCACGTGCCGCCTGTGAGCCGAGCTGGCAAATGAGGGTGTAAATGCCTTTGAAGACCCAAGTCACATTAATGATCCTGTGTTTTTGACAATGAAGCTTCGGAGCGACACAGTGACCCACTGTCATCTCACCAGCCATCCCCTGGTGAGCTCAGAAGGGGACATATGTCATAGTCTTAATCAACAATTGGCAAATTTTCCCTTGAAAGGGCGAGATGGTGAATGAATATTTTTGCCTTGGCAGGCTACAATAGCCTCTGTTTTAGCATTTTGAAAAATTTTGCTTGTTGTTATGTTTTGTGTTTTTTTTTTTTCTCTTTTACAACCTTTTAAAAATGTAAAAGCCATTCTTGGCTCCCTGATTCTACAGAAATAAGCAGCCGGCTGGATTTGGCCTGTGGGCCACAGACCGCAGCCCCAGATATCCCTGGCTTATTTGTAAACAGTGGCAAGAGCACAGACTTTGAAGCCGAGAGCTGACTTTGAATCCTGCTGTCCACCCCTTCTAGCTGCGTGAACGTTAGAAAGTCCGCTGAGCCTCAATGTCCTTTCAGTAAAATTCTTGCATGAAATACTCACTGTACATCTACTGTCTTGTCAAGCACAAAAACCAGCGTAATGAGGCTGAAATAAAATGAAAAAGTCCCAGCACACGAAAGGAATGGGGCAGAAGGCACGCCAGATATTGCTTGAACCCGAAAGTGGGTTGGGCTGCCCTGAGCAGGAGCCCATGAAAGGGGACTTCAGTTCCATCATGGTGGCAACAAGCCAAGGACTCACTAAGTTTGTCAGGGTGGGTCCCAAGTGCCTGTATTTTTTAAAGGCTTTCTCCAGGAATCTGACCCACACCCAAGATTGAGGAACCCCCGAGAAGTTTTCACAGGCCTGCAGGTTTGTGGGTACAGGGGCATGTGATCCAGTAGTCTGATAACTGTCGTTCCCACAGACAGTGTGGCATCTTCCTGGCGGCCTCATCCCCACTCGTGCCCAGCTAAGCTCAGTGTCCTTCAGAGCAAAGCCTTTTCCCCAGTTCACTAAAGGTGAACCTGTGTTTAAGGCACCAACTTGAAATACTTTCATGTCAAAATGAATGAGTTTTTGTGAGAGCACAGAAATGGTAGCAGCAGTCATGGCCAGAGCTCACACTGCAACCATCGCAGGGAAGGGAGCTGGCATTTGGGAGCCAGGCCTGCATGAACCCGCTGTCCGGTGCCTGTATCAGCCCTTGGCCCTGTTCACAAATACACACACCAAAGCTCAGAGACATTACCCACTGGCCCCAGGCTGCGGGGTTAATACATGATTTAGACAGAGAAAGGCAGAGAAACCCAGCGAGGGTCCAGCAAGAGTGGTTTCTCCTATGAATTATGCTCCTGTACAAGTTTTGGACATCATGAATAGATCTTGGAAAGTGACTATAAGCGAAACATCAGACAGCAGGTCCTAAAATAATGTCATTTCATTCAATGTGGTTTCATTGTAATGTCGATGAGGAAAAACCTGGGTTTCCTCATATATCATTTGGCTTAAAGCCACAGTTTCCAAGACCCTATCAACTTCCGTATGTGAGGACGCACTGCAGCTCCCCCAGCACTTCCCTTTATGGCATTTTCTCTATGGCCATAAAGTCAGGACAATGGAACATTCATGCTAAGGATTTTCAAGTGGACTTTTTTTTTTTTTTAGTCTCAAATACTGAAGGTTAACTCATGCAGTTGAAGATGCAAATTCCTCCTCCCACCTGGGGCAATTCTGACCCTGAGATGCCCAGGGTGTCATAATTCTAGGCTTTACCCGGTCAGTGTGTTCCCTGAAAAGACTAACTGAAGAAAATCGTTATGTGAATTAACATGATTTGAAGGGGATCTCTGGGTATGTTTTCTGGTTTCTGTTGGTTTGTTTGTTTTGGGCTTTTTGTAAACAGGAGAATTCTTCTGCAAACAGAATGATCTGCCTTTATTTGATTTGCAAATGTGAATTTTGGCATATTGGGTTTTCTTGATTGTGTCTGTAACTTTGGCTACTGTTTCTTTAGTGACGGTGTCCTAGATTCTCACAGATGGAGTTTACACAGTGTGAACAAGGACTCTGCGCGGTGCCTAAAAGGGGAGCAGAGAGGACTTCACGTTTCTCCAGGACCTCTGTGCCGGTCACTGCCCAGGCAGATCACTTACGCTACTGCGTTCAGTACCCACAGACGCTCCGCCACACAGGTTATATCGTCCCCATTTTATAGATGAGGAAACTGAGGTGCAAGCTCGTAAATATGTGGAAGGATAGAAATGGCATTTCTACCCAGCTCAGTCTGACTCCAGAGCAAGTTTTATCATCATTGAAACACTGAGACTGAGAAACTCCATCCTTCACGCCTGCATCCCCTGCCTGAATGCCTTCAATAAATCTAAATTCTAGGTTGATGTGAAGACACTTTCTATTAACCCAGCCCCCCTTTTGCACAGAGGGAGATGGAGCTGAGTTGGACAGGCAGTAGCTAGAAATGAGGCAGCCTCTCCCTAAAGCTGGGACCTGGCTGTGCCACGCCCAAGGTGGCCCCCAGGGCAGAGTTGTCTGGGCATCTAAGTCCCCTGCGGGACCCTGGCACCACTCTCTGCTGACTGTGCCTCGGTGTCCTCATCTGTAGAATGGACCTGCTGCTGCTGCCTGCGCAGCAAGTAGGCAGAAGGGGCGGGACCACCCTACCCTCGCATGGTCCTCGCAGGCAAGGGACCCTCATAATTAGGACTCTCCTAATCAGGGGACACCCTCCCAGGCAAACTCCCACTGGACATCTACCCTGTAAGTCCAGAAGTACATTTTTTAAATGAAAATTTCGTTTCCAGGCTCTTACCTGAACACACCATTCCTGGGCCCCTGATTCCATAAGGGCCATGGGGAGGCAGAGGCCATGCAGGGACAGGTGGGTGGGAGACAACACAGGAACACCCTGGGGGGCTCCCTGCTTCCCCAGAGGCCTTGCTGGCTATGAGGTTGCTCCCCATTCCCATTTTCTCCCCACCCCTCAAAGTGGGTGGTCCAGCCCTTTCTTGGCACTGAGACTCCTGCCCATCGCTGCTGCCCTCAGGTACCCGAGGAGTGAAAGGAGCTAGAAGCCACCGCTCTGGGCTTGGCTCCTGCCTCTGCCGCTGGCAGGCTATGGGACACTGGCAGACAGCTAACTAACCTCTCTACCTTCAAATGGCTGCAGCAAAATTAAAAGAAGGTAATTATTAAAAGCGTCTACTCCACGAATCAGTGATTCTCCAAATTTAGTGGTAGTCAGAATCTCCTGGAGGGCTTAGGGCTCAGGTGCTGGGGCCCAGCCCCAGAGAGTCAGACTCAGTGAGTTGAGGGCGGGACCCACGAGTTTGCATTTCCAACCCATTCCCAGGAGCCACACTTTGAGAGTCACTGCCCTTATTCCTATTCTGTCACTGCCAGTGCTCACATGGCCGGCCGTGGGGTCAGTTCACCACCTTGGTGCAGAGGGAAGGCCTCCCTGACCACGGCCCTCCTAGGCCAGGAGCCCCAGCTACTGCTGGAGACGTGGGCTCATGTTAAAAAAAGAAGGACCCTGGCAGAGGCGAAAATGGGTGTCAACACCGGCAAAATTTCACCTGCTGATGAATCCCCAGAGGAGCTTTAGAAAAGATGAATCTGGCTCAGTGGGGTGCCTGACCCAGTGAGACTGACTCAATGGGTGCCCGGGGCGAGGCAGCCACTGCCCATGTTCATAAGCACCCAGGTGGCCCTGGAGCAGGTGCCCCCTGGAGAAGCCCATCTCTCCGTCTGTGGTCTGGCCCTTGAAGCACAAGGAGAGCAAAGTTCTGTGTCCTCTTGGGCTAAGCTCAGCTGATGCAGAAATCAGCAGCTGAGCCTCCTTAGGTTCTCATGGAGCAAGGTGGGGGCATAAACAGGGAAATAAATGAACAGCTAAATTAGATAGATGATTAGATTTTAAACCTTGGAGAAGAAACCTTAGTTACAATTCTATTGTTCAGCATTTCACTTCCAGGTTTTATATTTAGAAATAAAATTATATAAATTGTATAAAATATATAAAACGTATGTAATGAGAACAAATAGACTATTTAATATTCTGTTTCCCTAATGACCAAATTATAGGAATTGCCCAGGTATTTTGTGTAATTCCTTGATGCCTCCCTCCCTGTTTTCCTGCACGCCAAGAGGACTCAGCATCTAACAACTGTGGACACCCAGTATGAGGTTGCTGACTGATGAAGACTCCACACCTATTTTTATTTTTATTTTGTGTATTTATTTATTTCTGAGACAGAGTCTCATTCTGTCGCCCTGGGTAGGGTGTTGTGGCATCAGACCTCACAGCAACCTCCAACTCTTGGGCTTAAGCTGTCTTCATGCCTCAATTTTTCTATTTTTAGTAGAGATGGGGTCTTGTTCTTGCTGAGGCTGATCTTGAACTCCTGAGCTGGAGCAATCCGCATGCCTCGGCTTCCCCGAGTGTTTGGATTACAGGTATGAGCCACCCCTGGCCTCCATACTTATTTTATCTTATCCCAAACTTATCTTTCAAACAATGGGTGTTTTCTATCGTCCAAGGACTGTCTTAGGAACAAGTTGATAGTCTTAGAAATTCCCTGACACATGGGCAGTCAGCTTATCCTCAAGTTTTTGTTTTTGTAAATGAATGCTTCCAGGCTGCTCCTGAATTTGGGGAAAGGGGCGCAGTACAAAGAATTGAGCTCTCACCCCAGCCCCCATTCTTGCCTGAATAGGAGTTGTAATCAACAGTTTTGTTCAAAGGAGCTCCTACCCCCATGGCAGAGGAAAGCAAGCTGACAGGAAGCTTTCAAACAGAGAAGCACTGCCAGATAGCCCTTAGCTATTCCCCAAAATGAGGCATGTCCCCAGAAGTGGGGATGTGGCCATTTCGTGCAGTGCTTGGTGATGATTTATGGGAAAGAAAAAACAATACAAGGTTTGCCTTTTTTTAGATGGGAAGAGCTGGCATTTTCTAGCTACCAGACCACCCCTCTGTGTTTATATGTGCTGGAAACTGCCCCCAGGAGGCCAAACCCACACAAGCTGTGTGTGGGTAAGCGAGAGGAAGGGGAAAGGACAGAGAGGGCCCCTTGGCCTAGGCAGGAATTATGGGCATCCAGGGAAGAGGAGAGGAGCCCCAGCAGCTCAAGGTCCTCCCAGGCACAGCATGTAGCCCGAGTCCCCTGTGAGCCGCTGCTCCCTGGAGGCACTGGGGGATTCAGAGGCCATCCAGGGCTGTGGTGACTCCCACTTGGGGCCCACACGTGGTGCTCTGAACCATTGCTTTATTAAGAACAGACTTGCCCCCCACTGGCTTGTCCCCCAGACAAGCAGTACAGGACCAGGCCCTTAGAGGGTCCACAGCTTCCCAACCTGGGATGCTGTCACCTAGCATATCCTAACGATTGTCACCAAATGGCT
The DNA here is from genome assembly GCF_000181295.1 of Otolemur garnettii. Taxonomy (NCBI): domain Eukaryota; kingdom Metazoa; phylum Chordata; class Mammalia; order Primates; family Galagidae; genus Otolemur; species Otolemur garnettii. The sequence continues at coordinate 15,111,393 of NW_003852406.1, forward strand.
CTGTGATTCCCTTCAGTTGTCCTTTGTCAGAGCCATGGGAATCCCCTCTCCCTCCGACCTGCCCTCTGTCACATGTCCTGTGTCTCCCAAAGTCCTCCCAAGCTCATGGCCCATTCTCCTTCTGTTTCTAGTCCCTTACCCCCAGGTAAGGCCTTGTCCTGAGCCTCACTGCCTCTCTAACACTGTGTCCTGGGAGCACAAACCTCATTACTCACAGAAGACCACATAAACAGTTCAGAAACAGGTGAATACCTGGTTATTCTGTACAGAGGCAGAAAGTAGATCGGCAGTTACCTGGGGCTGGAAGCTGGGGTGGGAGCTGAGATAAACGGTAAACGGCACCAGGGGTCTAAGTGAGATGTGGAGGTGTTCTAAACCTGGGTTACAGGGATCATGTATAGCCAGGTTAATTTGCTCAACATCATTGAATTTTATTTTTTTCTTTTTCTTTTTTTTTTTTTTTTTGAGAGCTGTCCCCCTGGGTAGGGTGCCGTGGCATAGCTCACAGCAACCTCCAACTCCTGGGCTCAAGCGAGTCTTCTACCTCTACCTCCCAAGTAGCTGGGACCACAGGCGCCCACCACAACGCCCAGCTATTTTTTGGTTGCAGCTGTCGTTGTTTGGCAGACCCGGGCTGGATCGAACCTGCCACCTTAGGTGTATGTGGCTGGCGCCTTAGCCACTTGAGCCACAGGTACCGAGCCAACATCATTGAATTTTATGCTTAAATTGGGCGAGCTAGTTGGTGTAGAAATTATAAATTAATATATTACTTATAAATTATTTATTACAGATATATAACTTATACAATTAAGTTGGGTGAATTTTGTGGTATAGAAATTATAAATTAATACATTACTTATAAATTATTTATTATAGATATTATATAAATTATGATATATAAAATATACTTCAATAAAGTGGTTTATAACAAATTCTCACCAATGCCCCTACTTAGGCAGATCCATTTATTTATTTTTATTTTCTTATTTTATTTTACTTTATTTAATTTTTAGAGATGGGGTCTTGCTGTTGCCCAGGTTGGAGGGCAGTGGCATCATCACAGCTCACTGCAGCCTCGAACTCCTAGGCTCACATGATCCTCCTGTTGCCAGACCAGTGAGTCCATCTGCCTATCACCCAAGCCCATCAATGGAGAAATCGATGAGAGATCAACAATTCTACTTTTATTTACAGAAAAGCCAGCAATTTTGGAGAACAGCAAGGCTATCTCCCCAAACAGCTGTTCTGCTCTCCTATTTTTCTTTGTTACTTTTACATTCTCACAATAAAAGGAGCATCAGCGATGTTATTAATCATCATAGTGTACATTAAACAGATCCTCATAATAGGTTACCAGGTTACATCATATCCCCCAATCTTAAAGTGGTTTTATCTTTAAAGCATTCCTACTCTAGGCTAAATTTATAGTTAGTGCTCTGGGTCTGGACTGGGATGGGGGAGGAAGGGGCCGCAGATACCAGTGCTGGAGTTATCAGAGGAGCGGAGCACATTGTTGCTCTACAGAGGCCACGTAGGCCGAGTGCCCTGCAGCTGATTTGAGTCTTAGCAGAACACTCCGTGATCCTCCCAGAACACAAGAGGTTTGTGAGTTATTGCCACAGGCCCTGTCCTTAGGCCCCCAGCCTCCTATTCTCCTGGGAGGCTGCCCTGGCACTATGCTCCTTGGACCATCCAGTCTCTTTATCCATAACAGAAGGCCTTGTATGTGAATAAACAGCTCCAGATGGTGGCAGACAGGGTCATCTGTTCAGCAGCACCCTGCATGCAATAGTTATTTAGGATAATGGTGGTTGCCTTCACTCCCACCTCAGCTTCCTAAATAGCTGGGACTACACTCATGCACCACCGTGCCTGGCTAATTTTATTTTTTTGTAGAGATGGGTGCCTTGCTATATTGCCCAGGTTGGTCTTGAACTCCTGGCATGAAGCAATCCTCCAGCCTTGGCCTCCCAAAGTTCTGGGGTTACAGATGTGAACCACATTGCACGACCCTCAGATCCATTTAAATATCAGTTTGGGCTCAGTTGAGCCTCCTGCTTTGGGCTGGTTATCTGTATTATATTCACAGAGAAACTGAGGCATTGAGCAGTAAGTGACTGCCTACAGTCAATCTTCCGACACTTATTCCTTGAGTGCCCACTCTGGGCCAAATACCACAATAGGTACTTTGCGGAAAGAAGCAGTGTGACAGAGGAAGGGGAGAGAGCTGCCATTTGTCCACTGTATCCAGACGTGATTGTGGCCTTGACCCAGTCTCAGAGTCTACTGCACAGTGGGCAGAGCTGTCTCCGGACCTGAGGCCTCCGCAGTGGGGGAACTCGGCACTCTATGCTGAGACATACTTTTTTTTCACACTTCAACATCTCTGAAATCAAGACATGTCCTATAATTGCTGATAGCAGGCAGCAGGCAGTCGTGATGTAGCTGGTTCACCTTCACCCTGCCTCAGACTCGCAGAATAATGTCAGCAGATTGCAGGAAAATCTCAGACAATGGCAGGATGCTGTTAATTTTTTAAGTATGGTTTTAAAAGGAGAGAACTAGAGCCTATGGCCCCGTTATTCTCTGGACCACGTGCAAGGACTGAATCTCAGTAGAGTGTGTTAAAGAAAGATGGCATCATTAGCACCATTGATGTCACCCAGCATCATATTATGCAAAAAACCATAGGCATCAATGCCCCTGCAGCAGAAAGTCACTCTAAAAAAAAAGTCAGGAAGAGCTTTTCCAATAGATAAGTGGGCCATTACTGCTCCAGTCTTCGGATTAAATTTAGCTCTCAATTGGGTTTTAGGAGCAGCACCATCATGAAGTTGGGGACAGCAGCGATCAGGGTTAGTGGGACACAAGCTCGGTGCTTGGAACCAATCTAGGAATCAAAAAGGGTGGAGGAAATGGACTCAAGATAAGGCAGAATTATGGGGAATTTTCTGAGAAAGTTCGTATACTCATTCAGCGAACATTTCCTGAAAACCTGCTATGTCCCTCAGAGAGTAGGAGTACTGGACAGAGCATGGACTCAGGGTCAGGGGCCCTGACTTCATCATCTTCTCCCTGACACCCTTGCTAGGGGTCTGTGAATACCTTGTCTCCCCTCTCAGAGTCTCAGTTTCCTCAGCTTCAAGGGAGGGGGCAGTGTTTGGTTTGGACTGACAGTTTTCATACTGAATTTTCTTGGAGTCCAATATTTTTAGGAAGATTCCAGGGCCCTCCTGGGCAGGAGCCTATGAAGGGGAGGACAGAAACCACCCCCGCCAATACCAGCTTCAACAGAGCTGCTTTTATTTGCTTTTTGTATTGGGGTTCCTTGTATAATCCCATTTGGGGAAAGGATATTGCTTAAAAATGCTTAAAAACCAGGCAGTCTTTCCAAGCCTTCCGGCCTTGCCCATCCAGGACTATCTGTGCCTGGCCCTGTGTTCTGTGCTGGGGAAGTACAGAGCTGGAGGCAGGAGCAGACACAGAGGTGGGCAGAGCTCCCTGGGCACATAGATGCTCCTCTGTCTGGGGTAGAATCCCTTTGCAACCACCTTAGGGGAAGGCATGTCCCCAGGGAAGCCACAGGGTCCAGTGAAAAAGCAGCATGGGCCAGGAGTCAGGAGACCTGACGTCTAGTCCCAGCTCTGTCCCTTCTTCTCTGTGTGAACTTGAGCAAGTTTTGAACTCCTGTGAGCCCCAATTCGCTTGAGTCACAGACTACTTTTGAGAATGAAGTGAGATGATGATCTTGGGACTTGACACACAAATGTCAATGTCATTGCAAAAGAGAAACCAAGGCAGAAAAAGCCATTTGAAGCTTCCGAACACCAATCTACTGCTTCTCCACAACCTTCATCTTCTCTCAAGACACTAGAGAACGAGTGTGGGGGATATTCCCCAGGAGTTTCCAGAAGACTTTCTAGCCTCATCACCCAGAACAGAGTAGATAAAAAACAATGGAGACAAATTTTTAAAAATTCCAGGGGCCTTTCACCATGTCAGGGCCATAAAAAGTTGTGCAGTAGACTTGGCTTTAGCTGTTCATTCGTGTAGAGGTGAAGAGTACGGACTCCACTGGGGAACACGATGAAAGATACAGTTAAATCTAAGGATGGAATCCAGGGATAGGGCAGGGGGGTAGGGATTCAAAATAAGGTGCCAGAAGTTCTCAGAGACCAAAACACGCTGAAACAGGGCTTGTGTTAGTTGTTAGGGCTGCCCTAACAAAGCATCACAGACTGGGTATTTCTTTTTTTTTTTTGAGACAGAGCCTCAAGCTGTCCACCTGGGTAGAGTGCTATGGCATCACAGCTCACAGCAACCTCCAACTCCTGGGCTCAAGCGAGTCTCCTGCCTCTGCCTCCCAATGCCTGGCTGTTTTTTAGTTGCAGCCATTATTGTTGTTTGGCGGGTCTGAGCTGGAGTCAAACCTGCCACCTTAGGTGTATATGGCTGGCACCTTAGCCGCTTGAGCCACAGGCGCCGAGCCAGACTGGGTATTTCAACTGAGATGTATCTGCTCACAGTTCTGGAGGCAAGACACCCCCAAGTCGAGGTATTGACACAGGTGATTCCTTCTGAGGGCTGCAAGGGAAGGATCTGCTCTGGGCCTCTTCTCCAGGTTGGAGACGGGTCTTCTCTTGATGTCTTTTCACATTGTCATCCTAACTTACCTTGGTCTGAGCCACTCACGGCCACTTACCTGGGACCGCAGAAAGAGCTGGTAAGGAGGCCGTCCCCAGCTGGTAACAATAGACAGGAAATGCTCATAAGCTATTGTCAGTATTTCAAAAAGCCTAAAGGACAGCCTAGCTTTTGCTCCTAATGGAACTAAATTAAGCACCTGGTCGCTGCTCTGTGAAAGCACCAAAACATACCGAACCAAGTCTGAAATTCAGAGCCACTGAGCTCTAGCCTCTACTCCCTAAGGTGGTTGGCGAAAACTAAATGGAATCAACAGCGTTCACTAGAAGAAATAAGAAAAGAAAGTCCTTCTTGCTCTGACACAGCCCTCCTGCGCCTCTTGGCACCTATGTGAGGAGGCTGCCCTGGACACTGGCAGGGAACAGCAGCAGGGACCTGGAGGGCCAGTGTTAGTCAGGGGGACACGGGAAAAATGAAGGACGCCTAATAATGCCATTTTTGGAATGCTGTTATTCCAGGTTTTAAATCCTGCCTCCCAGGAAGTTATTAGCTCAGAAAATCACAAGAGACACCAGAAAAGACAACTAAAATTGTAAGTCCGTTTATAAAAAGACAGAACTTTTAAAACCGTACAAATAGACTTTGTAATTACCACCGTGTTAATGACTGACCTGGATGAGTGCGTGAGACTCACACCATCCACTTACAAATGACAGAAAAATGTGCCATGAAAGACATTTTCAAACAAGTTTAAACGTAGCATACAGGCTGCAGGTAGTAATTTAGTATTTCAAGCATGAAAAATGTAATGTTTTATTAAAAGACAAAACACCCTACTCTCCACTCCGGCTCTATATCAATTTGGAAAGCCCTAGCAAGAGTGCGCAAAATAGATATTTTAGTCTAAAATTGAAAGCCAAAGTATTATAATAAAATAAATATTGAGCAAAAGCCAGACTTCATGGTCACAGACAGACTACTGGGATGTGAAAATCAACCTGAAATTTTGAGAGGAAGTATTCAAATGTCAGGACTGCATCTGAATGACGCACTGTTCATATTAAACATTGTTTCACGGGTGAGTTGGGAGGACGTCCGGCCATGAGAGACCCTGTCTGTCGATTCCCTGAGCAATCAGCCGGACCACAGGGGTAAGAAGCCGGAAACACTTCTCAAACTGCTGGCCCGCAGGCTTGGGTCCGACGCCACCCATGTGGGGCGTACGTTGTTCCAAGGATGCAGAGGAGAAGGAGAAGCTGCTGTTTCAGAGGCAGGGCACCAGACAGGCAGAAGCTGGGGCAGCCCGGGGGAAGTTTTGTACGCGGTTTAATTCTCCTTAGGAATCAGCCACTACGGTGAGACTAGAAGCAGAGGCCGTTATGGCCACTTCCCTGGGTTCTCTGCAAGAGCCCTTTCTGACCCTTCCTTGCCCTGCTCCTGCTAGTTGGTGAATGCCTCTCAGTCCTTGCATTCAGCCTCTTCCTCCTCTTTATACCTAGAGTGGCTTCTGCTCCTGACAAACCCTGACGGATACAGGAAGGTACAGTCAGTCAAAGCTCATTGATCCTGCTCAAGTTTGGGGACGACACAGTATCTTGATATAGGCATTTGAGTATTTGGCTGTCCAAAGGAGAAGACAAAGCCAAGCAGATCCTGGCCGAAAATCCAGGCTAGAGCCCCATTTCTGTGCATCCCGATGGCCGCCCAGCCAGGGCAAGCCCACAAGTCTGACTTTAACCTTCAGTGAGGCTGTTCAGTCTTCATAAACCGTCCAACCTGTTTGTTTTGGGGCAGGATGAAATCAGCAGAGTGAGGTAATAATGTTGCTGGCCTGCTGGGGGCCTATGCCCAGGTGTAACAGTGTTAAGCAACATGAGAAATGGGGCGTTACCAAGGCACAGGTCGGGTAATTAGAATTTATCAACAGGCGAAGGTGCAGCAAGTGGGGACAACAAAGAGCATCCTTTGTAGAGCAAAGGACGGGACCCACTGGATCGAACCAGGACAAGGGGGAAGGAGGGCAGCTCAGAGGCAAAGAGACGAAAACCTGTTATGCACCTGGGGTTATGCTAGGCTAGCGGCTCTCAAAGTTATTTGGTCTAGGGACCCCTTTTCACTCTTGAAAATTACTGAGGGTCCCCGAGAGCTTTTATTTATATCTACTGACATTTATCATTTTATAAATTGAAACTGAGATAGTTTTCAAAATAAGAATACACAGCACACATTCTAATAGCTGTCAGAGCCAGTAGCCTCTGGAAAACTCCACTGTGCCCTCATGAGAAAATGAGAGAGAAAAAGGCAAATAACATCTTCGCATTTTTCATGAAAATACAATTGACCACGCAGCCACCCTGAAAGAGTGTTGAGGACTCCTGGACCACACTTTGAGAGCCGCTGTGCTAGGCTGTTATACATACTTTAGCTCATTTAATTCTCTTAACATCCTGAAATGCATGTGATTATTCTCCATTTTACAGAGAAACTGAAGATCAGAAAGCCCTAGTAATTTGCCCCCAGTCACACAGCACTGAACAGCAGACCTGGACTCAACACTGTGCTTTCTGCCTCTAGCACCTGCACTTGACTGTGGTACGGCCAGGCCCAGGAAGAGAGTAGCTAGAGACTCCTCAGGCTGGAATGAGTGGGAAGAAGGGACATTCCCACCAGGGACCTGACTGGCTGTGAGCAGAAGGGGAGTGTCTAGACCCCTCTAGTCAGCAAACACACAAAGTCGCCACACGCCCAACCCCGTGGTCTAGGATAGGGAGGTAGCAGGGTAGCAGAGAGGAGTAGCAGAGTGGGCTCCTGGCTGCCAGGAGGGGCTTTGCCATCTGCTGACGCTGTATGCCTGGCTCTGGCACCCCTGGGGTGCTAAGCAGGAGGTGCCTTATAGTAAAACACCTCGGAGATTCCTTCCCCAGGCCTGAGCCCTAAGTCTTGCATCCAGACTGGAATCTCAGGGTCAACTGCTCAGCTGAGGTGGGAAGACAGGGCTCCACAGCCTGAGAAGGAACATAGCTGTCTTCTTGTTAACCCACACGGGTGAATCAGGCCAGAGAATCTGGGGCCTTTTCCAGGACCATAATAGGTGATTTCGCTCCAAAGGCTGCCAGTGGGAGTATCAGTTTAAATCCACTGAGAGCAAGTTTTATATTAGAACAGCATTCCATAGCTACTGCCGGCCTTCTGCTGGGGAGCTCTGTTTCCAATCTCAGAGATGTCAAACAATTTTAAAGGCACAGAAACTCAGTTTTACCCAGCCAGGCCGGCATGGGAGGAGGCACGTGGCCCCAGCATTCCCATGGCAAATGCTCACGGCAGCTTTGGGTAGCCCCCAGCCCAGACCTGAGCCCAGATTCCCGTCTCTCCCCTGCTTCTCAGCCTCAGGATGGGCTGGAGGAACATCTGGCCCTGGAATGGTGGTGCCCGTAGCTACCCACTCAGACCCTTTCATGGACCCTGTGACTGTCCATGCCCTCAGGCACACCTGCATTTGCTTATTGGGACACCTAGCTCTGGGGCACACTGTCTGGAATCACAGGCCTCGGCCAGATCCTCTGTGGTCTATATTGCCTGCCAGCCAGGCCCATGCTGCATGCTGCTCCCGGGCAGGGAAGGGCACACTCGCCAATATTGTGACACTAACAATAGCTGCATCGCACCCATCTCTGCACGCTACACACCATCTTGCTGGAGCTTCACTGGAACCTCATGAAGTCTTCAGGTGATGGTCCTTGTCCTCCTTATAGATGAGAAAGCTGAGGCTTGGAGGGGGTGGTCTCTGAGTCACTCCATGGGAAAGCTGGCACTAAGTCCAGGCTCTCTGCTGGGCAGTGTTCCAAGGTAGAGGTGCAGAGAAGGAACACACAGGGCATTGGAGCCAAGGTCAAGTGCGCCCAGGGCCCTTCCCACCTTTGCCTCCTCTCTGCTGGCCCACCAGCCTTGAGTCCTCCAGGAATCATTCTTTGAGCTTAGAAACATAGAAATCAACACTTTTAATCAGCGGAGCAATCTGCTTAATTTTAACTCTCATTCTTCAAAAGTAATTAAATGTTAAATTTAATTAAACATTAAGTTTGAACTTAAATGGAGAGATTTAAATATAATATTTACATTTCTCTTTCCATTTATGCAAGTCTTCTATGCCCAGATATGCCCTCTGGTTTCTGGGGTCAGGAGCCTGTCTTTGGTAACCTCAGGAGCACTGGTGGGGCGCAGCTGCTCTTTGAAGTCCTTGTGATGTGTCCATGGCCACTCAGCTGGTTAACAATGGGCCCTGAGGGAAGGAGAGCCCTACAGCCTTGCAGGCCTGGCCCCTGCACTCCTGAGCTTGGGTCAGATGAGAAAAGGGGCTCCCCTCACTTTGGGGCTGTAAGGGAATTGCTTTCCTTGGTGAAGCCACTTCTGGGAAACAGCTGTTTGCCCAGACCAGGTGGTAAACTTTGGGGTGGCCTTACCAGGCACAGACCTGGGTGACCTCCAGGGCCCCTTCTGATTTTGCAGTCACAGGTAGTAAGCCTGGGACTATCCTGAGCCTTTGCTCTTAATGGGCCTTTTAGTAGCTGTTGGGCAAATTGTGACCAGGGCAGGCTGCAGGGGGCCGGTCGGGGAGCCCAAGGGAGCCATGAGCAGCCCCAGGAGCAGGGCGCAGGTTTGATCCAGGTGCTGCCACCTCTGACTCCTTCCTTAGAGCAATGGCATGCAAGGGAGTGGGGCTGGCCTGCAGTCTGGTTGAGGACATGGGACTCCAGGTGGAGTTGGAGCTGTCGGGGAAGACCTGACAGTGGGCCTTGGATCAGCAGAGATAATCTCAAACCAAAGTTATTAGTGCACCTCTCGGGGCTCCCGGGCTGTGCCTCGAACCAAAGTCATTAGTGCACCTCTCGGGGCTCCCGGGCTGTGCCCCGCAGTGTCGGGACCTAAGGCAGACAGTGGAGTGGAGGTGCACTCATGCAGCACTTGGGGCTTCTTGCCTCTGATAAAATGTATCTCAGGACACCCAGCTGCTTTCTGTGTCCCAAGAGGTTCCACTAACAGGTCCCTGGAGCCGCTTTCTTGTGCTGGACAGAGAGCTAGAGCATGAGTCCAGCCTTCCAGAGGAATCCAGCTCCTTTCCATCCCCTGCGGGAAACCCCCCTGGGAATTTAAGGAAAGACTCTACCAAGGGTCTAAAGTTTGTGCCAGGAAGGCCACCCTTCCCCTTTACCGGGTTCCTTTTATAGACCTATGTTATTCAGCCCTCAGGCTCCCATGGGAGTGGGAAAGGACCACGTTTTGTCCTTCACTTTTAGTCATTTTGGTGCTGGGGTCAGGAAGGAATAAACCACTTCCTGGGTCACCATTCACTGGGCACTGACTGTCTGGGCACTGACAGCTCACGCCCCGAGGAGATGGAAAGCAGGTGGGACAACAGGTGGGTGAACAAGCAGCTGCCAGACAACATGCTTTGTCCTGCGTGGAGGCGCAGACAAGGTGCTAGGAGAGTGGAGGCGGGCATGACTAAGGCCTGTGGGAGCAAAAGAGCTTTGAGGGCATGATGTCACGATGGTCCGCCATGGATGTTGCCTGATCCGAAGCCTGGTGGCATGCCAGGGAAGCCCAGAGAGGCTATGGGTAAGACAGCAACTCAAAGGGTGATCCCGACGTGCTGGAATTCTTAAGCTGGGTCTCTGGTCACAGGCCGGGCTCTTCTTGCTCCTGAGAGAAGATTCTATTTAGGACAGGGCTGATGGAGGGGTGGGATTGTCGGCATCATTAGATGCAAGTGACAGAAACCAATGGGCCTATTGACGCAGAGAAGAAATCTATAGGGAGGACTTTGGGGCGTTCACAAAATCAGCAGGACTTTTTGGAGAAATCAGGCTTGGGAAACAGATTGGAGCCAAGAGAGGCAGGACAGCCCCCAACAGACCAAGGGCATGTCACAGAAACACCTACCATTGCCAGGAGTAATCTCTTAACTGTCCCTGCATCTGGGTGTCTTCCCTTCAAGGGTCCTATCCCCTCATCTGGCTTCCAGAGGGCAGGGAGCAGAATTCTCTGGCTCCTAGGGTCTGGGGAAGAGAGGCCTGGAGGCCTCGCAGGACAGACATTCAGCTTTTGTCCCCGTGTCCCTGTTGTGGCTGGAGAGCTGCCTCCTACAGGGATTGGCAGCAGTTCTCAGGAGGAACCATCCTAGTTCTAGTTCTTCCCGGGGCTCCTGGGCCTAGGCTATGGAATGGTTCAGTAACTGCCTGGGGTGGGGAGCATCCCCGGGGGTTAATTTTCTAGTTTCTGCCTCTCCTAATATGATGAATTCATCTCTTTCTATGGATTTTTGAGAAAATATATTGTTACCTGTAGCAGAGAGCTCCTACTGTGAACTATATGAGGTAGGGGGAAGGGAATGTAACAGAATGTAAGGAGGACTCCTGTGAAGGAATTTTCATGATTGAAATTATTACATGCCTTCTGTATGTCAAGCACTAGGTTAAGTACATTTTTTTTTATGTAGAAGAAAGGAAAATTTATTTAACAACCTTGCCATATACTCTAAGTAATAATCTCAAACTAGAAACTACCCAAATTTCTGCCAACATTAGAACAAATAAACAGTAGTATACTTATATATTGGACTACCACTCAGCAGCATTCTCAGGGACCCCTAGGGGTCCCTGAGATCCTTTCAGGGAATCTGCAAGGTCAAAACTATTTTCTAGACTGACGCAGGAGAATCAAGATGACAGAGAGCTACGACCATGTCACTGCACTCCGGCCTGGGTGAGAGAGCAAGGGCTTGCCCTCTCCCCAACCAAAACCAAAACCAAAACCAAAAAATCTTCACACTAGTTCTAAGACTGCAATCCCCAACCCATGGGCCAACCACCGGTGCCAGTCTGGGTCTGTTGGGAGATGGGCTGCACAGCAGGACGTGGGCAGTGGCGAGCAAGGGAAGCCTCATCTGTGATTACAGCTGCCCCAGTGCTGGAATCACCACCCAAGCTCCGCCTCCTGTCAGACATGAAACCGTTCCATGGTGCTGAAAAAGGATGGGGACTGGATGTTCTAGATTTTATAACACTGTCCTGTTCTATGTTGATGATGCAAAAGCAACAGTGGGTTAAAGCTTCAAATGACTCAGCACAAAACAAGACAGTTGCACTAACCTCCACTAGTAGTCATTGTTTTCTTCACTGCCAAACACAGGCAAATTTGCCAATTTCATTTAAAATTGTATCTTTTTTTTTTCTTTTTGAGGCAGAGTCTCACTCTCACCCTGGGTAGAGTGCCGTGGCGTCACACTCACAGCAACCTAAAACTCTTGGGCTCCAGCGATTGTCTTGCCTCAGCCTCCCGAGTAGCCACGACTACAGGCGCCCACCACAATGCCTGGCTAGTTTTTCTATTTTTAGTAGAGACGGGGTACCGCTTTTGCTCAGGCTGGTCTCAAACACCTGAGCTCAAGCAACCCCCCTGCCTTGGCCTCCCAGAGTGCTAGGATTACAGGTGTGACCCACCACACCCGGCCTTAAGATTGTATCTTGAAGCAGTAAAAGTTATTGATTTTAGCAAGCCTCAACCCTCGAGTGCATGTTTTTTAATATTCTAGGTGAGAGAAGGGGAAATACACACAAAGCACTTCTGCTATGTACTGAAGCAGAGCCGCTGTCTTGAGGAAAAGCATTGGTGTGATTGTTTGAGTTGCAAACTGAACTAGCCACTTCCTTGTCTATGATTCTTGGTGCACATGTGCAGAGACTCCTGAACTAGGAATGGAGTTTCTAGATCACAGGGTATGTGCACGTTCAGCTTGGTGAGAAAATATCAAACTCTTGCCCAAAGTCGCTGTACTAAATTACCTTCCTATAAGGAAAGTGTATGAGATCTTAAGAATTCACATTCTCGGGTGGCGCCTCTGGCTCAAAGGGGTAGGGCACCATATGCCGGAGGTGATGGGTTCAAGCCCAGCTCCGGCCCAAAAACTGCAAAAAAAAAAAAAAAAGAATTCATATTCTCTCTAACACTTGATATACCATAAGACTTTTGCATTTTTCTCCCTAAATGAATGATTCTAAAATGGTTTTTCATGGCAGTCTTTATTTTTGTTTTCCTAATCATTAATTAGGGTGAATGTTCATTGCCCATATATTTTGCCTGCTAATTATGAATCAGCCTAGTCAGCAAACATCACAGAAAACATCAGTATGAGCATATGAGTTACTAGCTGGGGATTAAAAAGGTGGTTTACTGTGACCATATTTAATATACTATAAGATTCCATCAGTTACAAGATGCACTATCAATTTAATACAGATTTTTTTAAAAAAGAAATGTTAATCAAAGTATGAATTTTTTTTTTTGAGACAGTTTCACTCTCTCCCTGGGTAGAGTGCTGTGATGTGATAATTCACAACAATCTCAAACTTAGGCTTGAGCAATCCTTCTGCCTCAGCCTCCCAAGTAGCTGGGAATACAGTCGCCCACCACCACACCTGGCTAATTTTTCTATTTTTACTAGAGATGGGGTCTCACCCTTGTTCGGGCTGGTCTTAAACTCCTGAGCTCAAGCAATCCATCCACCTCAGCAGATTATGGCATTTTTAAAAACGAATAATAATGTATATTTACTTGTATAATCAAATACTGTTTCTTCTTTAATATTACCATCTAAAATCAATTCTAAGTTTTGTTTTCATGCAGAGCCTAAGGATTCTTCCCAGGTAAGGCAAATGCTACTGAAGAAGGGTAGAGTTATGAAGTTTATGCTCATGAACTTGACCTTCGGAGTATACTTAATGAAGACTGTTAATATGCCAAGTTTTGTGTGCATTTCCTATTTGGTTAAACTGGTGGTTTCATTTTCTCTGCAATTGAATTACATATCATTGGAAATCTGAAAGTCAGCCAGATACTTTTGACAGATGGGTGTCTAGTGTCTAGTGATAATCTTTCACAGGATACAAATTAGCCACAGGAGCCATTCCCAGTTCTCAGTTCTGCTGTGCATTTGGAAAGATTTAGCTAAGTGTGCACAGCTCAGTGATGACAACCATGTCACATCGGCTTTCTCTGTGTGCTGCTAGCAAATTTTGGCTCACAGCATTGAAAGGTCCAACCTCAGCTCAGCAGTGTTCAAAAGTCAAAGAGTGTGCATCTTATTTTTCCTCCCATTACCTATTAATTAACTTTTAAAATGTTTACCATTGTTTTAGGTTCATTTGAAGGTACAAAGAGTTAGGTTGCAGTGTTTGCATTTGTTAGGTAGAGTCCCTCTTATATTTGTGTCTTGCCCCCAGGAGGTGTGCCATATACCCTAACACCGTGCCCATTAAATGGGAGCACACCCGTTCCCCTCCCTCCTCAGCTCTCCCAGCTCCCTCCTTCCCCCACCCGCCTTGAATTGAGTTTTGCTCTCGTGTGGGCGTGTATCAGTCTACTGGCTTCATATTAGTAGTGAGTACATCGGATTCTTGAGCCTCCATTCTCGTAGTACTTTACTAAGAAGAATGTGTTTCAACTCCATCCAGGTTAATACAAAAGATGTAAAGTCTCTATCCTTTTTTTTTTTAAAGTTTATTCTTACATGTACAGTAGGCTCTAAGACAACACTTCATTTTAGCTATAGGTGGCGAAAGATGTTATGTCAGGGAGTACAGATGTTTAAATAGGAATCAAGGGTCGTCATCCTCTCAGGCAGGAGGAACAGCTTACTTTTTGCCCGATTTCTTCATTCCACCTGTGGTCAGGGGGCCCTTCCCTGCGGCCTTTGCTTCGGGTTTCTTCTGCTCCTCTTTCTGCTTCTGTTTGCACGCCTTATCCTCCTCGTCCAGCTCCTTGGCCTGCTTCTTCAGCTGTTTCAGGGGCTTCTTCTTGCCTCCTTTGCGGCCAGACATGGCGCTGCCACCTCTTCACCAGACCCTGCCACCAGAACTTCTATTAAGAAAAGAGTATAACTGTCTTACCACCATAAATAAGTAAGCGAGGTGATGGATGTGTTGGTCAGTTCAATGTAAGCATTTCACATTGTATATCCAATCAGTACACCGTACCCCATAAATGCATCAATGTACACAGTTACGATTTAAGAAAGACAAAAATGAAGAACCTAAGAGAAGTCTCCCTCTTTTCTAAAGGCTGAATATTAAAATTTAAATGTATATATTTGTATATGTGTGTGTGTGTTTAGTTAATATTCACTGAGCATCTACAGGTGCTAAGTTCCATTATTCCATGTCAAGGACTTTCCCTTCACTATCTCTAACATTTACAGTAATTTTATGAAGTAGAAAGTATCCTCGTTTTAAAGGAATTTGAGGTTCAAAGAGGTGAAAGAACTTGACCAAGACCTGTAAGTGGCAGAAATGAGGATTAAAACCCAGGTCTATCTAACGTCAAAGCCCATAAACGTTTTACCATGCCATGAATCTCTTCTTTGGGTCCCAAATTCTATGGGCCACTAGTCAATAAGACCACAAACCAATTATTGCAGAGTCCTACCTGTCAGTAGTTGCGTAGTCCTAAGGTTGAATGCCTTCTTTTATGAAGAGGTTACTGGCAGGGACAATGAAGAGGTTTACAAGAGAGTTGAGCTATGTTAAAAATAACAACAAGGTATTTACTCCTAATCCTGTTAAGCACCCCAGAGCTCTGTGCAAGCTGAGCGGAGGAGGCATGTTAATTGGCCTGGGTATAGGTGGGGCTAAGGATGCTGGTTTAATCTCCCACGGCTTCCCACCTCAGCCAGTGCTCAGTGTCACCTTTTCCTGTGTTAGTTGGTACAAAACCCTAACTTTTTTTGTTCTGATGAGCAATTATGATACACTGTCATCAAAGAGGCTCAGTTTCATCCCTGGACATGTATTTCTTTTCATTAAAAGTGCCCTAACCTTGGCCGGGTGCAATGGCTCACCCCTCCAATCCTAGCACTTTGGGAGGCCCAGGTGGGAGGATCACTTGAGCTCAGGAGTAAGCAAGAACGAGACCCCATCTCTAAAAATAGAAAAATTAACTGAGTGTCATGACAGGTGCATGTAGTCTCAGCTACTTTGGAGGCTGAGGCAGGAGGATTGAGTGAGCCCAGGAGTTTGAGGTTGCTGTGAACAAGGGTAACACCACAGCACTCTAGCCTAAGCAAGAAGTGAGACTCTGTCTCAAAAAAAAAAAAAAAATGCTCTAACCTAAAAGAAGTTGCTCTAAATAGTGCACTAATGTGTAGTATTGATCAGAACTCAGGGGGTTCTACCAGTTTCTGGTTTACACACAAGTCTGTTTGGAGCTCCTCCAGGCTTCCAGATGTCTGGGTAGGGAACGAGGGCCAATCCCCAATATTACATACAACTCCTAAGCTAGCCTGGGCAAGCAAAAACTTGTTTAGGATTTTTTTCAGACCTTCCCAAAGGAAGGTTCCTTCCTCCAAGGCCCTCAAATACCTGGCTTAGTCTGGCCATTCACAAACTTTTCACCACCAAAAAACCTTTCTATAACGCCCCCCCACCTTATAAAGAACTTTAATCTACCAATTTGTTGGCTTTTTAAACTCTATGAATTAGATATAATCAGCAGAAAACAGAGTTCCAGTTAAAAGGAAAAGTACTTGAAAGTTTACTCAGCCTGCCCGAGCAACCTTATCGCAGGTAAAACATGACTTTCTGCAGGCTTTTTCTTAAAGCATGAAAAATAACTCCGTGGTTCCACTCACTATCTTTTCAGATAAATCCCCAGGGTTCTAGTGACCTGGATTTGAAACTGATGGTCTGATTTACTTAATACAGTACACTTAACTTTGTACTTGACCTTGGGGCCAACCAATCACACTGACTTTCTGCTCCAACCTTTGGATGAAGGTAACCTATACAGAAAACCAGATACCATAATTCTTTAATTCAGGGATGCCCTATCAATTTTTTTTATTGAGGTATAATTTACATACAGCAAAATTCATACGTTCGGTGCAAAAATTCTATGAGTTTTGACAAATACCCACATTTGTGTAATCGCCACCACAATCAAGATAGTTCTGTTGCCCCCCAAACTTCCCTGTACTGCACTGTGGGCATCCTTTCCCCCTACTTATAGCCCTCAGGAACCTCTATTCTCTGTCCCTAAAGTTCTTCCTTTTACAGAATGTCATGTAAATAGAATCGTACAGATGGTGGCCTTTGGTGTCTGGCTTCTTTCACTTAGCAAGAGGCATCTGAGATTTTTCTATGTTGATGCACATATCAGTTTATTTTTCTTTTTCTTTTGTCTGGGGCTGGGTTTGAACCCACCACTTCCAGCATATGGGGCCAGCACCCTACTCCTCTGAGCCACAGGTGCTGCCCTGTTTATTTTTCCTTTTTATTGCTGAGTAGTATTCCACTGCCTGGACATACTACAGTTCATTTGTTTACCAGTTAATGGACATTTGTATTGTTTAGCATTTGACAATTCTGAATACAATCACTATAAATATTTGTGTACAAATTTCCATATGGAGGGCCCAACCTGTGGCTCAGCGAGTAGGGCACTGGCCCCATATACTGAGGGTGGTGGATTCAAACCTGGCCTGGCCAAATTGCAACAAAAATGTAGCTGGACTGTGTGGTGGGCACCTGTAGTCCCAGCTACTCGGGAAGCTGAGGCAAGAGAATTGCGTAAGCCCAAGAGCTGGAGGTTGCTGTGAGCTGTGACGCCACAGCACTCTACCGAGGGCAACAGCTTAAGACTCTATCTCAAAAAAAAAAAAAATCGTATGGAAATAAATTTCCATTTTTTCTTGGATAAATACCCGTGAATGGAATTTGTGGGTCATGTGATAAATGCATATATAACTTTCCTTAGAAACTATCAAATTGTTTCCAGAATGGTTGTACCATTTTACCTCCCACCAATAATGTATGAAAGTTGTAGTTTCTCCCCATCCCCAGGACTTCATGTTCTCTTTTTTTTGAGACAGAGTCTCACTCTGGCAACCTGAGTAGAATGCTGTGGCATCATAGTTCACAGCAACCTCAAACTCCTGGGCACAAGCCATCAGCTTGTCTCAGATTTTCTATTTTTTTGTAGAGATGGGGTCTCAGTCATGCTCCGGCTGGTCTTGAACTCCTGAGCTCAAGCAATCCATCCCCCTCAGCCTCCCAGAGTGGATTATAGGCGTGAGCCACCTCACCCAGCCCAATGTTGTCATTTTTTTACATGTTAGTCATGCCAACAGGGGTACAGTGATTTTATTTTAGATTTTCCTAATAACTAATGATGCTGAGCAGATTTTCATATGCTCATTTGCCATCTGGTTTCTTTAGTGAGCTTCTTGTTCAAATCTTTGCCTTTTTTTTTTTTTTTTTTGAGACAGTCTCCTATGTCGCTCTCAGTTCAGCCTCGCGGCTGTGCTGTAGCATCACAGCTCACAGCAACCTCAAACTCTAAGGCTTAAGTGATTCTCTTGCCTCAGCCTCCCAAGTAGCTGGGACTACAGGCACCCACCACGATGCCAGGCTATTTTTAGAGATGAGGTCTCACTCGCTCAGGCTGGTCTCCAACCTGTGAGCTCAGACAATCCACCCGCCTCGGCCTCCCAGAGTGCTAGGATTATAGATGTGCCCATTTTTTTAATTACATGGTTTGTTATCGAGTTGAGAGGTCTTTACATATTCTCAATATAAATCATTTGTCAAATACGTGTTTTGTAAATATGTTCTACTCTGCGGCTGGTCTTTTCATTTTCTAAGCAGTAGCATTTGCTGAGCAGGTGGCTTTAATTTTAATAAAGTCTGATATATCAATTGTTTTACGAACTGTGCTTTTGATATTGTCTTATCTAAGAAATCTTTGCATAACTCAAGATCTTTACATAACTCAACTTCACATCCCAAGATATTTTTCTCCCACATTTTATTCTAATGGTTTTATAGTTTTTACATTTAGGTCTATGATGTATTTTGGGTGAATTTTTGTACAAAGTATGAGACATGGGTCAAGGATTCTTTTGTTTGTTTTTAATTTTACATATGGAGACCTAATTGTTTTAACACAATTCTTTAAAAAGACCTTTTCTTCCTGGAATTGATATTCCACCTTTGTGAAGGTTCTCTTCCCATTCCATTCTCCAATACCACTGCGTCTCATTCACTGCGGTACAGGAGATCAGAATATGCCACCCCCAAATTTGCCCCTTTGGCATAAGGATTACTTGTATTTTGACCTGAAAGCAATTGAGAAGAAGCAGATACAAGAAAATTTATTTGCCCTCCCCCTATTTGCCTAAAAGCGGGAAGTAAATTTATGAGGTGTCCCTCCTCTCCTCTCTACCAAGAAAGATAAAGGTTGATGGATCACTGAGGACACCTTTAAATCCTCATCAGTCAGGAGACGGTCCAAGAGGAATCTACATAAATTCTCATTCATTTGCCTTACGAGACAGATACTATTAACTTTGTTTTCCAAGTGAGGAAACAAAGACTCAAAGAATTTAAGAAATTTGTCTAGGATAATACACCTTATGCTTTCCAGACAGTGCATTTAAATCCAGTATTTCTTATCGCCCAAGCCCGGGTTCTTCCCTCTACCTTATTTATACTGCTTACAGTCCAAGTCATGTTTAGCAGCTTTCAGTCTTGTCTACAGATGAGAGACCCTGGGAGAAGCCATTAAAAATTATAGCTACCTGGGTTCCCCGCAGATCAACTGCACCTGAGTCTCTGAGTCTAAGGTCTGGGTATCTTCTATAAGCTCTTTATCTGATGCTGAGTTACAGGACACTGGACCCGATGCTCCTAAAAAGAGGGGTCCTCCTGCTGATCTGGGATGCCTGTTCCTTGAACTTGGGGGCAATCGATAGTGAATGCTTAGCAGGAGGCAATGGCTACATCTGCTTTAGGCCTGGGAGGCTCAGGACTATAAAAGGCAAAGCTTTCTCCTTCATTTATTAAGTGCTAGTAAATCCAAGGAGTGTGTCATGGTATTTTAGCATCAACTTATCACACATGTTTGTGCTGGCTTACGGATGAAATCCTGATGGAAAACAGGTGGGACTCCTCAAAGCTGCTGCTAAGGACTTAATGGGTTACAAAGGGATGCTAATAAACGAGGTTGAGCAGAGGAATGTTGCCTTTTCGGAGGATATGGTGGGACTCTTATTCCTTAGACGGATTCGGTCTGCTGGGGCATCTTTCAAAGCAGAAAGCAAAGTTCCTTGCATCACCGTGGGAGGCAACGTGCAGCCTGGAGCAGTCTAGTTACTGAGGCAGGGAGCCTTCACACTAACAGGGCAGACCGAGGTCTGAGCCGGAGTTATTGGCAGGGTAAAATGATTGTGTTTTAGGCTAGTTAGTACAGAAGGTTTAGAATGCCTTTAGAAGTTTTCCTATGCCAGATGTGACATCCAGTCTGGGTAACATTACCATCTTTGAAATGTCTCTGTAACACAGACCATATTGTCACTGTAATGATTTTAACATTAGTGTTTCCCATTATACAGGTAAAATGCACATCGTGGAATTTTAGAAAATGCAGAACAGTAGCCCAAAGTAAAACTAAGGAAAGTTTTTGCATGACTAGTCCCATGCTAGAACTTTCGTATACATCACCTCATTTAATCTGCATAAGAACTCTCAGAGGGGAAAAGCATTATTCCTATTTTCAGATGAGGACATTCCAGTGCTTTTTTTGGAAACTCCGACAGAGGCAGGTGGTCTGGCCCGAATCTCATGCTCATCCCATCACACCTTACCGCCATAGACGTCGTGGGATTGTTGGCTTCTTTTGTTCAGCAAACTTTATTTTTGATGAGGTGTTTGGGTTCCATATTTTTGAACACATAAAAATACCAGTTTTACTTCTAGCTCTTTTTTTTTTTTCATGTGTTTTGGGAAAGTCGTCAGAATCAGGATGGAGTCATTTGTGCTAAAAAACAAAAACAAAGGGGCGGCGCCTGTGGCTCAGTGGGTAGGGTGCTGGCCCCATATACCGAGGGTGGTGGGTTCAAACCCAGCCCCTGCCAAACTGCAACAAAAAAATAGTTGGGCATTGTGGCGGGCACCTGTAGTCCCAGTTACTCTGGAGGCTGAGGCAAGAGAATTGCGTAAGCCCAAGAGCTGGAGGTTGCTGTGAGCTGTGATGCCATAGCACTCTACCGAGGACAAGAAAGTGAGACTCTAGTCTCTAAAACAAAAACAAAACAAAACTGACAAATAGAGGCAGGGAAGGCCAAGAAGGGAGGGCTCTCATGCACAAGGGCTGGATAACAAGAACTGTCACAAAAGACTCGGCAAAAATCACAATTTACACAAAGGCCATTACAATCTTACGTTAAAAAAAATACTTCAGTGAAGACATCAGCCCAGTGATTGCCTGACCAACCTTGCTCAGACTGCACCACCCTTGTTATTGATACTTATAGTCAACAATAATTAACTAAAAACAACTAGCCTGGCGAGATGGCTCACACCTATAGTCCTAACACTCCGGAGGCCGAGGCAAGAGGATCACTTGAGATCAGAAGTTCAAGAACAGCCTGAGCAAGAGCTAGAGCCCCCTGTCTACTAAATATATTTGAAATAGGAAAAAAAAAATTAGGCAGCAACAGTGGCACATGCTTATAATCTCAACTACTCAGGAAGCTGAGGCAGGAGGATTACTGGAGTCCAGGAGTTAGAGGTTGCAGTGAACTATGATGATGCCACAGAATTCAATCTGGAGCAACAGAGCAAGACCCTGTCTCAAAAAAAAACAAATAAACAAAACCAATTATTTGAGCCAAACATAGTGGCTCACACATGTAATCCTAGCACTCTGGGAGGGTGGATGGCTTGAGCTCAAGAGTTCAAGACCAGCCTAAGCAAGAGTGAGACCCCATCTCTAAAAATAGCTGGGCGTTGTGGCAGGCGCCAGTAGTCCCAGCTACTCGGGAGGCTGAGGTAAGAGAATCATTGAACACAGGAGTTTGAGGTTGCTGTGAGCTATGATATCATATTACTCTACTGAGGGAGACAAAGTGAGACTGTGTCTCAAAAATAAAACGCAAAAAATTCTCAACTATTTAACCCTCCTCCTTTTCCTTTAAAAGCCTTTGTCGGCTCGGCGCCTATAGCTCAACCGGCTAGGGCGCCAGCCACGTACACCTAAGGTGGTGGGTTCGAATCCCCAGCCCGGACCCGCCAAACAACAATGACGGCTGCAACCAAAACATAGCC
>NW_003852406.1:15133292-15134838 GCF_000181295.1 Otolemur garnettii
CCCGCCAAACAACAATGACGGCTGCAACCAAAAAATGGCCAGGCGTTGTGGCGGGCGCCCCCCCCCCCCCCCCCCGCATACGGACCCTCATTGCAATGCCCATTCCCAAATAAATATCACTTTCTTTCAGACAATCTCTGTCTGTTATTTGTACTGACGAAGTTTATAATAGAAACAGTTTTCCAGTTAATGTTTAGCCTTTGAGCATTCATTTGGCAGATGACACACTACCTGAAGACCAGGCTTTAAAGGGCTTTCCTTCCAGGTAAAGAGTTTATCTTGGCAAACTTAGCTGTTGATAAAAGCAAATTACTTTTGTTGAAAGGAATGTAAGAACTGTCTCTTTTCCTGTCACACAGCATGATAGCATCCAAATCCTTTTTAATTTAATTTTTTTTTTTTTTTGCTAGTGGATCCATGAATTGTCACATATACCTTAGCGGACTGCAAATTCCATGACCACTGTCCTGATGTAAAACGTTTTTCTTTTATTAGCAAACTTTCATCCTGACTACTCCTAAGAAGGGCAGCTTTTAAGAAGTAAGGCTATTTTTTGGCAGTTGGGTGGGGACAGAATGACATGGGAAACAGAAAAGAATGATCTTGCCACAGTTGTATGCAAACCCAGAGGGAGGCGAGGGTCTGTGCTGGGTTGCTGCAGGGAGCTCCTCCTTGGAGACCCCCACCCCTGGCAGGCTGAGCTGCTGAGACTGTGGGAAGCAGAGCAAACAAACAAGACAGACAGAAACAGGCCCGAGAGAACAATGGCAGGGCTGTGGAGAAGCAAAGCAGGCCTAGGGTTTCTGGTCACAAGGGCAAGAGCCCAGACCATGTTTATCTTAGAACTCTACACAGCTATGAAAATTCATGACCGGTCCTGAGATCGTAGAAGTTAGCAAATCTCCTTTCCAATCTCTGTTTCAGGTTAAAAGAACAAAACCCACTTTTACATTATTTCTGGCCAAGGTCTCGCCTTGCCTTTCTTTGCTTCACAATAGATTCATTGACCCAACCTGGAGTCTGTGGGTGGGTGGGTGGAGATTGTAAACATGCACTTCCCACGGCAGAGTAAATATTTCTCTGTGCAAACAGGGATCCTTCTGCTTTCTTTCAACTTAAGAGCTTGCTAATTAACTAGCAGGGCTTTCGGGTGGGTGATTAGCTCCCACCCTCCACCCGACGGCCCTGTGTTGACGTCTTTTCGTATTTTGACCCCGTGCTTTTTGGCTGACGCATAAAAGAAAAATCTGCAGTGTTTTTTCGAATGTTTAAAGTCTGTATTCCTATAGAAGAGCATTTAACAAGCAAACCCTTGGACTGGAGCAGAAGTGGACGGCAATATCTCTGCTGAGAAACGTACAGGTGAAGGACGGAGCCAGCAAGAGAGAATCTGTTTCTCGTTAGAATTCTTGGCAAAGCATTTCGAGGTGCATCTGGAAAAATAGGGAGCCGGGCTCGGCGCCTGTGGCTCAAGCGGCTAAGGCGCCAGCCACATACACCTAAGGTGGCGGGTTCAAATCCCCAGCCCGGGCCCGCCAAACAACAA
>NW_003852406.1:15135068-15293648 GCF_000181295.1 Otolemur garnettii
GCCGGCTGCCATCGAGGTTTGTTTAATAAGCCCCTTCCTGCCCTCACACGTCTGTTGGCTTTCCCCTGTAAAGGTCACCTGGGACCAGGTTTTCCAATCCCTCTGCATACCCCTCTTGTGTCTGTACCTAATCTGGGTATATTGAGTAGAAAGTGGGGGATCCCAATAAGGAAAACCCATTCCACTCTCATTTTTCTAAATGTCAAATGAAGTTCTCCCTCGGACAATCTCACTTTCACAGCTGCCGTGGATGCCAAGGCGAGGAGGCAAAGAAAAGTCTCTTGTAGCTACTTGTGCAGGATGATGGCCTTCGAGGTGATACTATTGCTTTTATCTGAGCATCACATTTGCCTCAAGTAACAGGTCTTCATTTTATAGATAGGGAAACAACAACACCCCCCTCCTTGCCCCAAACCAAATCAAAACCAACACAAAACCAGAGACCCCAACAAAACCTGAGGCCCAGAGAGAGTAGGTGCCTTACATAGCGTCGCAGCCAACGGGTGGCAGAGCTGGGACTGGAAATCTGATCCCTACCCACCACAGCGTATTGCAGATCAGACCACCCCTCAAGCCCCATTACGTCCACTTTCCTGGATGTCTCAGGTCTTACTTTATTTTTTATTTTTAAAAAACTCAGGGAATAGGCTTGGTGCCCGTAGTTCAATAAGTAGGGTGCCAGCCACATATACCAAAGGTGATGGGTTTGAGCTCGGCCCGGGCCTGCTAAACACCATCGACAACTGCAACCAAAAAATAGCTGGGTGTTGTGGCGGGCGCCTGTAGTCCCAGCTACCCAGGAGGCTGAGGCAAGAGGATCACTTAAGCCCAAGCGTTTGAGGTTGTTGTGAGCTGTGACACACGGCACTCTACCAAGGGGACAGAGTTAGACCCTGTCTAAAAAAAAAGCTTAGGGGCTAGGAGTGGTTTTTGCTGTCTATTACACCACTTTATGACTGTATGTACCCCTCGTTTAGCTCCCACTTACAAGTGAGAACATGTGGCATTTGTTTTTTCATTCCTGAGATATTTCACTTGGGACCATATTCTCCACTTCCATCCAAGTTGCTGCAAAAGACATTATTTCATTCCTTTTTATGGTTGGAGAGCCCTGCACGGTATGTGTTTATAGATATACCTCACTTTCTCTATCCAGTCATTAGTTGATGCGCACTTAGGTTGATTCCATCTTTACAGCTGTGAATTGTGCTGAGATAAACGTTCAGGTGTAGGTGCCTTTTTTATAAAATGACTTCTTTTCCTTTGGGTAGATACTGAGTAGTGAGATTGCTGGAGGAGGTCTCCTTCTCCTGATACGTCTACTTTTAGTTCTTTGAGGAATCACCAAGCTGTTTTCCGTAGCAGTTGTACTAGTTCACATCCCACCGGCCGTGTATAGGCCTTGCCTTTGTCCCACACCCACAGTAGCATCTATTAGTTTTTGATTTTTAAATAATGGCCATTCTGACAGGGGCAAAGTGGTATCTCACTGTGATTTTAATTTGCATTTCTCTGATGATTAGTGAAGTGAAGCGATGTTTTCATCTGTTTGTTGGTCATTTCTTTATCTTCTTTTGGAAAATAAAACTGTTCCTGTCTTTTGTCCACTTTTTGATTTTTTTCTTTTTTTTTTTCTTTTTTGCTGCTTTGTTTGAGTTCTTTGTAGAATCTGGATATTAACTCTTTGTTCATGTATAGTTTGCAAATATTTTCTCCTGTAGGTTGTCTGTTTACTCTGTTGATTATTCCCTTTGCTGTGCAAAACTTCTTTTTTTTTTATTTTTTTGAGACAGAGCCTCAAACTGTCGCCTTGGGTAGAGTGCCATGGCATCACAGCTCACAGCAACCTCCAACTCCTGGGCTTAAGCGATTCTCCTGCCTCAGCCTCCCAAGTAGCTGGGACTACAGGCGCCCGCCACAATGCCCCGCTATTTTTTGGTTTTAATTGTCATTAGGCCTGGGCCTGATTTGAACCTGCCAGCTCTGGTGTATGTGCCTGGCGCAGGTGCCAAGCCAAATATGCAAAACTTTTTAGTCTAAGTCCCGTTAACTTATTTTTATTGTTGCTGTATTTGTTCTTCGGGTCTTAGCCGTAAATTCTTTGCCTAGGTCAATGTCCAGAAGAGTTTTTCCTCTAATTTTTTCTAGAACATTTATGGTTTCAATTCTTCTGTTTAAGTCTTTAATTCAGGTCTTAGTTGAAATGTCACTCTCTCCCTCTGATCCATTCCACCCTTAGGTTAAGTTGGGTGCCCCTGTAAGCAGTCTACGTGCCTTTTCTTTATGGCATTTGTCACAAATTTTAACCAGAGGTTTAAGTGATCATTTGCTTAATATCTTCCCCTCCAGAGAGACTGGAAGGCCCTGAGACAGGAGCCGCATCCAGGCTTGTTCATCATTGTGTCTGTGTGACCCAGGACAGTGCCTAGGACATGATGGTCCCACATACACTAAGAAAAAGTTTGTAAAATGAATGAAAAAAATGAATTAAAAATTGCTCAACACAGCGTGAAGGCTGAACCCAGATCAGCTTCCTTCCTTCCTCAGTGAACTACCCGAGAAAATTCCTGGAGAATCTGTTGTTTCTCCTTGACATAGTTTGAAAACCTTTTGCTAAAATATTGAGAAACTGCCTTAAAAGGGAGAAGCTGGAAGATTGTGAATTGTGCAGGATTTCTGCTCATTTCTAGCCCTGAAGAGCTTAGTCCATGCCCATAATTGATGTCCAGCTCCCCATCACACCTGTGTATTCTGGGAGATATATCATTGCTTTCATCCCGGGTGACCGAAGGGGTGATTCAGTCTAAGTGATTGCCTAGTTCTCTCTGGCCTTGCAAACAGTCCTGTGGCTTGGGAGAGCTCTAGCATTTTCCCAGCCAGCATCAAAGGGTGGTTGTAGCACACACCATCCAGTTCCCAAGGGGAAACTGAGGCAGGAAGGAGCATTGCTTTGGTAGGGGGAGAGCCAGGACCAGAATCTAGGGCTCTTGCCTCTTTGATATCTTTCCAGCTGATCAGAGGGTGTGCTCAGCACAAAGCATATCTCAAGGGCTATCTGTAGTAGATTCTGAAATGGACACAAAGTCTTGAAAATTCATTACAAAAAAATAAAGACAGGGCATGACCCCACATTCCAGGAACTTACAATTTCACTGGAGACTGAAATGAAATTCTTGGAATGATGGCAAATGAAATATTGCACGTGTAGGCCATTAACCCTACACTACGTACAGGACAGATACCAAGCACTGGGAATTCTAAGAGGACATTTGACAACTGCACGTATCTCTACCACTCAACCTTGAGTGCACATATGACAGGGAGAGATTTCTGTATGTCAGGAAGTCCTGCAGGGTGCAGTGCAATGGCAAAGGGCACACAATTTTAGGGGTTAGACCAGCAGGCTCTGCCGGTTCCTGGCTCTGTGATCTTGGGCAGGTTATTGAGCCTCCCTCAGACTTGATCTTTTGTTCTGTAAAATGGGTAGAGAAGATAATAAAGATACTCATAGAGCTGTTGTGAGATTTACATTCATGAAACATTTGTCAAGCATAAGTTGACATGCAATAAATACTAGTAGTTACTATTAATGAAGATCAAGCTATATGGAGGTAGAACAGGTTATCCCAAGGAGGTTATGAATCCTCAGTCACGATAGTATTGGAACTCTGGCTAGAAATTATAGAAAGAACTCAATTTTAGAAGGGAGTAGAGCATAGAACTCAGTGGCATTTAAGGTCTTTCCCAAAACTGATCCCAAGATGAATTTTCAAAACATTCGCTGGACAATGACTATGTATTGGCCAAGTGGGAAGAGGGGAAGGATCAAGTGCTAGAATCCAGGAACAGGTGGGCAGAGGCTTGCAGGAGGCATGACGCTTCAAGTCCTTGTGCTTACATGTCCAGAACTTCATCCTACTTGGGTTTTCTGAGCATCCCATGGGCCTTTATCTACAGCTGTACAGAGGTCCAGCCAGGGGTTTGTAGTCACTCTGAGGCCTTCCACTTATGTGTGTCAGAATTTTATGAACTATTGGGGGAAGAAAAGTTTGTGATGTAATTTCGGCATTAACACAAATGAGTTCTAACCATGATGGTTCCCTCCTGCTCCTCAGGGCAGTTTTCCAACAGTCCTACAGGATTTCCTTATGATCGATTTCTAAACTCAACTGAAACCACCTTCCTCCACCCAAAACAAACAAACTGATGAGCTCACTGTACCGTATTGCCTTGCCCCATGTGCAGCCACATTCTGGGAGATGAGCTAGTGACGAAAATGCGTTTCACCAGCAAGAGCACGCTTTTTTTTTTTTTTTTGAGATGGAGCCTCAAGCTATCCCCCTGGGTAGAGTGCCATGGCATCACGCTCACAGCAACCTCCAACTCCTGGGCTCAATCGAGTCTCCTGCCTCAGCCTCCCAAGTAGCTGGGACCACAGGCGCCCGCCACAACGCCTGGCTATGTTTTGGTTGCAGTGTCATTTTTGTTTGGCGGGTCCGGGTTGGGGATTCGAACCCACCACCTTAGGTGTAGGTGGCTGGCGCCTTAGCTGCTTGAGCCACAGGCGCCAAGCCAAGAGCACGCTTTGACATTCACGTCAGCTTATGTGGCCTTTTTTTTTTAAAAATAGAGTTTCACTATGTCATCCTCAGTAAAGTGCCATGGTGTCGCAGCTCACGGCAACCTCAAACTCTTGAGCTTAAGCGATTCTCTTGCCTCCCAAGTAGCTGGAACTACAGGCGCCCGCCACAATGCCTGGCTATTTTTTGGTTGTGGTTGTCATTGTTGTTTGGCAGGCCTGGCCTGGGTTTGAACCTGCCAGCTCTGGTGTATGTGGCCAGTGCCCTAGCTGCGGAGGCACAGGTGCTGAGCCTATATGGCATTTTTTAAAAGTAGAAATCATCCGGCAGCACCTGTGGCTCAGTGAGTAGGGTACTGGCCCCATATACTGAGGGTGGTGGGTTTGAACCTGGCCCCAGCCAAACTGCAATTAAAAAAAAAAAAGTAGCCAGGCATTGTGGCAGGCACCTATAGTCCCAGCTACTTGGTAGACTGAGGCAAGAGCATCACCTAAGCCCAAGAGCTAGAGGTTGCTTTGAGCTGTGACGCCACAGCACTCTACAGATGGTGACAAAGTGAGACTGTCTCTAAGGAAAAAAAATTAGAAATCATCAAAGAAAAGTCTGCAGTGCAATTCAGTTACCTTAAGATTTAGCTATGTGCAACTCCTACTGCAAAATTAACAAGGGAGGTTATGCTTTGGAGTGACCCCCAAGTGGAGAGTTCTGCACTTCTGCCAAGGGACCAAAGAAAATGTGCTCTTCATCTCAGAGAAGCTGAGTGATGATCACCTAATGTGCAAAGCTGCACTTAGAAAGATCTGTAGGGCTGCTTAAAAAGCCACCTGGACATTTTATACTCAGGCAGTTCAGTTACAATTGACCACTTTGTCTACAGGTCAGAGAGAGTTGGCACCTGGAAGGGATGCAGAGTGAGGAGTTGCTGCTGAGGTCCCAGTGGACGCAGATGCAGCGTGTCCCAGCCGCAGAGGAGAAAGAGGTCTGGGATCCCCCTCCACGGCCTGCCTTGATGCCTGGGGACCTCTTGAATGGCGAGGCAAGCCCCACACTCCCCTGTGGCATTGTACACCTTTCAGACCCGGGTTTTTAGTAAGTTCTCTGCTGTGCTGGGATTTGTCTTTTGAAGCCACAGCCAGAGGCAATGAGTTCAGCTGCTACTCCAGAGGGGAAGCCAGATAGAAGGTCATTACTTTCTTTGCTGCTTACCACGGTCCCATTCTCCATAGAAATGTATGTCCTTCCACGACAATGGTGGGCCCGATCTTGGCTTTCAGCAATGATTTGTACCTGTCTCATTCATCACGGCATTCCCTGTACTAAACCCGGTCCCACGTCCACAGCAGACATGTGAGAACTCTGAGGGAGGTAGATGGATGCTCTGTGTTGTGCATATGTCGGTTGCATGGCTGCCAAGAAGGGGCAGTGGGTATTTCAGGCGTCTGGGAGCAAGGAGGACTGGTCATGTCCATTCATCCCACAGAGAAGCAGTTTGGCTCAGGAGAAGGTAGAGGCGAGGGCCCTGAGACCCAAGCACACAGTCCCACCCATCTTCCTCCCTCATCAGTGAGCAAGAGTCCAAAGGATGCATTTTCCTGTCCTGTCATTAACCTGGACTATATAATTTCCTCACTTGTCTAAAGGGAGGACAGAACATTCCCTCACTACCCCAAGGGGTGTTATGGAGATAGACGACAAGGACAAGTTGTCATAGAGATTTCACTCTGATGACAGGACCAACCTCTCCCAAGAACTAGTGCCCAGGAGCTGCCCAGAATCCTTAGGAAATTTTCTTGGGAAGAGCCAGGGAATGAACTGCTGGTGTATCAGTGAAGACAATAGCTCCTAGCGACCACATTTCCACAATGTGCTCAATCTCCGGGACACTAAGACCAGGCCCATGCAAAGAGGCCTGGATGCAAGCTTAGGTGTGAGCTGCAGTGGGATGGTTTGACTCACTCGCCCGTCAGGGAGAGGCGCCCTCATCACCTTCTTCCCTCTTATGGATTAATGCCTATGCCTAAATAAAAGTCAATCTTGACAGCAGAGCTTTCTTCTTTTCTTTTTCTAAATGAAAAGATGAAACAAAATTCTGGCGCCAACTTGAACATATAAACTTTTAATAATACAGATGCAAAAGCCACATACTCCTAATGAAGTACTGCTAATGATTTCTTGGCTTCTTTTTTAACAAATTCTGTCCAGCGATCTGGACTAATCTAAAAATACCTTTGGTTAAGTTCCTTTGAGGGTTTTGGATATTTTCTAAACAGGATTTTGTTATTTAAAATACTGGGCAAAAACCCCCACCACCCTGCAAACTAGAGTCTGTCTAAGATTACTGCCTTTTTTCTGAAGAATAATTTTAGAGAAGTGGCATTTCAATAGGACTTTAGGAAAGGTAATATTTTTCAATTATTTAAAGCTTTGCTTCTTTCCCCCCGAAAAGGGACTAATGATGGAATTCCCTAAAAGCTAATAAGGGCTGTCATAGGACAGCTTCCATCTAAAGGCTTAGCTTCTGATATATGTTATGTCACTGCTGAACTCTGGGTTCAGTCTCTACTAGCCCACTCAATGGGTAAAGAATATGTTTATATTTAATAGAAGCAGAGGAGACCAACCTGAGCTAGAGAATTTATCTTTCTGGATATCATTATGCTATACAAAATTATATAAAAATTAATTTTGGAAGTCCTGGGCACAGAGATATAGTTGCTTATGAAGTTTTAACTTAATCCTGGAAAGAAAAACTCTTTAATTGAAAAGGTACAGAGGTAATAACAACAATTTCTATTTAAGTCCTCCTTTTTATTAAATATTTATTGTGTAGCAAGCATTACATAAAGACTTTAAATAAATTATCTCATTTCTAGTTCTTGGTATTAAACTTATAATTCATTTATTTTGAATCTTGTTCTTCCAGTAATGTATTTTATTTTATTTTAGTGTTTTTTGAGACAGAATCTCACTCAGTTGCTCCAGGCTAGAGTGCCCTGGCATTAGCCTAGCTCACAGCAACCTCAAACTCTTGGGCTCCAGCAATCCTCTTACTTCAGCCTCATAAGTAGCTGGAACTACAGGTGCCCTCCATGATGCCTGGCTAGTTTTTTTTTTTTTAGTATAGATGGGGTCCTGCTCTTGTTCAGGCTGGCCAGTAATGTATTTTAAAGCTATAAATTTACCTCTATGTACTGCTTTATCTGTACCCCACAAGTTTTGTTATGTAGTTCTTTCATGGTTGTTCAGGCCTAAACATTTTGTAACTTTTATTAAGACTTTCTCTCTCTCTCTTTTTTTTTTTTTTTGAGCCTCAAGCTGTCGCCCTGGATAGAGTACTGTGGCATCACAGCTCACAGCAACCTCCAACTCCTGGGCTTAAGCGATTCTCTTGCCTCAGCCTCCCAAGTAGCTGGGACTACAGGTGCCCACCACAATACCCTGCTATTTTTTGCTTGTAGTTGTCAATGTTGTTTGGCAGGCCCAGACTGGATTCAAACCTGCCAGCTCTGGTGTATGTGGCTAGAGCCTTAGCTGCTTGAGCTACAGGTGCCAAGCCTTAAGACTTTCTCTTTAATGCACAACAAACTTAGTCTCAGGGGAAGAACATTTGACTGCACAATAAACATAGGGTTCTAATTTAATTGTATTATACATAGAAAATATTATTTGTATATTATATTCATACTTATATGCCATATGCATCTTACTATTTTTTTTAATCTGCTTGATCCAGCAAGTCCTGATAAAAGTATATTAATAAACTTCCACTGTGAATATGAATTAACTTTGCTACATAATTTAGTCATGTTAAGTGTATACAGTGTACTTAAATACATATATACAATTGCTATATATTCTTGGTGAGATATTGCTTTTATAATTTTGCTTTATCCTTGATTATTCTTAATAATGCTTTCATCTTCAATTTTATTTGATCTGATATAAATATTGTTAGACATGTATATTAATTTCCTAGGGCTGTCATAAGAAATAATGGTGGTGGCTTAAACCAATGGTGGTAGAAATTTATTTGTTCACAGTTCTGAGTACCAAAAGTCTGAAATCAAAGTGAAATCAGAACCCAAAATCGGCAGAGCCCTGTTCCCCCCAAATGCTCTAGAACAGGATCTTTCTTTGTCTCTTGCAGCTTTGAGCAGCCCTAAGTATGGCTGCCATGGCTCGTGGCAGCATCACACCAGTCTTTGTCTTTGCCATCTCACAGCTGTCTTCCTGTGAGCCTGTGTGTCTCTCATCTTCTTATAAGGATACCAGTCGTACTGGCATAAGCAGTCCTTCTGGTAAGGCCTCATCTTGACTGATTACATCTGCAATGACTGTGTTTCCGAGAAGGTCACATTGTGAGGTACTTTGACCGGGGGACACAATTCAACCCATAAAAATATGTTTCATTTTGGTTAACATTGGACTGCTGTATCTTTTATTGTCAATCTTTTTTGTTTCTCAGTCTTTCTTTGTGGTTTTGTTTGAGGTGTGAGGTTGGACAATTAAGCTAACAGGCTGGGTGCCGCGGCTCATGCCTATAATCCTAGCACTCTGGGAGGCTGAAGTAGGAGGACCCCTTGAGCTCAGGAGTTCAAGACCAGCTTGAGTGAAGCAAGACCTTTCTCCTCTAAAAAGAGAAAAATTAGTTGGGCACGGTGCCACATATCTGTAGTCCTAGCTCCTTAGGAGGCCAAGGCAGAAGGATTGCTTGAATCCAGGAGTTTGAGGCTGCTGTAAGCTAGGCTGAGGCCCTTTCGCACTCTAGCCCAGGTGACAGAATGAGACTCTATCTCAAAAGGGCTACATAACTCATTGCTAAGTATCACTATGGTCACCTTTGAAGTACTCCCCTTGGGAAGCTATGCATTGAC
Organism: Otolemur garnettii; assembly: GCF_000181295.1. Lineage (NCBI taxonomy): Eukaryota > Metazoa > Chordata > Mammalia > Primates > Galagidae > Otolemur > Otolemur garnettii. The sequence continues at coordinate 15,144,523 of NW_003852406.1, forward strand.
ACCAGCACCCAGTCCATCCTTCAAAGCAATTTTGGACTTTTTCAGGAGCAGCCATCAGAGCTGTCTTCCTACAGTGTCTGACAGTTAAGTTCTTGAACTCATCCTAGAAAAAGTGCTACATCCCTCATTACTGAATATCATTATAGTCACCTTCAAAGTACTCCCCTTGGCCATCTGGGCACCAGATGGCACTTTTTCTAGGATGAATTCACAAACTTAATTGTCCAACCTCATATATCTCTTGCAAATTTTGTTCATTTTATCTACTCTGATAGTCTTTCTTTAGGTATGTTTATGTTTATTATAATGGTGTGTATTTTCATTTATCTCTGCCCCATTTTGTTTTCTATTTACCACTTCTTTGCTTTGCTTTGGTTTTCCCATCTGTCTTAGCCTAGACTCTCCTCCTCCACCTCCCCACTACAGGGAAAAAAAAGCAGACTCAGATAAGGGCTTGTCTGCAGCTTGTTTATTTTAGGAAATGATTCAAGGAACAGGAGTGGGGCAGGGGGGCTGGGAAGAATAAAAAGGGATAAGGGGAAAGCAGATTATTCCATGGCCAAATAGGGGCTCAATCCCACTAGGGACCCTTGGAGGAGGTATATATAGGGTGTAACAAAAGTTGCCATACATAGGGAAAATGGAAATTGTAGTTAAATGTTCATTTACAAAACATTCATTATGAAATTTTACAAAATATCCTCTGTGTGTTGGCCACCTCTTTCTATACACACACACACACATACACACATGCCCTCCACAAAGTCTTCTTTTCCACTTTCATGACCATCTAGTTCTAAGATATCTGTTCTTATGTGAGTTTTTAAATTTTTCCTGTGTATGGAGACCTTTGGAACACCCCGTAGAATGTACCTCAGCTCTGTCCTCAGAGATGCTAATGGTGTTCTTTGAGTGTGGCTATGGGATTTTAATGTGCTGTTCTATTCATATATCACTGTTTTGTATTTGGACCAGAGGGTATTCCTCCCAGCATGAATTTATACCACTGTCATGCTGTCATTTAACTTTCATGTAATACTAGGAGGCACTTTATCATCCCCATTTCAGAAATAAAGCAATTGAGGCTCAGAGAGGGGAGATAATTTGCCTAAAGTCACACAGCTAAAAAGTGATGAAGCCAGAGCTCAAGCTCTGGTTTCTTTGATTCCATAGCCATTCGTTCTGCCCACCTGTTCGGTGTTGGGTGTGAGTCGGAGCCAGCGTATGTTTACTTGAGTTATATAGCGTTGTTTCTTATCTCAACCCCCTCAGTCCTCAAATGGGGGGGGGTACAACTCTTTCATGAAAAGGAATAATGAAACCAAGCTACCAAAGGGTCTCTGGGTGGGATTGAACCCATCTCTGTCCAAACAGGATTATTCTAGAAGGACTCTGGAAGTTATAAAAGCCAAGAGACTTCATAACTTTCATTCAAAGATAGGCTTTTTTTAGGCTGGGTGCAGTGGCTCACACCTGTAATCCTACCACTCTGGGAGGCCGAGGTGGGTGGATCACCTGAGCTTCGAAGTTTGAGACCAACCTGAGTCAGAGCAAGACCTTATCTCTAAAAAAAAAAAAAAAAGCTGAGTATTATTGTGGGTGCTTGTAGTCCCAAACTACTTGAGGGCTGAGGCAAGAAAATCACTTTTTTTTTTTTGAGACAGAGTCTCAAGCTGTCCCCCTGGGTAGAGTCCCGTGCCATCACAGCTTACAGCGACCTCCAACTCCTGGGCTCAAGCAAGTCTCCTGCCTCTGCCTCCCAAGTAGCTGGGGCCACAGGTGCCTGCCACAATGCCTGGCTATTTTTTTTTTTTTTTTTTTTTTTTTGGTTGCAGCCATCATTGTTGTTTGGCAGGCCCGGGCTGGATTCGAACCTGCCATCTTAGGTGTATGTGGCTGGCGCCTTAGCCACTTGAGCCACAGGCGCCAAGCCAAGAGAATTACTTTAAGCCCAAGAGTTTGAGGTTGCTGTGAGCTGTGATGCCACAGCACTCTACCAAGGGCTACAAAATGAGACTGTGTCTCAAAAAAACAAGGGCTTTTTTGTTTGTTTGTTTGGTTGGTTTTGTTGTTGTTGTTGTTGTTTTGGAAAACTATTCCCAAAAGAGTATAAATTACTAAGTAAATCAGGTAACTATTGACTAGGTGACTGGCTACTGTGATTGAGAAATTAACCATGTCTGGTTTTCCTCTGTAGGCTCACTGGAAAAGAATGTGTGGTATTTTCCCCTCTTCTTCTCCAGAGCCTTGAGTCTTGGGAACTGGGCTTTTCTTGCCCCAGGGGAAAAAGGTAAAAGCCTTTCTTTGATTTGTAAGGGTCTGGAGACCTAACACTAATGGTTAGAGATAGAGAGAGCTGGGGAGGAGGCCTAGGGCCTGGCCCTCATTCAAAGTGCCAGCAGGACCTTGAATGCTGAGACTTTTACTCAGTACTCAGAAGGAAAGGGCCTTTGCAGAGTGGCTGGCGGGGAAAGGTGGGGAGTCCTTCTGAGGACTGAACGCTTGCAAGGTGGCCTTGAATTTGGAGAGGATGTCGGGAGCAGCAGCAACAGCCTTTGCTGGTCATCTAGGCTTGGATGATGATCAAGTCAGCAGCAACATCATTGACATGAGGCCCTTCCTCACCTTTCTGGGATCCTAAGGCACCAGGGTTCTGCATGGAAGGAGAGGGAGGGGGCTTACAAGTGGCTGGAGTTGAGTTTTCTAAGGTCTTGGTAAGTAGGGTCTAAGTATGATTTAATTTGATTTAGAAAATTCATGAAATGTATCATTTCTTTCCTCAAGTGTTGTTGAACAGTTCATACCAGTTACACTAATACTGATCAAATCGTAAATTGAATTTCCTAACATATAGGATAAAAAAGGCCTTAACATTTGTTTAAACCCTTGGAAATGGTTCATCAATAACTGACACAATGTAACTACTCCAAGCCCTTCTTTTGGTTTAAAAAAAAAAATCCTCTATTCTGGTCATTTAAATTTCAAATTACCTCCAGATGGGGCTTTTAAAATGCTCCACAATAGACTCTCCACCAAATGGAGTTTCTGTGGGAAACTTCACTGGCTCCTAGGGCAGCCTGCAGTGCTTTAAGGCTGGGGATCTAGAAATGCAATTTAGGGCCTCAGAACCTTCATCTATATGACTCAGCCTTGGGGCCCGGGGCCCTGGACACTTGCCCAGGGCTGAACGTCCAACTGGAAGCGCCTCAGGAGGAGCTCTGGGAAATATCTCTGGAATCTCTCAGCACTTTCGCACCTACCCTTATTAGACTAAAGAGGCAGAGCAGGGGGAGGAGGGAGCCACTGGGCGGCAGGCGGGGTGGGAGGAAGCCAGTGTGTGTGTGTGTGTGTGTGTGTCCTGGGCGCATTTCTGCGCCTCAGTGTGTCCCTGAGCACCTCTATGTACCTGAGTGTCTGCCTGTGACTCCGTGTATCTGAGTCTCTGTGTCTCTGCATCTGAGTCCCATGCGTCCCCACAGGTCTGAGCATCCCCGGTGCGGAGCGGGCGCAGGATGCATTTGGAGTCTTGGGTGCTAAAGCTGGAGGTTCACAGCAGAGAAGGGCCGACTCCGCAGTCCAGAAGGCTCCGGCCTGTGGGCCTGTGGGCCTGTGGCCTGAGTGGTGGCCAAGGAAGAAAGCAAGGGCTAGACGTGAACTTTTGGTTAGTCTGAGAGGGGCAGGGAGGAGAGAGTGTGTGGGGAGCAAGCCTGCATCCTCCTCCAGGGGCCAGGGAAGCCCAGGAGTGGCAGAGGCCAAATTACATTTTTTTTCTGAGACAGAGTCTCACTAAGTCACCCTTGGTAGAGTGCTGTAGCGTCATAGCTCACAGCAACCTCAAACTCTTGGGGTCAAGCCATTCTCTTGCCTCAGCTTCCCAAGTAGCTGAGACTACAGGTGCCCACCACAATGCCCGGCTATCAGATTGGCTTCAACGCTCTGGACACACAACCCGACAGCTTCTGGGTTTAGCGCTTAAGGGCCAAGATGCAAGCTGCGCATGCGCTGATGCAAAGGCACTCTCCTTCCCCATCTCGGTTTGGGAAACAACCTTCCTCCTGGGAAATGCGGGTTAGGATAAGGTGAGCAGACGTCCAGCTTTTGGGGGGACAGTCCCGATTTTTAACAATTTGTCCCGCGTCCCGTGGTGTTTTTAAAAAGTCCCTATTTTTGGAAAGAATGCATGACAAACTAGGGAACAGCGGGAGAATGGGAAGGGAATATACGGTTTTGGACTGCTGAAAAGGTTAATGTAACTCCATTTGGGAATGAAGAGGTTCATGTAACTTCATTTGGAAATGAAAAGGCTAATGTAAACTCCCTACTCCCCTCCTGGGCAAGGTATCAGAAGGAGTCTGGCTCCCTCCCTGGCTTCTAGGTAAGGAGGAGCCAAACTGTCTGGAACAAATAAGTAGCCCTCCCCTCTCTAGAGTAAGGTGACCAGAAGTCCCGCTTTTGGCGGGACAGTCCTGATTTTTAACAATTTGTCCTGCGTCCTGCAGTGTTTTAAAAAAGCCCCGATTTTTGGAAAGAATGCACAACAAGCTAGGAGACACTGAACAACAGGCAGGGAATATACGGTTTTCAGCTGCCATGTGGCTATTTTGTCAGGATATGCGTTTTATATTATTTTTGTTAATTTTATAATGTTAAACTTTAATAATAACAAATAATTGTTGAGAAGTGATTATTGAGAACTGCTTATCAAAGTTTGCATTATTGTCAGGCCCTGTCCCCTCCTTAGTGGTGTCCCGCTTTACCAATGTTAAAATCTGGTCACCTTAGGTTAGGAATACCCTAATTTTCCTGGTGCATGCTTTGGTTAGGTCCTCCTCTGGACACTTCCATTGATCTCACTTGATGTGCTTAACTGTGACCTAGGTTATCCCTCTTTTACAGATGAGGAAACTGAGGCTCAGAGAGGGCAAGTTAGGGGGCTCAGGGTAATAAGCTGATGAGTGGCAGAGCTGAGGCAGGACCCAGGAATGCTGAATCCAGAATCATTGTCTTACCAGATAGTCCTCTACCTCTGGAGCACCCTCTCTTTAGAAACACACTTACACACGCACACTTCTGAGAACCCTTATGGCACACTATAGCCTAGGCAGCAAAGGTGTTCACATTATGTTAGCCTCTGTTCATGATACACAACACACACACACACACACACACACACACACACGACAGAACTGTAGGACAGAACAGGCATTACACCCTTCTCCTCTTTCCTAGGTGGGAAAAGAATCTCTAATTAGCATAGTGTTAAGAACATGAGTTTTGGAATCAGCCTGGAATTAAAATTTCCATCTGTTAGCTCTGAGACTAATACTCAGCCTCTGTAAGCCTCAGTTTTCTCATCCATGGAGTAGGATAATAGTCATCCTTACCTCATTGGCTGCTGGGTAGGCCCTATGAGACAGTGCCTAGGGGTGTAGAGCATTTGGCTCTCAGTAAGATCACTCAACGACTGGAAGCTATAGCTAATACTAATAGTGGTAACAACAAAACCAGCCCAAATATCTGGATGACCGATTACAAAAAGCAAGGTGCACTGGGTACTCTGTAGCAACCAGGATGTGACATCTATATTGTAGCCAAAAGTCTGGAGGGGTTGCCAGGACCAGAAAGAAGGTGAGTAGCTAGGTGGTTGGCCTGGAAGAGGGAGGGGACAGACATCAGAGACTCCTAACCTTAAGGTGGAAATTTCTGTGACTGATCCAGATGGGTGTCTCTGACCTCCACCTCTTCTTAGAGTTTTAAGGGGGCACCAAGTGCTGGGCACTGACATAGATAGGAAAAATATGACCCAAAATAAGGGCTAGAAGCCAAGGGGAAGGGGGGGAGGCAGACGGAGGGGGCAGCCTGGTACTAGGTGCCAATGAGTGTATCTGCTTTCTGTCCCCACCACCTGTCAGCTGGGAATTCTGCACGTCGTCAGTGCAATAGACTATGACCAGCAGTGTGAAAACCTAGTTACAGACCAGCATGCCCTCTCTCAGCACAGTATATCCAAGGTGAAGGTGTTTTCAGTGGTTTGTCCTGATTAACAGAAAAAATTCCTGAACACTTCATAAAAAATATATTAGAACAAAACAGTGTGAAAGTAATATAGAATGACTGTGGATCTTTTTCAGGACACACACACACGTATATAAACTTTTATTCTGGAAGTTTTCGAACATATAGAAAAGCAGCATGAAGGGCATGGTGAAGCCCCCTGCACCTTCACCAACTGGAGTGGGGTGTTCATGTGAGTCCCACGTAAAGCCACGTGGCTTCTCACAGTCTTCCAATATGTGAATGAGCTCGAGCGACTCCATAATACTAATGTATTCAGCCTCTTTATAAGTTTATTCCCCATCTTATTTCCCAACCGCCTTGAGCACCTATCTAAATGAAGCATAATTTGCCCTATCAGGGGTGTCTAATCTGTGGCCAGAGGGCATTATTAGAGGACTATCTTGTTTATCTGTGGCATATATCAGTGAAAAGTATGCATGGACCTTTTATTTTTCGCTTATCAGCCTTCATTAGTGTTTGTATATTTAGTGTGTAGCCCAAGACAAGTCATCTTCTTCTAATGTGCAATAGAAAAGAAAAAAGGTTGGATATCTCTAGCAGTGGTTCTCAGCCTGCCTAATACCACAATGCATTTTCATTGTTATAAAGGGGTCTCGACCCACAGGTTGAGAACCGCTGTACAGGAAGCTCGGCGAGTGCCTGACACACAGAGGGCGTTCCCTGAGAGTTGAAAAATAGTAACAGCAGAAGAACTAACGATTATTGACCACTTAGCGTGTGCTAGGCACTCTTCTAAGTTCGCTACCTGTTATGTCCCTGGATTTTCACACCAAGCCTGTGCTGTGTATTCTGATTCCATCTCTGTTTCATAAAGGAGGACATTGGCCACAAACAAGTTAAACTGCTTGCCCACCTTCACACAGTTATTTAGAGGCAGAGGAAGGATTTTTTTTTATTAAATCATAAACACATAGATCATGTATACATTATTTATGGGGCACAATGTGCTGATTTCATATAGAATTAGGAATGCTTACGTCACACTGATTAATATATACCTCATCTTGTTTACTTAATTATTGTGTTAAGAGATTTATACTCTATACTAATAGATCCAGCATGTACCCTTGCATTATGCACCATAGGTGTGATCCCACCATTCAACCTCCTCCATTTGACCTCTCATCGCCCCCCTCCTCCCTCCTTCATCTTGGGCCATAGTTGTAATCTATTCTGCATATGAAAGTGTGAGTGATTATAAATTGGTTTCATAATAGTACTGTGTACATTGGACATTTTTCCTCCCATTCTTATGATACTTTACTAAGTAGGATATGTGCCAGCTCCATCCATGTAAAGGTAAAAGAGGTAAAGTCTCCATCTTTTTAAGGTTGCAAAGTATTCCATGGTATACATATACCACAATTTATTAATCCATTCACGGGTGGATGGGCATTTGGGCCTCTTCCATGACTTGGCTATTATGAATTGATGCAAATATCTTTGTTATAAAGTGATTCTATATCTTTTGGATATACATCTAGTAGAGGAATTGCAGGATCAAATGGCAGGTCTACTTTTAGATCCCCGAGTATTCTCCATACTTATTTCCAAAAGGGATGTATTAGCTTGCACTCCCACCAGCAGTGCAGAAGTTGTTCCCTTTTTTCCACATCCAGGCCAACATCTGTAGTTTTGGGATTTTGTTATGTGAGCCACTCTTACTGGAGTTAGATGACATCTCAAAGTGGTTTTGATTTGCATTTCTCTGATGATTAAAGATGATGAGCATTTTTTCATGTGTCTGTAGGCCAAGTGTCTTTCTTCTTCAGAGAAGCTTCTGTTTGAGTCCCTTGCCCACAATGAAATGGGATTACTTGTTCTTTTCTTATTAGTAAGTTTGAGTCCTCTGTGGATTCTGGTTATCAAACTTTTGTCAGAAGCATAATTTGAAAATATCCTCTCCCATTCTGAGGGCTATCTGCTTGCTTTATTTACTGTGTTCTTGGCTGTACAGAAGGTTTTTAGTTTGATCAGATCCCAGTAGTGTATTTTTGGTGTTGCTTCAATTGACCAGGGGGTCCTCCTCATAAAGTATTCTCCCAGGCCAATTTCTTCAAGTCTGTCTCCTGCACTCTGTCCAAGAGTCTTTATAGTTTCATATCTTAAGTTTCCATCTTTTATCCAGTCAGAGTCAATTTCTGCTAATGGTGAAAGGTGTAGGTCCAGTTTCAGTCTTCTACAAGTTGCCAGCCAATTCTCCCAGCACCATTTGTTAAATAGGGAATATTTCACCCAATTTATATATATATAATTTTTTTTTGCAATTTTGGCCAGGGCCAGGCTTGAACTTGCCACCCCTGGTATATGGGGCCAGTACCCTCCTCCTTGAGCCACAGGCACCACCCCTAATTTATATTTTTGATGGGCCTATCAAAGATCAAATGATGATAAGTATCTAGGTTCATCTCTTGGTTCTCAATTCTGTTCCATATATCTACTTCTCTATTTTTATGCCAATACTATGCTGTTTTGATCACTATAGGTTTATAGTATAGTTTGAAGTCTGGTAGCATGATTCCTCCTGATTTGTTTTTATTTCTGAGTAATATCTTGGCTATTCAACATTTTTTCTGTTTCCATATAAAACAAAGTACTATTTTTTCCAGATTAAAGTATGATGGTGGTGCTTTGATAGGGATTGCATTAAATTTGTAAATTGCTTTGGGTCATATGGACATTTTAACAATGTTGATTCTTCCTAGCCATGAGCATGGTATGTTTTTCCATTTGTTAACATCTTCAGCTATTTCTTTTCTCAGAGTTTCATAATTCTGTTTATAGAGATCTTTCACATCCTTTGTTAGGTAAATTCCCAAATATTTCATCTTCTTTGGCACAACTGTAAGGGAGATAGAGTCCTTGACTGTTTTTTTGGCTTGACTATTATTGGGATATATAAAAGCTACTGATTTGTGAGTATTGACTTTGTATCCTGAGATGCTGCTGTATTCCCTGATCATGTCTAAGAGTTTTGTGGTTGAGTCCCTGGGGTTTTCCAGGTATAAGATCATATCATCAGCGAAGAGTAAAAGTTTGATCTCCTCTGACCCTTTTTGTATACCCTTGATTGCCTTCTCTTGGCTGATTATGATGGCTAAGACTTCCATTACAATGTTAAAAAGCCATGGAGACAATGGGCAACCTTGCCTGGTTCCTGATATGAGTGGAAATGTTTTCAATTTTACTCCATTCAATTTGATATTGGCTGTGGGTTTGCTGTAGATGGCCTCCATCAGTTTAAGAAAAGGCCCTTCTATACCTATTTTCTTAAGTGTTCTGATCATGAAAGGATGCTGGATATTGTCAAAAGCTTTTTCTTCATCTATTGAGAGAATCATATGGTCTTTTTTAGTTTGTTTATGTGATGTATTATATTTATAGATTTATGTGTATTGAACCAACCTTGAGACCCTGAGATAAAACCCACTTGGTCATGCTGTATAATTTGTTTGATGTGTTGCTAGATTCTGTTTGCTAGGATCTTACTGAATATTTTTGTATCTATGTTCATTAAAAATTTTGGTCTATAGTATTCTTTTCTTATTGGGTCTTTTCCTGGTTTGGGGATCAGGGTGATATTTGCTTCATAGAATGTGTTTGGAAGTATTCCTTCTTTTTTGATGTTTGGAAAAGGTTAAGTAATATAGGTACTAGTTCCTCTTTAAAGGTTTGGTAAAATACCGATGTGAAGCCATCTGGTCCCAGACTCTTCTTTTCTGGGAGATTTTGTATAGTTGATTCTATTTCAGAACTTGATATAGGTCTGTTCAGCATTTCCAATTCTTTCTGATTAAGTCTAGGAAGTTGGCATGCTCAATTTCCTGGTCAATTTCCTGGTCAATTTCTTCCAGTTTTTCATATTTCTGAGAATAAAGTTTTTTGTAGTATTCATTAGGATTTTTTGAATTTCTGGGGTGTCTGTTGTTATTTTGCCTTTGTCATTTCTGATTGATGATATAGGGGCTTTAATTTTCTATTTTTGGTTAGGTGGGCCAAAGATTTATCAATTTTGTTGAATATTTCAAAAAACCAACTTTTTGATTCATTGATCTTTTGAATAATTCTTTTGTTTTTTATTTCATTTAATTCTGCTCTCATTTCCCTTAACAAATATGAAGTGACCATCCTTGTCTTTCCTTTTGTTGGTTTAAAGCCTAGTGTATCTGCAAATAAAATTGCCACCCCTGCTTTTTTTCTGATTTCCATTTGCCTGGATTACAGATGTCCATCCCTTACCCTGAGTCTATATTTATCCTTTAAAGTAAGATGAGATTCTTGTATGCAGCAGATATCTGGCCTGAGTTTTTGTATCCAGTCAGCCAACCTGTGCCTCTTAAGAGGACAGTTTAAGCCATTCACATTAATTGAGAGTATTAATAAGCCAGGTAGTATTTTGGGTGTCAAGTTTTTCAGAAGTCCAATGGACATTTTGAATCTTTTCACCACTGTAGAAATTGGGTTTTGATCAAGAATTTCAGAGTGAGTTTACTTTGGTGGTTGAGCATTGTGCTGGTCATTATGGAGGATGAGTCTGAGAATATCCTGAAGAGCTGGTTTGGTTATAGCAAATTTCTTCAATGTGTGTATGTCATTAAAGTATTTAACTTCTCTGTCATAAATGAAGTTCAATTTAGCTGGATACAAGATCCTGGGCTGAAAGTTGTTTTGTTTTAGGAGATTGAAGGTTGATGACCATCCTCTTCTGGCCTGAAAAGTTTTGGCAGAAAGATCTACAGTCATTCTAATATTCTTCCCCTGTAGGTTATGATTTTCTTAGGTCTGGCTGCTTGCAGGATTTTCTCCTTCATATTAACTTTGGTGAAGTTAATTACAATGTGTCCAGAACATGCTTTATTTAGGTTGAATCGTGCTGGGGTTCTGAAACTGTCTGGTAGCTGAATTTCAGTATCTCTTCCCATGCTTGGGAAGTTCTCCTCAATTATCTCTTAGAGTAGAGTACCTGTGCCTTTCAGACCATCCTCTTCTCCTTCAGGGAATCCTATGAGGCGAATGTTTGCTCTTTTGGAGTGATCCCACAGTTCTCTCAGGGAATGATCCATTTTTGCTCTCCAATTATCTTCCTTATTGAGCATTTGGGTGCATTCAAAAACTTTGTCTTCAATGTCAGAGATCCTTTCCTCTGACTGCTCCATTCTGTTACTGAAGGATTCTACTGTATTTCTCAGATCTTTGAGGGCTGCGAGTTCTTGCCTCAATGTCAAGATATTTGGTGATTTTGTCTTTGAATTCTTGAGAAAACTTTTGAATTGCTCCTTGAATTTCTAATTCCATCTTTACCTTCATTCTGTTAATCTTATTTGCGATCCAAATTCTGAATTTGATTTCTGACATCTCAGCCATTTGTTTATGAATGGGATCTTCTGTTGTGTCTCCTTTGTCATTCCTTGGGGGAGTTGATCTACTCTGATTATTCATGTTGCCAGAGTTTTTCCGCTGATTCCACCCCATGATTATTTTTCACCATTTGGCTAGAGAAGCTGGCAAGGTGAAATTTAATTGAGGACTCCTGGAGTTGTAATTCACCAGCCCTTTACCAAAGAACTGGGACTGGTGATTGTGGCTTTTCCCTTAGAGCTTTAAAAGGGTCCCATTCAGTACTGTAGCCTGAAACTATGGGGACCTGCTTGGTGTGATGGGGCTAGAAGGCTCTGACCTGTATTCAGTTAGTCTCCTTCTAATCCTAGTGAATCAGTGGCTTTGGTCTAAAATCTCAGCTGTGGATATATATAAGCAACTAAGACACCTCGCTCCCCCCCACCAAGGTGACAACTGGCAGGGGAGAATCCCACACTTTCACAACACCACCAGGGTGCAACCTTAGTGAGTCCCTAGGTGATTGGCCTAGGTCAAGAGTTCCAAACCACTTGTCCTTGTCAACACAAACAACAATCAGGTGGTAGAGTTCAAAGGGTCTTCAGCATCTAGGCAGCAGGGTTCCACTGGCAGCTCAATATGACCCCAGTGGGAGGGACTGTGGAGTTGCCACCACAGTCAGGGGCAGTGCTGCCACAGCCTTAAGGGTCACAGGAGCTGGGCAGGGAACTGGAGGGTGGAGCTGCTGGCTTCTGCTGCCAGTCACAGGAGCTAGGTGAGAGTCACTGGCCATAGGCCATGGGTCACAGGGGCTGGGTGGGAGTCACTGGCCTCGGGCCATGGGTAGCAAAAGCCAAGAGGGAGTTGCTGCCATGGCTGCTGGTCACAAGAGCCTGGTGGGGAGCTGAGCTGCTCACTATGGGCTATGTGGGCCCCAGTCCCCAGTGGTCTATAGCATGGGTGCCAAGCTATGCTCTTTCCAACATGGGGCAAGTCTCTCTCCCCTGGTGACTCCCCACCTCTATTAAAGTTATAGTTTCAGCGCAACTGTGCCACAGCTCATGAGGTGCCCCACCCTAGCAAAAATCTGCCAAACACTCCAGATTTTGCAGGGGGTAGTCTTCCAGACCACCAGGAGAAGGGGGAGGGTTGGATTGGGAGTTCAGAAAGGTAGGGAGAAGAGACTGCCTGGGCTTGCAGGGGTATCTCTCTGTGGAGGGAGTCCCAGCCCTCCTTGTTCCCTCCTCTTTGGTGAAACAAAAAGTCCTTTGTTCTCCACTCGCTTCAAGCTGCTCTTCTGGGGTGGGGGGGGCGGGGGGGAGGAGGAGAGGGGAAGGATTCCTATCCTCTTTGGGATGGATTTTGTACCTGAAATTTGTTTCCTTGCAGTCCCAGCTTGTCGCACCAGGGGTAATGTGAACCTATCAATCCTCTCTCTCAGCTCAACTCAGCTCCAGATCTTCTGCTTTATTGGGTTATTTCTGGCTATAATTTCTCCCTCTGGACAGGAGCCTCTGCCAAAAGCTGGCTTCAGTCGGCCATCTTGCCTCCCTCCTCCCAGAGCAAGGATTTGAACCCAAACTTCCTGACTCTAGAGCCTATCTTCTTAACCAGTCCACTGGGGATTTTCTGAATCAGGTAACCCCTGAAACAAAGCCTGACATAGGCAAAAGGATTCCTGCTGGGACAGTTGGGGATGGAGAAGAAAGATGCTTTTATTGAACACTGCAGAGAGACCAGGAACTGTGCTAATCCTGAAACTCAACATACAAAAATACTCTTTTGAGGATATCATCCCAGCAACTGCCTATCCAAGCTCTCACTGGCATCACCCCTGTTATTGATCTTTGTAGCCAAGTATTATAGTAACTTCTGTTTTGAAGTGTCATGTTGCAATAATACCCTGCTACAGAGCTGTAGAGTCTCACTTGGAGATAGCATCCATCATCCAGAATGGCAGAAGCCCTTCTCAAATGAGGGTCCTGGTTCCCCAGCAGGAGGTCCTCGGTAGGACTCCATGGTCATAGAAAAAAAAAAAGCCTTATCTGTAAATGTGCATTGAAAAAAGTCTGGAAAAATATCCACCAAATATTAGCCCATCCATAGTGGGAGGGGGTTTGGGGTGGTCATAAACATTTTTGCCTTTTTTTGGGGGGGGGCTTATCTCAATTTAAAAAATTTTCTACAATGAACATGGATTACTTGTGTTCCAGAGAATAAAGGAAGGAAAGAAGGGAGAAGAGGAAGAGAGGAAGAAGAAAATGATCTCCAAAGTGTCCTTCAGCAGTTTGGGGCTGGGTTGGTGATGAGGGCCACTTGCAGGGCCTGGGGCAACATGAGCCGGGCAGGGCCTTGCAAAGACGGTTCCACCTAAGGGTAGACCCAGGGTAGTCTTAAAGGTCATGGTGCATGGGGCTCCCACCCTGTCCTCATAGGACCTATGGCACATGGGGCACAGCAAGTCAGCTTGCGTAAAAATACACACTGCCACCCAGCTCTGGTTTCCGGAGGGGCCTGGGGCAATGAGAAACAGCTCATCTGACACCTCCCCCAGTCCACACTCCTCTGGCAAGTCCTCCTAGGGGGGACTGTTTGCTCTCAAAGGCTGCATCTTTGGGAATAAAAATAACCCCAGGTTCAGCTTGGCTGTTCTTGCTCTGCCCTGGTGACAGAGATGGGGGTGATGCTCCCAGGCCTGGGATATTTTCAGCCTGGGCTGTATTTTAATCCACCAGATTTCCCTGCTCAGCTAGCCACCCTCTGCCATGATCCCTTGATAGGAGGAGAGAAAGAAGGAGGTGGAGGGGGAGAGGGAGGGGAGGAAAGGAAAGGGGAAAGGAAAGGAAAAGGGAAAGGACATTTACAGAATGCAGGAAAGTCACAAAACCTCACCAGAATAGCAAGGTGAAACTGCCAAAATAGCAACGGGGCCATCTTGCACTAAAGCGATAACCTGTTTATCAGACATTAAGCACCGCACAAATATAAGGTCCGTTACAGCATGAGGTAGGATTTGGAGGGTGCCACAAGCCTGGCTTAGCCCCAAATAGCTCCCCAAGTTAAACAACCCACCATTAGAAGTATTCCCCTCAGACTAAAAAATTCTCTGTTCAGACCAGAAAGTTCTCTGTTACAATATCTGGAAAAGGTTGGTGTTGGTGGTTGGAAATGAGACTTTCTTACATCGGCAGAGATCTTTGTATTTTAAAAACCTTATGAATGTAGGGCCTCACTTCCATTCTGATCCTTGTTCTTACAGATGATGATCTACAGATAGTTTTTTTTCTCTTTTTTCTTTTTTTTTTTTTTGAGACATAGTGTCACTCTGTTACCCAGGCTAGAGCCTCAAGACATCAGCCTAGCTTACAGCAACCTCAGACTCCTGGGTTCAAGTGATCCTCCTGCCTCAGCCTCCAGAGTAGCTGGGACTATAGGCACCCACCATAATGCCTGGCTTATTTTTTCTGTTTTTAGTAGAGACAGGGGTCTTGCTTTTGCTCAGGCTTTTGCTCTCTTCAAGCAATCCTTCCACCTCAGCCTCCCAGAGTGCTAGGAACACAGATAGTTTTAATGCGTGTTTCTCACAGTTGATAAAACAGCCTTGAAGGGAGGAAATGGCAGAGGTGGGGCTGTGATGAGAAGCCCTCACTCTCCTATTACTGCCCCTCGAGGATCAGAGCTTTGCTCCTGGGACTCTGAGGAGGAGAGGGGACAGAGGCTGGACAGCTGTCAGAGAGAACCCACCTCTGGAGATCAATGGTGGGACTGTTGTTTAGAGGCCAAAGACAGCCTCTCCCTTTATGGTTTTACCTGGGGTCCTCCTGGCTCACAGACAATGGGGGGAAAGGTGCAAGGGCCGTACATCCTACATTTGGGGTGGCCGAAGGATTCACCTGGAGTTCTCACTGCTTGTTCTCTGATTCTGCCCGGAGCAGTGTGCAGATTGCTGAGCTCTGCCCCTGGCACTGGATTAGGGCATGACCAGACGCGTGGGTGAGGCGCTTGCTATCCCTGCCCCATACCACCTGGTACCCCATAGCAAGGGTAATGATGGGAGTGGCCTGTGGGGGAAGGGGCCATACAAACCACAAAACCAGATGCTCCTTGCCTTGATAGCAAGATGGTTGGCTCAGAAAACCTGCAGGTGATGCAGAACCTGATACAGACCGTGTCCCACCTGGAAGGTGGGGTCACACCGCTCGTCCCTTGCCCACTTAGATGCCTGTGAAATGATTATGGGAATACTTTAGAAGTGAAGTGGCACATGGATCTTAAAGAAAGGCATGTTGAAGTTTTCAGCCATGTTCCTCTCTGGTCATTGATGTTCTCCAGACTTAGTGTAGAGAATGAACAGGGTGTGCTAGATGAGTAGAGGGGTGTTATAAAAGTTAAGTCACAGGAGCCCTTTGGAGCCAGCAGGAGGGCTCCATGTACTTTGAGAGGTGGCTATCATGGGCCCTGAGAGTGTCTGGAAGCCTGCACAAGAAGAGGTAGATGGGACAGCTCCCATGGTCCTGGCATTTGGGTCCAGGGGCCTGAGTTGCAGTGACTGTGGCCTAGCAGCTCCCTCCCCTACATACTAGTAACTGTTGATAGTGTGGCCCTGGCTCAGCCTGATTGATTTCCTGCCCTTGGTCTCCAACAGGGCCTCCTGCAACTCAGTAAGCCTTCCCTGCCTGGCCTGCTGTCCTGCTCAGGCTTATTCCAAACTTTGCCATTCTCAAGCCCCTACACTCGCTCTCTCACCCCCTGAATGGATGATCTAAGCTCCTTTTTTTATTGTAAAGACAAAGGCAGCAACCACTCAGATCTCCTCTTTGCTCCTAAATATGTCCCTCTATTCATCTTCTCTGACCTGCTATTCCTATGGAAGCCCTCCACCTGTATCTTCTATCCCTTTCACCTCCTTTCCCTCCTGCCCTGAAACTTTCCATCTCTTTCTCTATCAGGGACATTGTCCTGCTTCTAAGAGTTCCCCTGACTAGCTATAATAACATTGCCTTGCACCTGGGCCCACGAAGCCACCTCCTGACACCTGCTTTCCATTCACTGCCAAATGCAGAATGTCTCTGGGTGGGGTGTAGGTGAGTTGGATCGTTGACTGATTGACTGCTGCAAAATCTGCCTTTACCTTCCTGCCCCTACCCATCCTTACTCTGCCTATGAGCCCCAGCACAAAGGGTTCCTTATCACTGAGCCCTGCCTGCCTCTGGAGTCTCTTCAGCCCACAGATTGCTCACCTGCCTTTTCCCCAAGATTCCCATGCCCAACGTGACCTCAGACACCCCAGTGTTCTTGGAATTTCGAGCACAATTCACTTTAGAACTACAGTGTGCTGGAGTCTGTTGAATCCCAGATGTGTTGTTCCAAACCGAGGGATCTCAGGTCATCATAAAGCTTCTGTTTCCTGTGTTAAGTGGTGTTAATAAAACAGAGTTATTGTAAAGACAAAACAGGATAATAAATGTAAAGTGCTTGCACGGTGCTGGATAATATTAAGTATTCAAGAGACAATAGATACAGGGTCAGACAATTAAGTTCACAAACTCATCCTAGAAAAAGTGCTACATACCTCATTGCTGAGTATCACTGTGGTTACCAGATGGCCAAGGAGAATACTTCAAAGGGGACCACAATGGTATTCGGTGATGAGCACTTTCCCTACAATGAGTTTGAGAACTTAATTGTCTCACTAGGTATTACCCAAAAGCTAATGCATCCTTCAATACCCCTTTTTTTGGTCAGTTTTTGGCTGGGGCTGGGTTTGAACCTGCCACCTCTGACCTATGGGGCTGGCGCCCCACCTTTTTGAGGCACAGGCGTGGACCTCCTTCAATACCTCTTATTATGTGCAACTCAGTACCACATTAGGTAGCTACTTTGTTGTTGGAAGTCACTCTAGTTTTTAGCAAATTTTCCCTTAATTAACAAATTCCAACACAGTGCCTGCTATGTTCAAAGCACTCTCTTAAGCGCCTTTCCAAACTGTAATTATTTGAATCCTCATGACAACACTATGAGGTTTCCCTATTTTACAGAAGAGGAAATAATGCACAAAGAGATTAAGTAACTTGCCCCGAGGTCAGAGAGTTAATAAATGGCAGAGCCAGGAATTGAACCCAAGAGGTCTGACTCCAGAATTCTTGCCCAGCTGCCTGTCAGGTTGAGCTTAATTGAAAAGACATAAATTAACTCCTCATGGGAATGCTCTGAAGTAGCACAGAGCAGTCCCCGCACTGATTTCACAAGGTCCAGAAGCTGCATCTTATTTATCTTTGTTTCTTTATTCATTCACTAGAAAGTTACTCACGGAATAACTATCATAGTATCCGCTGGGCAATATTACGTGCTGGGACGCAGTGGTGACCAAGACAGAAGTGGCCCGTGCTCTCACGTTGCCGCCAGCACTTTACAGCGGCTGACAGCGCCTGGCACAAAGTAGGAGCTTAATAGAACTCTGAGAATAAAGTGGGCTCTATCGTCGGCCCCAAACCCCCCATCCTGGGGGGTGGGGGGGCGCAGTTCCTTCCTCCAAGGGTTTTGGCAGGAACACAAAGTTTCGCTAGAGGGCGCTGCGGAGCAGGGCTGCCTAAGGACGCAGGTAAGTGCAGGAGGTCTTTAGGGGGTAGAGCTAGGGGTGTTTAGGGAAGCCTAGAGAGTTTTGGAACTGGAGAAAATCCCTGGAATTTTAGCAGAGCGATTCTTGTCCGGGTCCTCTGAGCAGGCACCAGGACTAGGTGCCTTGACTGGGTCAAACACACTAGTGACCACCGCCTAGAGCTGTGCACCGTGGGAGGCACTTCACAGGCAGGCGCTGGACTCCCAGCCTGGATTCTCGACCAGCCAGTCCAGTGCTGGCTCCTCCGGCTCTGCACCTGCCCTGAGGGCACCCTCCTTCTCCATCACCAAAGTCTCCCTGGCCAGAGCTGAGAACAAGTCCTAGTGGTGAAGAAACAGTTGGCTTCGGGCTTGGAGCAGTTCAGGGTACACTGGCAAGATGAACCAGTTTCAGCTGGTCTCATTCAGCTAAACCTGGGGGATCCAGAGAGTCAGGAAGCTTGACCTCCTATTGGAGGACGTGTACTTGCTTGTTATGGGGATGGAACGTAGTCTTTGCCTGTTTGAAGTTGGACCTGATCCTCCAGCACCGCCTGCGGGGGTCTTCAGGGCCTGACCTACAATCCTCTGGACCTCATCTGCCACTCTCCTTGCCCACACAGACTCCTCGCAGACTCAAGGCGTGCCTTGCCCTTCCTGTCCATCCCCTCTGCGAAAAAAGGCTCTTCTCCCGGAAGCTGGGGTGCCTGCTTCCTTCATCACCCAAGTTCATGCTCAGATTTCATCCCCTCCCCGCCCCCCATCTTCCCTCAAAACCTTGTCTCAAATACTACCAGCTTCAGCCGTTCTAGCCTTGTGTCCTGATTTATGTTCTTCAAAGGGCCAAAGCTTGATTTTCAAAAGTTAAAAACGTGACTCTTATATAAAAATAGAAGAAACACATGTGAAAGATTTGCTACCTCATTAATGAGGAACTAGTGGGCTTAATGCTGATTCCATAGGCATTTGGGGAGCTGGGCGCTTACAGACGTTAAGAGAAAAACATGTTTCAACCTTGGCAGGTTAGATATAAAAACGCTTACTGTCGGGTGGTGCCTGTGGCTCAAGGAGTAGGCCACCCGCCCCATTAACCTGGGGCGGTGGGTTCAAGCCCGGCCCTGGCCAAAAACTGCAAAAAAAAAAAAAAAAAAAAAAAAAAGCTTACTGTCCTACAGGTTAATAAAACCATAAACTTTTAGATTATCTGTTCTGTGGGTAAGAAATCTCTACCATGTAATGTCTCTAATCAAATAGTAAATCAAATATCCTAGAGAATTAAATAACCTTTGGGTGGTCCTGTTAACCAGAGCCTTCCTGTGACATTGAAAGGACATACTAAATGCTCTTTTGTCATCGTTATTCTGGGTGGTTTTTCTCCATTCGCCACGTCTGAGATTGTCTTGTGTATTTTATAGTCGGTATCAAGCCACTGTCATAAAGACGCCACCAAGGAATAACCACTGTAGCCCCAGATTCTGCTTCAGTCCCTGGTGCAAAGTAGGCATTCCACAAATATTTTTTGAGTAAAAAATATGTAAGATGTTATATAATCAAAAGACAAAAAGTGGAAGTGGTTTTTTGTGGTTACCAGGGCCTGGGAGGGGAGGAAATGGGGAGTTATTGTTGAGTGGGCACCGAGTTTCAGGTGGGGGTGATGGAAAAGTTCTGGGGATGCATGATGGTGATGGTTGCATAACAATGCGAATGTATTTAATGCCGCTGAATTGTATACTCAAAACTGGTTAAAATAGTACATTTGTTATGTGCGTTTTACCACAGAAAAGTTGAATGATTAGAATAGCAGCCTCTTGTCGAGGATTAGTTCTACGCCAGACCCTGCTGTAAGTACTGTGTGTGTATTAAATCATGGACTCCCCATAACAATTCCATGCAATTGACATTTTTACTGTTCTCTTTTATAAGGAAAAGAATGAGGTACGGAGAAGTGAAATAACTTGCCAAAAGTCACATACGTAGTGAACAGGAGAGCTGGGATTTGAAGCCAGGCGTAGTGTGTTCCTAGCCATGGGAATGTTTATGGTCTGGACCAGGGGTCCTCAAACTTTTTAAACAGGGGGCCAATTCACTGTCCCTCAGACCGCTGGAGGGTCGGACTGAGGGCCCTGGGACAAGTCGGCTGCTAAGCAGGACAGGCAGCGGCAGCAAAAACACCCAGAGGGCAGGATGAATGTCCTGGGTGGGCTGCATGTGGCCTGTGGGCCGTAGTTTGAGGTCAAAGCAGCCTTCCTAGAAGGGTTGGAATGTGAGCTGGACATCCTGTAACACAAGGATGTCACATCCACTGTCCTTTGCTATAGCTGTGGGTGAGGACAGGAGGGGCTAGGAGAATGGCTTCCCTTGCCTTTAGGGTAATAAGTAGGCCTCAGGGGCCTGAGTCTTTCCCTGACCTGGAGCGGCCTAGCAACTGTAAGGGAAAGGAGTTTTGCCAGTGGCACCTGTGCTCAAGATGTGGCCACCACTTTCCACTTGACAGGCACCAGCTCTTACCACAGCTGCTGGGCCCCAAGGGGCAGGCCGAACAGGCAGCGCTTAAATGCTTTATTAGACAGACAAAGCACTGCACCCAGCCCAGCCCAGCAGCCCTCCCGAGCACACGTGCTTCCACGGTCTGAGCAACAGGTGTGGCCAAGTGGTGACAAGTGTGGACTTTCCTGTTCTGACTCTCAGACCCAAGCCAGAGAGAGGCAATTTCCCTGCAGATGATTCCAAATTGGAGCTCTCAAAATATTTATTCCAGGAATGCCCAGAACTGTCCCTGGACCATTACTCAGGTCTAGCCGGTGGAGAATTCGGGGGACTCTGGGCTCCAGCCTACATTTTAGAACAAAAGGAAAGGAACACGGGAGCATGGCTTTAATTGCCAAATCGATGGTGTTTCTGTGTGGGAGGAGGGGAGAATGTTTATAGAGTGTCTCCCAATCCTTAAAAGCAAGGCACCAGATGTCTCAGCTGTCCCCAGTGCACAAGCTGCCACCTCCCACTGGAGCCTTGACCAGCAAAGCTTTCCTGTGGGCTTGGAGAGCTTTTGCCAGGCCGCCAAAGGCTCTGCAGCTATGGAGGGAGAAGATCTCTAACTCCCACAAGCTCTGAAGGGAGGAGGGTGTTCACAAGAAATTTCCCTGAAGCAGAGTTGGTAAAATGAAATATTTGTGGGTCAAACCCTATTTCCCAGTTCTTTAGTACAATGGCTCTTTCTTTGAAGGGAAAATACTGAAACTGGTGAGGACAAAGGTGATTGTCTCTGTCAATTCTGTTTGCTTAAAAGGAAGCACATACCTTTTTAGCAGCTTTGGAAACCTCTTTATGACAATAGCAACAATGATACCTCTATTTATGGGGGGCCTGCCTTGGCTTTGCACATTCGATGGAAACTTAATCCTCAAGAGAGGCTGCAGGGACTCCCGTTTGACAGGATCAGGAGTGGAGGATGGTAAGGGCTCCCACAAGGTCGGGTAGATGGTAGGCTGAGGATTGGGCCCTCAGTGGTCGCTAAAGGGTTACTCTTCAGATTTTACCTTTCTCTTCCCTCCTCTAGAGAGGTGAAGACACCCGAGGCAGGACAGTTCAACAAGACTTGAAGGGAGTGCAAGGGAGGTGGGTCAGGCTGTGACATTGAAAGCCCAAAGAAGCCACGCTTTCCACTGAATCAGAGCCTGCCTCAAAAACGGAAGGAAGGCCCTGGTGTTCTGAGAAGCACGAACACCGGGAGGCCCCTCTCACTGCCTTTCTGACTCTCTTACTGAGAGAGCTGAGCCAGCCACTTCAGCTGAAAATGATTTCTTGATTTAACGACTCCGGATACAAGTTAAATGCTCTTACTTGCATCTAAAACCAGCATCGTGTTATATAAAAGACAGTACAATTCATGCTAATCGTTTAAAAGTTTAATTTTTCTTTACTTGGAATGACATTAACTGGCAAATTAAAAATACCATGACAGTCGAGACGCTGGAAGAAAGGAAAGAGCTTTGTGTTAACAGTATTTTCTTCCTGCTTTTTGAATAAAAAATCCTTCGTCTGCATTCCATGCAAGGCTTCGCTATTTATGTAGCTGGGTCTGAAGGCAATGCTGGGGTCAGTCTTGCTTGGCATTTGAGCAACATTGGGCAACTCTTTTTTTTTTTTTTTTTTAGGTTACAATGTTTGCATTTGTTAGGTAGGGTCTCTCTTGTAGTTGTGTTCTGCCCCCAAGATGTGTGCCATACCCCCTTCCATTGTGCCCATTAAGTGGGATAATACCGATCCCTCCGCCCCTTATTCTCCCTCTCCCTGCCTTGAATGAAATTGAGTTTTCTTGTGTGGGTGTGTATTAGGCCTTCTACTGGCTTCATGTTCGTATTGAGTACATTGGATACTTGGTTTTCCATTCTTGTGATACTCAGGATGTGTTTCAACTCCATACAGGTTAATACAAAAGATGTAAAATCTCTGTCTTTTTATGGCTGAATAGTATTCCAAGGTGTATATATACCACTGTTAGTTAATCCATTGCTGGGTTGATAGGCATTTAGGTTGTTTCCACATCTTGGTGATTGTAAATTGGGCTGCGCTAAACAATCTACTGCAAATGTCTTTATGGTAAACTCTTTTCATCAGTTGGAATCCCAGGGTCCCCTGTGGAAAATGCAATGCTGCCTCACAGCATTGGTGAGGGTTTAAGTAGCAGGAAGGGCAGCAGCTAAGCTTTGCTTATTCCTCATCACGGATAAGGCGCATGAGCAGTGCTTTGCCGTCTGATCTCATTTTCTCCTCCCAAAACCCCTGTGCAGTGGGGATTGCCGTTTCCAGCCTCCCGTAGCCACTGACACTGTCTCCTGGGGCTGCATCCCATCTCTGCTCTGGGGAGCGATCACTGCCCTGCGGTGTGTAGTCTTGGCAGGTCTGTCTCCTGCCTTCTCTTAGCCAAGGGGTGGCCAGGTGAACCTGAAAGTCCAGTTAGACTCTGTTCTCCCAGGCTTTGAATTCTTGAGAAGATCTGATTCATCTTTGCCCCTTATCCAAGGCTCCTAAGTGACCTTAGTAAAGTCTGGCCTTGGGTGGGGAGCCCCTGGAATAACTCTGTGACCCATGTTTCTGAGCCCCCTTTCTGCAGCAGTTCCCTTGGCTGTGTGAGCTACCTATACCCAGCCCATGAGCCTCTCTTTGTTTAAGTGAACCAGCCCATTCCTGATACCCGCAACCAAGAACTCCCCAATAATCATCCTCGGTTTTCAGATGCGGAAGCCAAGCCCAGAGAGGTGAGTAATTTCACAGCAGGTGAGGGGCACAGCCAGCGTGCGAACCCAGGTCATCTCGCCTGTGCCCAGCATAGGTGCCTGATACGATGTCACTCAGAACCTGTTAGTTCCCTTCTTTTCTATTCCTACTCCCCCTCCCCCCCCCATACTCACTGCCTCCTTGCTCCTCTGCAGGGTCCTCCTCTGGTACCCTCGGATCACAGATCCAAACCCTGTGGGTTCCTAACAGGAAAGTCACACAAAGCGTGGGCAGGGGCTCCAGGCCTGCACTCAGAGCATGGAAGCCACGTGGGAGGTTTTGGCTAAACTGTCTTAAAGTGAAATGCCGTAGGATCAGGCCTCTGTTTAGGGCACCAGGAGCCCCAAAGGAGGACAGAGCCCTCAACCCTCCCCCCTCCCACAGCTGGCCTTGTTGGCTGCTCCGGCACCAGGTGGAGGTCCGGCCCCACGTGTCCAAGGAGAGTCAGCCCTGGCAGCTGCCTTGGATGATGAAGGGCACAGTCAACAGGATCACAACACCTGACCTCCAGGCCTCGCTGGCTGGGTGGATGGGACTGACTTCTAGGCAGGCTGGCCTTACCCCACTCTGGTGTGAGGAAGCCTGTGGTTTGTCTGTGACGGGGAGCAAACCCTACGTGTCTGCCTTCTCCTCCTCCCCACACATTCACACTGTCTCCTCCACTGAGCTTGTTTCCATAGCCCCACATGCAGCCAGCTAAATTCTGGTGCAGAGACACAGCTTTGTACCTGGCAGGAGGTTCCATTTTCTCTGCCAAGGAAAACTAATGGCTCAGGTGAAAATGAGCATAGAGAGGATAATAGTGATGGCAAAATACAGACAGTGAGATGGTCCTCAAACAATATGTCATTGTTACTGCTAAAGGTTGCAGTGTGCCTGTTTGTATGTTTATTTCAAAGAACCCTCTTGTTAGTTTATTTGGTCCTGATAAACACTCTGAGGTTGGAAGAACCAACGACAGTGTCATTAGGAGATGATGCCACTGAGATCCAGAGAGCTAGGGCTGCCTGAGGCCACCCAACTATCATGCAGCAGAACCCAGATGGGAGCCCAGTGCTTGGCCCAGACTGCGCCATCTCTGCCCACTTCAGGGGCCAGAGCTGCCACTCAGCTCCAGGCCCTGTGGGCACCATAATTCTTACTCCCCTCCTACCGGCAGCTGCAGGTGGCACACATTCCTTATCACACTCCCCTTCCATCCACCAGTGGGACCCTCCCAAGCTTTCTATTTGGGGCGACCTGAGAGCAACCATTTCATTTGGAAAGCAAACACCAGGAACAGATTACAATCTAAGTCATGACTTAATTCTTTCCCAGATGTTAGACAGTAGTTAAAATAAAGCAGTGTCTGTAAAATAAAACCTAACCAAAAAAAAGAAGAAGAAGAAAAAATAAAAAAAGAAATGAATAAATAAAACCCAACCAACTAGTCTGTGTCAGAAAAACAGAGCCAAGTCGATATGCTTGTTTGGGACTTCAAGGTCCCTTGTGTCCTTGGAAAGAATTCCTGTGATAAGAAGTCCCAAGGCTGGCACGTGAGCTCCAGGAGAGCAGGGTCCTCACTGGCCTTGGTCACTGCTTGTTCCTGGGTCTAGAACAGTGCTGGCACACAGTAGGTGCTCTCTACATGTTTGAGGAGTGAATAAATGCTCGACTTCCTCTTCTCAAAAAGATTGCCAAGCTGTCCAGGCAAGTGGAGAGGGGCTCTGCACTGAGCCAGCTCCTCTGCTGTTGGGGATCCCACCGTCGTCACCCAGTCCTCACCAGAGCGCTTTCAGGACCCTGAAAGGCACATGTGCTGACCTCACCAAACTATCTCTTGTCTGTAAGAGCTGTGCTGCTGTGCTGCCCTCTGTACAGTCTGAGGAGGTCTCTGTGCCCTGTCCCAGTGCACCACAGCTGCCGTGGAAGGGCAATGATACAGAGTCATGGCTCTGGAGTGAGGACAGTGCGTGCGTGCATGTGTGTGGTTTTACATGTCAAGTCTGGAACCCAAAGGCAGATGGAATTGAAGTGTCTCATTAATTTGTTAATTTATGTATATCTAGTCTGGAAGTGCACGCAAAGCCCTTAAAATTCAGCCAATTTCAAAATAGAATCATGTGATATTCATCTTTATCGTCTTGGTGGCTAACACAATTCCCAGCACATAGTAGGTTCTTCGTAAACATTCATGGGAGGAATTTATTGGACTTGTTGACTAGTACTAATGCTCATAAGGAAAAATGATCCAACGTTGAATATACAGCACAATAGCCATAACCCTTCATAATGCTATTGCACTTAGAGCTTTCAAAGTACCCGAATGTACTTTATCTTACTTATCTTGGCCCCAAGGGGTAGGTAGACATCACTCCCAAGTTAACAGACAAAAAAGCTAAAGCAGAGAAGTTCTGTGATCTGGCCAAGGGCCTGCAAGTTGTTCCTTGCCAGAGGCAGAGATACAACCAGAGGCTGGTGGCTTGGGTTCTTCCCTGCAGCCCCCACTCTCCATCTTCTCCATCTCCGTTTAGTCCACAGACTGCTGCTCTGTGCAGTAGAATATCTTTGAGCAGACCAAAAAGATATCTCAATCTTGCATTCTTGCACACACCTCCACCTGAATTCCCAACACACTTTTACAGACACACAGAAGCTGCTTTTTATAAAATGTGTGGAAAAGACAGGTTTTACCTAGGGAAGGATTAGAGCCCCAGGGAAATGTTTTTTTCTTTTTTTCTTTTCTTATTAAAATCAAGAAGCACCAGCCTGAGGAAGAGTGAGACTTCTAAAAAAAAAACAACTGGCTGCCTGTAGTCCCAGCTACTTGGGAGGCTGGTAAAAGAGGTTCACTGGAGCCCAGGAGTTTGAGGTTGTTGTGAGCTATGGTGCCACAGCACTTTACCCAGGGTGACAGAGTGAGACTCTGTCTCACAAAAACAAACAAGAAAAATCAAGAAGCAGTATGCTATACAACAAATACACACAGCCTGCTGTGCGGTGCTGGAAAGACCTGCTTTCCTCCCAGGCCCTCCCAGCAGAGGGTGGCTAGCAGCTCTCAGGAGGTGGGGGAGAACCTGCAGCTGCTAATCCGCTGGTGCCCTGCTAGAATGTGAATTGGCAACTCCAGAGGTCAGGAGGAGAACAGCGCTCTCTCAAGTTTACTCCCCAGGCAGTTAACGTTACTTTGATTGCCCTTTTGCCTGTGATGGCCGGGCCCCCAGTCTCCGTCCCAGGTATGTGTGAGCCACTG
The DNA here is from genome assembly GCF_000181295.1 of Otolemur garnettii. Taxonomy (NCBI): domain Eukaryota; kingdom Metazoa; phylum Chordata; class Mammalia; order Primates; family Galagidae; genus Otolemur; species Otolemur garnettii. Next base: position 15,171,044 of record NW_003852406.1, read on the forward strand.
TGGAGCAAGCCTGAAGCATCAGTGTTAAATGCCTTTCTAAAATAAGATCACTCGAATTTATGTGCAAAGCAGCTGGGAAGAGCGGGGCAGCCCGGCCATCCTCCCTGCATGGAGGTGAAAAGTGTCCCCATTAACGGTGTGAAACCCACTCATGGGAGGAAAAGACCCTTGTGTGTTATACCTCCCCAAGGGAAGAAAGGCCCCCAGCTTAGATCTTTGGACTGATTATGACCCATTTTACTCCCCTCACTACCACCCCTTCCTTGTTGCCCTCCACCGAAGGCCCAGGTTTCAGTCATTGCGAGGTTTTTGTAAAATGACCTCATTTTCCTGTGAGTCTGCCAAGTCTTGTGCCTGTCAAAGAGTTATGGGGCCAAGAATCATTCTAGAAATTATGATGCTCTGTCAAAAAGTGGAAATTTTTGCCAAAATCCAAGAGGAGGGAGGTGCAAGCTGAATGTATAGAGGAGGGTGGATGAAATAAATCTCGACATTGATATCCGCACGCACGCTGCCAGAAATGATGACCCTCTCCCTTATGTCTCCAGATCTCCCTAATGCACATGTCAGTCTCAGCCCTTATCCAAGGGTTACTACATAGCCCCACATCAGCATATACCATTCACACGTCCAGTAGCCTAGGTGACTGGAACTTGGAATTGTGGTGTGGATAGCCTACACAAGCCATGCTTGGTGGCTTTGTTAACCCCCAGACTCAATTCAAGCACCACTCTGAGAGTCCGAACATCGCTGCAAAGGCATGAGGAATTTTATTCAAGCTCAGAGCCTGGGCTGCCCTTTAAGAAAAAGCGGGAACAGCCCTTACAGACTATTCAGACAATTCCTTTATACTTTCCCCTCTTCCCTCCCATTAGACCATCCTACCCCATCCCCTTATTGGTTGGTAAACCATGTCTGTCCTAAACTGACAGGTACAGGGTGGTCGTGTTCAGGGCTGATTGGCTCAGGGACGGGTCTTCTTTGTCTCAGGTGAGCGAATGAGAAGGAAGGGATAAAGGTCGAAAGTGGGGCGAGTGCAGAGTAGAGTGGCGAGTGCAAAAAGGGGAGGGGGTCAGGATGTGGGCTGAGTGCACAAGGGGGCTAGTGGGACAAGGGGAGGGGGTCAGGATGTAGGCTGTAACACCTAGGTATGATAAGGTCCTTGGTATGCGGTGGCCTATTGTCCTGAATAAACAAAAAAGGAGGTAGTTTGACTTGTGACTTGAGTTAATTAGTTTGGGTCTCACAGCCTCAGTCTTATGTCATTGTACCATCTAGCTTGACTCCAACTCCCATCCCCATACTCTACCCAAGACTGTACCACTGAGCACAAGGGCGACCCAATAGTCTTACTCATTTTCGAGGTCCACAGCATGCCAAGTGGTGCTTCCACCATTTGGAGCCTCCAAAAACGTGTGTGGAATGACTTTGAAAGAAGAGTGCAAAATCATATATGTTCTCTCTTCATACATTTAGTAAGGCTAGGCTCAGTTAAACTGCAGATAAATGACAACTTCTCTTTGAAAAGCTCAACAACACCGACGAAAACCTTAACTAGAGTGATCAAGAACTAGGGAAGACAAATCACTAAGACTGGGAATTCCGCTGAAAGAGGAAATATCACTATAGATCCTACAGAGATGAAAAGGATTATAAAGGAATACTATGGACAGTCTTTTCCCAACAAGTTCAATCATCTAAATAAAAAGGAAAAATTTCTAAAAACACAAACTGTCCAAACTGACTCAAAAAGAAATTAAAAATCTGAACAAACATATAAGTAAAGAGATCGAATTAGTAATCACAAAAATTTTCCCTACAAAGAGAATCCCAGACCTAGACAACCTCATTGCTGAATTCTACCAAACATTTAAAGAAAAATTAACATGGATCCTTCACAAACTCTTCCAAAAAACAGAAGAGGAAAAACTTCCCAACCTCATTCCATGAGTCCAGCATTACCCTGATACTGAAAACATATAAAGACATTCATTACAATATCTAATACAAACTCCTCAACAGAATACCAGTGCACCAAATCTAGCAACATATGAAAATGATGATAAACTACGGTCAAGTGGGAGTTATCCCAGGAAAACAAGTTTGGTGCAACATACAGAAGTAATCATACTAAATAAAGAGCAAGATAAAAAGACAAAAACCACATGATCATCTCAGTAGACGCAGAAAAGGCATTTGACAAAATCCAGCCCCCTTTCATGATAAAAACAATCTATAAACCAAGAATAGAAGGAAACTTCCTCAACCTGATAAAAGACAACCATAAAACCACACTAACATCATGCTCAGTGGTATCAGACTGGCTGCTTTCCCCTTAAAACCAATAACAAGGCGAGGCTGTCCACTCTCACCACTTTTATTCAGTATTGTGCTAGGGTTTCTAGATAGGGCAATTAGGCAAGAAAAATAAAACTCCCCCAGATTGGAAAGGAAGGAGTACAACTAACCCTATAAATAGATAACATAATCTTATATATAGAAAATTCTAGAACTCCCCTAAAAACCTATTAGAATTATTAAATGTAGGGAGGATGGAAGGAGGTTGGTGTGCTCGCTCCAATGGGCACAATGGAAGGGTACATGGCACACCTCCTGGGGGCAGGACACAACTACAACACGGACCTTACCTAACAAACGCAACCTGATTGTGCCCTCACATTAATCTGAAATTTAAAAAAAGAATTATTAAATGAGTTCAAGGGTTGTAGGATAAAAGACAATATTCAAGTACACATTTGTATATTATACATTTGTGCACTCTGCAAACATCAATTGCATTTCTACATACTAACAATAAACAGTATGCAAATGAAACTAAGACTCTGTCTCAGAAAAAGAAAGAGAAAAAAGAAAACTAAGTAAAAAGTACAAGACTTATACACTGAAAACTACCAAACACCATTGAAGGACATCACAGAAGATCTACATAAAGGGAAAGCTATCCCATGCTTAATGGATGAAAGGGTTAATACCATTAAGATAGCTTTACTTTCCAGATTGAGGTAAAGAATCCATGCCATCTCTGTCAAAATCCCAGCTCCCTCTTTTTTTTTTTTTTTTTTGGTAGAAATTGACAAGCTGACCCTAAAATTTATATGAAATGTTAAGGGACTCAGAATAGTCAAAATAATCCCCCCTCAAATCTAACAAATTTGGAGAACTCACGCTTCTCAATTTCAAAACTTGCTACACATCTACAGTCATGGAAACTATCTGGTATTGGCATGAGGTGAGAAATACAGATCAACAGAATTGGACTGGAAATTGAGAAATAAACACATTTATGGTTAACTAGTTTGGTAAGAATGTCAAAACAATGCAATGGAGGAAAAATTGAACTTTTAAGCAAATGGTACTTGAAACTGGATATCCATATACCAGAGTTAAGTTGGAATCCCCGTCTCACACTCTGTACAGAAATTAGCTCAAAATGGACAAGAAGCCCAAATGTAAGAGCTAAAACTACAAAAAATGTAGAAATAAATCTTCATTGTCTTAGAACACGCAATACTTTCTTGGATGTGACACCAAAAGCACAAGCAACAAAAGGAAACGTAGATTGGACTGCATAAAAACTCAAAACTTCTGTTCTTCAAAAGACAACATCAAGAAAGTGAAAAGACAACCAACAGAATGGGAAAAATATTTGCAAATCATATATCTGATAAGGTATTTATATCCAGAACATATTAAAAAAATCTTACAGGGTGGCGCCTATGGCTCAAAAGGGTAGGGCGCCAGCCCCATATGCCGGAGGTGGCAGGTTCAAACCCAGCCCTGGCCAAAAACTGCAGAAGAAAGAAAGAAAGAAAAAGAATAAAGAACTTATCTAAAAAAAATAAATAAATAAAAATTAAAAAATCTTACAACTCAACAATGAAAGGAGAAATAACTCGGTTAAAAATAATCAAAGGAGGCTCGGTGCCTGTGGCTCAAGTGGCTAACGCGCCAGCCACATACACCTAAGGTGGCGGGTTCGAATCCCCAGCCCAGGCCCGCCAAACAACAATGACGGCTGCAACCAAAAAATGGCCAGGCGTTGTGGTGGGCGCCTGTAGTCCCAGCTACTTGGGAGGCTGAGGCAGGAGACTCTCTTGAGCCCAGGAGTTGGAGGTTGTTGTGAGCTGTGATGCCATGGCACTCTACCCAGGGGGATAGCTTGAGGCTCCATCTCAAAAAAAAAAAAAAAATCAAAGGACTTGAATTGACACTTCCTCCAAAGAAAATCTTCAAATAGCCAATAAGCACATGAAAAGATCCTCAACATCCTTAGGCATCAGGGAGACATAAATCAAAACCACAATGAGATACCACTTCACCCATTAGGATGGCTGTAATAAGAAAGACAGATAACAAATGTTGTGGAGGCTTGGCATGTGTAGCTAAGTGGTTAGGGCGCTGGCCACATACACTGAGGTTGGCGGGTTTGAACCTGGCCCCGGGCCTGCTAAACAACAATGACAGCTGCAACCAAAAAATGGCCAGGTGTTGTGGTGAATGCCTGTGATCCCAGCTACTTGGGAGGCTGAGGCAAGAGACTTGCGTAAGCCCAAGAGTTTGAGGTCACTGTGAGCAGTGATGCCACAGCACTCTACTGAGGGTGGCATAATGAAATTCTGTCTCAAAAACAAGAAAACAAAAAAACAAAAAATAAATGTTGTGGAGAAGTTGAAACTGTCTTACACATCTGATGGGAATGTATTATAAATGGTGCAGCTGCTTGGGGAAGTCTGGAAGTTCCTTAAAAATTTAAACATCGAGTTACCATACAGTCCAGCAATTCCATTCCTAGGTATATTTCTAAGAGAGTTGAATACATATATCCACACAAAACTAGTTCATAAATGTTCATTACAGTGTTATCCACAATAACTAAAAAGGAGAAGCAACTCAAACGTCCATGAACTAATGAATGAACATAATGTGGTATATTTACATCCAGAATATTATTCAGGAGTAAAAAAGAATGAAGGACAGAAAATATGGATGAGACTTGAAAACATTACACTAAATTTAAAAAGCCAGACCAGACATAAAAGACTATATATTAAATGCAATGTTAAGAATAGGCAAATCTGTAGACAGAAAGTGAACGAGTGGTTGCCTAGGGCTGGGAGGAGGCTGGGGAACAATGGGAGGTGATTAGTAATGGGTTTGAGGTTCCTTTGGGGGGTCATAAAAATGTCCTGAAATATAAATAGCAGTGTTGGTTGTGTGCACCAGTAAATATACTCAGAACCACTGGCATGCATACTTCGAAAAGCATGGTGTGTGAGTGATGTATCGATAGAGCTCTTCTTTAACACACTGAAGTAAACTAAATGTAGTCAAAATATCTTGGGTAAATAAGTATCTCCTACATGAACACTGTATGTTGAAGAAAGAATTTGTATTGAATGTCTATCACCAGATGGTTGGTAGGATAACTGCTCAAGTATAACTAACTCCTCTACAGTCAGAAGGAAGAAAGGGACTCCAGTTCTATTCAACATGGATTTATGGAGCTTCCACCCTGTGCCACGCACCAGTGCAGGTGCTTTCTTTTTTAACCCTCACAACAACACTGTTAGGTACGTTATACCTGATCTGTTTTACACAGGAGGAAACTGAGGGTAAGATCAAGATCTCACAGCTAGTAAAAGGCAGAGCTGGGATTTAGACTGCAGAGTGTCTTACTCCTGAACCTTTTGGCAGTAACCATGGTGTAAAGGACAGGTAAGATCTGATGTTAGTAGTAGCAAATGGTATTCGGCTTTATCAGGTACCAGAAGCATTTTACAAAATTAGTTTGGACTTTAGGGTTGGTACCTGATGAAATGGGTGAGAAGTCTGGCTCTTGCTGTGTTTTGCATGGCCCTGATGCATATGTTCCTAACATCCCTATCTCAGTTTAAAGACTTCAGTACAGATGAGGAATCATGCTACATCTACGAACTCCAATTTGCTGGCATCTATGTGAGTATTCAGTTTTCCTGCTCCATACGTTAAAGCCACCTTTTTGTATTTTCGTACTTATGGAGCAACCTGGATCAGATAAGGACCTCTACGCAAACAAGAGGTGGAGAGACAAATGCAGACAAAAAAGTAGCAATCTGGTGGGACACAGATGCCTCACCATGCAGAATTGACGGGAGTTTGAGGCCATGAATGACCAAGATGATTAACTGACCTCCAGGTGGACACTGCCCTTCTTAAGTGAGGCATTGTTGCTGGGGAGTCGGGATCTCCCTCTTTGCATCTTTGTGGAACATATAATTAGATCTGGACAATGGAATGTAAGCAGAAGTTTGAGCAGGGAATTCTAGGGATCCAGATACCTTGGAGTATTGTTTAGCTAGGAGCACGCAGGCTCTAGGCCTGCACCCCTCCTTGTCCCTGGGACTCTAGAGCTCTTGGAGAGCAGTGTGGCCAGAGGAGGATTAAAGCAAAGCCCTCTAAAGCAAGCATGGGGCCCACATTAGGGGTTAGGGAGTACTGGTAGTGCAATTGCAGGCAAGCATTCGTGTTCTCGCCCATCAGAAGGGGATAACATGACCTATTTTGTACCGTTACTTAGAGAATGAAATGAAATACTTTATCTAAAAAATTTGGCATACAGTAGGTGCACAATCAGTGTTCATTCATTGCCTCTGACCTTCCTAGTCCTTCCCTGTTCTAGTCTCTTTTTCTCCCTTCACCACCCCTCTCACCCTGTACCTCCAGCCCCGTCCCATAGGGTTTGGCTCATCTGATTACAGGGGCTCTGAAAAAATGTCACTCTCTTCCGTTCTCAGCTGCAGGAAAGCTCTTTTTCCATTTAGAAAGGATTCTTGGGTTTTTCTGATTTTAAAAAAGGGAGATGCTGTGGTTTACAGAGTGAGTTGGAAACTGCACATTACTCTCTTGCTTGCTAATGAGAAGTTTGAGAAAGACCTTTGGGTCCTGACCAAAAAGAAAGACCTTTGGGTCCTGACCAAAAACTCTTGGCTTTGGGCGGGGGTGGGGCAATAAATTGATTTCCTGTCAGAGGTCAAAACACACCACCCAGCATAACTTGGGGAGGTTTGTATTTCATTCCGTCTGGTTTTGAAACGAACAAAAGATGACACTTCCTTTGCATGACTCTCAACAGAAAGGCCCACGCGGGTGTAACAAGCTCTCGGTCTGCTTGGGACTCAGGGCCCATCGAGAGAGATTCAGATGGCACCAAGTTCAGATCTCTCTTTCAGAACTCTCCTTTTAAAACCTCAGCATCTCACCTTCATTTCTCATGACTTATCCTGTCTTAATGAACATCGTTGCTGCAGAGGGAGAAGTCCAGGCTTAGTTGCTTGAAATCTGAGCCTGTGCCCTCCATGAGGCCTTCCCCCTACTGGGGTCCGCTCCACCCCCAGGTCTTACCCTGAGTCTTCGAGATCTAGATCTCTCAGACACATAAACTTATCTCTGATCTTAAAACTTTTCAAATCATCTTCTCCTACTGCGTCTGGTTATTGAGGAATAAAATTTAACCTCCATGCCCTGAAATTTGTCCATTCTTCAGTTTAATGTTGCTTAAGATCAGGATGAGGCATCCAGGGATTCTGTGCCTGAGAGGAGGGGCTGAAACAGGAAGGAAACGGTGCAGTTTCTTTCCTTATATGAAACGTTTTCCATGAGTAGGGGCAATGTTTTCTTCCAACTTTGACCCAATTCTGTATTTACCTTATCTTCCCATCTCAAAAAGGACTTGCCAAAATAACCACTATCCTGACTTTTCAGAGTGTAAGATACTTTTGCCTATTTTCGTATTTTCTAGAAATAGAAAAATGAAAGGTAATTTGTTTTGTTTTGCTTTTTGCTTTTGGTTGCTTTAGCTAAGGATTATTTTTATGAGGTTCAGTCATATTATTGCACATGGAATCATTCCATCTTGATTCCATTTGGGGGGGTCAGTATTACTGAGCGCCTACTGTGTGTAAGGCACTGTGAAAAATGCAAAGATTATGAGCCTTAATCTTACTTACAAATTTTTAAAACAATCTTGGTTTAAGTATTGTGTCTATGGAAATGTCTTGTGTCCTTCCCACGTGAGTCTGAGCCGGTGGCTTTTTCCTGGAAGTGGAACCATGCAGCTCATTGTACTTTTAGATAAGAAGTATTCATGTGACTGGTCCTCTGTACCCAGCCCCAAGTACCCAGCACCACAGAGACACAGCTACGTTTGAGTCACGAGCCTTTTCTCAGTGATGTAGATGAGAAGACAATTATTCCGCAGTGTGAGACAGATACCTTATGTAAACAAATGCGGGATTTTACAGGCAGGTAATTTTTTAACTTTGATAGATAAAATGTAAATTTGGCGATTACAGTTCTACTAAAGGTTAACACATACATAACCTAAGACTTGACAATTCCCGTCTGCATCACTGTACACGGGAAGTCATTGAAAGTCACCTTGAAGAATGTCCGTAGCAGCCCTCTTTGTAATCGCACGGTACTGGAAGCCCCCCCAACGCGCATAGAACAGAAGGGATAAATAAATTGTGGTATAATCAGACAATGGGATCCTTGACAACAAAGAGAATGAACAGTCTATCTGGATGTGTCATAAAATGGATGGACCTTGCAAAAAATACTGCGTAGCTAAAGCAATCAGAAGCCAAGAAAAAAAAAACACTACATCTTATTTTTCTATTTCTAGAAAGTACAAAAATAGGCAAAAGTATCCTATGCTCTTAAAAGTCAGGATGGTGGTTCTTTTGGGGGGATAGTGACTGGAAATGAGGTAGGAGAGGACTTCCAGGGCCGGGAATGTGCTACTGTCATTTGGGGGTGCGAGTCACACTGGTGTGTTCAATTCCTGAAGGTTTTTGTTCACTTTTATATTTAGATACCATACTTTGTTAAAAAGTTTTCCTTTCTTTTTATTAAGTCATATTGTGTACATTAATGCAGTCATGGGGTATAATGTGCTAGTTTTATATACAACTTGAAATATTTTCATCAAACTGGTTAACATAGCCTTCATGGCATTTTCTTAGTTATTATGTTAAGACTTTTATATTCTACATTTAGTAAGTTTCACATGTACCCTTGTAAGATGCACTATAGGTGTGGTCCCACCAATTACCCTCCCTCCACCCATCCTCCCCCTTCCCCTCCCCTCTCTTTCCCCTTTCCCCATATTCTTAGGCTATAATTGGGTTATAGCTTTCATATAAAAGCTATAAATTAGTTTCATAGTAGGGCTGAGTACATTGGATACTTTTTCTTCCATTCTTGAGATACTTTGCTAAGAATATGTTCCAGCTCCATCCATGTAAACATGAAGGAGGTAAAGTCTCCATCTTTCTTTAAGGCTGCATAAAATTCCATGTGTACATATACCACAATTTATTGATCCATTCATGTATCGATGGGCACTTGGGCTTCTTCCATGACTTAGCAATTATGAATTGGGCTGCAATAAACATTCTGGTACAAATAGCTTTGTTACAGTGTGATTTTTGGTCTTCTGGATATATACCTAGTAGAGGAATTATAGGATCAAATGGCAGGTCTATTTTTAGTTCTCTAAGTGTTCTCCAAGCCTCTTTCCAAAAGGAACGTATTAGTTTGCATTCCCACCAGCTGTGCAGAAGTGTTCCCTTTTCTCCACATCCACGCCAGCATCTCTGGTTTGGGGATTTTGTGATATGGGCTAATCTTACTGGAGTTAGATGATATCTCAAAGTGGTTTTGATTTGCATTTCTCTGATGATTAAGGATGATGAGCATGTTTTCATATGTCTGTAGGCCGTACACCTGTCTTCTTCAAAGAAGTTTCTCTTCAAGTCCCTTGCCCTACCCTGAGAGGGGATCACTTGTTCTTTTCTTGCTAATTGTTAAAAAGTTTTAAAGATTCACCAATTTAAAATTGTATAGGACACTGAATTACTGGTCAAGAAGCCTGAATCTTAGAGTTGATTCTGATTTTTCTTTTTTTCTGAGGCAGAGTCTGGCTTTGTCACCCCAGCTAGAGTGCTGTGGCCTCATAGCTCACAGCAACCTCTTACTCCTGGGTTCAAAAAATCCTCCTGCCTCAGCCTCCTGAGTAGCTGAGACTTTGGCCACCCACCATAATGCCTAGCTAATTTTTCAGTTTTTAGTAAAGATGAGGTCTCACTCTTGCTCAGGCTGGTCTGGAACTCCTGAACTTGAGTGATCCTTCTGCCTTGGCCTCCCAGAGTGCTAGAATTACAAGTGGGAGCCACTGCACTGGCTGATTTTGACTTCTGGTCATGTTTTGGGCCAATCAGTCCTTACGTGCCTTGGTATTTCCATCAGTGGGATGGAGACGGGGCTTTCTCCCCACACCTTTCAGCCAGATGCTTTATTATACACGGGAAACCTGGTGCCAAGAGACAGTGCAGAGCTTCTTTGTGTTAATACTCAGTCAGTATTTAGAGCTGTCTCTTCATTAAATTTCATTTCATAACATGAGAATCCCCACTTGGTCTGTGAATCACGCTTCCTTCCTATTCATCCTTCTCAGCTCTTCAGCCTCACAGAATGATTCTTCAATTTGGATGTCTAGCCTTATAACATTATGGTATTTGGGCTCAAAAACTCAGACAGAATATGGCATCCTCTGGGTTATGGAAGCTTATTTGGTTGTGTTCTAGAATAACAGACAGATGGGAAGGCTAAAGAGGGCAATGCCAAAAAGTAGCCCTTGCCACTCTGAAGTCCAGTTCTGAGCCTGTGCCAATTGGAGGGTACACCCTAGTGTTCCATGGCACTTCGTGCGACTATAATAACTACTTAGCGAATATTTTCAAATAACTAGAAGAGAGGGTTGATTTGGAATGTTCTCAGCACAAAGAAAATGACAAATGTTCAAGGTGAGATATAAATTATCGTGATTTGGTCATCACATATTTTATACATGATATGGAAATACCACACTGTGCCTTATAAATATGCACAATTAGGTGTCAATTTAAAAAAAATTATAAATTGTGTCTTGCTGAAGGCTGGCCTGGCTTCCTTCCACCTCCCCTCCCCACAGGGCTGCCGACTCTGTGGAATGGTGTCCGCCCCCTGCCCAGGTCACTTAGCAGCAGCTGTGATCCTGGAAGCTCCTGGCTTCGTCTCCCCATCCCCAGGTGCTCTCCTCTAACAGTCCCGGCAAAAAAGAAACACACAGTGCACGTCTGTAACTGATCACCCAGTGCCCTCGAGTGGTAATATGCCCCTTCGCCTACAGTGTGAGAACTTTGCCACAGCACGGCTCCACGCTCTGCTCCCAGTCTGTGCTATTGCTGTCATACACACGTCTGCAAATTTGATAAACTCCACACTATATTGTCATTATCATTGCCCCAAACAGCCAAAAAAAATTTAAAGAAATTCACATAATTAAAAAATCTTATTACTTGGCCATGCAGTTAACATTTCTTCTATAGTTCATTTCTTTGTTTAGAACTATATTTCCATTTTGTGTTATTTTCCTTCCGTTCAAAGACATCCTTTAACATTTCTTATTCTTTCTTTTTTTCGAGACAAGAGTCTCACTCTTCACCCTTGGTAGAGTGCCGTGGTGTCATAGCTTACAGTAACCTCAAACTCTTGGGCTCAAGTGATTCTCTTGCCTCAGCCTCCCAAACAGCTGGGATTACAGGCACCACCACAACACCCGAATGGTTTCAGAGACGAGGTCTGGCTCTGGCTTAGGCTGGTCTTGAACCTGTGAGCTCAGGCAATCCACCCACCTCAGCCTCCCAAGTGCTGGGATTACAGGCATGAGCCACCCTGCCCAGCCATCCTTTAACATTTCTTATACTGCAGTTCTGCTAGTAATGAAGTCTGGCAGCTTTTGTGTGTCTGAAAAAGTTTTTATTTCAACTTCATCTTTAAAAAATACTTTTGCTAGGTATAGAATTCTAGGTCAACAAAACTCTTCCAGTTTAGTCCTTTAAAGATGTTGCTCCTCTCTTGCATTGTTTCCCAAAGATAGATAGATAGATAGATAGATAGATAGATAGATAGATAGATGCTGTCGTTTGTATCTTTGTTCCTCTGTACATGATATCTTCTTTCTCTGGTTGCTTTTAAGAGTTTCTTTTCATAACTAGTTTTGAGCAATTTCATTATGGTATTTCTTGGTGTATCTTTCTTCATATTTCTCGTGATTAGAATGTGTTGGGCTTCTTAGATATATAGATGCATTGTGTTCATAAAATTTGAAACATTTTGGCAATTTATTTTTTAAATAATTTTTCCCCCTTTTCCTAGCTTTGTCCTATTCTTCCACTCTTTTTCAGAGAGCCCTATGACACATATAAAAGACTGGTTGACATTGTCTGACAGCTCGCTGATGCTCTGTCCATTTTTTTTCAGTCTTTTTTCTCTCTCTCTAGTTTCTATTGCTATGGTTTCCTGTTCACTAATCTTTCTTCTGCCATGTCTGATCTTCCCTTCAACCCATCTCAGACACTGCAGTTCTCATCTCCAGAACTTTGATTTGAGACTTTTTTGTATCTTACCTGTTGCCCACTTCACGTGTTCAATCTTTCTTTTAGCTTCTTGAACACGTGGAACGTAGTAAGAATAACTGTTTTCACGTCCTTCTCTGCCACCTCTAACCTCTGTCAGTTCTTAGTCAATTTTGGCTGATTGATTAATCTCCTCGGTGTGGGTCCTGTTTTCTCATTTCTATGCATGCCTTGATAATTTTTTATTAGATGCCAGATATTTTTGAGTCCTGGATATTTTTGTCTTCCCACAAATATTACTGAGCTTTGTTCTGGGACCGACAGCTTGAGACTTTGGGGTCTCGCTTTTATGATTTGTTCAGAGGTTCTGGAACAGGGTTCTATGGAGGGTTAATTACTCTCCATTGCTGAGGCAAAACCTTCCGTTCTACCCAATGCTCTGTGAATTATGAGTTCTTCAGTCTGGCTCGTGAGAACAGGCACTATTTTCAGCTCTGTGTGGCTTTCAAAGATTGTTCCTTCTAACCTTTTAGGATGGTCCTTTTTCTGGCCTTGGATGGTTTCTTCCTATGAATATGCTGTTCAGTACTCAGCTAATGATTCTGTACATCTCTGAACTTTTCTCCCTGTGAAGGTTTCTTCGCTTTGGGGCTCTGCTCTGTGAATCCAGTCACCTTGGGCTCCCAACTCCAACTCCTCAACTCAGGGAGGCCACAGACTCCCTGCCCATGCTTCCCGTCCTGTGCCACTACTGGGAAATCTTGTCAATCTGGGGTCATTGCAGAGCTCACATCATTTGTTTCTCAGCTCTCAGGGACCACTGACCTTCATTGCCTGTTGTCCCATGTCTTGAAAACCATTATTTCATATACTTGACCCAGTTTTTTAGTTGTCTCAAATGGGAAGGCAAATTCAGTCCCTGCTACTCCATCTTGGCTAGGACACAAACAGTATATAAACCCAGCTTACCTACGGATGTCTGTGACATCAGATGTTCACCCCTCATTTCACAGTATTTTCTTTTTTTACTTGTATAGTATTTTCAAAGCTAGTTTATTTTGAATTTTTCATTTTGAAATAACTTAAAAATTATAAAATAGTTCCAAATTCAGTGCTGAGAATTCCAACACAACTCTCACATACCCCCTACTATGTGCCTATGAACATTTTTATTTGTATTTTCTTTTTAGTACACAGTAATGATGCTAATGGTTAAAAAATAAACATATAAAGAACATATATTGAAAATACATTGTTCTTATATACAAAATAAATAAAACAATATCTTATCCACATATTACAAATATTATTCTCATGTTAATAAAACCGCATTGGGGAAGGTGTAATATTGTTCTCCCACTTTCCATATTCCTGCAGCAGCCCACAGAGGAGGAAATTCTGCTCTACCAACTTTGGGACTATTGGAAGGAACACTTTGTTTTCTCTTTCCACACTTACTCTTTTCAAGTGGGCTAAAAGAGCTATGAGCTTGTGAGGCCTGACATTGGGCCATATTTTGCTAGTGGACTGTGTTTAGAGTTAAAAGGTCACCATGAGGGGCAGGCCTACTTGACCTCTCCTGGGCATCCTGTCTCCATTTGGTAAACTCACCCACGGAAAGGTCCAGTATTTCCTTTTATTCTCTCCCTTCCATAGTAAATAGACAAGTGAGATAAGTTGACCATGAAGCCAGCTGGGGAAGCAGACTCAGTGTCAGTTCTGTAGGTCCAGCCCTGCCCATAGTCAGGTCTTAAGGTCTCTATCCAGGGGAAGTAGCAGACTCTACTTTGGTTTCAACTCCAAGTCCTGTTTTTCCAGCCAACTGACTCAAGAGAACCCTTGTAATGGGCTGTTTATTTTGCCCCCAAATTCATGTATTGATCCCCAAGGGGATAGCATTAGGAAGTGGTGGTTTTAGCAGGGAATTAGGTAAAGAGAGCAGAGCCCTCATAAATGAACATACTGCCCTTATAAGAGAGATCCCTGGCCTCTTCCACCATATGAGGTTATCATGAAAAGACAGTTGTCTGTGAGGAGGTCAGCCTTCACCAGACACATAATCTGCCTGTGCCTTGATCTTGGACTTCTCAGCCTTCAGAACTATGAGAAATAAATTTCTGCTGTTCATAAGCCACCCAATATATGGTCTTTTGTTATAGCAGCTCAAATAGACTAAGGCCTGCATTGGTGATTACTGGTGCTTGCCTAGTTAGTAATAAAGCTGTTATTTTGATACCCATTTTGCCTAGTGATTTTCTCCTTCCTTCCTCCCTCCCTTCCTTTCTTATTTTATTTCTTTCTTGAGACAGAGTCTCACTCTGTTGCCCTGGGTAGAGTGCCATGGTGTCAGAGTTCACAGCAACCTTCAACTCTTGGGTTTAGGTGATTCTCTTGCCACAGCCACCGAGTAGCTGGGACTATAGGCGTGTGCCACTATGCCTGGCTAGTTTTCTTTGGTAGAAACAGAGTCTCACTTTTGCTGATCTCAAGCAATCCACCTTCCTCAGCCTCCCCAGGATGCTAGGATTACAGGTATAAACCACCGCACCTAGTGTTACCTTGTGATTTTCTATTGACTAAAATTCTGGAAGGAAAGAAGAGAAAGTAGTAGAATTTGTATACGCAACCTCACACCCAAACCCCCAGAAACACACTTTACATCATTATTTTTAATAGCAATGAAGTATTACTGTATATAGTTACACCCATGCTGAATTTGTTTAGTTTCCTATTGTACATTTAGCTTGTTTTCAGTTTCTTACTATTATCAACAATGTAGTGATAATCATTTTTATCCATATGTGTTTTAATAGTTGCTTAATTATTTTCTTATTCCTGTCATTTAGATAGGCTTCTACCAGATGAATAATAGAACCTACATCTAATATTTGGTAGGTATGTTTCCTTTAGGCATGGTAGGTATGTTTCCTTTAGGCATGGATCAATAATCCTAAGATCTTACTCAGTTATGCTTTTGTGTAATAGAAATATGATTTTAAAATATTAACAGAATAAATAATTTACAAATAAATTATTATACTATATAAAATACACCATTTTTTAAGTAGGGCATAAATACATATGAACTTAATGCAAACTTTAAAGAAATACAAACACTTCAATGTGGTATATTTTGTGTCATCTTTTGATTTTTCTCCTTGACTGCAATATCGAACACAGGATGGCCTTCAAACCCAAACAGAAAGTAAACTTCTGATTTATCTTTTATTAGTGTAAAACAAGTCTTCCTGGATGTTCCCATCTTTAAGGTGTAAAAATTAAAAATCTTAGGGAAGGTTGACAGTCATACTTCTTTTATATGGTATTCCTTTTGCTGTATTTTGTTTCATTGTAATCGATTCACCCTCTATCTACTTGGTCTTCTCTAAGATGAGCTACCCTTGATTTTACAGACTCCAAGCTTCTTCCTTTCTTCTCCTTGGAGCAAACAGAAAGAGAATAGCCAGATCACTCCCCATTCTCTGGGCCTAGCACCATGCCTGACACAGAGCAGGCAGCTGCAAACATTTGCCCAGCTTTGATACTGAACGCGGTGCCCACAACCACAAACTGAGACCTCAGGGATGTGCTATTTCAGCAAATACTGTTCTCTAAGGATGTGCTATTCCAGCAAAGACTGCTCTCTATTAACTAGTTCATCAGTATTATCCTGACTTTGCTCTGTAAGGAGCTTGGTCTTTCATTCTAATACCACGTTATAGGAATAGTGTGAAAACGTCTTCCCAAGTGCATTTTTGTTTGAACAAGCAAGAGTCACAAAGCACTATTTTAGGAGAAGGATCTTATGAAAAACAACTTACCCAAGTTGACTACTTCTAGGCCCTAGAAACTACAGACTTCGAGGGGTGGGGGTAGTTATTTCTTTAAACCTGGATTTTTTTTTAATTCAACTTTTTTTATTTCTTTTTTTTTAATTTTATTATTATTATTATTATTTGCAGTTTTTGGCTGGGGCTGGGTTTGAATCCGCCACCTACTGGTATATGGGGTTGGAGCCCTACTTCTTGAGCCACAGGTGCCACCACCAACTTTTTTTATTTCAATAGATTTAGGGGATTCAAGTGTTTTTTGTTACATAAATGAATTGTATCATGGTGAAGTCAGGCTTTTAGTGCACCCATCATCAGAATAGTGTACATTGTACCCAATAGGTAGATTTTTATCCCTTTACCCCCTTCTTAGTTTTCAATGTCCATTACGTCACTTTATGACTATACATCCCTCATTTAGCTCCCACTTGTAAGTGAGAACATGTGGTATTTGTTTCTCCATTCCTGAGATACTTCACTTATGATAATAGTTCCAAGTGCCACCCAAGTTGATGCAAAAAATATTATTTCATTCCTTTTTATGAGTAGTTAGTGCTCCATGATATGTGTGTGCATGTGTGTGTGTGTGTGTATCACATTTTCCTTATCCACTCATCAGTTGATGGGCCCAATAGGCTGATTCCATACCTTTACAATTGTGAATTGTGCTGTGATAAACATTCTGGGGCAGGGGTCTTTTTTAGAAAATGATTTCTCTACTGTTGGGTAGATACTAGGTAGTGGGATTGCTCAATCGAATGATAGGTCTACATTTAGTTCTCTGAGGAATCTCTGTACTGTTTTCCATAGCAGTTATATGAATTTATGTTCCCATCAGCAGTATGTAAGTGTTCCCTTTTCACCACACTCACACCAACATGTATTGCTTTTGCTATTTTTATAATAGCTATTCGGACAGTTTAAGTGGGATCTCACTGGGGTGATAATTTGCATTTCCCTGATGATTAATGAAGTTGAGCAATTTTTTCATCTGTTTGTTGGCCATTTGTCTATCTTCTTTTGAAAAAAAAATCTGTTCATGTCTTTTGCCCACTTGTTGATAGAGTTGTCTTTTTCTTGATGATTTGTTTGAATTCTTTGTAGATTCTGCATGCTAGTCATTTGTCGAACATATAGTTTGGTAATATTTTCTCCCATTCTGTAGGTTGCCCAGATGTCTGTTGATTATTTCCTTGGCTGCGCACAAACTTTTTAGTCTAGGTCCCATTATTTGTTTTTATTGTTGCTGTGTTTGCTTTGGGGGTCTTAGCCATAAATTCTTTGCCTCGGCCCATGTCCAGAAGAGTTTTTCCTACATTTTCCTCTAGAAATTTTGTGGTTTCTGTTTTTCCATGTAAGCCTTTAATTCAGGTCTTAGTTTAAATGCGGCTTCCTCCAGGGAACACACTCTGGTCCACCCTGCCCTCAGGTTAAGTTAGGTCTGCCTATGAGCAGTCTATGTAAATTTTTTTTACTGCACTTGCCACAAATTTAATCAGAGCTTTGTGTGATTATTTGCTTAACATCTCCCTCTCTGGAAAGACTAGAAGGCCTTGAGAGAGGAACTGCATCCTGTCTTGCTTATCCTTGTATGTGCAGATGTGTTTTTATCTGCGTAGCATTGCTTTGGCTGAGGGCTCTTTTTTGGTTTCATAGGATGTTTAGGATTGTTTTCTCTAGATCTGTGAAAAATGACACTGGTATTTTGATGGAAACTTTGTTGGATCTATAAATCACTTTGGGCAGTATGGAATTTTAACAATGTTAAGTCTTCCAACCCACAAGCATGGGATATTTTTCCATTTGTTTGTCATCTGTGATTTATTTTAGCAATATTTTGAAGTTCTCTTCATAGAGATCTTTCACCTCCTTGGTTAAGTATATTTCTAGAGTGTTTTGTGTTTTGGTTTTTTTTGTACAGCTATTGCAAATTGCATTGAGTTCTTGGTTTGATTCTCAGCTTAATATTACAAGTGTGTAGAAATGCTACTGATTTGTATACGTTAATTTGGTAACTTGACACTTGACTAAGTTTGTTTATGAACTCTAGGAGTCTTTTAGTGGCATCTTTAGAGTTTTCTAGATTTACTGTCACGTTGTCAGCAAACAAGGATAGTCTGAACTCCTCTTTCCCAGTTTGGTTGCCCTTTGCTTTTTTCTCTTGCTTGATTGCTCTGGTCATCATGTTGATTATTACGTAATTGCTTGTGTTACCATTTTATAAGAGTTGTGAGTGTTAAATTTGTGTGTTTTTATCCTGGTGGGTTTCACCTGTTCTTTTCCCTACAGAGAGCACTTCTAAGCATTTCTTACGTGGCAGGTCTAGTGTTTGCATGTCTGGTAAAGACTTCATTTCTCCTCTGTTTATGAAATTTAGTCTTGCAGGATACAAAATTCTTAGCTGGAAGTTATCCAGTTTAAGAAGATTAAAAATGGGACTCTAATCTCTTCTGGCTCATGAGATTTCTGCTGAGAAGTCTGCCATTAGTCTGATGGGTTTTCCTCTGTAAGTTACTTGATGCTTTTAGCTCGTGGCTTGTATGATTTTCTCCTTCACTTTGACTTTGGCCAGATGGATGACTATTGTGCTTTGGTGATATTCTATTTTCCATGAACCTTCCAGCTGTTTGATGACCTTTTTGCATCTCTGGATATCTAAATCTCTAATAACACCAGGGAAATTCTCCTCCACTATTTCCTCAAATAAGTTTTTTGTGCTTTTTGCTTTTTATTATCCCTCAGGGATACCTATGATTCTTACATATGTTCACTTTACATAATCTGGTATTTCTCAGAGATTGATCATTCTTCTTGATTCCTCTTTTTTTTAAAATTTTTTACTGTGTTAATTGAAAAGACTTGTCTTCAAGCTCTGGAATTCTTTCTTCTGCTTGGTGTATCTGTCGTTAAGGCTTTCTGCTGTTTTTTTATTATAATATTAGGGGGTACAAATGTTTTGTTTACATGCTTTGATTTTATACAGATTGAGTCAAAGTTATAAATGTGTCATTCACCTAGATAGTGTGCACTGTACCCTACAGGTGTGAATTGACCCTTCCTCTCCTCCCCCTCCCTCCAGCTTGATTTCCACTGAGATTTACGTCTATCCTTTACATACATACGTGTTGATCGCTTCGTTCCTCTTCAGTACTGAGTACGTGTGTTTGTTTCTCCATTCTTGTGATGTTTCACTTAGAAGAATGGCTTTCAGTTCCCTCCAGGTTGTCACAAAAGATACTAGATCATCTTTTATTTATAGGGCTGAGTGTACTCCATGGTGTGTATATACCACATTTTATTAACCCATTCATGGATAGGTGGGCACTTGAGTTGTTTCCATGTCTTTGAAATTGTGAATTGTATTGCTATAAACATTCAAGTTTTTGTGCTATATTTTGATATTCCTTAAATGACTCTTTCATTTTCAGAAGTTCTGTTTATTTTTTCTTATCTTATTTATCTCTTTAGTGAACTTTTCATTTATGTCCTGAATAATTGTAGGGGGGCGTCATTTGTGTTGGTTTCCAACTTTCTCATCAATCCCATTGATCTTACTTGCAACCCATATTCTAAATTCCATATCTGGCACTTCAGCAATTTCCTTTTGTTTGGAGTCCATTGCTGGAGTGCTAGTGTGATCCTTGGGAATGTCAAATAGCCTGTTTTTTCATCTTGCCAGAGTGCTAATGCTGGTCTCTTCTCATCTGGAACCTTGTCTCTTAGCTCACAACAGGTGCTTTGCATCACACCTGTTCTCTGCTGGGAACTCTGTTTCTCAGTGAAGAGAGAGAGAGGTCCCTGGATGGCGTGCTTAAGTCCTGCTCTAGAAGAATGACCCACCAGGAAAGGGGAGGATGGCTGTGAGCCTGCAACTCTGCTGTAGTCCTGCATCTCCCCATTCACCTGAGGTTGTCACAGTCTAAGCAGTGCTGGAGGATATTCATGTGGAAGGATGGGATGGTGCCCAGGCCACTGGTGAAAGCCCAGGTAGAGACATGGAGGTGGGTGGTGGGATTTGTTCCACCCAGGTCCCCCAACAGTGGTGACAGTGATGGCTGGGCAGGGATACTTAGGCAGCAGCAGGAGTGCCAAGGCTGTGGGCCTTGCTTTGCCCAACTCAGTCAGCAGTAGCAGCATACAGTAGTCAATGACCCTGGCAGCATGGTGTTTGCTCCACCCAGCTCCCATGGTGGTGTGTGGCACCCACTCAGGGCCCATGAGAGCACTTGGCCTCTCCGCTCCCCCCCGGCCTGATGGGATTGATGGGGAGGCATCTGCAATGGAGCTGACCCCTGGGTAGACACAGTGCTCTGGGGCTGGGACCTCAGAATGGTGCCAGCAGCAGCATCCAGGGTTCGGAAGCCAGCAGGACCCTGCTGTGCCTTCTCTCCAGAGCAAACCTGCTGCACGGTCTCCAGGCAGCTCCCCATGTCAGCCCAGAGGCCTGCAGCGTGCAGGGTCCCTCCTCAGGCTCTGCAAGGGAAAGGGCAAAGCCCCAGGCTTCTCTCCTCTGTCCCTCGCCCTTCCCTGGTCACCTCCAATCCTGCCATGTGGGTTACCCCACTTCCTTCTCCTTCACTTCAGGTGCCTCCCCTCACCTCTCTGTTGATTGCCAGTGCTTTCTCTTGGATGATCCATCCAGGTGAATATCTGCTTGCCACGTTTGGTCCTCTCAGTGAAAGCAGCACTCACAGGCTGTATCTAGTCCACCATTTCAGCCTCCAACCCTACCGCTGAATTGCTAAAGAAGCAGGGTAAAGTCCATTCTAGAGGTCACTGGGTCCACCCCCTTGAGTCATGAATCACCTGGCTGCAAGGGAGGGAGCCCCAGAGCTAATCTGCCCACCAGAACCAGGACTCTGCCATCAGCCCCACTGCAATGTGAGAACGGACCCAGGGAAGTCAGTGATTCAGGGAGGGGGAGGATGAGGAGGGGTACAGGTGAAGGAATCAGGACACTGGAGGCTCCCAGGCCTGATGAATTGTTCTCATTGCCAAGATGGTAAGAAATACCAACCTTAAAATCTGACTTACCTCTCACAATCTCCCCTACTGGCTTCCTCTTCCTCTGACAGTTCCTAAATGCTCTTTCTAATCCTCAGCTTTCTCTCTGAGGGATCCCTTTGACAGTCCCACAAGGACCCCAACATGCCCCGTGTTAAATCCATCTCAGGCCTACCCTTAGCCTTAGCCGTCTACCACCCTGGACTCACCTTCCCTGGAATGGTGGTCCTGTCTGGCTCTTCTCCATCACCCATTTGACACTAACGTTTGCTGGCTCTACCCTTGCCAAGCTTCTCAGATTCACCATTCCCTCCACCCTACTCGCCCCTGCTTTGATGCAGATTCATCATTTCTTTCTGTACTGCTGGGATCTTTTCCCTGCCTCCAGTCTTCTCTGAACCCGGCATCCCAGTGCTACCACAGTTATAAAAACCCACCCTAGCTGTCTAATCTATTACTAAAGTCCAAACTCTTTAGCCAGGTATGCACTGCATACTCCTCAGTGCGCAGCTCACCATCATAACAGGAATGGCCTATGTTATAGTTTTCCATATCTTTTTTCTTTCCGTTTTTTTAATCCTGTAGCATTTCAGTTTTTTCACTGCCAATAAATATATTCTTCTTTCAAAGTCCTTTGTCCATGTTCTTTATCACAGGTTCAGCTCTTTCTGGCAGAGCTTTTCCCTTTAATGTTTAACTAATGTTTCCTCCGTGATCTCTCAACCCTCCCACACAGAGCTGGGCTATTTTTACACTTCTCAAAACTTTCAAATCCATGATTAGGCAAATAAGAGCTCAGAATGCATAAAATTCTTTGATTAAGTAAACATACAGCCCCAAATGCCTACATTTCATCCACACACTTTTATATACTGTTCAAAAAACTTTACACAGAGAAGGTTAACAACATAAATGATCAGAAAGCCATCTGATTCTCACAAACAGCTTCCTACTTGCCTGTCGTCTCTCCACGTCAACATTTATACATTAATAGACGTGCTCCTCACGTGACCACTGATGTTTTGTGTTCCTTGGCAGAAGTGTTCATATAAAGAAACGTGCCCAGCTAGATGAACTCTGAAAAGAAGACCCAGGGTTTCATGTGGCCACATCACAGCCTGGGGCCCGCTGTGTCACAGTGACAGGTGGCTCAGTCTGGGTCCTACCACAGAAGCACAGAGTTTGGGGACAGAGGGGCTTCATAAATGTTGCGGAGCTGTGGAGGGGCATGCTGAGGTTCTTACAGCCAAGAATGCTCTTGCTAACAGCAAATGCCAAGCACTGCTCTCTGAGCAGAATAACTGCTCTTCCTGCTATTAAAATTTTAGGGAAGCCTTTAGGACCCTTGCCTTGAGACTGATCAATTCCACCCTATCTTCTCCTTGAACAACACACACACCTAGTCTCAAACACTAGACATTCACTGCTGGACAACATCCCTGGTGCCTCGCCTAGTGACTGCCCACCTGGTGCTCAATATGGGCTTATTGAATGAAAGAACAGACACCAAATGCATAGCCCTGAGATGGGACACAGACCATTTCATGTGTGAGTTCCAACTTCCTCTGAACCTTTCTTTGGGGCTTGACTATGGCTGACCCAGGCTTAGTCAGACTCCAGATTCCAAGCCTGTGGAGGTAGCAAGGCAACCACTAGACCACAACTTGCTCATGCAATGAAAGACTGTCTAACCCCTTGACCTCTCTGTCCCCTGAAGCCCATGCAGGAAAGGTAGGATGCTATCACCTGCGGGCAGCTGGAGTCAGCAGCCTGAAGATGTCATAAGCAGGCTGTTGTCATTGTTCAAAGTTTCTACAGGGAATTCCCTAGACAGGGGCTAGCTCCAGATGGGCACGTTTTCCTAAAAGCTCTTGCCAAAGACCTTCTACTAAGAACCAGTACATTGAAGGTCCCAACTGGTGGAGCCACTTAATCATGAGGCTGTCGTCCAGCTGAGCTGTGATCTCCCACCACGAACATGTCGAGACAAAGTCTGACAGATCGGAATGGCCAGTGGGTTCCATACTCAGTCTCTGCTCAGTTCTTTGTTTCTTTCTGGTCACAGTTCCCTCATGAAAGGGAGGGGGAATTGGTTAAGTTCTAATCTGTCATTCCTGGGCAAAAACCTAAGTTAGGCTGTAAGATCACATGCCTTTCGTAAGCTCAGGCTTCACTTCAAATAGTATCGGTGTGCTATTCCCTCACTGAGTGTTTACTGGCTACCTACTCAGTGCTCAGAAAGGCTGTGGGCATAAAATTAAACACAGCCCAGGCTCTGGCTTGCTGTGCACTGTAATGGGATCCACCTATGGCGACATCAGCAGTTGTAAGCAGATGATAAATGCCCCAATGAGAGACAGATAGAGCCGTGCATGCTATAGAAAACTCCCTCTACCCTACAGACCAACACCTGATTATAAAGTCGGCTCTGAGACAACCATGACTGAGGTCGGGACTGAGAATATTTGCCAGTTTCCCGAAGTGCCTTATCTACTCTTCCCTGATCAAAAGCAAATCTCACCCCATCCCCTCCGTGGTAACCACTCTCCTGCCTTTGTTTTACCTCCTACCCGTGATCCCTACCAAACACAGATGACTGTTGCCTGTTCTGGGAATAGAGTCATCATGACTCTAGTATTCCTTAGCACTGGTCTTCTTTCATTCAAACTTTTGTTTGCAAGACTCACTTGTTTTTGTAGAGTGAGCGTTTGTTCATTTTAACTGTAGCCTAGTATTTCCTTAGTTAAGTATACTAAAATGTTTCTGCTCAACTGAATGGATGGAGGGCATTTTTGTTGTTTCCGGTGTCTGCCTGTCAGGAACAATGCTGCTGGAAGGTCTTGTCCAAGTCCCCTGGTGCACAAATGTGTGAGTCTCTCCAGCCCTGGAGTGGGAGTTGCTGGGTTGTGTGGTACGGGTGTGTCCTACTTTAGCTGTGATGCCAAACATTTTTCCACAACGGATGGACACGTTTTCCGTGCCTGTCACTCTACGTCCCTGTCTGCACTTGATACTGCCTGACTTTTTTTAAACTTTTGCTGTTCAATTAAGTGTAAAATATGTCACAGGGACTCTAACACATTCCTGATGACTAGGTTGAGTGAGGTTTCCTTGGTGTTGTTCATGTACTGTCTGGGCTGTCTGGGATTCCTTCTGTGCGAATGTGTTTGGTCCATTTTGCCCACTTTTCTATTGGGTTGTTTTTCTTCTCCTTGATGATTCATAGTTATTTTTACGTTCTGGCCTGGTGATTCTACAGATGGTACGTGTCTTCTCTTGTGTCTGCATCCCATTTTTGGTATCCTTTGATGAAGACATTTTAACTTTAGTATAATAGTATTTTTCAGTCTTTTTCTTTATGATTTCCGCATCTTATATCTAGGCTAAGAAAATGCTACTCTACCTTAAAGTCATAAACATATTCTATATTGTCTTCTAAATACTCTCCAGTTTTTCCTTTCACTTTTTAAATTTCGAAATAGAGACTCACCAAAAGTGGCCAATTCATCCCCCTTCTCCCTCCATCCCCCACTGATGGTATCTTAGCACAATGTAAAAACCTGGAATTAACCTTGATAAACATTGTTAGCTAGACTACAGACCTATTCAGTTTTTACATGCACGCCTGTGTGTGTGGGTTTTCATACAGTTGGACGCCATGCATAGATTTACCTTTTATTGTTCAGTGCTTAATCTACAAGCTGCTTCTGCGCATGGTGTGAGGTGGAGAGTCAGTTTATTTTTTTCCCCCATTTGAATGGGGGAAACTGTTCTAGCACCAACTGTTCTAGCATCAAACTTTTCCCCACTGATGTGTGGTGCCTATTCTGGCATTAATTGAATCTCCACGTATGTGTAAGTCTGTTTCTTGTCTCTCTGTTCTCCTCAGTAGCTCTGTTAATCCATCCCTGCTCTAGCACACTATTCTTAATTACTTTAAATTAATACTAAGTCTTGCTAAAATGGCAGAATAGTTTCCTAGATTTTTTTTTTTTTCTTGGAGTATCCTGATATTCTTGGTCGTTTCCTTTCCTGTATAAGTTTTATTTATTTATTTATTTATTTGAGACAGAGTCTCATTTTGTCACCCTCTGTAGAGTGCTGTGGCATCATAGCTCACAGCAACCTCAAACTCTTGGGCTCAAGTGATTCTCTTGCCTCAGTCTCCCAAGTAGCTGGGACTACAGGCACCCACCACATTAACAACTATTTTTTTAGAGATGGGGTCTCACTCTTGCCTAAGTTAACCTTGAACTCCTAAGCTGAAACAATTCACCAGCCTTGGCCTCCCAGAGTGTTAGGATTATAGACATGATCCACTGTGCCCGACCTCCTGTATAAATTTTAGAATTTTAGGTTTTTCAAGTTTCACAAATAATCTTGTTAGGATTTTATTGGAACTGTTTTAAACTACATTGTAGAAGACTGACATGTTTATAATAGTGAATCTGTCCAAGAACAGGATTTACCTTTAGTTTATCTAAGTTTTCTTTAATGAATTTCAGTGAACTGTTGCAATTCTCTCCATGAAGAGGTAGCACATATTTGGTTAGAGTTATGCCCACGTATTTTGCACTTCTTGTTTCTCTTATAAATGTGATTTCAATTATATTTTCAAACTGATTGTTGAGGTGTGAGGAAATACAATTGAATTTTTTATATTGATTTTTATCTATTAACTTTTCTAAACTCTCTTATTAACGCTAATAATGTATTTATACGTTCTTCTGGATTTTCTGAAAAAACAGCCATGCAGTCTGCAGACTACAGTGTTCTTTCCTCCTTTCTAATCCTGATTCTGTTTCTTCTTGTTTCACTACTGGCCTGGACAAAATTGAAAAGAAGCAACTACAGTCCACGTCCTTGCTTGAATTTGTCAGTAAAGGAAAACATCTGAGCATGTGCCATTAAATTAATGTTTGCCATCGGCTTTTATAATTGCCTTGAAGCAGATTAGTAAGTTTCCTTTTCTTCTTAGATTGTTTGGTTTTTTTGTCTTCATTTCTTCCAACATTTCCAACTTTCCTTTTGACATTATTTGATTTATTATTTGTTTAGACACAGTCTCACTTGTCACTCATGGTAGAGGGCCATGGTGTTATAGCTCACCAGCAACCTCAAACTCTTGGGCTTGAACAATCCTCTTGCCTCAACCTCCCCTGTAACTGGGACTATAGGCACCTGCCATAATACCCAGCTATTTTTAGAAATGGGGTCTTGCTCTTATTCAGGCTGTTCTCAACTCCTGAGCTCAAGCAATCTACTTTGTGTCGGCTCCCAGAGTGCTAGGATTATAAGCATGAGCTACCATGCCCGGCCTTGACATTATTTTTATTCTTTCTGAAGTATGTGCCTTAGAAGTGCCTTTAATAAAAATTCTACTGATGGAAATCTCTCTTGATTTTAGTTTTTCTGAAAATACTTTTATTTTGTTCCATTCCTGAAAAAAAGTTTTAATGATATAATTTTTTGTGTCTTTTAACTTTATTGAGGTATAATTTGTGTATTATAAAATCCATCCATCTGAATCACCCATGTGATTCGACGATATTTAGTGAGTTTGCCAAGTTGTACAACCATTTTACCATAATCCAGTTTTAGAACTCATCTATCATCTCAGTAATATCTCTTGTGTCCATTAAAGTTAATTCCATCCCCACCTGTAGGCCCAGGCAACCCTTCACCTACTTTCTGCCTCTAACATTTTCTGTTCTGGATATTTGATATAAATGAAATTACATATGTGGCCTTTTATGTCTTATTTCTTTCACTGAGCATTCCATTTGGTATTCCATTGTATAAATATATTTCATTTTGCTTATCCATGCACTAACTCATGGGCATTTGGGTTGGTTCCACTTTTAGGCTATTATGATTAATGATGAACATTGTGCAAGTCTTTGTATGGATGTGTGCTTTTATTTGTCTTGGTATCTACTTAAGAGTGAAATTGCTGGGTCATTAGTCACCCTTCCCAAATTTATTTCTAACTTTTTTTTTTTGAGACAGAGCCTCAAGCTGTCCCCTTGGGTAGAGTGCCGTGGCATCATAGCTCACAGCAACCTCCAACTCCTGGGCTCAAGCAAGTCTCCTGCCTCAGGCTCCCAGGTAGCTGGGACCACAGGTGCCTGCCACAATGCCCGGCTATTTTTTGGTTGCAGCCATCATTGTTGTTTGGCAGGCCCAGGCTGGATTTGAACTCGCCACCTTAGGTGTATGTGGCTGGCGCCTTAGCCACTTGAGCCACAGGCACTGAGCCTATTTCTAACTTTTTAAGAAACTGTCAAACCATTTCTCAGAGTACCTTCCCCCCATTAGCAGTATTTGAGGATTTTGATTTGTCTGCATCTTTGCCAACAGTTACTATCTGTCTTTGCTTATAGCCACTATAGTGGGAGTGAAGTGGTATCTCACTGGGGTTTTAATTTGCATTTCCTGAATGATTCTGAGCATCTTTCATGTTCTTTTTAGCCATTTGGGTATTTTCTTTGGTGAAATGTCTATTCCCATCTTTTGTTTATTTTGTAATTGAGATGTTTACCTTCTTATTATTGAGTTATCAGAGCTCTTTGTAGATTCTTTGTCACATATATGATTTGCAAATATTTTCTCCAGTCTTGTTCTGTCTTTTACAGTGAATTTATACGCCTTGGAACGTTATCTGTGGAATTCTTTAAGGCCTGGATTGAAATTGCATTGCTCCAGAGATGAATTGTGTTTACTTCAGCCAGTCACCTGGGGACAAGTGCATGATCCGAGATGATTCCCCACCAACTTTGCATTCCGGACAACAGGCTAGAAAGAGAAGGGCAGGGCATCCTCCTGCACCATCAGGCAAAGGAGGAAGCTGCACATTTTCTCCTACTCACAATCCCACAACTCAGTCCTGTGGTCCTGTCTAGCCATAAAGTAGGCTGGAAAATGTAGCTTTCAGCTTGGTGACTTTGTGCCCAGCTAAAAGTCCTATGCAAACAAACAAACAAACAAAAGGTGTCACACATTTTAGTAAAAGAAAAGGACCCACATTTGAACTCAGGTCTGTATGAGCCCAAAGCCACGCCTCCTTCCTGGAGGAAGCCAATAGGATGTGACTTTTTAAACAGATTCCTAAGAATCCTCAAGTCTCCATGCAGTAAGTGGCAGAGCCCCTCATTGTCTGCCCCCTTAAACTTCAATCCTCTCAAGGAATCAGCTGTTCCCTGGGTCCCTCTACCTCTCTGAACTATTCTTGGAAAGGGTACTTGGATGGTGATCTAGGTGACATTATATTCATCCTGTATTCTTCCATGGAGCCAGCAATCACCCTCCCCACTTCAGCCCCTCTCCTCTTTCCAGAGAACTAACTTTGTCCCGTGGCCCAGCATCTGGAATTTCTCCAGCCTATTTTGTGATACTTATCTCAGTTCTGGGTGTTCTGAGCATCCTCTGAGCCATGGGACAGGAAGGCTGGGTGTCGGCCTGGAGCGGCTCTGCCAGGGACAGTATTTGGAGGGCAATGCCCCTGACGAAATGCTCGCTGCAGTGGCCAGTCAGGAAATGCCACTGGTCTTGGGCCTGCACACAGAAGCATCTATTTTGGCTGGGAGGGTAACTGAGTATGAAAATTGTTGAACTTCTTTTTCTTTCCTTTGAAGATTTCTGCAGGAGTTTGAGAACCAGCTAAGTGGAAGAATAGTCTGGTCGTTTGGAAAGCGAGTTTCTTCTCTTGCCTGAGGTCTCCTTAGCTGTACTGTGTATGTCACTTCAGGGTCACTCCATTCCATGCTCCATCATATGGATGGAAGATTGAAGTTCAAGTGGGCGGGCAATGAGGGGCTCTGCCACTTACTGCTTGGAGACTTGAGGATTCTTAGGAATCTGTTTAAAAAGGCGCATCCTATTGGCTTCTTCCCAGGGAGGGGGCGTGGCTTTGGGCTCATACAAACTTGAATTCAAATGTGGGTCCTTTTCTTACGTGTGCTCTGTTAGGTCTGCTTCACTGGTAGTTAACGTCTCCCTAACCAGAGGTTTTAGGGTTTGTTTGTTTGTTTGTTTGTTTTGCCCTGGATAGAATGCCATGGCATGATAGCTCACAGCAAGTCCCATTCAGAGCTCAGCAGAAAGTTGAGCGAGATTGACTTCAAGGGGGATAGATGGATGCCATAGAGAAAATGAAACAATGGAAACACTTAAAACTGTCAGAAGAATGTTGCGAGCAGAGGTGAGAACTCCCACCCCAGCCCTGGGATGACTGAGCAAGGGTGGAAGGCAGGAAGAGAGAAAGAGCATCCCAGTCTGGGGTAACTGGGGGAAACTAAGAGCACCATACTGGGGGAGAGGAGGGAAAGGGCTGGTGCACACTGGGAGATGTGGGTTTGTGGCTTGTCTCCATTGACCTCCTTTTTGTTGTTGTTGTAGTTTGGCCAGGGCCAGGTTTGAACCCACCACCCTTGGTATATAGATCAGGCACCCCACCCACTGAGCCACAGGTGCTGCCCCCTCTTTAAAACACACACACACACACACACACACACATTATCTCTCGGGCGGCGCCTGTGGCTCAAAGGAGTAGGGCACCCGCCCCATATGCTGGAGGTGGCGGGTTCAAATCTAGCCCCAGCCAAAAATTGAAAAAAAACATTATCTCTCTCTGTTGCCCTGGATAGAGTGCCATGGCATGATAGCTCACAGCAACCTCAAACTCTTGAGCTCAAGCAATCCTTTTGCCTCAGCCTCCCAAGTAGTTAGGACTACAGGCGCCTGGCTAGATTTTCTATTTTTAGTAGAGATGGGATCACACTCTTGCTCAGGCTGGTCTTGAACTCCTGAGCTAAGGCAATCCACTTGCTTTGGCCTCCCAGAGTGCTAGGATTACAAGCATGAGCCACCATGCCCAGCCAATTGGCTTCTCTTGACCCATTCTAGGCCTTTCTCTGCCCTGCTCCTGCCCTGGAGTCTGATCTCCGTGGACTGTGTTACCTGGGCTTCCTATTACGGGCTTCCAGTTTAGCCCAGCAAATAGAGATATCAGCAGATCAGATGGAGGACAGAGTGAGGTTGAGGTGTCTATTCTTAACCCCACCCAGCACCCTCTGCCCAGTGATGGTGTTGGGCATAGCTGTCTTCTCTGCCAGGCCACAGCCTCCACTAGGAGGCCCAAACTTTGGCTACAGCGCTGAGTTCTAGTGACTCTGCTCTTCCCTCTGGCCTCTTAAGGCCTGGGGGTCAGAGGCGTTTCTCTCTGCACCTTCGGCTCCTCTACTCTTCATTAAATAGGCCCTCATTAAACTCCTCCTCTGTTTCCTGACAAGACACCGGCTAATGCCTTTTAGGTTGAGGGGAAATGTTAAGAGCAATCATGCCAAGGAGTTGCTTTGTGTTTGGCTTTTGTTTTTGTTTTACAAGCACAGTGCAAACTATGTTTCTGAACTCCTTAAAATTATAAGCTGAAATAAGCCAAATGCAGAAGGCCACATAGCCTATGGTCCCATTTATATGAAATATCCAGAAACAGTAAATCTGGAGAGACAGAAAGCAGATTAGTGGTGGCCTTGGGCTGGCTGGAGCATCAACAAGGAATGATTACCCGTGGGCATGAGGGATCTTTTTAGGGTGATGGATTGCAGTGATGGTTGTACAACTTTGCAAACAGATTAAACATTATTGAATTGTACCCTTAGAACAGATAAGTTGTATGATTTGCAAAGTATGCCTCAATAAAGCTGTTAAGATTATAAACAAGCTGTATCAACAATAAAGAAAGTTTGGAAAAGAAAAAAGATCACCTATAATCCCAACACCCTAACACAGCTCTGATCATGTTTTCATATTCCACACTTGTTATTTATGTGCGTCTGACAGTTATAAAAATGGTAACGTTAGCTAACATTTGTTGCATGGTTACCATAGTCTACACAAGTGCCGGGCTACACACGTGTATAAGGCATGATCTCAGTGACTCCCAAAACAATCATATGAGGAAGGCACGGTTATTATCCTGAAGCTCAGACAGATTAATTGACTTACTCTGGAAATTTAATTTTCTACCTTGCTGCAAAATAGTTTATTGGGTCAGTTTACCCCACAATGCTTAACTCTTCCCTCATTTATAACATACATAGTGCTTTCCTTTAAAATGTGACGAACATCTTCATTAGAAATAGCTTTATCCACATTTCATATTATTTTATTAGGATGTTTTCCTAGAAGCTAGGTCCAAAGGAACAAGGCAATTTGACAACTGCTTGAAATAATATTAGTCTCCGAAGAGTTAGGATTTATTTTCCCACCTAGAATTTTGTCCTATCCTCACCAGCCCTAAACATGCCAAGGTTTTTTAATGTTGTGCTTAATTTAGAGGATTCTTAATTCTTATTTTAATTTTCATTCATTTAACTAATAGAAAGGTTGTGGGGTTTTTTCCATACTAGCTGAGAATGTCATCTTTACTAATTTATTTGTTTTTTGATTTCCTTATCAATGTATGTGAGTTATTTAATAAACATATCAGCCTCTCTCCCATCTGCCTATTTATTTTATAACCTTATGTTTTATACATAAAACAAAAATTTATGTTTTTTGTACATAATGAAATCAGTTACTCTTTTCCTCTGTGAATTCTCTGTTGCTTCTAGACTTTCAAAGGCGTCCCTCTCCGAGACTTTGATAACATTCTCTTACAGTTTTCTTCTGTTTTTTTCTAAAGTAGAATTTGTTTTTATATTTAAGAAAAAAGCCATCATTTATTTTAGTGTATAGTTCAAAATGTGGGTCTAAACTATTTTTTCCCCAACCTGTCACTCAGCTTTTTCAATATCGAATACTACCTCTTTTTCCTACTGTTTTGTGACACTTCCTTTATCTATATTACATTTTCATAAGAGGGCCTATTTTGTCCCAGAGCCATATTGTCTTACCAATCATTGTTCCATAATATGTGTTTATATTTGGTGGGTCTAAAATGTCTCACCTGGTCCTTCATGGAAGTTCAGGTCATTCTACCTACAAGCCACCTGGGTGAACACCAGGAAACATGGCGCCCTCCCAGCCTTTGACACAGGACACAGGTGAGGCCGCTGACTGAGTGCAAGGTGGGGCGTGTTCTAAGATCATGAGGGTGACTGAGACCCCCAAGGAGAAGAGCAAGGTAAGAAATGTGGTTCAGAGATGGCCAAAACTGACAGGGTTGGTTAGTTAGTTACTTAATTCCATTAGTGTTTGGAGAGGGAAATCCTGGCTGATAAGTTTAAGTCTGCTCAAAGCCATGGAAGAGGTTAGTGGCAGAGCTGGACTAGATCTGGCTCTCCTGGCCGCTGGTCAGGGCCTCTCTTATGTTCTCTGAGGTAGAAGATTCACAGCAGGAGAGGCCTGTGTAGGCCGCAGCAGTAAGAAAGGCTTAGTAATCATGATGACAGCTTGTCTGTGGACACCACTGTACTAAAGCCTTTCACAACTACTATCCACATTCGATCAGGTCCCTTCTGTCAGGTCCCATTCAAAGCCTCTTATCCAAATCCCCCTTAACTCGCTGGTCAGGCTAACCAGCCCCCTTTCCCTGTCCCCCAGACACCAGTTGATCCTCCCAGCTAGGAGCTTACCTCTAACACGCCCCCATAGTTCTGCTCTCTCCAAATGAGAAGAACGTTTCCCCAGAATCAATTATTCATGTTCCCAGATCTATTAATGTCATGCCTCTTACACATGACACTGTAACTATCTTCCAACAGGGAAGAGTGTGGAATGAAAGGAAACTGTTTTCAAGCCACTTTCCAACTGTGACTTTGGAAAGACTTGGTGAAGATGAATCACTAAAAAAACCTGTGGTGAAGTGCCAGTGAGAAAACAGCAAAATACAGGAGCAGCTTTGTATGAATTTAGAGGGTTCTGCGCTCAAATTGCTTCACAGATACCTGGAAATTATGAGTGTAGCATATGCGAGACAGACATGGAGAATCTTTTTGGGGGGAGCCAGGGCTGGATTTGAACCTGCCACCTCTGGCATATGAGGCTGGCGCCCTACCCCTTTGAGCCATAGGTGCCATCCAGACATGGAGAATCTTTATCACAAGGCTCTTTTTGAAGAAAAGGCTTTGAATTCACCCCAGAATAAGATGATATGTTCTGTTTTACGGTTTCTCACCTTGACCAATTTTTTTTGACTAATCAGCCATATAGGAAAGAGCCTGTCCATTGAGAGATTATAAAATAATCCCTACTTTCAGATGAGTTTTCCAGGCTCCAAGAGGCATGACCCTGAGAGAGGTGCATAGACACAGCACAGGAGACAATACCACAGTCTCCGACAAATCGTTGATCTACTTTGAGCTCAGCCTTTCTCCAGTTAAACAGTGTCTATCTTTGTTATTGTATAGATAAAAGGAAATGATGTTGCCTCCATGCAACATGGTGCCAGACCCATTTGAAAATGTGAGCTTCCTTCCCTGACTCTAATGAAAGGAAGGGGAGGAAATGAACTTCAGTGGGGAGATTGGATGTGGATAAGTGGGAAAGACGACAGCCTCCCTCCTCATTGACAAATTCCAGCTTACAGAATGGGACAGTCTTTGGAGAGTAAGTTATTCTATGAGGTGCATGTCAGTAGAACCCAAGGGCTAAGACGAGAGGACCCAGGAGCAGAATGCCCGGGACCCTACTGGAGCCAAGGAAAGGGGAGTCTGCAGGAGTCTGCAGGAGTTGGGTCACATGGGAGGAGTCCATTAGCGGGGGATCACATCAGGACAGCGTGCTCTGTATCCCTTGAGGACATTCTGAGTCCTAGGACCTATAAGCTTTTCCCCAGGTAGTTGAACCCTGAGACTTCCCCAGCTGCTGAGCCAAGAACTAAATGGTGCCCTTGCCAGAGTGTGAGAGGAAGCCACAGGCAGCTCCTCAGAACAGGTGTGTCTGCCTGTCTCTGTCTCTGTCTCTCTTTTCCTCTCGCCATCACTCTGTCTCTCTGAGGCTGACTCAGATGGAGGAGTCCTCGCATTTCACTGGTTAGCAGTTTTCACCCTTCCCAGTATATCCATTCCCAGCTCACAAGATGCAGAAAGAGCTGCTGCTGGCACAAGTTATTTTTGTCAGCTGAGTCACCAGGCCAGAAAGCAAGATATGACCCCACCCTGTGTCTGCTCACACCCGTTAGGACCTTGGGACCCAAAAAAGCTCTAACCGGAACATGTCCCTTTGGAGCCCAACATTTAGCCCTAGCTGGAGGGGCAGCCAACTCATTCACCTTGGGACCCAGAGAGAGGCCTGGCTGGCCCTGGCCACCTTGCCTTGCCTGGGGATGAGGACTTGTAGGGGTCCCTGGTTCTCATCCCTCTGGCCTCTCTGCAGCCCCCAGATGCTCCCTCTGGCCTACATCACAGTTACTGATGCCCTGGCACTCCGCTGCCTGGCCTGCTAGATTCTGTTCCCTTAACAAGGGACCACCCCTGCTTCATGGCTTTGGCACATATCACAGTGGTTAGAACATAGCAGGTATTGAATAAGCATTAGTGTCCTTCCCTTCATGGTGGCTCCGGACTGGCCACCTGCCTCTCAGGTCCTTTATCTTTAGGCCTCTCTGCTACCCAGGAGGGCCTCTCCTGTCCCTTCTGTGGCCACGTCTACCCAGGACGCCTTCCCTCTGAGCCCCTGTACTGGCTGCCCTTCGCTCCCCTGCCTCCCCTGAGAATGGCCTGCATGTGGGCACAGGCGTAGTCTTATGGGAAATCCCAAAGGAGTGACTCCTTGACCCCTTAGGTTTAGAACTACTAGGAGTTTCTAGAGCTACGGGAAAGGTTTTGAGCAAAGCAGCCCTTTAACAAGATGGGCCTGGCACGGTACAGGTTGGATTCTCCTCTCTTTTCTTTCTTTTTTCCTTTCCTTCCTTTTCTTCCTTTCTTCCTTTCTTTCCTTCTTTCCTTCCTTCTTTCTTTCTCCCTTCCCTCCCCTCCCCTTCCCTTCCCTTCCCTTTCTTGACCCGGGTCTCTCTCTGTCACCTAGGCAGGAGTGCAGCAGGGTGATCATCTCATTTTAACCTTGAACTGCTATGCTCAAGCGACTTCCTGCCTCAGCATCCTGAGTAGTTGGGGCTACAGGTGCTTGCTAGTTAATGCCTAGGTAACTTTTTGTAGGGACTGGTGGGGGGGTGGGGGGCGGTCTCACAATGTTGCTCAGCTTGGTCTCCAGCTCCTGCCTCAAGCAATTCTCCTGTCTGGTCTCCCAAAGAGCTGGTATCGCAGGCATGAGCCACTGCTCCCAGCCTCGCCACCACTTCTTTTGCGAGATTCCCTTTTGGGGTAGGAAAACTCTGAGAAGTCCCTCATGTCACGGCCTTTGGCGTGTGCTTTGCCTGTGACGGCGTTCAGATACGATGACTAGTCCCCGTCTCTGTCTGAGTGTCTGTCTGAAAAACAAGGCTGTTGTCTACGGTTTTTCATTTTTTCACATTCTGAACATTTTTAAAGTAGAAATCATTTTAGCTGAACAGCAATTGAAACTAGAGATGGAGTGAATCACCTTGGTCTCATTGAACATAGATAACGAGGCTGAGTCTGGTGAGCGCTGGAGTCAGCCATTCGCTCGGACACCGTGCACAGCTGCAGGAAGTGATACCCCTTGTAAATAAATCACCCGCTGGCAGCGTCCACCTGGAATATTTATAAGGAAACAGACCTGGGAAGGAAGAGCTGTCAAGCCTAGGTTGCAAAGGTTAGTAGAAAGACTTTACAATGTCTACAGAAAGTTTGATCTTTGGCGGGCCACAGGAGAGAAAGAAAGGAAAACTGCCCATTAGGGCGGGAATGGTGTGCAAAGTTCTACTTCATTTTCAACCGTG
The DNA here is from genome assembly GCF_000181295.1 of Otolemur garnettii. Lineage (NCBI taxonomy): Eukaryota > Metazoa > Chordata > Mammalia > Primates > Galagidae > Otolemur > Otolemur garnettii. Next base: position 15,207,139 of record NW_003852406.1, read on the forward strand.
GTGTGTCCTTGTGTACATCTGTGAGTCTTTCTCACCGTAGGAGAGGGAAGTCTGTCTGTCCTCCTTCCCAGCTTCCAAGCTTTGGCAAGTAGTCCCCACGTCTGCTCCCAAATTATGCCAAACCCTGTCTGTATCACAGGCCACAGGGATGCCCGGTCCGGCCCCCTCCTCTGGTTGTAATGTTGATGATGCACTTTGGGTGAAAGGGGATCTGGCACAGAGAAGAGATACGGCTGGGCCTGGTGCAGTATCAGTGTACATCTATCTCCGTGTGGAGCCAGACGCTGCAAGCGGACTCCCGAGTTCAGTGAGCACAGTGTAACCTTAGGCAAGCTGCCTCCTCTCTGGGCACCTGCCCCACCCCCCCCCCCACTACTCAGTTGGTCCCATCTATTAAATTCCTCCAGGGACAATGTGGAGTCACACTCCTTCCCACAGGAACGCCTCAGAGAACCCCAGGCAAGTCATGTCACAGTGTGGCAGCAAGGTGTGGAGAACACTGGGCTGTGTGGCCGTGGGACCTCCATTAAGGTCCCATGATGCTGCGTGTGCATCAGTGACAGTTCACTCAGCAGCCATTCATATATTGTACGGGCACCACTGTTGTAGGAACTGGGTGTAAAAAGATGCAAAAGATAAGATCCTATGCCTCCCAGGAAGAAGGGGTGCCAAGAGTTAGAACAGAAAGGGGTACACTCCTGATGGAGATGTAGAGATGATGTGGGGGGGGTGGATCACACAGTTTAGGGGGATGGGTTGTAATAGGAAGTGGCAGCTGAGCTGATGCTGAAGAATTAGTAGAGGCAAGCCAGGCCAACGAGAGGGACAGAGGAGTGGCCTTCCCGTCACAAGAGTGGCAGAGCCAAAGGTGCAGAGGCAGGAAGCTTCATTGTGCACCGAGAAAGGAAGGGCATTTTGGTGCCGCTGATGGAGATGGCAAGAAATGAGTCTGGGTCTATAGACAAGAGGCATATATAAGGGCCTCCAACCTTAGTTGAAGGAGTTTCGATGATCTTACAGATATTCCTTATAAAATGTAATCCAGAGCACATCACTCCTCTCCTCAAAGCTCTGCAAGGGTTCCCATTTCTCCTGCACTGAGAGCCAAAGTCCTCACGGTGGCCCACAGATCCAACATTGCCTGGCTCCTGGGTGACTCTCTCATCTCATCTTCTGTTGTTCCCCCTTCATAAATTCACAACAGTCTTCCTGTCTCTCAAACAAGCCAGGCACTGCCTGCCCCAGGGCCTTTGCACCGCCTGTTCCCTCTGCCATGAATGCTCTTTTCCCAGATATCTGCATGGCTCTCTCATTCACCCCCATTAGGTCTTGTTGAAATATTACTTCCTCTCTCAGCACCCGGAGCACAGTGGTTACAGGGCCAGCCATGTACACACAGGCTGGCAGGTTTGAACCTGGCCTGGGCCAGCTAAACAACAATGACAACTGCAACAAAAAAATAGCAGGGGTTCTGGCAGGTGTCTCTAATCCCAGCTACTTGAGAAGCTGAGACGAGAGAATTGGTTAAGCCCAAGAGTTTGAGGTTGCTATGAGCTGTGACACCACGGCACTCTACCAAGGGCATCATAGTGAGACTCTGTCTCCAAAAAAAAGAAATATTACTTCCTGATGAGGCCTGCCCTGACCATCCTTTTAAAAATTCCAACCCCCTGCTTTCCTCATTCCACGCTCCTAAATCTCCTTATTCTATTTAGTTTTTGATCTACAGAGAACTTACCACCTTTCAACAGACTCTATGTTTCCTTATCTATATATTTTCTTATGTATCTCTCTATATTTACTCAACCAGGGCAGGTATTTTTGTCTGCCCTGTTTACTGTTATATCCCCAGGACCTACAGCAGTGGCCAGGACATGGTAGGTGCTCAACAAATATTTCCTAACTCATGAACGACTAAGCTAGGGGGCCGCTGACTGGCATTAGGTGGGAGAGTGACACTCTCAGACTTACAGATTAAAATCTCTCTAGCTGAATAGTGTAGACTCACAATGGTTATTCTACTCCACTTTTCTCATCATTATCCACAGTAATAAATTCATTTAGATTATGATTCTGTACCCACACGATGAAGACTCAAAAATGCATAAACATCTAACTGAAATAAAAGTCTCATGAAACAATAGTTTCCCTTTTCCCCTGTTGCAATGCTCTGCGTTCTACTTTTCTCTGTTCTATTCTATTCTATGGCTACTTTATTTTTAAAAATACATAATGGTTGCTAAAACAATTCTACAACTCACCAACAAATCAAGGCTTGTAGTTCATTTAATACTGGTATAACGTGGGATTAGATAGGGATGGTGGTTGTACATTATGAATACCCTAAAAATTACTGAATTATATTCTTCTAATGATTAAAATGGTGAATCTTATGTCTTATAAACTTTATCTCAGTAAAAAAAAAATATTTTTATTGGTAGAGAAAATTGATTTAAAAGAAGCTAACCTGGGCTCGGCGCCTGTGGCTCAAGCGGCTAAGGCTCCAGCCACATACTCCTGAGCTGGCAGGTTCAAATCCAGCCAAGGCCCACCAAACAACAATGAGGGCTGCAACCAATAAATAGCCGGGTGTTGTGGTGGGTGCCTGTGGTCCCAGCTACTTGGGAGGCTGAGGCAGGAGACTCGCTTGAGCCCAGGAGTTGGAGGTTGCTGTGAGCTGTGATGCCACGGGACTCTACCCAGGGGGACAGCTTGAGGCTCTGTCTCAAAATAAATAAATAAATAAAAGAAGCCAACCTGGAGATAGGAAGACCAATTAGAAAATTATTATTATAATCCAGGTGAGAGGTGCGGGGGGTGAGCAGTGGTGATTGAAATAAAGAAGGACAATTCCACAACTATGCAGGTTAAATTGGAAAATGTGAGCGTGAGAGTCAAGGTCAATTCTCAACTTCTGAACACAGCCATTGTATGTGGGATACTATTTTTATTTTTAAAAATAACCTGAATGCATGTACCCTTCCATTGATCAATGTGCTGAGGAGTTCTGAGGCCATAAATGCCACACCACTGACCAGACAGGGACGCCTACAGTGTGAGACCAGAGGTCCACCAGTACCCAAGGGGAGGGCAGCAGGCAGGAGAGTCCTTCTCCCACCAGAGGCCTGGGAGTGTGCAGTGTTGTGGGAACCACAAGAGTGAACAGGCTTTCAAGAAGTAAGGTGACCAGCCAAGACCTTCAAAGATATGGGAAGTGTCTGAGGAAGCAGCAAAGGAAGACGGGCAGGAGGATGGAGGGCCAAGACCCAGCTGGCTAGTCTCAGAGCAAGGAGCCATTCCCCTGGGGGGCTCACAACCTCAGAAGCAGCCAGGCCTCAGTGCCCTGAAGGGCCGACTTGCTCCCATTCTCCTCCCTGCCTTGCTTCCTTCTCAACCATCTGCAAGATTCAGGAGCCCTCATTCCCTGGAGCGACTTTCCAACCTGGGGTCCACGTGGCCTCTGGATGCCCCGAAGGGTACTTCCTATTAACTAGATTGCTCTATGTGGGCTGGACAAAGGATAGGAGCTGTAACAACACCCGGGTTGGACTGGGTGGCAATAGGAAAATGGACATTTTCACTTTCGGAGAAAACACACAATTATTTACTCAGCTTGACACTGTCCTCATGTGATTGTAGTATTAAAGAGTCTTCCAGCAGGGGTGGCACCTGTGGCTCAAAAGGGTAGGGGTGCCAGCCCCATAGGCTGAAGATGACGGGTTCAAACCCAGCCCTGGCCAAAAAAAAAAAAAAAGTCTTCCAGCAGACGCCCAGAGATGTGACTTAGCTCTGAGACACGGCCCCTGAGGACAGAGAGAGGCAAACTGCTATCTGTGGGGATTGTGGGTGGAGATGAGATCATTCTAGATAGGTGGCAGGATCTTGGGCAGATTTTGTTTCTTTTTAATTCTTTCAGTTCGGGTGAGGTGGCTCACGCCTATAATCCTAGCACTCTGGGAGGCCGAGACGGTGGATCCCTTGAGTTCAGGAGTTTGAGACCAGCCAGAGCAAGAGATAGATCTCACCTCTACTAAAAATAGAAAAATGAACCAGACATGGTGGTGGGCACTTTTAGTCGCAGCTAATGGGGAGGCTGAGGCAGGAGGATCGCTAGAGCTCAAAGAAGTTGCTTCAAGCTAGGCTGCCTGCATGGCACACTAGCTTGGGGACAGAGGGAGACTCTGTCTCAAAAAACAAAAAATTATTTCGGAGAAGTATGCAGCCTCTTTGGAATAACAAAGCAAATCACTCAAGGGACCCTCAGAGGTAGAGGGAAAAGACAGCACAAAGGTAAGGTCAGCTGATTGTCTATAGAGAGGGGCCTCCGATGGCAATTCAGTGCCTCTGGATGGCATCAGTTCCACAAACATTCATGAAGACTCTGAAAAGCAAAAGAGCAGGGCTGAGAGGGAGACAGACAGGCATCCTGTAGCCAGTGATTTTCAACCAGTGATTTTTCAATTTGTGTGTCATGGCACCCTGGCGCCCTGTGGGAGGATCTTAGGTGTGCCGTGAAAATTTTTAAAGATCATTAATTAAATTACTTTCAAAAGAAGTTCAAAGCATAGTAAGTATACTCCTTTTTTCACTTTTTTTGATCAGCGTAATTTAAGTGTGCCATGGAAGTTTAACTATAGGTTCAAGTGTGCCATGAGATTAAAAAAAAAAAAAGTTGAAAAACACTGCTGTAGGCTGTTCAGCATCTTTGTGTGAAACAAAAAATGCCACCTCTTCCTCAGGGCCAGCCCAGACCCTTGCCAGGGAGCAGCACTAGGGCTACCTCCGCTCCCAGCAACTCCCCCTCCTCCGGCGCTCTTTGTGCAGTGTGCAGCCTGAACAACCATTTGTGACAGCCCCGAGTGCAGAGATAAATATGGCAGAAGCCTGTAAGAAGCAAATGCACACACAAAATCAGCCAAGTAACAAAAGCCAGCTTGGAAAGGGTTAAAACGGAGGTGCAAGTGGTGGTCCTCTCTCCCCCTTAACACCTACATGCATTCTGCTGGGAGTCCTGCTGGCAGGAGAGGTTCCCTCTGACAGGGAAATCTGGGAAGGCTTCCCGAGGAGGTGGAATTGTAGCTGGACACTGAAATGTTAGCAGATGTGGGCGTGGAGACATGAGGCACAAGATTTCAAGGTGTCTTGTAGGAAGGGATGTAGATTGTCGTGGCTGGGAATGGCAAAGGAGCCTGGGGAAGGCATGGGAGGTAAGAATGAGGCCCAGTCGTGGAGGCTCTGAGTGACTTGCTGAGGAGGGTGTGTGTGGGGCCAGTCAGAGAAGGGAGGAGTGTGGAGAGCACCCTCTCAGCCAGGCAACCTGGGTCTTTCTCAGAAGTGAGGTTGTCTTGGGAAAGGAATTCACACTGTGACCTTCCAAAAGGTACCCCCGGCTGATGTGCACAGCAGCCAAGGAAGTCCCTTAGTCGGGTGTCTGCAGGACTGCATCATGCCGGGGACAGCTTAAAACATTCGTGAGGACTCATCAACAGGTAGGGAGAGTCAGGGGAGTCACGCTTATCTCCATTTATTAAAGGTCAGCTCAGACAGTCCTAGCCCCAGATGGTGGAGGGGACATGCCTGCTCTGCTTAAGGCCCCAGGGACATACATGCACATTCTACCAAAGGCCAAGAGGAGAAAGCAGGCCTTTCACAGGCCATAGGATGGTGCCCCATGCCATGGCATCATCTGGCCTACTTTTTCTAGGATGAGTTTGTGAACTTAATTGTCAAGCCTCACAATCTGGTCCCTGTGAGCACTTTCTGCTCTGAAGTTTCTCAGTCCAGCAGGATGGCTCAGTCCTCCCCACTCTCTGCTCAAACATCATGGAGAAAACCTTGGCAATCCCTTTATCCTTCTGAAAAGTCTCTTCATTGATCTCTCCTATGCCCTTGCTATTCAAAGTGTGGACCGCAGACTAGGGTCACCCACCAGCCTTGCGGAAATGCAGAATCTCATGCTCCACCCAGACCTATTGAGATAGAATCTGCATTTTCACACCCCCCCAGGCGACCTGTGTGTATGCTGCAGTCTGAGAAGCCCATACGAGAGCATCCTTTGCTGCTCTTCACATGACACTGTGCTGACTCTTTCTCTGTCTTCCTTGCAGACACCTTTCCCTTATTCATGCTGGACCCTCTGGCCCTTTCTTCTCCTTCTACCTTCTCTCTGGGTCATCTCAGCTACTCCCCTTGCTTCAAATGCCATCTGCCTGTCATGGGCTCTCTAGTCCGTATAACCAACATAGACCCCTTTTCTGGGTGTCTGACCCATAGATCCAAATACCTAAGAAACAGCTACAGCAGAAACTACGAATTCCACATGCCCCACGCTGAATTCATCATCTCTCCCCCAGCCCTGCAGTCTCACTTCCTTGTTCCCTAGGTCACCAGACACCCATCCAAGGACTCATCCCAGCCTCCTCTCTGACCTTTAATGCCTAAATTCATTCTGCTGTGAGTCCTACTTCCTGAACAGTCTCTGACCCTGGGCCCCTCACCCCCGTCCATCTTTACTGCCACTGCCCCCATTCAGGTCCTTATCAGGTCTCTCCTAAGTGCTGCTGCAGGTTTGGCCAACTCACCAGCGCAATTGTCCTGCAAGTGACAACAGCCATCCACGCTGACCGAGGCTCTGCCACCCTGCAGCTCCTGAAACTGGAGCACGTGGCCTCCTGGGTTGATGCTGCAGGGGAAGGGAGTGAGGGAAGATCTTGCACCAACAAACGCATTAGCCCCAAACTGACACGTTACTATGACTCATGACCCATTGGTCGCCGGGGGTGAGGAGGAGAAGAGGGTGACCCTCCTGTATGACAGCATAGGAGAGGACAACTGAGTATGGGTGAGCACTGGAAGCCTCCTCCAACCATCCTCCTCCTGTTTGTTCCCTCCTAATCTCATCTGACATGTGATGTATTTGCCTGTTCACATAATTTCTCCCGTCCTCCATGAGCGTTTTGAGGGCAGATCTTTATGTTGTTCACTGCCGTATTCCTTGTGCCTGAACAGGGTCTGGTGCATAGTAAGCACTCAGTCAATATTTGATGAGTGAGTTATTGATGAAATGAATAAGTGAATGGTCTGGACAATATGAGTTTATGGGGGTGGGGGTGGGGCAATAGAGAAAGAGGAGCTTGGAGGGTAAGAGGGGGTCATATAACAAAAGGCATTATGAGGCATATGGAGGAGATTTCATTTTAATCTATAAAATGGAGAGAATGACTAGAGGGATCTCAATCCCTATAGACCCTGCTGATCCATGCCAGTTTAACCCCATCCCTGAATTCCTCAGAAATTTTCGCATTATTTTGCTTACTCTGTAGTTATTTGGTGTTATCTCAGAATATCTCTTTTCAACAAATCTCAGTGTCAGCAATTAACAAGTAAGTGAACTGGTTTACAGGAACTCAGGATTAGGCCCCTGCTAATGGGATTTCGGGTTTCTAAAAATACAGGAAAAGACAGCCAAACCAGTTTTCTGGGTTCTTGGGTCCAGACTCTGGGCTGGATGCTTTTTTATATATTATACAGTAATGTAATCTTTACAACACCACTACAAAATAAATGGTATAATTCCCAGTGCCACAGGAATGCTGTGCTCTGAAGATCACTTAGCATGCAGGTTGGAGGGTAGGTTGGAAGGAAGCCGCTGGGAGCAGGGTGACCCCAGGAAGATGGCTGGTGGCTTAGAGCCAAAGAGGGATTCATGAAGGGGCAACCAGACTCTCTGAGAGACTGTGGGGTTTGAGAGGAGCCGAGGGTCCACTTAAGGGTTTGTCTTAAGTCACTGGAAGGCTGGAAGGCTGGAGCTCCATTTACTGCCCATGCGTGGAGGACCGAGGGGTGGAGCAGACCTGGGGAAGTCCTCCTGGTAGGGCGCATCATCTGGGACGTGTGAACTTTGACCTAGTTGCTGAACGAGCACCTTGTTAAACTGCAGGTTACTCCCTGTACGTGCTGTTTTAATCACTGCTGAAATCTTGCACACACTGTCTCCTGCCTCTGGAATAGCTCTCCCCTCCCTCCCGGCCGCTCCCTCCTAGCTTTGACCTCAGAAAACAAACCAGAACTAGAAGAACCCTAGGAAGAAGGGGCACTGTCTCCCGTTCCCCCCTGTCCTGATGGGTGAGACCCACCCTGCCCCTGCCCCTGCCCCTGCCCCCAGGGCCTATGTGAATAAATGTCTTGAGACGGGGTGGGTGGATGAGTGGAGACAGGTGGATGGGTGGCCGCCCTGCTGAAGGTGGTCCCTGCGACCAACTCTGGTTAGCATACTCCTTGGAGAAATGCAGCTCTCCCTCATGTGGCTACTGTCTTTTCAACTTCCCTGGGTTCCGGTCCCCAACCTTGGCCTAAATGTGTGTCCGCCCAGTCTTATTCTTGTCCTGGCCCTGCTCCTCGTGCCTGACTTCCCTCCATATGCCTGCCTTTGCTAGTGCAGGATTGAAAGTGATACCCACTGGGCCATCTCTCAGCACAAGACAGAAGCCTGGCATCCCTGATAGTCATCTGCAGGAAGGGAGAATGCCGGCTAATTCAGTCCAGTCCCTAGGAAATCATCTGTGGCCACCATCGGAAATAATCCACTGGGAACCAGTCCAGGCCCAGTACCCTAGCAGTCTTCAGGGGTGCTGCTGGGAGGGTACTTAGTGGCCCTTCTGCTCCAGCCGCTGTGCTGGAAGGTGATTGAATGTCGCCTCATGCATTAACCATGCACAAGAGAGAGCTGCGGGAGCTTCATTACCCATCCCGTCCACCTGTGGCCCCCATCCCTCTGTCACAGGCCATCTGGATTGACACCTTGATTGATTTCCAAGGGTTCCACTGTGTGCGGAGCTGCTGCAGCCCTGCCCAGTGGAAGGGGGAAGGGCTGCATTGAATCCAACCATCAGTGTCCCCTGGTGTCCCCTCTTGTGGGCACATCACACTGGCATGTTCAGTGGGGTCTTCATTCCATGGACGGATATCTCTGGGACAGCGCCTGCCAGCCCACAGACCCGCTCCAAATCCTATACGAGGGGCTTTGGCAAAAAGAAGTAGAAGTCAGCAATTTGATAACCCCCCAGAGAGGTCATCCCTGGGCTGTTTCCAAGGGTGGAAAATACCCACATCCACTGAGTAAAGTATAAAACTCGGCCACAAAATAAAGGGTTGACGACGGTTTGCAGAAAAAGTGGCACAGTGGGGAAACAAAAGAGAACTGCAGGTAATAAAGCCTCCTCTTCCCAGGTGCCAGCAGGTAAAGAAGAAAGGGCAGGCGGCTACCTTGGAAGCCTCTTGAGAAAGAAGAAAATAATTCACCATTTTGGTTTTTGGTGCAGTGGGCAGTAGCCTTAAGCTTAGCGGAAGAGTAAGAGGAGGGAGGCTTGTGGAGTTCACGTTACACGTCAGATGCTTTGTGTACATTCCCTCACTGAGTCTTCACCACACGAAGGAGATATTTCTACACTCGTTTGTGAAGTGAGGTAGCTCAGAGAGGTGACACAGCTTACCCACGGTCTCCCAGCTTGCACGTAGCCAACTCAAGCTGATTCTGAAATCTGTCCTTTCTCTACGGTTATCACACGTTCTCCCCACGTAATAACAGGAAAGTGGAAAAACCCAGTTTTGTTTCAAAAGATCATAACTCACAGTTAAAATCAGAACAAGTAACTTGACTGCAAGTATCACTGAATAAAATTAGTTAGAATAATCTATACTTAATGAAGGACTCCCTGGGGCGTCCATCCAGGAAGGGCACAGTACTTACGCCTAAATACACGTGATGTAGAATAAACCAATATCGTTAAGCGATTTCATTTTAAATCTAGAACTACCCTCAGAGATCTCTAATCAACTCCCTCACTGGGCAGATGAGGAAAACCAAACCCCAAAGAGACTCTCACAACGGTTGGAGAAAGAACTGGGTAAGCTTTTTACTAGGTAGACCTGTTTGTGTTCTGGTGGCATCTGAAGTCCTTATTCAGCAAACCGCATGTCCTTACCAAAAAGAGAACCAGATGGACTCTGCCCTAGTGGCCCTTCTGGGCTTCATGCCTGCTTTATATTCATAAATCACACAGTTGAAGGTATATTGTACAATCCTGAGGAACTGTATATAATTGTGATTGCTTTAGCACAGTGGGAAAATGGGAGAGATTATGACACATTTGGAGAATTAGATGACCATATGATTCATTAGAAATATTTTGTGCATTTATCATTCTCAGTTTAAGTAATGTGGATTTAGCACTTACTACCTACCAGACTCTGGGCTGGATGCTTTTTTATATATTATACAGTAATGTAATCTTTACAACACCACTACAAAATAAATGGTATAATTCCCAGGGCCACAGGAAGCTGAAGCTCAGTGCATGTAAGTAACTTGCCCCAAACCACACAACCAGAAAGTTCCAGAACCATCACTTGAACCCTATCAGTTGACGCTGGATGAAGGGAATACATGTTGGCACCACATTAAGCCAGATGGCTCGCCTTGGGTGAGGTGCAACCTCTCTGACCCTCCTCACATCTATGACAGGACAATTATACCAGGTCGATGCAATGGACTGGGGCATTATGAGAATTAAGTGTGAGCCCATGTGGAATTGCACAAGGTCAGATGATTAGGTTCATGAACTCTTCCTAGAGAAAATGCTTTGAAGGGTGGACTAGGTACTAGCATCAGCGCATAGCTTCCCAAGGGGAGTACTTCAAAGGCGACCACAGTGCTATTCAGCAATGAGAGTGTAGCACTTTCTCTAGGATGAGTTTGTCAACTTAATTGTCGGACCTTGAAGGTGAAAGTTGGAGGTGTACCTGCTCCAGGACTCCTGAGCATGTGCACGAAGAGACACCCAAGGGTGCTCACAGCAGCGTTGTTTGTAACAGTGGAAAATTGGCAGCAACCTATGTGGCCATTAGTAGAAGGATAGATTGTGACTCATTCATTACGCAGCAGGTTAAATGAATGAACTAGGTCTTATAAGTTATCAACATGACTACATCTTGAATACACAGAACTGAGTGAAAAAGTGGTGGAAGGTATGGCGTCATTGGTATACATTTTGAACACACAAAAATGCTATGAATTGTTTATTGGATACACGTAAACCAGTAAAATTATTCAGCATGAACGAAAAGTGTATTCCTACCTCTGGGGAGGAGGACAGGGAATAGAGTGGGAAGAGGCACAAAGGACACGACACCTGTTCGTATAATTTTTTTTAACCTAAAACTAATATGTTACATGTTAACATTTGTTAAATCTGGGTAATGGATGGCCAGATGGATTGCCCAGTGGGTATAGAACAGAAACTGTAAAGAATAGCATTTTTCTTTTTTTTTTTTAATTTCAGGTTAATGTGAGGGTACAAACAACTACATTACAATATTTGCATTTGATAGGTAGAATTCCTCTTTTTTTTTTTCTTGAGGCAGAGTCACACTTTATCCTCCTCAGTAGAGTGCTGTGGCATCACAGCTCATAGCAACCTCAAACTCTTGGGCTCAAGTGATTCTCTTATCTCAGCTTCCTAAGTAGCTGGCACTACAGGTGCCCACCACAATGCCCTATTTTTAGAGACGGGGGTCTTACTCTTGCTCAGGCTGGTCTCGAACCTGTGAGTTCAGGCAATCCACCCACCTTGGCCTTCCAGAGTGCTGGGATTGCAGGCCTGAGCCACCGCGCCTGGCCGGTAGAGTCCCTCTTCTAGTTGTGTCCCACACCCAGGAGGTTTGCCATAGATCTTTACATTGTGGCCATTACGTGGGAGCACACCAATCAACCTCCATCCTCCTCTCTCCCCTCCTTAGAATAGCACTTTTTGATAGAACTTCCCAGAAGGATGGAAACATGCTTTATCTGTGCAGTCCAAAGCCACGTACAGTAGCCACGTGTGGGTGTTGAATGCTTGAAAGGTGGCTAGTGTGATCAAGAAACTAGATTTTCTATTTTATTTTAATTAATTACAATTTAACATTTAAACGACCACATGTGGCTACCCTGGCTCCCAGATCAGACAGCACAGCAGAAATACTAAACCTAAAAGTTCAAGGGAAGGAGAACGGTTGGAGAAGTTCTAGAACCCAAGCTGCTGTCTGCGGGGTGTCATTTTTGATCAGGCACCACCTTGGGGGGTTCCTAAACAGCGTGGGGCATCTGAGGCAAGGAAGGAGAGATTCCACCAGCCCATGTGTCCAGAAACAATCATCTTCATTTAACTTTTGGGATTTGGCCAGGCAGACGTGGCTGCAGGCTATGCGACTGACCTCCAAGCTTTATGCAGGCTCTGGGAGGCCCCATGGGCACAGGCGGAGCTGTGACTTGACAGTCAGCATTCTGCGACATCAGGCCCATCCTGCCCATGCTATTTGGTCCCACAGGCTGGGATAATTTCTGTCCACTCCATTGTTTCCCGGGGTCCCTGCACGTACTTTTTAAAGAGCACTTTGTGATTTCAATCAACCTTCCTTCCTTTCTTCTCTCTTTTAAAAAAGTTTGGATGCAATGAAAGGGAATTTATTCACAGGCCCTAAACTTTGTCCCGTGGATTCTCTTATCCCAGCAGTGGCCTCTCTCCATCAGTGCTGCCTGTCTTCTTTGTCTGACATTTGCAATTGAAGTTACAGGGACCATGTTTGTTTGTTTTCAGACCCATACAGGGTGCAGTCTGCGGGGCATCTTTGAAATTGACTTGTCCAAATGCCCTGTGTTATTCAGGCCAAGCCCTGAATTACAGAAGGGGAGGAATTAGAACTGCCCATGGCAGACCCGGATGCTCCCTGTCCAAGAACCACTTGTCCTCCATTTCTATCAGCTCCTCATGTCTCCACTGTCTCTAGTCCCTTCCAAAAGGTGTTCTTCACCCTGTCTGCAGGGATGCAGCTCAAACCCTTAGCACTCCTAGCACAGTCGTCCCTCTTATTCAACCACGCTGAGCTCTAGTGGAAGTTAGGCCAAAGAAGAACTCCCCTACTGTGCCTTACTTGAGAGCTCACTCTTTCCTGCACCACTGCTGATCTAGGATCGTCCTCTCAAACTTTAACCTGCATGCGAATCTCCTTGGGGTCTTGTTAAATTGCAGATGCGGACTTGGTAGGTCTGGCCTGAGGCCTGAGTCCCTGCATTGCTAGTAAGGTCTCAGATGATGCTGGTTTACAGACCAGGCCAAGCACCAAGGCTCTTGACTCAAGCTTTAGTCCTAAAGGGCTAGCAGTGAAAGGAGCTAGCAGAGGTCAGGTGCTCTACAAACAGAGCCTGAGCCAGAAATTCCTGTAGAAGCAGCCCCCAGAGAAACTATAACACACTCAAAAAGGTAGGAGGAGGCAGAAACGAGGCTAAGAGCTGGTTTTGCCTGAAATCTAACCTCAGCCTGGTCCCCGGGAAGCTCTGGAACATAAGTGACAACACAAAGTTGTTCCACCCTGCGGGAAGTGAGCCAGGTTTTTTGCACCCAGTATTAGTCAGTCATTGGCTATGAGCTGCCCCTGGGAGAGGGGTGTCACCTCCCTGGATAAACTCCCAGGCATCTTCAGGGTTGGCGGCTCCCACTGGATGAAGGGCAAGTCCCCAGAGGTGAGCCGACAGCATCCAACCCTCACAGTGGCTTGGGGGGTGGGTGGTGGTTCCAGGGATCCTCACAGTGTGGGAGATCCAAGTAGGCCCCCAAAGGGTCTAACACAGAGGCCTAAATCTCCTACAGGCCACCTGCCCCATCCCCACTTATTTTAATAGCAGAGATTTTATCTTTGAAAGCTATGCACATACTTACCATAAATACAACGAAAGAGAGAACTAGAAATATAAACACAAAACTGTTGATGACAGTGATCTCAAGTTGACTTCTTTATGTTTTTCTCCATCTTTCAAACTTGTCACAATGAACGTGTATTAATATAAAGCAACAATAAAAGTAAACCACGGACACCCAAGCTCAGAACCTTAGAGACTTTTTCATTTACCCAATAACCATTAATATTTACCGAGTGCCTGCTATTACCATTTACAGGGCTATGTGATCTAATCAATGTTCATAATGCCACACTAATGACAGGGTACAAGTCTGAAATATAATCTGTAGCAAAGAAAAATCATAGACTGTACAGTCTGGTTTTAAGTTTGGATCTATTTTATTTTTCTCAGTTCCTTGAAATTACTCAGATCCATAGCAAATGCCCTATAACTGGAACAGCCCATTCATCAACCTCTGGTTTAGTGATGAGAAATCTTGGGTCCAACTAGCCAGGCCTTGGCAAAAGGGCAAACAGAACTCAGACCCCCTGACTCCTGTTGGTTCACAAAGACCACACAGCCTATCTGGGCCCCATGAGCAATTTTCATTTTAATGGGTTTCCTTCTTCTTTTTGCACTCCCTAATTAAGCAATCAAGTTAATAGAGATTAATGGCTTACTTAATAGAGATTTAATAACTTGCCCAAAATCTCCTTGGTCTGGGAACCCAGCTCAACACAGCAGAAATGCTCCTTGTGAAAGCTGAGGATGTAATGACCCAGCCAAGATTTAGCCCTGGGGCCTTTTTGACAAGTCCCAGGGGTTCAGGCCTCCAGTCCAGGAGGGGGTGGTGGGAGAGGGTGGGGTCAAGTAAAGCTGCAGGTTAGTTCAGCCTTCAAAGCTGCTGTCTGGCCTTCAACACTTTGCAGCCCCTGTCCATGTTATGGCTGGCCCCCATTGCTAAGCCAGGCACCGTGTATCCATGTACTGTTCAGGGGCTCAGGCCCTGCTCCATGAGTGCGCCCCCAGGGCCCAGAGCACTAGGGTGCCACCCAACACCAGCAGTCTCTGGGTCTCTTGGCTGTCAGTCCTGACTTCCTTTTAGATTCTCCTCTAGGGAGGTTTTTAAAAATGTGGATGCCCCAGCCCTTCCCCAGAGATTCTGACTTAACTGGTCTAGAGAGAGCAGTACTCTTGTCATAAAAGTTCTCCAGGTGATGTTATGTGCAGATACTATTGAAGAGACCAAAGTGACACCATTTTGTATATAAACTTTATCCCGAGAAAAAGGAACAAAAGACTGAGGAAGGGAAGAAAAGAGGGGGGTGGGGACCATAAGAAATTCCACAGCAGGCACAGGGGAAGAACCAAGTAAACAGCTCAAGTGGCAACAACCAGAGATTCACACATTACTCACCCCAGCGGAGACCCTGACCACGGAAGGACAGTCAACTTGTCAGAACCCCAGGCCTCCCCAATGACCGATAGATGACCACATACCGACTTCTCCCCCAGCTACCTTCCCTAGCATTTTATTGCAACCCATAATACCTTGCGAAGAAATGTATAAAAACTTCCCTGGCCATTGTTTCAGGGCCACTCCCTCACAATCACACTATTAGTGGGAGTGACCGGAGCATATGCAGCCCCCCAAAACTAAAGACACTCCTTGGTTATTCCATGTGTGCATGATGGTCTCTCAGCAGCGTCGCTTTAGGTCCCAACACTACTAGATCAATGCATATTTTCTTGTTTTGAGACAGAGTCTTGAGCTTTCACCCTGGGTAGAGTGCTGTGGCATCACAGCTCATAGCAACCTCAAATTCTCAGGCTTAAACGAGTCTTTTGCCTCAGCCTCCCAAGTAGCTGGACTACAGGTGCCCGCCACAACGCCTGGCTCGTTTTTGGCTGTAGTTGTCATTGTTGTTTGGCAGGCCCAGGCTGGATTTGAACCTGCCAGCTCCAGTGTATGTGACTGGCACCCTAGCTGCTGAGCTACAGGTGCTGAGCCACAAGGAGTATTAGTTTTAAGTCCAGGCCTCTTGGTGGAAAAGGATGAAAGAAAGTGGAGAAGGAAGGGAAAGAAGGGAACTGGAATCACTGGCACCAAGGGGTCCTCAGATTGAGGGGGGAACTGAGGGGAGACAGGGGGATTGAGCAGGGAGCAGACAGTCCACACCAAAGGGCAGCTGCCCGTCCCTTGTTGCCATAGGTCGCAGGAAATCGTAAGTTATTTCTTCCCATCCTCAGTGGAAAAAGAACCAATGACTTGATTTTCTGCCCAGGAGTCCTATTTATGTTTCCTGATGCCCTTGAGTCTCAGCAGAGCTCACAGAGATGGGCACATTTGTCTCCTGTGGGTGGCAGCAGCCTGCACACCCTGATGGGAGGAAGGCTGCCAGCTGACCCCTTCCCCGCCCCCGGTGGAGGGCTCCGTCCCTCCCTCAGTCACTCAGCCTGCAGGCATGTAGCAGGCACTAGAGGCAGACTGCAAAGTGCAGAATCTTGTCACCTCTTCCCACATCCAACCTTCCACAGCTGATCCCAGAGGGCAGTGCTATAGCCTGGCTGAATGCCACAGGATGCCTTTCTTTAAGGGTGGCTTTGACAGTGGGCCTTTCCAGCCCTGGAAGTTGCTGGAGGTTCTGTGGGCAGCTGCCTGCTCCTAGAAATGGCTTTGCATACAGCTCTCACCTGGGGAGTCCACTCACACAGCTCCATTTTTAGCAGAGGCTTAGTAGCAATGCTAAACTCTGCACCAACATTCCCCAGCAACGTTCAATTCCTGATACTCCCTCTGAGCTGTGGTCACACCGGGGACCTCTGTGGCTGTCCATCTTTCAGCCAACCTGTCCTTGACTTGGTCAGACTTTCCTAACAGGACCAGCTCTGGCCAAGCTCTTGGGTTGGTGTGTGGGGAGGAAATAGTGAATTGCTATGGGACATTCCAAGAACAGAGCCCGTAATTGGCCTGGATAGAGTAGCTGTCCAGATGCAGGCAATTTTGACTTTGATGTGAGCAGAATTACAAAGAAACATAAAAAGAGCCTGTGATTTGGGCTGACACCCTGCCAATGCAGTCTAGCCCCAGCTCTGCACCCGGCACTCCGCCTGCCAGGAAGTCAGCCCTCCCAGCACTGGCCCTCCACTAGGCCGGCCATGCTCCTGGTCACAGTTCCCCTTAAATGCCACCTCTCCAAGGAAGCTCCCCACCTTCCCAGAATTGGGGACCCTACTGTCCTTGCTCATAGTGCCCACCCCTCCTCCAGGGCACTTGCCACTTAATTATATCACTATTTGGGTGACATCTCCCCACCACCACCCCATCCATAAAGGCAGGACCAGAGCTATGGTGCTTACCCCATTCAGGAGCTGGCCAGGGTGGGCACGTGACACGCCCTCAGAGCACATTTGCTAGAAGGAGGAATGAATGAAAACCAGCTGGTCTATTTGTATTACATGAAGGGTGTGGTTGCACAGCTCCAGACAGGGCTCTAGGTGGGGGAATCCTCCTTCCCAGAGGAGGATCCAGTTTCTGTGAACCCTGAAGCTTATGTAAGTTTGGGGCCCCTTTGAAGAAAAAACGATAATTATACAATATATTTTACAAAAACCTACATCCTAGGAGCACATGTCTAAGCCACTCCCAGGACTTAAAGTGAGAGACTCTACAGCAGGAGCTTCCTTAATCCACCCCCGGCTGTAAGTGAGGGCACCCCAGTGCAACCCTCAGGACACTTCTGCACATGGCACCATTGTAGGGTGTAAGATGCAGGCTGAGAGGACCCCTTCCTCCGGGAGCCCTCTCTCCTCGCCCCTCCCTTTCCTAAGCCACAGCCCAGTTGGTTAATCTGGGGCCTGAGAGGGGACAGGTTCAGGGGTGAAGGACAAAATCCCACAGCGAGTCATGGGACTCTGAGTGCTCCCCGGCAAAACCTCATCTGCCTACAGTCACTGCTGCCTTGCATCCTTCATTGGGGACAGAGATTTCTGCACGGGCCTCTGGGCCTCCCCCAGTGCTCAGCTGAAGAGCTCTCTGGAGGGCTCCTTCTCTCTCTGGGAGCTCTCTCCTCTCCGGGGCTCTGCCCTGTGGGTTCGGGCACTGTGACCTCCCTGAATTCTCACTGTTGTCTTAACTCAGTGTGCTCCCGGCTCTGTCTGGGCTCCCCTATCTGCACCGCAGGCTGGACACTCTCGAGCGACGGTAGCTGGATGTCTGGCTTGTGTCTCTTCTCGCTGGGATGACTGTTCTGAGTTGCCTGTTGTCTTAGTCTGAGGACTGTTGTTTCCTGTATTTTGTCTGGTTTTTTTTTTTAAAGTTGTTTAAGATAGGAAAGTAATTCAGTTCCTGTCGCTCCATTTTGACTGATAGTGGACATCCACTTCCACATCGTCTATAGCCAGAAAATTTTCTGCTAAATCCAAGTCAAAAGAACCAGAGTTTTTATGTTAGTCTTTTAAGAAATGGTCTTCCATTAAAAAGTGGCCTGTTCAAAGCTGGACATAGTGGCTCATGCCCATAATCCTAGCACCTTGGGAGGCCAGGATGGGTGGATTGCTTGAGCTCAGGAGTTCCAGACCAGCCTGAGCAAGAGTGAGACCCCTGCCTCTACAAAAAGTAGAAAAACTAGCCAAGTGTGGTGGGTGCCTGTAGTCCCAACTACTTGGGAGGCTGAGGCAAGAGGATCATTTGAGCCCAAGAGTTTAAGGTTGCTGTGAGCTATGATGCCGTAGCACTCTACCAAAGGTGACAAAGTGAGACTCTGTCTAAAAAAACAAAAAAGGCAGCTATTTCAGCTTAAACTTGAACAACTGCACAAATGCTTTTCTTCAAGGTGACCAAGGGACTGAGATGACCGCTACAGCCAACGGACAGCCCCTTGGACAGCCCCCTCCATCACACAGAATGTTAAGGGGACTCCTGCTCACTCCTGAGATTTGAAGGGATTAATCATCTCACCATTTCATCAAGGGCATTCTTGACTGACACTGCCGCTCTCTCTTTCTTTATTGTCTGGTTGATACACAGCAGTGAAGACAGCTAAGATGAGGCTGCTCTGCCGCTGGCACCGTCCAGGGCCCCAGCCTGATTCATGCTGTGACTTCTGCTCTTGCAGCGGCAGTGCAAATATCCACACAGACACGGTGTAGTTATGAAAATAGATGTGCCCTCTCAGCCCCCTGAAAGAGCCTCAGAGCCACCCAAGGGTCTGTGGAGCAAACTGTCAGCACCTCGGAGTCGTGCGTCCCTGAGCGACCCTCACACTGCTGTCTTATTGGGCATGAGACTAAGAAGGCGCCTCGCGTGGATGTGGTAGAGCTTTCTTGGTCTGTTTCTCATTTTAAAAAATGAGTTTTCCTGACACTATTCTCCCCCACCCAACCCACCCCAAGCCCACATGTGCTTGGTGGTGTCTAGGCCCTGTTCTGTGTTTCCTGCCCTGGAGCCAGGACCCAGGCCCAGTCAGCTATTTGCACCATCCTGCAGAGAAAGCCCCAGCTGTTGTTCATAACTTCGGCTCACTCCAACTGAATGAATTTCTGGAGATAACAGCAACACCCGACACCTTCACTCCTCATGCTGTGCTCAGGGGTGGCAAGCATCTCCTCCCGTGTGCTCAGTGTCATGCTGGCAGGGCAATGGCTGTCCCACTGCAGCCTCCACCCAGGCAAGGCCTATCTTGGGGAAAACAATCCAGAAATTAGCCCCTTTCTTTCATGTGTGTGTTTTAGTTTACTGGTTTTTTTTTTTTTTTTTAAATACCAAGTAATTCATTCTAGGAAATAATAAATGTATTTGTTTTCTTCTCCGCGTTTCCTTTTCCTCTCCGGATTTGAAAATGATGCAAAAACTTTCGAAGTGTGTTGTTAGAGCTAGTAGCTATTTTCCCACACTTTTTGAAGAAAGAATAACTGTGCGCTTTTTTTTTTACACATATGAGATTCTTGTCGGAGTGGAGCCATACGTATATCATACGAATAAATACATCCAGACTGTATTTAATGAAGGGCCTCAGAGGTTCCTAAGAGTACCTGAAAAGGGCCCTCTGTCATAGCTGGGGGCGGGGGCAGGGGAGATGAAGATTTACAAAGGGAATAAAAGGAAGTCCCTGGAAAGACGAGACTGGTGCCTAGCCAAGGTCTCTTCTCCTCACTTCGGGCTCCTTCTGCATTTTTCAGTGATTTGTGTGCAAGTTGCCTGGCAGGAAAAGCACTGTCCCAGCCTCCTTGTCCCTCACGAGGCAGCGCTGAGGGTGGCATGATGCTGGCTGAGAAAGTGGATGCTAGAATCAGGTAGACCTGGATTCAAATCCAGCCTCCACCACTTCCCAGCTGAGTGCCCTCAAGTAAGTCACTTACCCTCTCTGAGCTTCAAGTGCTCACCCATAAAAGGTGCACTAATTGTACCTCGCTCTCGGGGTGCTTGTGAAACGTGTATATGATAATGTGGGCAAAGTGCATAGCGCATAGTGTGATGCCTACACTCTAAAGCAGAGGCTAAGTTAGTGTTCAGAATAATGACTCCAGGCTTCTGGTAATTCTCTAGAACAGTAGCTGGAAAACGGCCACTGCAGGCCAAATGCAGCGCTTGGCCTGCTTTCGTACAGCCTGTGAGCTAAGAGTGGTTTTTACGTTTTTAAAAGCTGTAAAAAGAAGGAGGAAGATGACCAGGATGAGGAAAGACCATATTTACTGTCTAGCCTTTTATAAAAAAAGTTTGCCAAGCCTTGCTCTAGAAGCCTAAACTAAGGAGCTCATTTATAGACTATTAATATGCCGCCGCCACCACCACCAATATCCTCCCAGTTCATCCCAAGTGTGATGTTTCCATGAGAGAATGAAGAATTAAATCAACAGGGTACCTCCCCTAGGAAACTTTCCCTAAATCCCCAGGTCCAGGTGCCCTTTCCTCCTGCAAGATTCTCCAGCTTATGCCATTCTGGGTACCTTCTCCCACCGTTCCACCTCTCTCCAAAGCCCCCCCGATTTATACTCTCTGAGGACAGGGACCATCTGTAGAGCTTGGTGTCTGTGCAACCCCTTGTGGCATACTGCCCTGAGCACAGTAGGTGCTTGATACAAGTTTGGGGAATGGTTGGGTTAATCATTTATCAGACATCAATAGTCTGCCCACTTTTCTGATTCTCTTGAATGTTTAAAATCTCTCTGTGTGGTGGGCAGTTAGGGCCAAATGTTAACTCCTGGGGTCTTGAAGGCAGCATGTAACAGATGCTTCATTGGTCTCTAACAGATGCTTGTGCCCTACCCCCACACAACAGCTGATGTCCTGAAATGACTTTTCCCCGGGGCACCCCCATGGCCCAGCCATCAAAGTCAGACCTGGGAGGCAGCTCTTCCTAAATGTACAGGACAGGCTGGGCTGTCCTTGAGGGGAAATGACCAAGGGAAATCGGGGCCCTGAGAAGCAGCAAGCATGCAGGCATCTGCTGTCCCAGGTTGCCACTATGAATGAAGACCATGGATTGAGGGCCTTCAACAGAGTGCCACCAGGTCTGCAAACACAGCAAAAACATGAGGAATGATTTATTCATACTGTATTACAACGCGGGACAAAGTGATATGACCTGTCTGCAAACTGGGTGACCATCATGCATGTCTGGCACTGGGCTGCGCCTTCCATGTGCTGCTTCATTCCATCCTAACAACTAAGAGGCATTTGTCACCAGCCTACAGCTGAGCAAACAGAGGCTCTGAGAATGCCTCTGACCCACAGCCACACTGCTGATTGACAGACATGCAGTTTGTACACAAGTCTGTCTGACCCCAAGCTGGTTCTCAAACATTCCCTGAGGTCCCACCTTGCTACGTTCTGGGGAATGCCAAAAAATGAGATGGATGTCAGGCTCTGTCCAGAAGCAGCTCACACCAGATCACAAAGACAGATACACAGGAAGCCACAGGTCAGGGGGAGCCCAGAAGGCATCTTAGAGGAGATGGGCCTGACCTCTGCAGGTCTGGAGGGCACTCAGCCCTGCTGGTTTCCAGAGCAGGAAACCAGGCAATCTAACCTGCAACCCACTCTGACCCTAGGCTGCTGAGCTGCACTGGAGCTAGCCATGAACCCATTTCCCCAGGCCAGCTTCAAGAGGGGTTGGAAGGACTTGGGCCAGGGCTGGGGGCTCAGGCTCATCTTGCTTTCTGGTTCTGCAACTGAACTACTGTGCGGCCCAGCCTCCCCTGTAGAGATAAGCACCCCATGCTCAGACATGGAAGTTCGCTTCAATGTGCTCCCCCCAGGAGATTGATTCTGAGAAAGATTTCTTCAAAAATCGAGCTTCTGCACCTGCCTATAGATATGCAGAAATAGGCAGAAAGACTCTCTAAGAAGAGATCAGGAGAATCAGGCCAGGGTCGCAGCTGGAAGCTTGAACACATGTCCTCAAGCATTGGGTTCTGTTCTCTGTCTTCTTCCTTCATTAACATTATAATCTCTAGTTTCGGTTTAGGACAGCAAGAACAGACAGTCAGTCTCCTTTGAGTTTTTACTCTAAACAAAATCAATTGTATATGTGTTCCTCAGCCTTCATACTGAATTGTAATCTTAATGGTAGCTTCCTAATGTTACTTCACTTCTTTGTATCTGTGTTAAATTCTTGCTGAATGTTTGAAAGTATATAAGATAATCAGTAAAGTCAGGCCTGGTCGCTGACCTGAGCGAGTCTCAACCTCCCTTCAAATCAATCATCTCGTCTGCAGTTCCTTTTCCCTGTGTCTCCGATCAGAGGCTCCGAGAACACTTTCACTCCCTTAAACCTTCTCTCCCTTGCTCCTTCCCAGCTGGCTGGACAAGGCCACCTGCCTTGTGTCTTCAGCGCCTTTCCACCTGTTCTATCCAGCTAATCTCTCTCTCTCTCTCTTTTTTTTTTTTTGCAGTTTTTGGCCAGGGCTGGGTTTGAACCCACCACCTCTGGCATATGGGTCCAGCACCCTACTCCTTTGAGCCACAGGTACTGCCAACCCAGCTAATCTCCTACTGAGAGACATAACAGCCCAGGCCTGATAGCCCAGAACCAGAGTGACAGCATGTGGCATTGTCCTAATGATTCCTTCCTGCCATTCCTGGTCCTGAGCACCCCCAAATAAAAGGCAACCCATAAACACCCCCTGCAGAACAAGAAGGAAAATGATTCGCCCTCCAAGTCCTTCCCCACTGGCAGTCATCATGTTATTACTGTTGCCATCATCACTGGCTGACTTTGAGGTCCCCTGAATTTCTTTAAATTGCTCCCCTTCTCCTTTTTGACTCCATCCCCTCCACCCTTCTCTGTGGCAGGGCTTCTTTGGATCCACCTCTTTCTCCCTGCTGCCCCAGGCCTCCAAAAGATATCCACAAGAATGACTTTGTCTCATTCGGTCAGGGTCTCAGGAGTCTGAGAACTGAAGCGGACCTTTCCTGGGTCTCAGGAGTCTGAGAACAGAAGCGGACCTTTCCTGGGTCTCAGGAGTGTGAGAACTGAAGCGGACCTTTCCTGACACATGAGCAGTCCTGGGAGTTCACTGCATAACCGAGCCCACACTAACACGCAAACAAGGCTAGTGAGTTCACACACGGCTTCTCACATGTAGTATGGGGGAGGACAAAATAACGTGCCTATTGAACAACTACCTAGTGCAAGGCGCTAAGGGAGACTTCATCCATGTCCCCAAAGCTGGGAAGGTTACTTGAGAAGGAGATTAGGAAGGCATGCCTTGGGGCCTAGTTCTCATGCCTGTCTGAGATTTTTCATGTTTTATCCATAGACATAACTTTTTCCTGGAGAGAGGAACAGAGCCAACAAAGATACAAGAAAAGGGATAACAGATGTGAGAAGAAGGAGGACTCAAGCCTTGCCTAAAAAGCCAAGCTCTGCACGAAAACCGAGCTGCAACATTGAGCTGAGGCTTTGAGATTCTTTGCCTTCCAGAATCAATGGTTGTGGGAAGAAAGATGGTTTAAGGATGTGCTGGACCCTGAGTTGCAGAGCTGGGGGAGGGTTATGGAAAGGGTCACCAGACACCTGGCCCTGCAGAGATCCAGATGACAGCCTGTGCTGTGTTTGGGGTATTAGGCACCTGGAAACAGGGTCCTGGACCCATCTCATTTCAATCTCATGGGCCTCCCTGGAAAGCCACATGCACCAGAGCACTTTGGGATCTGCACAGAAAGAAGCCTGAGGAATCACATCTGTGCAACTGGAGAGGCTTCGTGTCCATCAGCATGTGAATATGTGACCTCCCTTAGGAGGAACTCAGCCCTGCGCCTTGTGACAGTTTTCCCTCTCGTTTTTGTGGGTTGGTTTTCTGCCTGGGAGGAGGAGGAGGAGCAGGGCTTGGTTTTCTGCCCTGGGAGGAGACTAGTGCACTCTATTTCTCCTACGCTCCTCTGTCTCTTTCTCTCCCTCTCTCTCTTTCCTGCTTCTGAAATTTTGGGAAAGTGGCAGAAAGCGGAAGCCAATTCTTCTTAGGAATTTTATTAGGAGGGCTGCTGAATTTTATCGGATCACTTGTCAACCTCTATTGATCTGATTTTTCTCCTTTAATCTGTTGATGAATACAGATGAAGTCTAAATGAAATATTAGCATTATATGGAAAGAATGAGAAATTCCCAAAGGGTTCATCCCTAGTATGTAAGGGTATGTTGGTGTCTCTATTTACAAGTTAAGCTCTCTAGTTTTTCTTTCTGTACTACCTTTATCGGGTTTGTATGTGAGTTCACTGTACTGATGGATCCCAGTTTTTCCTTTCCTATTGCATCTTCACCACTGCATCTGAGTTTTCAGATTCGTTGCTGTAGAGTTACACCTGCATTTGCCTACAGTTATTTCACTTCTCATCTACACTACGCCCATATCTCCTTTCCTCCCAGCTGACCTTCTGTACTCTTGCTCTCATTTTCTTTTCTCCTCAATCACATCTTTTCTATGTCAACTGGGCTTTTCATAAATGGGAATATTTAACATTGAACTCCAGGTTAGTTATTTATATACACACACAGATATATATATATATATTTTTTTTTTTTTTGAAATAGAGTTTTACTTTGTCACCCTTGGTAGAGTGCCATTGTGTCATAGCTCTCAGTAACCTCAAACTCTTGGGCTTACGTTTGAGGCCTCTTGCCTCAGCCTCCCAAGTAGCTGGGATTACAGGCACCCGCCACAACGCCTGGCTATTTTCAGAGACAGGGTCTCGCTCTGGCTCAGGCTGGTCTCAAATCTGTGAGCTCAGGTGATCCACCTGTCTCGGCCTCCCAGAGTGCTAGGATTATAGGCATGAGCCACCACACCCGGCAACTCCAGCTCTTTTAAATCTTACGTGTATATTCTGAATAACTGAGGTAACTCGGCCACTCTCCTACCTTGACCTGCCTTGCTCGTCACGATTCCTTAGGGGTCCTGACTCTCATCTGAAAAGGTGACATCACCATTGTGAAGGAAGCTGCAAGAGAAGCTGAGCCAGTTCTCAGAATGGTTCTGAAGGAACGGGGAAAGGTGGAGATGTTTCCATCATGCTCTCACTCCTTAATTCAAAATTTAGAAAATCTGGATAAAGAAGCAAAAATTGAGCCACCCAACATTCCTTCACCCAGAGAGTAAAAGGAGATGGTCTGTGGCAGCCTGGGCCAGATCAATGGCCAAGCTCATTACCTACAGCTGCACCATCTCATGCAAGCAGCGCCACATAATGAGGCCTCATTTTGTCCATCTGTAAAATGGGGAGAATACTTAGCCACATAGATCTGTTATGCGGATTAAATGAAATAACAGTTACAAAGCACTTGATCCACATATTATTTAGCCATAGAAAAAGACGATGACGTCACACCTTTTGTATTAACCTGGATGCAGTTGAAACGCATTCTTCTTAGTAAAATATCACAAGAATGGAGAAGCAAGAATCCAATGTACTCAACACTAATGAGAAGCCAGTAGACAATCTAATGCATGCCCACATAGGAGAAAAACTCATTTCAATTCAAGTTGGGGGGAGGGGGAACAAGGAAAAGGGAGCCTGGGGTGCCCCCACACTGAATGGGGGTATTTGGCACACATTTTGAGTGCAGGTTCTTAACTACAAGAGGGACTTGCCCTAACAAATTCAAATATTTTGATCTGATTGGTTCTACCCTCACATTAATCTGAAATAAAAAAATAAAAAAATAAAGCACTTGCCCCATAGTAAGGACTCAGCAGCCAGCTAGCATTCACAACAGTTTGATGTGTCTTTTTAGTCTTTTCCTCTATGCAAATGCGCATTATACAAATCCATTCACACACACACAGTGGACGTGGAGGCTGAGTCCCAGGGCACTTCTGGAATAAGAAGCAGGTGCTGGTATTTCAGCCACAGCAGAGCTGAAAGCAGAAGCAGAGCTCAGCCTGCTTCCTGCACCCTCAGTCCCACATGCGCCCTGCATGTCCCTCCTCAGCAGTGGGGAGCCTTCCCCCCACTAGGGGTGTGAGCACCTCCTGAACGCACCTGGAGGCTACTACGTGGATGGGATCAAAGAAAACGTAGCTTGTGTGTTTCCATTTGCAACGCAGCTTTTCAGGATGAGGCGGAGTTCACTATTTCCAGTACCATAGAGTAGAAGTGATTTAAATGTGCTCCATGGATGCTGTTTTCAATCAGACTGCCCAGACAGGCTGAGCACAGGGACGTTGAGACAATTGTCCATCCTCTCTGATCCCAAACAGTTGGTGAGGGCTCTCCAGAGCACCTCTCTATTCTGAAACTTATTCAGTTATATTCTCTAACCAGGTGTCCTCAAACTATGGCCTATGGGCCACATGCAGCCCACCTAGGACATTTATCAGACCCGCCAGATATTTTTGCCGCCGCTGCCTGTCCTGCTTAGCAGCTGACTCGTCCCGGGGCCTGCAGTCCGGCCTTCCAATGGCCTGAGGGACAGTGAACTGGCCCCCCGTTTAAAAAGTTTGAGGACCCC
This sequence comes from Otolemur garnettii, assembly GCF_000181295.1. Lineage (NCBI taxonomy): Eukaryota > Metazoa > Chordata > Mammalia > Primates > Galagidae > Otolemur > Otolemur garnettii. Next base: position 15,233,803 of record NW_003852406.1, read on the forward strand.
TGTAGTCTAATATAAAATTATTTTGCCATTTGGGTTTGTTTCTGTCCCAAGACTTGACCTCACTCTTCAACTTTTATTACCAAGGGCAGACACTGGGTAAACATTTTCAGTGCTCTTTGAACAAATTAACAGTTGAGTGACTTCCTGCTGAGCTTGTAGGTAAAGAGAAGTAAACCCAGATCTCAGGACTCCCGGCCTGGCTCTGAGGTCTTCCCCTGCATTCACTAAGATGACTTTTATCCTGCACAACACCTAAATGATTCAGCAGCCCCTGGTCAGTCCTCTTCAACACTCATTCACTTATTTAGCAAAGGGAAACTGACACCTACTATGTGGCAGGTGCCTCCTCTAATAGTCATGCACAGACAGTTGGGGGTATTTGTCTTGGATGTCACTATTATCAAAGAGTCCAAGAGACACAAGTCACACTGTCCAGGAGAGGTACCTGCTTCCCTTGTCACCTCTGCTCACCCCAGACTGATATGAGCATCAGGATTTGAAGATGGGGGAAGAGAAAGTGAAATCTTGATCCCAAGGACATCCTGTGCCCTAATCTGTCCTTTGGAACTGTTCCCCAGGCACTCAGGTCCTTCCTGACACTCCTTTCTCTCCACTAGGAGAGAGAAGCTCCTACACTTCACCCAGGTTGTCCGGCCTCAGATTTCGGTCAAAAGGTCCCTTTGGGAAAGCCCTTCTGTACCTCGTTCACCTGGTCACTTACAGCATGGCCTCCCTTCCTACCTGCTTAGATTCCTATCTAGCACATTCCACCTTACCTTATCTGGTGCATGTCTTCTTATCTTCCTTCCTTGATTATTGGCTCCATGGCCTCAGGATCCACGCTAATTCATGAGGCATGGTGATTCATGGATGTTGCTTAATGACTCCGTGTTGAATGAATGAATGCACACGGGAAGGAGGAGGTGTTATCTGGAGAGGTGGGGTTGGTGAGAACGAAATTGTTTGCTTGGTGTAAGAAATGAACTAGAACTTGGGAATGCAGGAGATAAAAGAGAAAGGCAGAGAGACAGCAAATGTGGCAGACCCTGCATAGGCAGAAACGCCAAGGGACTTTTTTAAGAATGGGGAGAGTGTGTTCATGTTCACATCTGTGGTTCATAGAATGTGGTAGAACCATGGCTCCTGTTATCCTCCGTCTTCAGCGAAGTCTGCATCGTCTTCGGATACCCTGTATGGGTGATGTCGTCTGAGGGAAATTGAAGACAACAGAAAGAATTGGGATGGGGAGTTGGTCCACACACAGAACTAATTCAGCCCAAGGGGATGAGGCAAAACTCAACCCCATCCCCCTGACCATACTCAGGAAAGTTAAGAGTGAAAAGAAAGGGAGATGGAGTTCCCACCACATATGGGATGGGGTTGAGGCTATTTCATTTGAATCGCAGTAGCCAGGGAATTTGACACCTGGTGTACAGACCAATAAATGAATGGTAAGTTAATTAACGCTAAGATGTTAATGAACTACAGTAGTTTAGTGTCTTAGTGTCCAAAAAACATTTTCAGTGACCATCAGTGTCTCACAGAGTGGCCTTGGGGTCCTTCAGAGAGATGAGTTTGAGCTGAGACGGTTATTGGGGCTCTTAAAATTTAGGGACACTAATTCCAAGGATGTTTTCAACACTATCTTCCCTATCAGGTCCCACTGAAGCCAAAGGTTTGAGTGACTGCAAGTGTCTGACCCTTGTCACAGTGTTGCACACTAAGCGGGTGAGAATGGCAGGAAGCTACGTAATAAAAAGTCCCGGATTTCCAATCCCAGGCCAGGAGTTCATGTGAGTCTAACCCAGACAGCTGTGGAAATGTCACTGTCTCCACCTACAACACAGGGAGGGCTGTTAGGAGGACAGTGGGAAGCCCAGTCTAAGGAGCTATCTCAGAGCTTAGGCCTGTTATTCCTCCCTGGGCACAGACTGTATCTTATTTTACACACAATCCTTGGTTCTTGGGCAATCTTTATTTGGGTCCACCCTAAATTCCAAACAAAGAGTGGGAAACGCTGGTTTGAAAGTGAGAGGTCATGGAAATAGATGCACAGGCAGCTGTCTCAAAGAAGGGGAACAAAGAAGGTCACAAGGCGGGGATCTGAAAAAACAACAGCTCGGAGGACAGGGCAGACTGCGCTATTTATAGGGCTATAAAACTCCTTTATCTTGTAAAACTTAATAATCCCTGAGAGTACCTCTGGGAAAGTAGAGAACAGCAGCGCAGTTTGGGCCAAGTCAATGGTGGCTCCAGTGACTACCAGGTCCTTTTTTAGTTCACACACTAGAGACAATGGCTGTGTCACAGTGGTAGATTTCAGTCAACAACAAAAGGTTAGATTGTGTCGGGCTGTGTTTACTAAGAAAGGTATGGATTAGGCACATTTTAGAAAGATCCTTTAATATGGCAACAGGTGAAGTGGGACAGTCGCTCAGACCTGGATTCAAATGTAGCTTCATCTTAACCTTGCCAGGGAAGTGTGCAAGTTACCTGAGCCTCAGTCCCCTCATCTGCACAATGGGAATAGTAAAAGGAGCCCCCAAATTGCTGGGTGGCTTAAAAGACACAGACTGAAGCCAACACAGATGTTGCCCTTAGGAGCTTTAATTCTCAGGGAAACTTGCAGATCTGAAGCTCTGGATCCGGCCATAGTGCTGGGCGCATTGAGTCCTGCGTGGTCATTGTCACTACCATTGCTGCTGTTATCATGACTGCAATCTTTTTTGTTACTCTGTTTTCAAGGAGAGACTCAGAAGCAATCATTGATTAGTTCCCAGGCCACCTTCTCAGGGAAAACTCACCATTGTTCTTGCCCAGGCAGACAGCCCTGGCTGCTACACCACCCAAGTGTTTCTTCATGCCTCTGTGAGTCAGGCTGCCTGCCTGTGTGGAGATGGTATTCTGAGATGGGTGAAATTACTCCACTGCATTCAAGCAGACTACGGTCGACCCTGAAGGTAGCCTCAGCCAAGCTGATTTCTCTCTATGAGCCTCGATTTTTAATCTATAAAAATATCCACCTCATAGGAATAATATAAGGATATGGTGAGCTATAACGTAAATTGCTTGGAACAGTGCATGAGTGTCATCAAATATTAGCTATTATTATTCTTTGTATACAATACATATAATGGATATGTCACACGTATGTATGTATAAATGTACATGTGTATGTAACACGGCATCTCATACAAATGAATGCTTAGTAAATGTTTCATGAATGCATGAATGAAAGTAGATGAGCTGGGAGAAATTCTTTGACCATTTCAATGAATTGGTGGCAAGTTCGCTAAAGAGACTAAGACTTTCCTTTTTAATTATCAGGCTCATGAAAGTCAGGAAAAGGTTGGAGGATGGGGAGTTGGCAGTGGACACTGAAGCCCTTCCTTGAATTTTACAAGACACCCCTTATCTTGTGATAGCACAGAGGAGGAATTCAGAGGATCAGAGACTCCTGCCCACGCTTTCAGGAGAAGAATTCCATCTGCCATCCGGTATAAATAAACAACACAGCAGGGACTAGTCCCTTTCTCGCCGCAGGAAATCACTCATTCCCATATTTCGTTTTTTCCCTCCTCTGCCTTTATAGGATGATAAATTACTAAAATGCAATGTGGCTTTAAAAAGTCAAAGGTGCATTATTTACATTTTTTCCAGCCAATTCAGCAGATCTTCACATCGTGGGAACTCACAGTGCTATGGAAATTTAGAAAGGTCCCCATGAGCTCCCCATCCACACTTCCCCCAGAGCTGTAGGCCAAGGAGCCTGTGGCCTCATGTGTCATTCCCACACACCTCGGCTCAGAAGCAGAGAGGGGACTAGGGAATCTCTGAACGACCCACGAAGAGCAAAAAGTACTAATTAAGAGCTAGAGAGACCTAGGTTAAAATCTCACTGCTGCCACTTTCTGGATAAGAACTTGGACAGTTGCTTAAAGCCCTTGAGCACCCACGCCTGCATCTGTGGGGGTGCTGCCCCTGGCTTGGAGGACCAGGGTATGGGCTAAGTGGTATTCGGATGTGAAGCACTTGGTATATGGCAGAGAGGAAGTGGGTGGAGCTCTCTCTGATACACACTGGAAGGTACGGTCCCCGGAAAGACCTTTGTGCCTGAGCCAGAGCCCTTCCTGCCAACGGCAGCTCAATTCCTCATGGAGCTTGTGCAAATCCTTTATGTTCTTTGCCTCAGTTTCCTCCCTGCCGCATGGAGGTAAAATATTTACCCAGAATACTTCTCAAAGTTACAAGGTTAAAAAGTTAATGTATTTTAAAGGTTCTTTGAAAAGGTAAAGACTGTTTGATTCAATTTTCTAAAGTACCAAGGCCAGAATTTCTTTTAATGAAGCAACTCTGTACTGTAGTCCTGCATTAATCAAAATAGACAGATGTCAAGTCTTAGAGCCACACTTAGAGAAAAGGTTTAAATGGCATTAATTCTCACTATGGTGTACATGACTAATAGCAAATCCTTTACTGAGAGAAATTTTAATAGAGCAGATAAGGGAGTAAGCACAAGGGCATCTGCAAAATGTGCTCCACAGAGGGGCATTTGAGAGATCCAGAAACACACTTTGCCAACTCACCCATAGCCTTTGGGCTAGTCTGGACATACAAATTGTTTTGATTTCTGTGCAGTGTTGTCCTCCCCCAAGTCTAGCTGCCTCCATCATTTGTAAAGGACAGGCAAGAGGTAGTTATTATAAGATATCTGGTTTCAGAAACAAATGTCCCTGCTACAAGTATTCCAGCAACAGGCAGCCTGGTGTTCCTGCTCTACTCAAATCCAGGACAAGTGTTCCTGCCAATCTCCAGCCATCCATCTTTCCAGGCTTATCTACAAGTCATCATGGAAGTTAAGAGCTGCTGGTGGCTACAGCAGCCTGTCTGTTCGCGTGACCTCGATCTTCTTTCAGGCCCATCAAAGCTCCCTGGCCCACGAGTCCTACAGCAACAGTTCCTGTCTCTTGTCATCAGGTCCAAATGATGAGCTTACCGAGTGCCCCAGGATGAGCCAGACATGTCTTTGTCTGGCTTGGCAAGTGGCTTTCCTGCACTGCAGTGGCCAGAATGTAGGGGTAGAAAATTATTTTTGTTTCCTTCTGGAAATGCCCACATTAGCCAGGCCAGGCACAAATCCACTGACTTCCCTAAAGGGAGATTCACCTCCCTTCAGAGGACAGAGGGAGACTCAGCCACGCTTATTTGGGAAACCAATGTGTCTCCTAGCTGCCATATTCTATTCCTAAGCCACAAAATAAAATTGGAAAGGCCTAGTTAGGTGGGAATGGGTCTCACTCTTGTGTCTCTTCACTTCTATCTGCAAGACCTTTCCTCAGATATTCCAGCAACCATCACTGTTGGTGGTCATGGAGGACAGAGGCCAAATTTCTTATCCTTAAGATCCACCACCCCAGGGAATGGGGGTGGGGAGGATAGAAGGGAGATTGTCACTGTCACACTGGTTTCAGGGAAATGCTTCAACACTCCCTGCCCCCGTGAAACATTTTTTCTTCAATTCCCCTCCGCAGAGGTGAAACAGGCTGAACATCCAAAGGATTTTTATTAAACTCTACAAGTAGGGCAGTGCCTGTGGCTCAAAGGAGTAAGGTGCCAGCCCCATATGCTGGAAGTGGCGGGTTCAAACCCAGCCCTCGCCCAAAAAACCCCCCAAAAACTGTAAACTCTACAAGTAGAGAGAAAAGGAAGAAGAATGGATTTGCTATTTATCCAGCAATTGCTTTTGATTTGACAAATATTTCATTGCATACCTGGCAATAGGACCACAGATGGGAAAGGTTAACCTTCGATTGACTTTAGGTGGTTTGATACCCTCAAGTACTGAATTCATGTTCCAGTGGTTTCCAGGCAACAACACCCACCCCACTCCATCCTTTCAACCCTGGTCATTTTATAATTTAAATAAAAATGGAAGTCTAACATAATTTACTCTCCCATGTGGTCTAGGAGGACCTAAACTCCCACAGGCTAAAAGTTTATGGTAACAGGCACGATTAATGAGTAGTTGTCATGGAGATGGAATGTCATTAATTATGCAATTCGAAACTGTTCAAGTTCACGTCCACCAAAATTAAATCCTGAAACTATAGCATCAGAAAACCTCCACACATACCTGACTCATACTTGAGTCACACACAACACTCACCTACTAAAATATTCTCCACAAAACAACCAGTGTTATCAATGTGTTTGCTGCTCCTCACACAGAAGGGTGTCTGGGCACTCAGCCCATCACGTAAACCTGGCACGTAATTGGCACATCTATTTTAAAATGCTGTTGTATCCAGACTGTCGCCCAGTGGATGAAGCCTCTCATGGGCCCCACAACAGATGTCAGGTGCCTGCAACAGTTTATTTCTACATGATGAATCACCCCAAAATGTAGCAACTTAAAACAATAATGATCACTTAAAATGTGCTTAATTTCTGTGGGGTATGAAGTTGGGAGCAGCTCAGCTGGAGGGTCCAGCTCAGGATCTCTTAGGAAGTTGCTGTCCGGTCTTTGCTGGGCCAGAGGACCCACTTCCAAGACAGCCCCCCGCACATAAATGGCAAGACGGTGCTGAGTACTGGCCAGGGCCTCGGTTTCTCTCCATGTGGGTCTTTCTGCCAGGCTCCTTGAGTGTCTTTAACATACAGTGCTGGCTTCTTCCAGACTGAGCAGGACAGGAGGCAATAGTGGCGCTGGCTTTTATAACCTAGCCTTGGCCCTAATTGTCTCTGCTACCATATTCTACTGGTTGCACAGATGGCCTTGATTTATACGAAGGCTGACAACCAGGAAGTGTGGCCCACTAGGGACTATCTGGGATGCTGGGTACCACCAGGGCGCGTCACCTACTGCTTCAGGCTAAGCTGTCTGCTGTCCAACACAGGCAGACAGCAGGATGTTCTCTTTTATCCAAGCTCTGCATATTTGAGAGTTGCTATCTGTAAATGGAAACATTTTAGAAAAAATATATAGCAATAAACAGATGATACTAGAACTCCATCAATGTCACTCAGGCTGGTTTTGAACCATTCAGAGACCTCTTGGTTACACTACCCGCGGGCAACCACTGTTAACATTTGGGTTTATGTCCTTGCAGGTCTTTTTTATGTCCTTTCCATTGGCTCCTCTCTTAACAGCATTGAAGATGTTTACATCCATCTCATCTTTAACAAACTCTTTCCTTACCCTCTGTTCCCCTTCAGCTGGCATCCTCGCCCTCCTCTGCCCTTCACAGCCTAACTTGGCTAGACACCTCACCTCACAGTTGCTCCTTAAGCCCCTTGATCTGGCTTCACTCCTCACTATCCCATGGAAATTGTTCCTGCAAGGTCATGGAGAACTTTCTTGTTGCTGAGTCCAATGCACACCGCAAGCCCTCTTCTTACCTGACCTCTCAGCACTGTTTGCAGCTGTTGACAACAGTCCCTCTTCCCTGGTTTTACTTCCCTAGTCACTCCTTCTCAGCCTCCTTTCTGGGTCCCTATTCTTCTACCCACTCCTTAAATGCTGGGGTTCCTCCAGCCTCTGTCCTAGCTCCGCTCCCCTCCTCCACACACATTTCCAGGGCAATGCCATTTGCCCCACGCCTTCATTTCCCAGCCATCAGCTGGTGCTTTGTAAATCTGTTTCTAGCTCAGATCTCTCTCCTGAACTTCAGACCCACACAGTCAGCTGCTGAGTGCACATCTCCAAACTCAACCTATTGAAAACCAGGTTTACCATTTTCTCCCCCACAGACCAGCTCCTAAGTGCTCTCCCCTCTTGGGACAGGGCACCGTTATGTAGTCAGTTGTCCACGCCAGAAACCAAGGCATTAATTACTGCTCACACCTGCCCCTCCCTGTCTCCCCCTCCATCAGTCACCACCCCCGGTGATTCTTCCTCCACCACATCTCTGGAGTCCATCTACTTCTCCCCACTCTGACTGCCAGCTCTCTACCACTGTTCACTACTCTGACCTCAAGAATCTTCTGGCTCGGTGCCTATAGCTCAACCGGCTAAGGCGCCAGCCACGTACACCTAAGGTGGCGGGTTCAAATCCCCAGCCTGGACCCGCCAAACAATAATGACGGCTGCAACCAAGGAATAGCCGGGCGTTGTGGCAGGCGCCTGTGGTCCCAGCTACTTGGGAGGCAGAGGCAGGAGACTCGCTTGAGCCCAGGAGTTGGAGGTTGCTGTGAGCTGTAATGCCATGGCACTCTACCCAGGGGGACAGCTTGAGGCTCTGTCTCAAAAAAAAAAAAAAAAAGAATCTTCTAACCAGTCTCCTCGTCTTTAGCCCGGCTTCACACCTTACATAACCACTCCCATACCGTGGTATGTTTAGGGTTTTTGTACATGATTACACTTTTTTAAAATGTTCGATTTACTTGCATTCTTTGTTAGCTTAGATATATATATCTTTTTTTTTTTTTTTTTTTTGTAGTTTTTGGCCGGGGCTGGGTTTGAACGTGCCACCTCCGGCACATGGGGCCAGCGTCCTACTCCTTTGAGCCACAGGCGCCGCCCTAACTTAGATTTTGATTCCACGATACTAACATATTTGACTCTAAGGTATGCTTTACAAATAAGCAGGAAAACTTATCTGATTCCCTTCTCTGCAGACCAAATCTCCAGAGTCGCATGTGGTCTAGATCTGCGCGGTTGCCATTCTTTAGCTGGACAGTCCAAGCCCTCCGTGACACAGTCTGACCACGTCCAGCCAGCTCCGTTCCCACCCCCACACCAGCATCCTTTCTCTCACTCTTCCCATTCTCTGATGCATCTGGTTGTGCCTTCACCTGAGGCATCGTATTAAGGAACGTCTCACACCTACAGGTGTGTGCCCGCCCAGTGCTCTACCTCACCTCCCAAAGTACATTTGATTTCTGATTCTAGCCTTTGCTCACTGCCGCCCTGCTGTCCAGAATGTTCTCTTTCATCCCCTTCCCAATGTCCACGTCTTCATCCTTTGATGTAAGGCCACCTTTACTAACCATCTCCATCCACAGCGATGTGTCTTTCTCATCTCTCCTCTTCTTTCCAAATGTCTTCACCCGTCTCGCATTGCTATGTAATTGTTTCTCATCCTGTAGTGGTTTGTAGTTCTAGCTTCCTTAGCTATAGCAATACTGTAAACATGTGGACTGTAAACTCCTGAGGAATCAGAATCATCGTATACATTTTTCCCTTTCCAGAGAATCACTTAAGTAATTAATAACTTGTTAATAGGTTATTAATTGGCTGGGCATTGTGGCTACCTATAATCCTAGCATTCTGGTAGGTTGAAGCAAGAGGATCACTTGAATCTAGGCGTTTGAGACCAGCTTAAGCAAAAGTGAGACTCCCATCTCTACAAAAAACAAAAAATTAGCCAGGCATTGTGGTGGGTGCCTATAGTCCCAGCTACTTGAGAGGCTAAGGCAGGAGGATCTCTTGAGCCAAGGAGTTTGAGGTTGCTGTGAGCTAGGCTGATACCAGTGCACTCTAGCCATGGCAGGACAGTGAGATCCTGTCTCAAAAAAAAAAAAAAGCTAGTTAATAAACTAATTACTTCTATGATCCCTGAACTCTGTATACTAAGCCTGGGGGATGATAATTCCAACATCACAGGGTGGTTGTGAGAATTAAACGAGTAAGGGATGAATGAATGAATGAGCAAATGACACAGGACACAAAGAAGGAAACGGTTCATTCTGACTACGCAAGAGTGGCCCTGGCAGACTATGCAAGGGTCCTGGCTGGCAGGGGCGAGACTGGAGAGCTGTGTGTTGCTTGGCTCAAGATGGCCAAATGTTGATTAATGAGAAATCAAGTTTGATTTGGGTGTTGCTGCTGCAGCCAGCTGATTGTTGAATGTTTGATTGAATTTGTGATCTGCCAAGAGTCCCAGAAGAAAATGGCAGGCACATGTTTCTTATCAATGGAAAAGAAATTCTTGTGTAAATCAGTTTTCACTGTCATAAGCTTAGCTCTCGGTTCTCTAAGAAATGAGAATACGTTGGTCTCGGAATCCAGGCTATAAATACTTATTCCTACACGGTCACCAGTGTTTGTAGGAAGTCCTTTTTCACTGACCGGCATTCTATTTGTTTTGAACAAGACATAAAACTGTGCAAAAAGCAGTTGATGGCCACAACATAAAAGGTCTGTGGAGGGTGCTCAGAGGAGGGAGTGTCATTTCGAGTTGCTGAACATCTGATTTTCTAGCTTCGTCTGTGGAGTTCATGGCACTAACCTTGAGGTCTTTGTGATGACGGGAATGACTTTGTGGTCAGCTGCAGTCAGCAGTGACATCTAACCCTGCTCCTCCTTATCTTCGCTCCAGCAAGTGACGAGGTGACAGACTTCTCCAGCCGTCTTTGGGCCTCTTTCTTCCTTCTCCACTTCCCTCTGCCCTCCCTGTCCCACACCCCTCCATCACCCACCAGGTCTTCTCAGCTGCAGGGGATGCTCTTAAAGAAGGAGGATCAAGGTTAGGGACCTCGGCCCAGGCCGATACTCCATAATTGCACAAACAATCCAGAGAAATTTATTTTAGATGGCCACAAACTGGCAAACCTGGAAGGGATTTCACAGATCATCTAGTTCAGGGATTTCTCACCGAGCCCCATGGAACCCTAAATGATCTGTCAGTAGAACTCAGTGAGTCCATGAATTTGTTTTTTTTTTTTTTGTTTTTGGCCGGGGCTAGGTTTGAACCTGCCACCTCCGGCATATGGGGCCAGCACCCTACTCCTCTGAGCCACAGGCGCCGCCCCTAGTCCGTGAATTTGGATGGCAAAAATTGCATCTTTATTTTTACAACTACAGATGGAAATTTAGCGTTTTCTTCAGTTCTGAATGAAAACAACACATCACACTAGTGTTGGCAGTACCTGTGACTTTTCCACCAAAGAAATCATAATCATTTTTATGTCTCATTTATAAATAGCTATTGCAAAATCCTCAACATATTATTTACTTTCAATACCACTTCAAAATTACAATAAAATTATAGGTAAAAATTATCTGCCACCAGATATTATTACTTGCTGCATTAATAAAAAAAGCACGTCTCCTATTATGTCAAGAGTTTATTCTTTTAATATTTTTTTTTTTGGCCAGGGCTGGGTTTGAACCCGTCACCTCCGGCATATGGGGCCAACATCCTACCCCTTTGAACCACAGGCACGGCCCATTCTTTTAATATTTTAATAAGCTACATCTCAACAAAAGATTTCTTTTGTAATCATTTATATTTTGGTTTTTGTATTTAAAAAATTTTTCTGGGAGAGGAGTTTATAAATTTCAGCTGATGACCAAAGGGGTCACAGCACCAAAAAGGTTAAGAACGCAGACCTGGTCCTTAGAAGCACATGGTTTATCTCACACACATATTCCAGGTCAACCAAGCACAGCTAGATCTCTGACAAAGGTGGCAAAGACATACCAGGGGAAAGCAGGAAAGAATTCTGGAATTGATTAACGATGTCTGTCATGGGCACAATGTTGAGAGGAGAGATAGAATAGTATTACATACTTAATGATGAAGGTCAGTGCTGCAAATAAAACTGTCTACAATGAAGGAAATGTTTTATCTGTGCTATCCAGTATGGTAGCCTTTAGCCACACATGGCTTTTGAGCACTTTAAATGGGGCTGGTACAATTAAAAATTAGAAGTTTTAATTCTATTTTACATTAATGAATTAACAAATGTGCATTTAAATTTAAATAGCCACCTTTGGCTAGTAGCAACCAAATTGGACAACATAACTCTAAATTAATCCCGTCCACACCCACCCCCATTATCACCGGTCACCCCACACTGCCACCATCACAGAGGAAGAGCCCAGACTCTGAGGGAGATGGCCCTTTCCAGAAGCCATTGGACCTAAGTACGACACAGGCACATGAACATCCCAGATACCTCTGTCCCCCCAGTTCAGAGTTTTCCTGTTTACGTGGCATTTCTAAATTATTTTTTGGCAAAATGTTGTCCCCTGCACAGCACAAAAATGTGCCATGAGAGAAGAAATAATTTAAAGTTACATATGTCTTCTTAGTAAAACAAGATAAGACACTATCCCTTCATTGCAGGGAAGCCTGATTTAATGACTTCCTTTCCACATTTGTTTAGATATGTCAGTTTGAAAGGGAAGGAAGGGTAGAAGCAAGATTTATTTTGCTTTTTTGCTCTGATTTGAGAGCAATGAGAACATTTGAGAAAATGTTCACAGGCCAGGAGCGGTGGCTCACACCTGTAATCCTAGCACTCTGGGAGGCTGAAGCAGGAGGATCATTTGAGGTCAGGAGTTTGACACCAGCCTGAGCAAGGGTGAGATCTCATCTCCACTAAAAGCAGCACAACGTATCCAGGTGTGGTGGCATGTGCATGTAATCCCAGCTACTTGGGAGGCTGAAGCAGGAGGATCACTTCAGCCTGAGAGTTTGACTTTGCAGTGAGCTATGATGGTACCCCTGTTCTATAGCTGGGAATGACAGAGTAAGACTCCATCTCAAAAAAAGAAAGGAAAGGGGAGGGGGCACCTGTGGCTCAGTGGGCAGGGTGCCTGCCCCATATACCAAGGGTGGCAGGTTCAAACCTAGCCAAACTGCAACAACAACAAAAATAGCCAGGCATTATGGCGGGTGCCTGTAGTCCCAGCTACTCAGGAGGCTGAAGCAAGGGAATAGCCTAAGCCCAGGAGTTGGAGGTTGCTGTGTGCTGTGTGATGCCATGGCACTCTACCAAGGGCAATAAAGTGAGACTCTGTCTCCACCAAAAAAAAAAAAAAGAAAAGAAAAGAAAGGAAGAGAGAGAAAGGAGAGGGGAGGGGAGGAGAGAAAGAAAAAGAAAATGTTCACAGATGTTCTGGATAAAATGAATTGATTGCTGTCCTGCAGTCTCTAAGCATTTAAGAAAGCTGCTCCGGGCCAGATGCATTTCCCACCTGGAAGCAAGGTCTCTGTTTTGACTCAGAGAGCACCTCCTGGAACACAACAGCTGCTCTCAGTTTGCCAGAGGGGCCTCTGTAGATGAAGAACTTTCGGTGGGGAGTCCTGTCCTGAGGAAGGGAACGTTTCTGATGAGGTCATGGGGAGAGAATGCCTTCCTCAGCGGAGAGGGCAGCTGGGACAGCAGCCAGGAGCACGCTGGGGTGGCACAGACCCTCAGGCGGATGGAAGGGCAGAGAAAAAGGAATTCTACGCTTGCCTTATAGATTAGAACTCTTTGGGGATCTCACCAAATTGCCTGTGTTTCACCCTCCTACAGGCTCAAGTCCTCAGAAAACTATAAAGAGTGGGCTTTTTTCCTTTAGTGACTTGAAGGCCTAACCTTGCATTAACTTTGACAATCTGACCACAGCTAAGCCTGCCACAGCTCAAAACGTTCATACACAGCAAAAGTGCTCAACACGCTGATTATAATGTTTTCTAAGGTTTCAGTGGTATTTAAACAATTTCCAGAGACTTCTTATTGCAGACCAGCAGGCCCTACTCCAGACAAGCTGAATCAGACTTTTAGAGGATGTGTTCCGGGAATCTAGGTTTTAAACAAAGCCAAGAGAAGATTTTGATGTGCAGTCAACTTTTTGGAACTACTGACCTAAAGGACAACATCCATGCCCTTCATCCCAGCACTCGAGGCCTCTGGAAACAGGCCCAACTCTATACAGGTGAACCTCATAGCGAGAAACTCACAAATTATGTAGTGATGATCTAAATAACAGCAGCTAATATTTATTGAGTGGATGGCAGGGGTCAGGTTCAGAGCTTGAAATGAGTCTCCATGGAATCTGCATGTTGGCTGTGTTATTACCATTTTGCAGATAAGAAAATGAAGGCACGGCATAGTAAGTATAGAAATGGAATTCAAACTGAGATCTAGCAAATTCCAAAGTTCCTGCACCCATCTAGGGTGGCCAACTATCCCAGTTTACCACGGACTAAGGGGTTGCCCAAGACACAGAACTTTCAGTGCTAAAATCAGGAAAGTCCTGAGAAAACAAGGACAGGTTGGTCACCGTATCTTGACTTGGAGATTTCTACCTGCGATGGAAACTCAGCTCTACCACTCATAATGGCGGGCAAGCCTCTCTACCCACAGGCTTCCCAGGTTCCTCATCTGAAAACAGGGATCATCATCTCTATCCTGGAAGGTGGCTATGACCTTTCGGTGAGACAGCACACATAACAGCAGCCTGCTGTATACCTGTCATGGATGAAAAAGCTGTTTCCCCACAGGCCCATGGGGGAAATAAAGCTTGGCCTTGCCCAGCTTGTGTTTACTTCAAATCCAGAAAAATCTCAGCTATTATCTCTTCAGGTAGGCCTCCACCATTCCTTCTGTTCTCGTCTTCTGAAACTCTTGTTCAATTCAAATAGTCTCTCCAGCAAGCTTTTCTCCTTAAGTTCTCTCACACATTTTTAAAACTTGCGTATGTACTCTGGGTAAAGTCCTTGATGCCCTTCTGTCTCGTGCAATTTTTTTTTTTTAATTGTTGGGGATTCACTGAGGTACAAAAAACCAGGTTACATTCATTGCATTTGTTAGGTAAAGTCCCTCTTATAATTGTGTCCCACCTGCAAAAGGTGTGTCACACACTGTGATCCCCCCACCCCTCCCTCCTTCCCTCTCTCTGCTCTCCCCTTCCTTCACCCTCCATCATACATTTCTTTATTCAGCTGTACCCCAACTAAACACTATTCTGATTATTGATTTTATGCAGTAATTCACAATTTTAAATCATTTTAAAATAATTTAAAAATTTTAACAAATAATTTTTTTAGCACGAGTTTATTAGAAGATAGGAAAGCTTCCAACACAATGGAAGGGGTACCAAAAGGGTTGCCTTTTTTTTTTTTTTTTTTAAGAAATAAATTTTTCTTACCAGGATTTGTTGTTTCTTCATCATACCCATCTGATCTTGCTTCATGTCTGCTTAATTTTGTCTTACAGGCTCAGTGCCTGTAGCACAGTGATTACGGGCCACCTGCATACACCAAGGGTGGAAGGTTCGAACCCAGCCCGGGCCAACTAAACAACCAAAACAAACAAACAAAAATAGCTGGGCATTGTGGCAGGCACCTGTAGTCCCAGCAACTTGGGAGGCTGAGGCAAGAGGATCACTTAAGCCCAAGAGTTTAAGGTTGCTATGAGCTGTGACACCACAGCACTCTAAGACATAGAGTGTCTCAAAAAAAAAAAAAAAAAAAACAACTTTGTCTTACAAAGTTCTTGGATTTCTCCCTACAGATTGAGTTCTGCTTGTCCTTCTTTGAAATGCGTCCTGTGGCTTGTTGGGTTTTTTGGTTGGTCTCTCTTCTATCCCTTCTCTTCCTGAGCTGGGGGTTTGGGTGAGGAGGTGCCTCCGGAGCTGGAACTTGCTGTGTTTTGCTCCCCCCCCCCCGGCTCCCAGCTTCCTTATGGCCTCCCCTCTGACCCAGCAACTCCAGCTCACAACCGTGTCTAATACTGGTGGCTCAAGGTTCTACCTGGGATACTTGGGGATGACTTTAGCGATGTGGCAGAGTCAGGGGTCAGCAGTGCCTGGGAAAGAATTCAATTTTTGGAAATGCCAATGCAGGCAGCCGTCTTCAGTTTCCTTTCATGGGCAGGGGTGGCCTGTCGCACCTTGACATGGTGTACCTCCACTCTGCACTGTGTTAAGATGTCCCACCTTGACATGGGGTACCTCCACTCTGCACTGTGTCAAGAGGAGCTGAAATGGCCCATCTTCCCTGCCTGCTTCCAGACCCAGAGCCACGCGGCCCCAGCCTTTTCTTCCCCCCGCGTCCTGTGTTGCTTATTGAACACTGACACGTTGCCTGGTGTCTAAGTGTTCTTGCATCTTTCTGTTTTTTCTCTTATTTTTAGTCTTTCCCCAGCATTTTGGAGAACAGAGGATTGCCAAAGCGTCATCCTATTAAGCCCTCTAGACTTAGATATTTCCCCTGTCACTGTGTTTTCAAAGAAAGTTAAAACCAAGAAAGATTCACAGTTCTCACAAATATTTCCTTTGGCACTTAAAATAATCACCACAGGTAACCTAGAGAAGGAATGAGGGACCCACACTGTGCTGACATATCCATTAACTGGCTGTCCCCACACCAAATCAGAGTTGCACAGGGGGACAGGGAAAGTTACCTACGTGGGCTTCTCATCCAGGAGCCCACTATCAAATCCCTGCACAATGTTGGGTGCCGTTTAGCTCCTCACCCATCCCTCTTAATTTGCGACCACCTCAATTCCAGAAGCCTGTGATTCTCTAATCAAAGGGCAGTGCAACTCAGTGTCCTATGAGCTAAAGCAGCATCCCCAGTATTTCCTGCTGACTGGCCTGGCCACGACCTCCAGGGCAGCTGTTCCAGAAATTATAGAATGTGACGAATTCTGTTTGGGTTGGACAGGGGGAAATTATTGCCCAGATGCTACTTATGTTACTCCTTTTTCTTCACCCTTTTTCTCTAACCCAAACTTGAATTCCTCACCAGTGATTTAGAAAGTCCCAATTAAGGGACAACAGGAGTTTCTAAAGGAAAACAAGGTTATCGTCTCTGTTCCACAAAGACATTGCAGCCAGTAAAGACTAAGTAATTTGCACAAGGTCACTTGGAAGTGGAGAGTCAGGGTGGGATGCAGACCCTCTGCCTTCCCCGCCTCCATGCCTACCCACAGCTGCCTGGGCACACGGAGGCCTGGGGGAGCTGGTCCTGGGCAGAATCTCTCCAGGCCCATCTTGCTTGCTCTGGGAGCAATTCCTCCCACAGGGAGCTGCAGCAGCCCAGAGGAGTTCACCAACAACCGCGGCTCACCTCCCAGGTTTAGGGCCAACTTCTACAAACATCCCTAAATCCTGCCAACAGGGGTTTTACTAAAGTCACAGAGGGCGAACTTTGCAGATTGAGTCTGATAATCTGTCATCTCTCTCCACCCACCATCACTTAACCCTGGGGCAGCGTTAGAACCTCAGAACAAAGCTCCTTTGCCAAGGAAAATAGCTTTCGACTTTCTGTTGTTTTCTTGGCTTCAAAACTCCCAGCTCAGGGCAAAATTGCACAGCTGGCAATGTTCCTCCTTACCACCCCAGATGCCTCTCTGCTCTGCACCCCTTTCTCCTGTCCGCAGCCCTGTCACCCCTGGACCCTCGTTGGCACCAATCCTGCACTCGCAGCAGCTCACGCTGGGTGAGGCAGGTAAAGGGCACCCTTTCCTGTTCCAGAGAGCACTTTCTTTAGGCAATGCACACATATGCCAATTGTTTTCCTGATTCGATGGCTAACATGCGTGTCCACCACAGGAAATTTGAAAAGTACAAAAAATACCAAGAAGAGAGTCAGAACTCCTACTCCCCCACCTAGACAAACCTCTGTAAGTCTTTAATGTCTTTTCTTTTTGTTCTTTGCCTGTGTGTGTGTCTTAGTGTGTGTGTGTTCGGTTCTTTGTCTCATTGTGTATGTGCGTCCAAAATCTGTTTTACGACTACTACACTGTTTCATTGTTCTGCCTGCTAATTCTTGCCCCCGTGCCACAGTGCTTACATCACTGTTGCTTTATAATAGACTTCACTGCCTCATGGGTCAATCCTTCAGCATCACCTTTCTCAAACCTTTAAAACGTCTTCTCATCTCTTTCTTTTTTCCTGATGAATTTTAGATTCATCGTGATAAACAACTAGCCCATTTGGGATTGCAAATGTATTCAGTTTAATTCATCAGATAAAATTGGCATGCTTTACAACCTTCAAAATTTCTACCCAGAAATAATGTATGGCCATCCATTTAGTAAGACCTTCTTCAATATCTTTCAATCAAATGCAAAGATTTCCTTCAAATAGGTTCTACATTTTTATTGAGGTATTTATACACATCTTGCTTTTTGTTGATCTATTGAGAATTGTATCATTTTTTCCTAAATGTTTCTGATGTGAGCTATTGATTTGGAAAACATATCCCGCATCTAGCTTGTATCTTACTCCCTGAATAATTTTAAGACTTTTTCATGAGTTACATCAAGAACATGTTAAATGATAACAATAATATCAGTGATTGTATCTTAATTTAATGTGGATTGGCTCGGCGCCTGTGGCTCAAGTGGCTAAGGCACCAGCCACATACACCTAAGGTGGCAGGTTCGAATCCAGCCCAGACCCACCAAACAACAATGATGGCTGCAACCAAAAAATGTTGTGGTGGGCGCCTGTGGTCCCAGCTACTTGGGAGGCAGAGGCAGGAGACTCGCTCAAGCCCAGGAGTTGGAGGTTGCTGTGAGCTGTGATGCCACAGCACTCTACCCAGGGGGACAGCTTGAGGCTCTGTCTCAAAAAAAAAATTTTTTTTTACTGTGGATTATTTTAATCCTATGAAGAAGCATTTTTCTTTGGGGGGGGCAATATTTATATTCTGACCATTTCTTTTGTTAGTATTATTATCTTCATTAGCAGAATGATTCCACTTCCCAAATAACTGGGACTACAGTTGCATGCCATGATTCACAGCTAATTTTTCGCAGCTAATCTCTATTTTTAGTAGAGATAGGGGTCTTACTCTTGCTCAGGTTGGTCTCCAACTCCTGAGCTCAAGTGATCTAAAGAGCATTTTTCTAATCTTACTTTTTAAACTCTAAAATCACAAATGGGTATTGAAACTTATCAGTTACATTTTCATTTATCTGTTTATATGTAGTGTTGTATTTTTTTCTTATGTTACCTGTTGATGTTAGGTGGTGACTCACAATTTCCTAATACTAAAATATCTTTATATTCCTGGAATAAAACTTTTCTGGTGAAATTTTTTGATGTACTATTAAATTTTGTTCATTCACGTTATATAGGTAGGAATTTACAACTGCCATACATACATGTGAGATTACTTGGCAGCCATGTCCCAAAGTGTATTCTGTGAAACACTATTGCTGTGAGTTGTGCTACCAAAAATGGGAAGAGAAGAAAAGAATAAAAGGGGGGCTAGGAGGAAGGAAATAAAAAGAAAAGGAAAGAAACAAGTCCTGTGTTGAAAGGTTTGGACAACACCACTTACACAGATTCCTCTTGGAGAATCACAAGGTACATTCTCATTTTAAAGAGTCTGAGACCTGCTAGAGCTGAGAGGCAGAGAGAGAGAGCTGTGTTCAAATTTGTATAATCCAGCATTCCCCAGCACGACAGACCACAGAATCCCTATTTTACATCATTCCTATTAACTTCCTGCAGAACTCATATCAGAATTACACTGTTTTCACTAGAAAGACTCTCCCTTCTCTCAAGTTAGAAAGAGGCTTATAAATCAGTTTAACTCTATTGCTGCTAGCCTGTGCCCTAAGGCACTTACTGTTTTCTCCATCTTTCAATCAAACTTTCTGCCTCTCAGTTTTATGATTCTGAGATATTGCCTCACTTGGTTGGGTCTCTTTGGGAATCTCAAGGATGCAGAAAAAACACTGAACCTTCAGATGCATCGAGTTTGGGCAGTCTTTATTTAACCTTTTCACCATATTTGAATGGATCTTCCTCCACCTTCTCCCCAGTTCACGGGTCTATATGGCCTTCTCCCTCCACCTGTGAAGTCTTTATTCCAGCCTGACTCTTCAACTCAACATGCCCTTGTGGGGCCCAGGTGACTTTGACACCATTCTTGCCCTGCATTCTAAAGCCATGTGCTCCCGTTCGCCCTCCCCTTCACTCACTGTTTTCCTTACAACTCCAATATCCCATTTTTACTATAAATACCCAATAGTTAATCAAGACTCAGCAAAAGTAACTCAGTTGCCAGAAGTAAAACCTTTCTAGGCGTTGTGGAAGATACATGATTTACCTTATAGCCTCTGCCCTTAAGGATTTCCAATTCTTGTGGGGGTAGATAAGTAAGTATCAAATCACTGTATTAAACCTTTTGGCCCAGCGCTTGGCAGAGAGAAAGTTCAGTAGCCATTGACTAACATCACGTTGGATATAGAGTGAAAAGTGCCATGCTCGAGTTATCTGGAAAGTGTGTGGTTCATCTTCTGAAGAATCCATAGAGTAGTGACATTTGAACTGGGTTTTAAAGGATGAATAGGAGCTTGTTTTGCAGAGCAAAGGAGGGATGTAACAATTCATAGCTGAATCAGACTTCCTGCGCCAGCCCAACTTGATCTTCACAGCACTGTGAGGGAGACCTCATAGCTGCTAAACCCATTTTACTATTGGGGAAGCTAAGGATCACTTAGAGCAGAGGGTGTTTTCAGCTCAGAGGATTTCAGAAAAACTTAAGCAGTTGTCTCAGCACGCTGATACCAAACATGCATCCTCACTGGGTTCTGGGGACCAAGGCAGGCATGGTGCCTGTACTCCTGATGCCATCTGATTAAGCCATGGAGACTGAGGTGTTACGGGAGCAGAGCTTATCAGCTGGTCATTACTCCCAGTTTCTGATTTACATATTTCCATAAATGTTTCATTGCCCCCATCCCTGTCTCCTTAATACAATGGTGCAGCGTGAAAGGGGACCCATGAAGGGAGATCCTGCCTGGGAGGGCAGAGCCTGAGCTTGTGAGCTCCTCCCAGCATCAGTGGGATGGAGGCGGGTGTTCCTCCTGAAGTCTCACGATTGCTCCCTCCTGGCTTCATTTCCTCATCCACAAAACCAAGAGCACCGCTGACCCCGGGAGCTGCTCCCCAGGGTGCTGTGAAGGTTAATAACTTATCGATGGCAGAGAACCAGGGTGTTCCATGTGAGGAGGCTAGTAAGTCAAACATCCCCACTCTGCCTGTTCCTCTCAGTGACTATTTACTCATCCTCCCCAGCATGGAGCAGTGTTCTGCTGCTCTGGTAACGCTACCCTTTTGTGTGCCAGAGGCTAAAAGCGCAGACTCAGAATCCACACTGCTTAGATTTTAATCCTAGCGCTCTGCTTTCTAGCTGGGTGAACTTGGGTATCTTATATCACTTTTCTGTGCCTCAGTTTCCTCACCTGTTAAATGACAATAATAGTAAAGCACCTACTTCTAGGGTTGTTCCAGAGGACAAATGAGTTAGTACAGAAAAGTGGCTTGAAACCACACATGGTTGGCGTGTACCTGTAGTCCCAGCTACTCAGGAGGCTCAGACAGAAGAATCACCTGAGCCCAGGAGTTTGAAACAAGCCTGGTCAATATCATGAGACCTCATCTCCTAAAAAGAAAAAAAAGAAAAAAAAAAACTTTGGGTCAAGAACATAGTATGTATGTGCTCGATACATTTTTGCTCTGTGGATGATGATCGTTACATAGGACTTTCACAGCATGAGCTCACAAAAACTAATTTATTTGGTTCCTAAATGCTAACACAATTCCCAAACTTGACTGTTGAATTTTAAAAACGACCTAAAGCGCTTGCTAAAAATACAGATTTCAGGCTCCCACCCTGAAGATTCTGGTCCAGTAGGTCCAGAAGGGAGCCAGGAGCTGTGTGTTTAGCAAGTGACCCGTGTGGTCCTGATGCTGCTCTAATGCCTCTATGAGTCTAATGGGACTAAACCCGTCCTCCTTGTGCTTCTTGTCCTCACTCTCTCAATCAATCTGAAATGCCAGAGAGGGGAAGGATGATGGGCTTTGGACCTTTAGAAAGCTCATATTGTCTCCCACTTAATCAGTCTTCCCACTAGAGGTAAGATTTCCAGAACTGGAATAAAGGGAGAGTCCTGGGCTTAGAGACCAAAAGGTGATGAGTTGTGACAGTATTTGAGACAGCAGGAAAGGGAGCATGGGCCAGGGATTTCCAAGGGTCCCATATGACCTGACCCTGCCATTTCACAGAGAGTCACACACAGGCACTGTCCTTGGCAGTGTGGCATCTGGCCAGTCTCTACAATGGTACCAGGTATAGGCGTATTTCCCTACACCACGATTTTTTTTTTTTTTGAGAGAGTCTCAAGCTGTCACCCTTGGTAGAGTGCCATGGCGTCACAGCTCACAGCAACCTCAAACTCTTAGGCTTAAGCCATTCTGTTGCCTCAGTCTCTCAAGTAGCTGGACTACAGGAGCCCGCCACAACACCTGGTTGGTTTTTTTTGTTGCAGTTGTCATTGGTTTTTAGCTGGGTGAGAACCCTCCAACCTCAGTGTATGTGGCTGGCACCCTACCCACTGATCTACAGGCACTGTCCCTGTACCATGGTTTTAATTTGGATTAAATTCCAAGGTCCCATAAACTACAGGGTCATTCTCCCAAAATTCTGACCTATTTATTGAATTGCATCTTCATTACTACATTTCCTGAGCATTTTCCAGGCATTGGGAACACAAAATTGAGTTGATGACAGAGAGCTTCTGTTCACAGAGAAGCTCAGAAGCTTGGTGTCCAGCAGAAAGGACATGTGAACAGATACGAGCCATGCAGTGTGAAACGTGTGCCCTAGTGACACACAAAAAGGACCATGGGAGCCCCAAAGAGAGAGGCAGTGTCCTAGGAGGGAGTGGAAGGGTTGTAGTCTTACAAGAGTTCTCAAACGCATTGTGCCAGGTCTGGAAGGACCAGACAGAGCAATCAGGTTGCCAGAGAAAGAAAAGGTCTTCTATTCAGATAATCAGGTGGAGGAAAGACACCAAAGTATAAAAGGGCACAGGTGTGGCTGGAATGCAAAGATCTGTGCATGGGGCTGGAACTGAAGAACTTGGTGAACACTGGTTTCATTAGCAAGAGAAAAGCAAAAGAGGGCAAGCATACTGGTAACTAGACTGAAATTGGTTTGGGATGAGTTGAATGTGAGTCACCAGTGAGGCTTCCATCTGTCACCATTAAGGTTCTTCGCTTCATGAGAGATACAGCCCCTTGCTAGTCCAGGGACAGGAGGCATCACTCACTGCAATTTTGGTTTCTGCAGGGACTGGCCTTATCCACTATCAGTTGTGGCCCAGTCTCTGTCTGACACCAAATTAGACCCTGGGGTTATCTGGACAAGTCTCCTCGGGGAAGGTGGTAGCTTTGTGGTTGTTTTTTATCTTCCTGAATGTGTTGTAAAAGCTCCGGAATAAGCAGGGATCTATTTCTTCCCCCAGATCTCTATACAGGAGAGAGTATCATTACAGCCATCATTCTCACAGCAAGCTGGGCACATGGGAGTAGGGTAGTCTGAAGTGTCCCTTTCCTCTCCCCCCAAGATTTCCACACCCTCCTGCTTTAAATCGCCTCCATCTGAGTCATATTTTTACCACCATATACAAGTGGGTAGGGCTGTGTTACCTTGGGTTGGTAAGTCAACAGATAATTTATTGGTGCTGTAGCTCTCTGCTCTTTGCACACTTTTCTCTCTTTCCACCTGTCACCTCTATTTTGATCACTGCCATGTTTGCCTGGTGATCAAGCCTATTAGTCGTGTCCAATATTTCCGATTGCCTGCAGGATGTTTATGGCTGAGAGCATATGGTTCTTGTATGAACAAGGACCTTGGAGTTTGATTGAGTTAGAACTTTGTTCCACCTCTTACTAGCTGTGACTTTAACCTTTCTTTGCCTCAAGTCCTTTATCTATAAACTGAGAATATGAAAGTGCAACCTCATAGGGCTGAGAAGAAAAGAAAAGGAACGCATTCATGTCTCTGCCGCAGTGCCTGGCACACAGCAAGCACACCATAAAAATCAGCTGTAATTATTGGTTCTATTCAGAACTTCTACACTCATTTCCAACTTATATGTCTGAAATAGAGATCTGAGTTCTTAGTTCTGTCCTGTTCCTCCATTAAGAAGCTCCGGGTGGCTCTTATTTACCAGACAAGAATGGGGGTCAGGTGGGAAAGTGACTTGCTCAAAGTCACACAGCAGGTCAAAGGGAAGGCCAGAGGTCAGGACTCCTCGTCCTTCCACCACTTCCCACGTGCCTCCTCGTGCCAGCCTGGCCACCCACAGGAGCTGCAGGCACCTACAGAAAGAGCCCTTGAAGAATAATCTCGACTTGGTACCAAAATCACCTGGGCCACTTATTGAAAGTAGATTCCTGGATTCTGATTCCGTAAATCTAGAGTCGATCCCTGACTCAGCATTGTAACAGGTGCAACCGGCCCCAAACTCCCACCAGGTGATTCAGATTCAGGTGATCCCCGCTTTGAAAAATGCCTCTCAAGGGCCAGTGCACCCCACGTGTCCCCACTAGAGATGAGGACAGTGCACAGTGAGGCATCCGACCTTCCACAGCTACACTCGCCCCCAACACCCACGCAGGTGCAGTGGTGGGGTGTGGCTGTCATCCCTGAGCAGCCTTTCAGGAATTTGGTCACATTCTTTCATACTCTCTTCCTAAAAATGAACGCCACTGTTTCAGACAAAGACACCTGTACCCTTGCAAAGTCAGAGGGACATCCGACACCAGGATTATCATGCCACCAGTGTTCCCTGCAACGGGGACTCATCGGGAGCCCGTAGGATTGTGGGTAATCATATTCATAGCTCCCGCCTCCTCCATAGGTGACCTCATCAAAGGCTCCTGAAGCTGGTCCCCTCTCCGGGCCATCCTGTGACTAGCAGTGAATGTTTATATGGCTTCAGACGCTTCTGTCCTTGCTTTCCTACAATCAGTATCTGTGTGGTCCTGTGTTCCTAATCTGGGTCCTCAGATCTCTTCCAGAGACAGAAAATCAAAGCAGAGTGTTTAAAGAATGAACAAATATTTGAAGAACAGTCTGTAGAGATGGTGGCAAGATTACCATTCTTTATGTCTCCTTATGAACAGACTCTGGCTGAGAATACTAGCTGCTGGGAAAGAGAACCTAGTCCCAAATGCCATATGTGGCCAATTTGGAGATGTCATTAAAGAATTGACAGGCGCCATCCAGCTTATGCCAAATTTACTTTCACAGGATTTTAAGAGTTCTATTTACTTCTCAGCTTGTGGCTCTTTCCTGCCTAGAACTTGTACCCAGACCCACGTTCATTCATTTCCACTTCTGAATTACCACTGGGGCACAGAGATAACAAGGTCAGAATATGGCTGCAGGAACTAAGAAATACTGTGATAACTGTCCTTCATTGATCTGAATTTGCCCTTTGTGTCAACAGCATGGCATGCAGTAGGAAGTGCATAATATTTGAAATCACACAGAATGGTTTCTAATCCCAGATCTACTGGTCACTGGCAGTGGGCCCTGGTAAGGTTACTTAGAGTCTCAATTTTCTTGTCTGTAAAATGGGGATACTAATATTGAATTGAACTTACAAGGTTACTGTGCTGATCCGAGGAGATAGTGAATGTCCTTTATTCCAAGTATTAGCAAAGATGCTAATTAAATAGCCATTATTGCTTCTTTTCTCTATTTTTTATCCTCAGTAACACAGAGATAGGAAGTGAATATGTCACTGTTAAAGAACAGAAAAGGCATCACTTTCAATATGGCAGAAGGGGGAGTAAAATAAAGCCTATGTGACCAATCCAATAGAAGGCAATAAAGCAGGAAAAAAGAGAAAAAAATACAAAATATGTATTAGAAAACAGAAAGTGGTAGATCAGTCTAGTGGATCAATAATCACAACAAATATAAGCAGATTAAGTTTATCTGCTAAAGGACAAAGTTTCAGATTGAATTTGATTTTTCCATCCATTCGTTCAACAAATAATTACTGAGCAACTCCTATGTGCTAGGCACTGGTATCCAAGTAAAGGCTATTCACAAAGACATGTGAATGTCTTTTTTTCTTTTCTTTTTCTTTTTCTTTTTTTGGGGGGGAAGGGGGGCTGGGGCTGAGTTTGAACCCGCCATGTCTGGCATATGGGGCCAGCGCCTTACTCCTTTAAGCCACAGGCGCTGCCCCATGTTAATGTCTTTTGCCAAAGATAGGAAAGGGTTGAAACCAAAAGATGCAATTAAAAGAAAAACAATATGCCAGGTAATACTAAAAGAGGCTGATTGAGTAATGTCATTTGAGACAAAATAGGCCATGAGACAAAAACTTGTCAATAAAGAAAGTCTTAATAAAGGGAATAATTCACAACCCCCCCAAAATTTTTCCTAAACCTGTATGCACCTTACATAGCTTCAAACTATAGAAAGCAAAAACTAACAAAATCATTAAAACATATTATTGACCATCAAAGTGGTAGATTTTAATTACTTTTTTCAGAAAGTGTACACACAGACAAAAAAAAAAAAAACAACTGGAGGATATAGAAAATCTTGCATCTCAAAAATACAGAATAAACAGCTTTTCATGTACAGACAAGAATTAACCACGTACCTGAAGCCACAGGGAAATATCAAAATATTTGCATCTCAAAATGCAATTCACGTACAGACAAGAATTAACCATGTACCTGAGGCCACAAGGGAAATATCAAACGACATCAAAGAATTGATACCGTACGGATTACATTCTCAAACCTCAGGACTTTCCATACCAAGCCCACAGGTTCAGAAAATGTCTTAAATGCACTTCTAAACGATTAATGAGTCAAAAAAAGAATAATCATAGAAATCGTAAACTATTTATAATTTAATGTCAACAAAATATGAATGATATAGCAAAATAGCAAGCAGCAACATAGATATGGTTACTGTACCTGGGCATCCCCAGAGAGTGGGGCGAAGATAGTAGATGAGGAGCCTTAACACTGGAGCCACCGAACAGAAGGAAGAGTTTTGGAAGCGCTGGACAAGACGGCCTTTCAAACAGCTTGTATCTTCTGTGCACTTGCTTATGCTGCTAGCCCTGGCTAGCATGCTCTCACTCCCCTGCTGGTCTCCTAGCCCAGTTCCCCACTTGGACCCACTCAAATGCCATACAGTCAGTCCCTTCCTCTCATTGCTTGGCGTTAAGCACCTCTTTTTTAGAGCACTTTTGGATCACAGGTCATTCTCAGTTTATGTCTTTCCCCTTCACTGGGATACTCTAGAGCAGTGATTATCAACCAGTGTCCCACAGCACACTGGGGTGCCGTAAAGAGGATCTTAGGTATGCCTCAAAAATTTTTAAGGATCATTCAATTATTTTCAAAAGAAGTTCAAAGCACAATAACTATATTCTTTTTTCCTCTTTTTAAAAAAAATCAACATAATTTAAGTGTGCCGCAAAACTTTGACTATAGGTTTAAATGGGATGTGATATTAAAAATGTTGAAAGACACTGCCTAGAGAGTAGAGGCTATATCCTTGTCATCTTCACCTGAGTGAGGCACGCATCGCAGGCATCCAGTAAGTCTTTGCTGAGGGACCTTTGGGACCTACATCCCAGCTCACTTTCTTTAATTGCCTAGAGCGTAGCAGACTGTAGCCTGCCTGCCAGGGCTGGAGGGAAGGCTCTGACCCTGGTTTCCAGAGGTGCTGTAGAATGATCACCCACCATTGCTGTACCAGAGGGAGCAAGAGCCACATTCCTGCCATGTCATGGCCACTACCACCCCCCAAAACATATCTAAAATACAATGTTACCCTGTGGGAGACCACTTTAAAATCAGAGCCCAGGATTTTAAACAGATTTCATTTTCCAATCTGCCCCCTGGAAGTCTGGAAATTTGGAAATTTGGCTCAAATCCTGTCTGGAAATTGATGTTCACTGCTTGTGCAGAAAGGAGTAAGATTTTACTCTGGACAAGGAAAAACCTCATTAAAGTCTGTCGCTTACCTTCCTGGGGAGCTGTTTGCCGGTTATGAACTGAGCCTCACAATGCTAATTCCTCCTTAGGGAATGAGTGTGGCGGCTGATGCTGCAACGTCTCTCAGAATAACTTGAGAGCAATTTTTTGGCTATTACTATCATCATCATTATTATTTCAACCTAGCAATTAAATTAATACTATTAAGTCTGTACTTTCAGCAAATTGTTATGGCATGAAGGAGCATGTGTGTGTGTGTTTGTATGTAGGGGTTATAGCTGTCATCATTTCTATCTTGTTGTAGGGGGGTAATAATTTAGACACAAGTATGTGCTCCAGGCTAAAAACGGATGAGTGAGAAGGAGCTGGGGAGGAAGGGGGGCGCTCCACCAAGCTTTTTCCTATTAATTCAAAGGTAATCAACATGACTATTGAATAAAGTGTAGCCTGGCCCATGAGACCACAATAGATCGCATGTGTACACCTCAGCATCTCAGCACCCCCAGAGATCCTGACTCCCCGCGGCTGGTCATGGGTGACAGCCCAAGAAAGCTAAGATGAGCCTGATGTGAGAAAGCAGAAACAGCATCTGAGGTTTGCATCTCCCAGGAACCAGGCTTGGCTTGATTGTTTTACCCCATCCCCAACTACCCAACACTTTAACAGAAATTGAGCTGGGGAGGGAGCAAATAGCGTTAGTTCCTGTTGGGGGCTAAACACAGCCCTATACAAATCCTCCACTCCTGCCCACCCTTCGTCTGCTCCTAAGACAAAGAAGACAAGGGACCTAGTTAGCCCCACCCCCAAGTTCAGGCCAAAGGACCCTAACCCACCAAAGCCTTCTGGTCGAGCTGGGACATTTGCTCACCCCCTATGGCCCCATATAAAAGGGGTCTCTAACTGCCCCCTGGGTACAGACACCACCTTTGCACTGTCCAGGTTGATCACCTCCCTTTCAATAAACCTGGAGTGAAGAGCCAGGCACGGTGACTCATACCTGTAATCCCAGCACTCTGGGAGGCCCAGGCGGGTGGATCACCTGAGCTCACAGATTCGAGACCAGCCTGAGCAAGAGCAAGACGCCATCTCCAAAAATAGTCAGGCACTGTGGCGGGCGCCTATAGTCCCAGCTCCTCAGGAGGCTGAGGCAAGAGAATTGCTTGAGCCCAGGAGTCTGAGGTTGCTGTGAGCTATGACATCACGGCACTCTACCAAGAGTAGCAGCAAGTCTCCGTCTCCTCAAAGAAAAAAAAAAAAAAGAAAGGAAAGAAAAAGAGAAGAAAAGAAAGGAATATTGGAATTGGCCAAACCTGAGCGTGAATCCCAGCTGTGTGACCTTGCGCAGGTAAAAACCTCTCTGAGTCTGTTTACTAGAACTCTTTCCTCCAGTGTGGGTATGAGTGTTAAATGGCTATGACTATTGCTCTCTCACAAGTCACCTCTAGGTTTGTGTGCTAGCTCCTGCAGGACCCAGCTCAACACTTACCTCAGGGCCCGAAACAGGGGCCTCCGTGGCCAAAGGGACTGTCCTGAAGACATCCAGGAGGAGGCACCCCACCCCTGGGGAATCTCTCCACTCTCTCCCCCTGGTTCTGGGCAGTAATCTGAGATGGCAGGCTGGGCATTTCTCTTAGAGGACAATGTGTCTTCAAGCACTGCTTGGGCAGTGGTGAGCAGGCTGTGCCTGGAATCCTTGGAGACTGTGTTTGGGGTAGAGGGAGAAAACTATCTACGGACCCACTGTATTAAAACCTTTGCTAACATTTAGCCATAGCTCTCACAAGTCTTTCCTTATTCAGATTCCCCTTCGTGTAGTAATGATCACCCTGGATATTTGATATTCATTTATGTGTGTCCTGCTTCTTTCACCTAATTTTATAGAGGAGGAATCATTTTAGTAGTTGCAAAATATTGTGGCAGCAAGGGTACACCATCACATGTGCAGCCATCACGGGGACCTCAGATTGCCGCCAAAAGGTTTGCTATTGTGAATGGTGTTCTGAAACAAATCAAGCCTTTTCTATGTGGGGGGCTATTATCTCAGAAATTATTTCTTGGAATTATTAGGTTAAATATCATAAGGCACCCAATACCTAGCAACAAACTTATTTCCAAAAGAGTGAAATCAATGGATCAGCTCCTGAAATTTACTGACATCTACAAAAACCAACCAACCAAACAAAACCAATGCCAGGATCCTTAGAGGCGGCTTCACATAGACCAGTAGGTTGGCCCTACCACTAACTCACTGCCTCTCTAATGTGGCTCCCACACCACTACAGAACAAGAGATGACCCTGGGGCATAAATAAACTTTTAGTATAACGTTGCAAAAACTGTGAAACACACAAAATCCACATTTCCATGAGTATTGTTTAGGCCCTGGCTAAAGCATATGTTGGAGTTTTGGGGGGTTTTTTAACTGTTGAGTGAAAGAAAAAAATACTGTGTAAATAAGAACTCAGACTGTTACACTAGTGTGGAGCAGGAAACTGCCCGGGGTAATCAGGCAAAGCCGGGCCAGGCCTCAGGAAGAACAGGGCCGCAGAAGGGAAAGTGTGGAAATTGGCTTCTGCGTGTGGGGCCACAGGCTAAAGCAGAGGCCCCTGGGGCTGGGGTGAGGCCATCATCAGACGTCGTCATCTTAGCAGGAAAGAGGAGGTATCCAAGAGAGTAAAGAGCCCAGAGCATACCTTAGGGTATGGGGCTGGGGTTTGGGGAGAAAGGAAAAGATAAGATCTGACAATTCAGGCTCGGCGCCTATAGCTCAACCGGCTAAGGCGCCAGCCCCGTACACCTAAGGTGGCAGGTTCGAACCCCCAGCCCGGACCCGCCAAACAACAATGACGGCTGCAACCAAAAAATAGCCGGGCGTTGTGGCGGGCGCCTGTGGTCCCAGCTACTTGGGAGGCGGAGGCAGGAGACTCGCTTGAGCCCAGGAGTTGGAGGTTGCTGTGAGCTGTAATGCCACGGCACTCTGCCCAGGGGGACAGCTTGAGGCTCTGTCTCAAAAAAAAAAAAAAAAAAAGATCTGGCAATTCAGAGGGAAATTTAGTAAACTCCCTTTGCCTTGAAAAGCAAGGGTAGTCAAGGAAAAGCCAGGCCTGCTTCCCTGCTTTCCAGTTTGATGAAAATATTTCAAAGGGTATATAAAACCAGCACATTGTAGCCCATAATTGCACTAATGTACTCAGCTATGATTTAATAAAAATAAATAAATAAAATAAAACACCCAGATGTGTGGCAAGAGTCTCCGCCAGCCTTGCGCTCAGATCCTGGTTCTGTGGCTCCATAGCTGTGGGACCCTCATTTTCTAACTTTTACTGGGGATCTGTAATATGCTAATTCACAGCACCATGCCTAGTGCACAGGCAGGGTCCAACAGAGGCCAGTAGTAGAAGCAGCAGGGTCCAACAGTAACCGTGGGGGAGGGAAGGAGAGAGGGACCTGAGTCAGGGCTGAGCAGTTCTCATGCCCTGGAAACTGTCTCCCAGATAGTTCTTGATTCTCCTCCACAAAGCTCAAAGAACAGCCTGCTTCACCCAGCAAAGGGAGGGTACTCAATGGGGATGTCACACACCCACTGACATTCCAACAGCTAGGACTTGTAAGAACTATTGATAATTCATAATCTTACTGTAGTGGGTTGGCCCCCAAATTCAGGTGACCTTATTTGGAAGTAGAGTCTTTGCAGATGTAGTTAGGGATTGAGATGAGAGTGTAATGAGGGTGGGCCCTGAATCCAGTCCTGATGAGCAGAGGAGAGGATGCAGAGACACAGAGTGGAGAGGCCATGTGAAGGCGGAAGCAGAGACCAGAGTTATGCTACCACAAGCCAAGGAATGCCAGGAGCCGCCAGAAACTGTAAAAGACAAGGAAAGATTCTCCCCTAGAAACCATGGAGTGGGTCCTGCTAACACCTCCGTGTCTGACTTCTGGCTTCCAGAACTATAAGAGAATAAATTCCTGTTGTTTTAAGCCACTCAGCTTGTGATAGCAACTACAGGAAACTAATACACCAACAGTCTCAATTTATAGAGGGAGAAATCAGGTACTACAGAGGATGGTTACTGCCACCCACAGAAAGTTGTCAACTAAACAGGAGACACAACTCAGTCTCCTGAGCCCCATCCAAGGCCCTTCCCTCACTCTGGAGAATCTTCCAAGTTTTTGATGTCAGACAGGACTTCAGATCTAGGTTAGAGTCAAAGAAAGCAGCCACTCTGACAGGGTGTATCTCTGCCGTGTGTCCTCCCCAGCGAGCACTCTGAGTAGATTCTCTTGTCCTGATAATGACTTGCAGCTCAGTTCTAGGTAAGAGGTCTGACTAGTTCCATCTTAATACTGGTGACTTTGTTTGTTGCTGAGTATGAGAGAAGAAAACCAGCCAGCTCCCTCTCCTGATGAAACCAATCAGCAAGTTCATCTCCAGAGATCTTGCTCACAACAACATAGAAGGTGCTGGGTAATGAATGAAAAAGAAACCTAGTAAATAACATAGAATTTTGATATTCACTCCGTATGATACTGAGCTCAATCTCTGTTGAGTCATTGGATGGTGTTGAATAAATGTGCCCAGGTATTCCTTTGAAAGTGCACAGAGTTTTCTACTCTGCACATACATAATTGCTTCCATGTATTGAGCACCTACTAAGGGCCAGATACTATGCTAAGTTTATCAGTCAGGCCCAACAGGGAGCAAAATGAACACTCAGTTTCAGCAAGGAGAGTTGAATCAAGGGCTACTGACAAAGCTGGGAGCAGAATGTGGGGCAACCACACATCCTCAGGATGGGTAGTAAGAGCTCTGCCCATCCTGGGCTAAAGGGATAAGAAGGGGGGAGACAGAGAGAGCCATGTGGAGAGGGCAGCAAGAAGGAGCTGAGAGGGGGAAGGGACACAGTCTGCTGACAGTGCCCCCAGCAGGGAGGAGCCAGGCTCAGCCCCTCCCTCCCTACAGGACCCAGAGGGGCTAACAGAACTCTCATCCTCACACATTTTGACCTGGTTTCTGTCACTGAATTTTCCCAATAATCCTATGTGGTAGGGATGATTATCAACAGCCCAATTTTAGTTAAAGATGAGGAAACTAGAGTTAAAAGAAGAAACAATTTGCCCAGTTCTGGCAACCAAATGGGCCAGGATTTGAACCCAAATCTGTCTGACTTCGCAGACCATAGAGTCCCATTCTTACATGTTATGCCATAAATTTGCTATAAAACTGAGAGAATTAATTTTTTTAAAAACCTGGCTCAGCGCCTATAGCTCAGACTAGGGCACCAACCACAAACACCGGAGCTGGTGGGTTTGAACCCAGCCCAGGCCCGCCAAACAACAATGACAACTACAACCAAAAAATAGCTGGGTGTGTGGCAGGCACCTGTAGTCCCAGTTACTTGGGAGGCTAAGGCAAGAGAATCGCTTAAGCCCAAGGTTGAAGTTGAGGTTGGGGTTGCTGTGAGCTGTGACGCCACAGCACTCTACCAAGGGGGACAGAGTGAGACTCTGTCTCTAAAAATAAAAAACAAAAGCTTTTATAAAACTGGATTATGTGTTCACTTGACATTAAGGTATTAAGTATAAAGTATATAAAGTATAATTATATTAAGTATATAATTTTCTTTGTTGTTTGGGGATAGAAAGACAAATTCACAAATTACCTGGTGAACATATAGAACTTTTTTTTTTTTTCAAGACAGAGTCTCCCTCTGTCACCCTGGGGAGAGTGCCATGGCAACATCACAGCTCACAGCAACCTCAAACTCTTGGGCTCAATTGATCCTGTTGCCTAAGCCTCCCAAGTCTCTGGGACTGCAGGCTCCCACCACAATACCAGGCTGATTTTTCTATTTTTAGTAGAAACAGAGTCTCACTCTTGCTCAGGCTGATCTCAAATGCCTGAGCGCAAGCATTGGGAGCATTTGGGAGCTCTGACCTCCCAAAGTGCTAGGATTATAAGCGTGAGCCACCGCACCCAGCCAACATACAGAACTTTATTTAATCACCAAATGGTGGGGATCTAAATGCCCTATGTAAGTGTTCAGAAAGGAAAAAGATGGAGAAAAGATTAAATGAAAGGCAGGCTGTGGGTACCCAAAGGATTTTGGAGGTCAGCAAGCCCCCACTCCACCCTCATTGCACAGGAGGACCCTAAAAAGGGATGTGAGTTGGCCAGGGGCAGGGTGGTGTGGTCTCCTTGCAAATGAGATGGGAGAGCTCCTGGCCCTTCCACCTGGCCGGCTTGCACACTATCCCTTGCCCTGACTGTGGGGAATAGCTGGCTGTGTCCTGCACCTGACTGTCCAGGCTCTGAGCCATGCTGGTGCTTAAAATAACTGGCAAGAGCAAGCACTAACACTACCCCAAGTGCTGTACACACTTCTAATTTCATCTTTGAAACAACCAAATTACATAGGTATCATTACTGCACTCAGTTAACAGCTATGGGCAAGAGAAGCACAGAGTGGTTGTGTAACCTACCCAAGAACACACAGCTAATAAGTGGCATGGCAGGAATTCAAACTGAAGCAATCTGATCCAAGCCTTTGCTCTTTTCTATGGAATTCTACTTTCTGGAATGCCCTAACAACTTCCTCCCCATCCCATAAGTAGGAATTCAATTAATTCCTATTAGTATCTTAAAACCTTTAGCTGAGAGATCCTCAAAATTTTCTGCAAAAGGACTTTTAATATCAGAAAAGAGTGAACCTGGCTCAGCACCTGTAGCTCAAGCGGCTAGGTCGCCAGCCACATACACTGGCGGGGTCAAATCCAGCCCGGGCCTGCCAAACAATGACAACTACAACCAAAACATAGCCAGGTTTGGGGGCTGGCACCTATAGTCCCAGCTACTTGGGAGGCTGAGGCAGGACAATCGCTTAAGCCCAAGAGTTTGAGGTTGCTGTGAGCTGTGACACCACCACTCTACCGGGGGCAACATAGTGAGACTTGGTCTTAAAAAAATAAATAAATAAAAGAGTAAACCTGTGGGGCCTGGAGACATAGCCTAGAGGAGCCTGTCATATGGGAGAAATGTCTTCATAATCTCTTGTTTTAATTTAAAAATTCATCTAGATTTTGTATTCCTCTACATAATATTTTTATGTTTGTGGGCTAGGCACAGTGGCTCATGTCTATAATCCTAGCACTGTGGGAGGCCGAATCTATTGGATTGCCTGACCTCACAGGTTCAAGACCAGCCTGAGCAAGAGCAAGAGCCTGTCTCTAAAAATAGCCAGGCACTATGGCTGGTGTCTGTAGTCCCAGCTACTTGGGAGGCTGAGACAAGAGAATGGCTTGAACCCAAGAGTTTAAGGTTGATGTGAGCTGTGACACCACTGCACTCTACTGGGGAGCAACAAAGTGAGACTCTGTCTAAGAAACAAAAAGTTTTCATGTTTGTTTTATTTTTAAAATAATGTTTTTAATAACTTAGCATTGAGCAAGCTGACTCCCCAGAGAGGGGCACCAGGTTCATCCCATGACCTTACCTGCCCCATAGCACAAGACCCACATTCTCCAGAATGTGAAATCTACCACAGTTCAAGCACCAATTCTTCAGGAATCATCAAACACCCTTTAACAGTATATGATTCCTCTTTCTTTGCGTTATTAAAGCAGTTGTGGTTAAAGGCTTCCCAACAAGCCCCAAGCAGAGCAGGCAAGAAGCCAAACGCTTACCCTGCAGAATGCTGGGTTAGACTGAGGACGTTGGAGGGGGGCAGAGCCAGCTGAGGAAACATGACCTTACTCCAGCATGGACTGGTAAAGGTTCAGTAACCTGGGTGGGGGAAAAGCAGACCTGACTGTAGTGTTTGCCAATTTCCCTGGTGTAAATACTCCCACCATGGCTGACTTCAGGCTACCAACATGAACATGGAATTGGTTAGTCATGTGCAGTAGCTTGTTCCTAGTATCCCACCATGAGAGACACCATAGATAATAGGAAAGTGTAGTAAAATAATTAGGAAGTGACAAATTTTTAGAATTTATTTATGTTTTAATGTAATATGTTTAATGACAAGTTTATACAATTTATAGTTTAATAATGTTGATATTAACACCTGGCTTACAATATTCCTGAACATTTTCTCAGTTGGCTCTTGTAAGTCAGTACAGGTCACCTCCAACACGACACTGAACAACTAAATTTCTCTTGTGTGGCTTAAACAGTACTATCTCCCAAAATTAATTACTGTTTTGGGGAGAAGAACATATTCATGATTTAACAGCACCGTAATTTAACAGAACTTACATGCACACTGCTCACACTGCTGGAACTGCTGAGAAGAAATCCAGTGAGTAAGAACCACATCCACGGCTGTACCCTGTGGGACCTGACATGTCCCCCTCCTTGATCCCTAGGATCCAAGTGGCCATGAGGGAACAGGAGAGAACAGCTGAGCAAATGTCAGAATGGGCAATACTCCAGGATGAATGTCCCAGGGCAAGGGTATCAGAAGGAGGAGAAGGAAAGGATAGATCCTGAGAGTCAGAAATTTCTGGTGGGGAGGGGCAGGGCTCTCCCAAGGGAGGTAGGTGGAGGCTGGGAGACTTGGCCCCTTGCTAAAGTGTGGGAGAATTTCAGGGCCTAGGGAACCAAATCAGGTGTTACAGAATGTCCTCAGGGACCCTGCTTGTAATAGACTTAGTTTTGGACTTAGTTTTCAGTGTATTCCCTTTGAGATTCAGAGCAGAGT
Organism: Otolemur garnettii; assembly: GCF_000181295.1. Classification (NCBI taxonomy): domain Eukaryota; kingdom Metazoa; phylum Chordata; class Mammalia; order Primates; family Galagidae; genus Otolemur; species Otolemur garnettii. The sequence goes on from NW_003852406.1 coordinate 15,270,009, forward strand.
TGAAGTTAACAAGAATTGTGACTTTTCTTCCCCTCTGTTATAATTCCAAAATGGCTGTAACCCCTCGGTAGAGAATTCAGCTTATTTCTATTCTGCCCCCCATAGCTTTTTAGAAAGCCCAACAAGATGGGATGCCAGAGAAATATCCATCTACTCACTAGCCTCAAAGAAGAGAAAACATTAGCTTCTCTCAAGTATACAGTCACTCAGTGTTCCAGGAGGTAGATTCCTTAATACTGGGGGAGCCCCAGAGAGGACAAGCTGATAACCCAGGCCTGTATTCGCTGCTGTGGGTTAGAGGACAACGTCTTCTGAAGGGAGGATGGAGAGCCCCATATCTGGGTAGCATCCCTGTCTACACCCAGCACACAATACCAGCGGTGTTGCGTTGTCTCTGCCTCTCTTGCCTAGATCCCTTCCCTTGAAGGGAAGAGAAGTTGTCATCTCCAGCACAGGACCTGGTGTACAGTGGGTGCGCAATCAATGTTTAGGGGTTTAGGTTTCTGAGATCCCAGGAGTGCCTTCAGTCTTTCCATAAGGAGGAAGCCTAGAGCAGCTGGACTGGACCCCACCCTGAGGCTGTCATGAACCGGTAAGACCAGGAGCACCCAGCGAAATGCACCAGTGAATGAACAAGCGCATCTACTGGCTCCTATTGAGCCATCAGACTTGGTACTGGGAGAAGATGGGGAAGGGGAAACCCAATCCCAGCTTAGAGAATGTCCTGAGTAGAAACTCTCAGTGCTGGGGCTTCAGGCGGGAGAGTAATGTGAGATGAAGCTGTGTATACCTGGGGAGATGGAGCAACTCCAAGGGTGAACTCATGAGCTCCTCTTTGAGGTTGAGAGACTCAAGACTCATCTAAGGTCTTGGCAGTAGAAGGAGGACTCTGCCCCAGGTTTCTTGTCCCTTAACTAATGCTGGCTGCTCCCCTCCTCTCTAGACCAGGCACAAGGCTGAGGAAGCCTGAGGACAGCTGACAGGACACCTCCAACCCAGGGGACTTCTGAAGACGTGGAGTGGTCAGCGGGCTTCCCGGTGATGATTGGGGATGATTGGCAGGGAGAAGAATGGGAAAGGGTATAGGGAAGCCCAGGGCAAACTGGAAGCAGGAAAAGGTAAATTATACCTGGAAAAATGCAAGGACCGAAGCTCCGGACGGTGCTAGGGCTTCGGGTGGGAGAGTAATGGGAGACGAAGCTGAAAAGGCAGCTTGAGGCTTGGTAGTGAGAGCTCGAGTGCCCAGCTAAGGATTTAGCACTTCAACAACTCAGTTTCTTCATGTGTAAGTCAGGGAGGGGGTGTTTACCTTCATTTGTGTCCTTATTCATTGATGTCTATCTCCTGCCTTGAACTGTCAGCCCCAGGAGGGCAGCAGGCTCTGTGCTTGGTTTTGCTCACCTGGAGAAGTGCCAAGCATGGAGCAGGCACTTAGTAAGTGTCACTAAATCAAGGCATGGCCAGAGATTTTCGATTTGTGTCTTTGGTATTAGATTCCAAAGCAGCAGCCTCGTGCACTGGAAGGGCCTGTCCTGGTAGCTCCAGGCACCGTAGGACCACTCCCTCCAGTCTTCTGATATTGTATACGTTTGCAATCTCATCTACACCAAGACATCCTTAACAAAAAAAATAAGTTTAACAACAACAACAACAAAAAATAGCTGGGCATTTTTTGTGGTGGGTACCTGTGGTCCCAGTTGCTTGGGAGGCTGGGGCAGGAGAATCGCTTGAGCTCAGGACTTTGAGGTTGCTGTGAGCTGTGACACCACAGCTCTCTACCCAGGGCGACAGCTTGAGACTCTGTCTCAAAAAAAAAAGTTCAGAAGCCACAGGAGTGGGTGTCCTCTCAGGCCTCACTGTCCCATCATGCTGGACGTTGCCTTGTGACCATCACCCAGATGCTTGTGTGTGAAGGGGGCCAAGCCCAGGTCCTCTAAGCCTCTCTGTCTCTGCTGGCTGTACCAGGACATTTGCCCACTTTGGAGGGCACCTTTCTGCAAGTTCAGGGTCTGATCACCAAACAGGGCCTTTCCTTTCCTGTTGCCAGAGGCCCTGGGAGAACGACTCATCAGAAAACCCAAGTCAGTCCCTGTTCTTTCCGTGCAGGCCTGGTGTCCTCACTGTTCTCCCCACAGACTGGCAGATACCATGACCTTGCTGGAGAGCCACTACCAGCTGTGCCAGCTCCCTTCAGCTCCCTGGATTTCTCAAACCTAGATTTAGAGTGGCTGAAAAGAAAAAAAAAAAAAAAACATACATATCTCCTCCCTCCACGCTCAGACTCCTCACACTTGAGTTGGGAGAATGCCAACAAAAATAGCATGATGTCATCCTCTGGCTGATCCTGTTAATCCCTTTCCTGCCGAATATTGAGTCTTGGTTTTTATTTAAAAGCAATTTTATTGTCAAAGGCTGGTTAAAAGCCTCTTCGAGCCATGCTGGGAAACCAGGAGACGTCTTTGATGTGCAGAGTGATGCAGGACCCCGGCTCTCCGCACCCAGCAAGGAAAGAAAATGGGATTTGCAGAAGGCTGGGAAGCTGCAGGAATTCGGTTTCAGACAGTGTGCATTACCAGTGGCATCTGGTTTTGCATTTCAGGGCCAGCACACCTCTGCAGGCCAGCCTCTCTGAGAGGAGCAGCCCAGTCTCTGAGGAGCAGCCCAGTCTTACTCCTGCCTCCATCATCACTGAAATGCATTGGCATCAATCACCTGTCTCTCTGCTGGGGTGTCTTGACCCCACCCATACCCTCATTACCAAGTATCCAAAGCCCAACCTATTCCAGAAGGGCTGCCTTCAAGAGGCAAGGTGGACTTGGGGCCAGGAGTCAGAGACTTGAGGCTCAGCTTTGGATGAGCCTGGAGAAACCACTTAACCTCTTTGAGCTTTAATACCTCATCTGTAAGGCAGAAGTATGTCTACTGGCCCTGCTACCTGCTTTGTGTCATAAGTTACACCAAAACATTGAAATTAAATCATGCAGTTTCAAATGAACTAAGGAGCCCTGTACTAAGGCTGAGCATTACTGCAAGCAGTGTGGAGTGTGAAAGAGGGGAAGAGAAGCAAAGGGACTGTAGCTGTTTGCAAGGCAGTGTTTCCACTGAAGGACCATGAGCCTAAGACAGAGAAGAAGGGATGTGAAGCCAGATAGGACTGACAGGGAGTGAGATAGAACTGGGCCCCGTAGGTCTAGGTGAAAAATGAGGTTGAAAAATTGTAGGGGGCCTTGAGGAAGAGAGCTGGAAGAAACAAGAAATAAACAGTTCGCGGCAAGTAGGAGGTCAAGATGAGGATCCTGGGAAAGTCATGCCCATGATGAAGGGTGCAGGGATGATGAGGGAGTTGACAGGATGTTCAGGTGGCCAGTCAGTGAGGAGGTTGACCAGAAGGCTGGGAGGGAGTCAGGGAGGAAGAAGGGCTGGAGGGTATGAGTCCAAAGAATGGTATTTCAAAAATGAAGGGGGGTTAGGGGAGCCAAGAGGATTGCAGACTCACTCCCTGACCCTGAGGGGGGAATGGAAGATGAAGCAGCCCCTATCTGAGGGGCCTGAGGGCAGAGAACAGGGAATATTCCAGGGACCAGCTGAGGGTACAGAGGGGATGCTGTGGGAGGGAGGGGTGGGCATGGGACTAGGGGGCCGGGGGGCTGAGAAGGAGAAAAGTTGAGGTGGAGTCCGGGAGCAGGTACAGGTCAGGGTCTGTGATTCTGGGTGAGACTGAGGAGAATAGGACAGGCCTGATGGATCTCAACCTCCAGGTCTCCAGGAGTGGGGTGAGGACTTGGGGCTGAACCTCACATGGTGCCTTGGCCCCAGAGTGGGTTCGGGCAGGTGGGCAGGCTGGCTTTGGCAGGCTTCAGGCCAGCAGGCACCTAAGGGCTCCTCCCAGGAACCTTGCCTGATGGGTGGTGGACCTGCTGTCAGCTGGTCGAACAGGACTCACAAGATGGAGAGTGGCCCCACAGGTTGCGCGGGTGATCAGATCAGGGACTAGATGAGGTCTGAAGTCCATTCCGTCTCGCCACCCTGTGATCAAACACTTCACAGCTGTTCCCAGATGGGCCCCAAGCATGAGATGTGCAGCTCAAAGCTGTGCTGGTTGTTTGACTTCCAATTTCATCTAGCTGTCAACAGGTGTGCAGCGGCCTTGACCACCAGATGCTGAGAAAGGAAATGGACACTCTTGGCCTTTCCCAGAGGTCTGAGCAGAGCCACCTAAAGCCAGATGTGGAGGGACTCAGGAGGCGCCTGAGATAAGGAGGGGGAGGGAGAGTGTAGAGGCTCTTTGTTCTCAGGGCCTGGAGCCAATTTGGAACCAGAGATTCTAGTATTGCTATTCCTATTGCTAATATGACAGCTAATGCTCATTGAACACCTTCTATATGCTGAGCACATCACAGGACCTGCTCACTTATTCCTCACACCAATCTTAGGAGGGAGATGTTTTTATCCTCATTGTTACAGATGAGGGAACTGCAGTCCATGGAGAACAAGGAACTTGCTAAGTGGTAGGGACTGCACTGACAAAAGATAAGAAAGCTGCAGCTCCAACAGGGGACTTGCCTCAATCAAGGACACTTAGAAGGTCAAGCACAGAGCAAGGGCTGATGCCCAGGCCTCCTGACCACAGTTGTCTCCACCCCACTGCACAGAGACAAAGAAGATGGTCCATCTCTCTTTCTGTCCAAAGGACAATGTCTTGACAGCAGCCTCATGAAAGACCCCAGTGCAGAACCAATAAGCTCACCCCCTCCTGGATTCCTGACCCACAGAAACAATGAGTGATGTTCATTGTTTATTGTTTTAAGTCACTATCAAGTCAACTAATACAAAAGGGTAAGCATCTATTGGTTCAAGCGTCAGGATTTGATGAGATTCCCCTGTATGTTTCTATACTCTGTCCTGTTGGAAAGTCCCTCATCTTGGGGGAAAGGAAGAGAGAAGCCACAGTGCCCCTCTGTCCTCTGCAGAGCTGGGGACAGAGAGTAGACAACCGATACTGTCTCTGGCTCTCAGTTATGCTAGCCAATAACACTCAGACAGTTTCTACCAAACGTCAGCAAATATTTCCTTAGAAGGCCAGATAGTAAGTATTTTAGGCTTTGCAGATCACATACAACACACATATTTATTGCAATGACTCAGCTCTGGCATTGTAGCTCTGCCATTATAGCACAAAAGCAGCACAGACAACACATAAACCAAGGGGCGTGGGTGAGTTCTAATAAATCTTTATTTACAAAAACAGGTGGCTGATTCAAGGGCCACACTTGAATCTGTGGCCCTTGATGGATGACTAATTCATTCAATGCCAGTATGGATGGGCTAATCCCTGTTTTATATTATACAAAGGAAAACACGGTGCAGGAAGGTCTACGGCCAGACAGGCTTAGAGGGCGGGAAGAATCCTTCCCATGGAGGGGAGGCTGTTTCCCACCTGCCTTACTGTTGGTTCCACCATTGCCCTACCTTTGCTCAGGGAAGGTAAGATATTTAGCATTTCTGGCATAGGACAACCACGCATAAAGGTCGCTAAGGGAGCTTCAGCAGAGAGTCTGGGCACCTGCCAGGAAAGTTATTGAGGAATTGTCCACATCTGCTGGAAGGTTCTTTTCAGCCCGGGAGGGACAGTGTCCAGGCACTATTCCAATAGTTATTGCCTTCTCCATATCATAGCCTGCAAGATCGCTATGAAGATCAGCACACAGCATTGTGCCTGACACATAGTCAGGCTTCAAGATTGATCTTCCAGAATAATAAATAATAGGGATGATGTCAGTGAGGATGATGATGGTGGCGGATGTGCTACAGTTTCCCCTTGTGTGAATCTCTTTCAGAATGTCCCGAGGAGGCACAGGTACTCCTAGCTGATGATAGGTCTTTGGAACTACCTTGAATGGGTCTCACCTCTTGGTAATAATTTAGAGCCCTCGGCTCGGTGCCTATAGCTCAACCGGCTAAGGCGCCAGCCACGTACACCTAAGGTGGCGGGTTCGAATCCCCAGCCCGGACCTGCCAAAACAACAATGACGGCTGCAACCAAAAAATAGCCGGGCGTTGTGGCGGGCACCTGTGGTCCCAGCTACTTGGGAGGCAAAGGCAGAAGAATCACTTGAGCCCAGGAGTTGGAGGTTGCTGTGAGCTGTAATGCCACAGCACTCTACCCAGGGGGACAGCTTGAGGCTCTGTCTCAAAAAAATAAATAAATAAATAAAATAAAAAAAAATAATAATAATTTAGAGCCCTCAAAGCTTATCTTACTCATTGAGCTGAATAAACTCTTCCAATCAGGAACTTGCTACAAGTCATCTGGGGTCTAGTCCAGAGCATGATTAAGAGTCACCCTCACTCCCATCTATAATGCAAATGAAACTCTTTCTGGTTTGCCCTGATATCCTAGCATCCAAGGCCAGCATCAGGCCCCACTGTGGTCCTTGCAATCTGGTCCCAGGTCAGCCAGACCTTGGCCTTGTAGCCTGCCCCCTGCTGATAGTGCCTGATGATTACTAGAGACACATCCCAATGTAAAGCCCCACTTGGAGACCCCATTCCCCAGCAGGAGCTCTGCCTCTCCCACCCCATCTGTGAGCTGGCAGAAACTTTTCTAAGGGCTGGCCCTGAGCCTAATGTGTTCATGAGACGTGATTACAAACCCTATCCCAGGCTGCTCTAAGAGTTATACTCTCACACTAATCGGGACAAGCGTCTGACCTTTAGGCCCATCCCAGATCCTGGCAGTTGAGTAGTAGCACCTATGCAGGTTACACGGGCATTGGAGCGACATGGGCAACTGCAGGGTCAGAGAAAGAAACCTCACTTATTCCAAGACTCGCTCCTTGAACAACCTAGTCACCCCTGCAGGTTTCTTCTTCCTTGCCCTCCAAAGCACTAATTTGCCACTTGCTGTATACACTGGCAAGATGTGCACATAAGCTAGCAGCTCAGTGGCAGCCCAAATCTTTTCCCAGCTAGAGGGTAAGGCACGTGGAGCAAAGCACCTTCTTACACGTTTCATGTCCCCTGCACCTGGCACAGAACCTGTAGATGAATCTGAGCTAATGAAATGCTCATCAAGTGGCTGCCCTACGGATGGCACAGAACACTGGATGTGGACGCTGCCTATCAGGGCCCCAAATACCAAATAATGGGGTCCATGGGGCAATAGAAAGCTGAGATGCCTCCTAGGGCCAGAGCAAATGATTAAGGAAGTCAACTGGCAGACAGGAAAACACCAGCCTGCAAGTCTGTGTGGTTCTTCTAGGTTGGAGAGGCAGGACACATCCATGCCAGACACAGAGCAGAGCACCCAAAAGTCTGCTGCTCAGAACGCACCTGCCACCCGGCTGAGATTTCAGGCCTGCTGGAGCGAGGTCTCAGGTCACACCCCTGCTCAGCTTTTGATGGGAGCTGCTTCAGGACAGGTCACCACCACCCTGTTAGTACAGGACATAAGTGCCAGAGAGTGTCACTCTCCAGGAGGAGAATGACGACTGAAGATCTACATTTTGTTTGTTCCAAGACTCTTTTAACCTAGATATATTCTGTAATCCTTCCTGTCTCTCAGTGGGCTCAAAGACCCACAGACCTTCTACACACCCAAGTGACCCTTTTAAGTTTAGAAATTGACCTAACAGTAATGCCTCCTATCAATGTCCTTGCAAGTGCCCTCGTACACATTGCCTGGTTTACCTGTGTGTAACCACCGCAGGGCAAGACAAGGAGATTGTTCAGTTTGAATATATATTGAATGATTAATAATGGAATTGTCTACAATAGCTAACTTTGTACTAAGCATTTTACAAATAAGTAACCCTCAGAACAACCCTATGATGGGTGGGGGATAACACATCCTCATTTTCAGATGAGTAAACTGAGGCATAGAAATCTTAAGAAATTTCCAAAGTTACCCAACTTGGAGCTGGTGAGACCAAGAATCAGGCAGTGGAGCCTGTGGCTCAAAGGAGTAGGGCGCTGGCCCCCTTTGCCGGAGATGGCAGGTTCAAACCCAGCCCCGGTTGAAAACTGCAAAAAAAAAAATAAAAGAATCAAGCCAGCCCAGGAATGTCAGATTCAAAGCACAGAGTCTTTTTTTTTTTTTTTTTTTTTTGCAGTTTTTGTCCAGGGCCGGGTTTGAACCCACCACCTTCAGTATATGGTGCCAGCGCCCTACTCCTTTGAGCCACAGGTGCCACCCTTCAAAGCACAGACCCTTAATGTACAGAGTCTATTTCTGCCTGTATACTTCGGATACTTCTATCAACTGCTGGGCTACAAGCTGGAAACAGAGACAGTTATGATACTGCTTTGTCTCTAAAGATTTCAACTTAGCCAGGGGGAAAAATATTAATGTATTTGTAAATTATATATTATAGTGTGATATTTACAGTAATAAAAATATGTGGGCTGGGTACAGTGGCTCATGCCTGGAAGCCTAGCACTCTGGGAGGCTGAGGAGGGTGGATCGCTTGAGCTCAGGACCAGCCTGAGCAAGAGTGAGAACCCCCCCTTGTCTACTAAAACTAGAGAAATTAGCCAGGTATTGTGGTGGGCACCTTAGGCAGAAGGATCACTTGATCTCAGGAGTTTGAGGTTTCAGTGAGCTCTGATGAAGCCACTGCACTCTACCCAGAGTGACAAAGCAAGACTCTGCCTCAAAAAGAAAAGAAAAGAAATATATATGTGTGTGTGACTATCTTTCTGTCTGGAGTGGATCAAAGGATGATGGTTAATTCTGTCAGTACAGGAGGAAGAGAGGTTAGGGATGGCTTCACAGAGGAACACTCAGAAACACCCTTTATCTATGATTCAACTTCTTTTCGATTTTGAGTGTGTGATCTTTAGCCATTATCCATCCATACTGGCATTGAATGAATGAGTCATCCATCATCAGGGCAAGACCCAGGCCAGAGGGCCCCCTGCTCTAAACTCGTACTCTAACAGATCTCAACTATCACAAACACAAATGAATTACTACATTAAAGAACATGAGCGTGTTCAGCATTAGCACAGCACAGCCGATCACCCCAAACACCCACTCCTGCGAGTAACCTCACCCAGGCCCCAAGGCAGCACTTCTCCACATCTCATGACCTGTGTGGAGGAATCAAAAGGAAACTGCTCAGTGCCATAAAGTTTTGTAGGTTATGCTGCTGCCAATGTTGGAGATGGTCTATTGCTTTTGAGAGGGAGGATACAATTTGAGCAGCAGGGGCTTTTCAATAAGAATAAAGGCAATTTAATTCACTTATATTCTTCCCTGCAGATAGCATGAATGCAACAGACGGATGCAAAGTGAAGTATCCTTTCCTACTAGTGCTCTGCTTCCTGCTTCTCTCAATGTTCCAAACTGTGGTTCTGGAGGCACTTGAAAATCAGTGCAGTATTCACAGCAGTTGCACATGATGACTAGGGAATATTTTGCACATTAGACAAGCATAATGTTTTTAATTTGTGTATTTGCAGGCCTGTCCATAATATATAGGGAACAGGATACTAATTCAATTGGCCACACACAGATTTTATTTTTATATTCTATTTATTTATTTATTGAGACAGAATCTCACTTTGTCATCCTTGGTAGAGTGCTCTGGCATCATCGCTCGCAGCAATCTCAAACCCTTGGGCTGAAGTGATCCTCTTGCTTCAGCCTCCCAAGTAGCTGGGACCACAGGTGCCTGCCACAGTGCCTGGCTAGTTTTTCTATTTTTAGTAGAGATGGGGTCTGGCTCTTGCTCAGGCTGGTCTCGAACTCTGAGCTCAAGCAATCCACCTGCCTCGGCCTCCCAAGTCCTAGGATTGCAGATATGCTCAGCCTAACCACATGCAGATTTTAATGGCTAGTTTTGTGAGTAGTTTTTGTTTTATAAAAATGTTTAAAGAGCTAATTACATTTTATAATTTTTATCTAAGTAATGCTGATTTTTTAAAATTGATGTAAATTTGTTATAATTATATTTCGTCTTTTAATTCTAACAGTTTATTTTGCATATTTGGCTCAACAAATATTTGGTCATACAAGACTTTAGATGGTGCCGTGAACTGAGTGTTATGAACCCCCCAAATCTGAATGTTGAAACTCTGATCCCAAGGTGATGGTGTTTGGAGGTGGGAAACTTGGGGAGTTAATTAGATCATGAGGGCGGAGCCTGCATGAATGGAATTAGTTCTCCCTAAGAAGAAGCCAGAGAGAGGGCTACTCTCCCTACGCCCAGAGAGGATATGACCAGAAGTCAGTAGTCTACAGCCAGCACTCAACTGTGCTGGCACCCTACCTGGAATTTCCAACCTCCAGAACTATGAGAAATAAAGTTCTGTTGTTCCACCGGTCTATGGCACTATACCAGCCCAAACTGAGACTCACCACTCTGGCCACACTCACTTATCTCCCCCAGGACCCCTTCTGGACCGGCAAACAGTGAAGCTTCCTCCCCAGCACCAGGCCAGGGGGGAGCCCGGGTAAGCCTCCCAGTCGCAGAGGGGCCACAGATCCCAGTGTCTTCGGCTGCTGCTATGCACCCTCTCCTTTCCTCACTGTCTTGCTTGGGTCTTTGCCTTCTAATGAGTCACCTGGTACCTAACTGTTCACCTGGCCTCCTCATCAGCTCTGATTGACAGCTTCAGTCACCGTCCTGTGGAGCTGGGCTCTTGCCAACTTGGCTTTGATGGTCACGATCCTTGCTTCCTACCCACCGAGTACCCCCGATATCCCTTCGCTCAGAATGATACAGTTTACTAATAGGAATATGTACTTTAAAAATCAGGCCTCTCCCCTCCACCTGCCCCTCCCTCAAGCATACACAGAGAACAGCCTTCTTCAGTGCTCATTTCATATAAATCGTTGTATAAACTACTCTGATGCTAGCCTCACCCTCTGCCCTTCAGGGTAATCATATATATAAATGATTAAGCATTGAAAGCAGAGCGTCCAGTTCAACTCTGTCTTTTTAATGACACGATTGGGGGAAACTGAGGCACAAGGAGAGGAAATGACTCTCCCGTGATCACTCAGCAAGAGCACTCCAAGCCCGCATCTTCTCTTTAGTGCCTCTCTGGGAAATGGTGTGGCGTTCCAGCAGCACCGCACCCCAATAAATCTCCCCATGACATCCCAACAGGCAGTCATTGTGAATGGGGGAGGGTGCAGAAGTTGGATGCTGGGTGTGCAAAGGAAAAGCAAGGAAAGTTATTTCGTAACTGACACAATGGCACTCTCTAAAGTGGCGTCCTAGGGCTTCCGCTGCCCTGGGAGTCTGCATGCCTTTCTGGAGACTAAACATTTTCACAGTTCCTTTGGCCCAAGAGTTATTTTCTGCTTGAAAAAAAAAATGGAAAAATTCCCCATGCGGATGGTAAGAAAAATAACTTCAGCTGGACTAATCCAGAGACAAAGGTTCTTCTGAAACTGAAAAAGGATAGAGGAATTAGGGAGAACAAACATTTATCTTAAATAAACACATGATGTTTCTTCTGGGTTTCTTTTTATTTGTTCATGCTGGAGAACTCCTAAATGGCCCATAGAGAGGCTGGATCACGTGGGTCATAGCAAGAGCTGGGTGGGCCTGAGCCTGCAGCTCACTGGGGTTTCCCCATCTGGCTGAGGCCTAGGAGCTGCTTCCCACCCGGCCAAGTGGGAAGCAGATACATTTCTGGTAGACCCACCCATTGAGTCCTCCCTAGAGATGAAATTATCAACTACTGAAGACCCTGTTTGGTACTTATCTTCACAGTGTATCTCTTCTTAATGAATGACTGCTTTTGGCACTGAAAAGTTCTTCTGCTATAATGTGTTTCCTTTTTTTTTTTTTTTTGAGACAGAGCCTCAAGCTGTCCCCCTGGGTAGAGTGCCCTGGCATCACAGCTCATAGCAACCTCCAACTCCAAGGCTCAAGTGATTCTCCTGCCTTCGCCTCCCAAGTAACTGGGACTACAGGTGCCTGCCACAACGCCCGGCTATTTTTTGGTTGAAGCTGTCGTTGTTGTTTAGTGGGGCTGGATTTGAACCCACCAGCTCAGGTGTACGTGGCTGGCGCCTTAGCCACTTGAGCCACAGGCGCCAAGCCTATAATGTGTTTCTTAAAACTAAAATAATTTAGGTTGATTTCCTCAATTTCATGATCTATAAATTTTTAATCTGAATTTTTCTCAGTTACTGAGCTAAAGAAAAATCCAAATTAGTATCTATATTTAAAATATGCCATCTATGAGACAAACCTAGAAAGAAAAAATGTGGAAAAATACTGAAACGTCAACAACTTCAGGTGTCATGGAAGAGATTTCTCCTGTGACAGACGGTAGGAAGCCAGCTGTACATACGTGACATCTATTGGGAGAACTTACTGATGCTTTTAAAGAACAGTTGCAACTGCACTGTCATGAGTGGCTGTGGCTATTGTTAAACAGCAGGTTACCAGCTTCTAGAATGGTTTTCACTTGGCCAAACAGGAATTGCCCTGGAAGGGCCCTGCAAGAAAGGGGCCCTGAAGCTCACATGTCCCAGGCTTCATAGCGAATCTATTCCGGAAACCATAAAATCAGGTGGGACCAGCCTCTTCAAGGTAATTTCATCTACATCTGGTTGCCCACCTCATAGCCAGTGAGCATGGACTATACCAGAGTCACAGTAGGGGCATACGACATGAGTAGAGCATGAAGGTAAGAGCCCCAGATTCAAGGCTGGGTGACTCTGGGCAATTTACTTATCTGAGCATATATGGTGATTCTGCTATAAAGTAGTATTTATGATACTAGCCCTGGATACTTCACAGAGGTGAGAATCAAATTGTATAAAATCTGCAAAATTACTTTATAACCTGTGAAGCATTTCCTTTTTTTATTTTCTTTTTGAGACAGAGTCTCACTATGTCACCCTCAGTACACTAGAGTGTTGTGGCATCATAGTTCACAGCAACCTCAAACTCTTGGGCTTAAGAGATTCTCTTGCCTCAGCCTCTCAAGTAGCTGGGACTATAGGTGCCCACCACAAAGACTGGCTATTTTATTGTTGTTGTTGCTGTTGTCATTGTTGTTTAGCAGGCCCAGGCCAGGTTCAAACCCGCCAGTCCCAGTGTATGTGGCTAATGCCCTAACCACTGAGCTATGGGCGCCAACCTTATAATGCATTTATTTAAAGTAATGTATATTGTTCATTCAATTGTGCAATTGCTACATACTTATTAAGCACCTATGACGTGCTAAGTGGTGTCTCAGCATCGGAGACAGGGAAATAAACTAATATGATTTTCTGTTTAATAGATAAAATGTATTTTCCTCTGGCCTTTAAGCTGAATAGCACTTTAGTACCATAGTCAGCCTCCAAGAAGGCCCCCAGTGAGCCTCACCTCCCATTATCTGTGCCCTTTTGCTGTCCTTACCATGTTGAATCAGGGCTGACCCATGGGACCAATAGAATATAGTAGAAGTAACAGTCTGAGACTTTCCCAGCTGGATCATAAAAACATTGCTGCCGCATCCTTGATGTCCTGGATTGCTCATTCTGGAGGAAGACAGCCACCATGTCATACAGACCTTCATGAAGCCCTGTAGAGGTCTGTGGGGGGAAAACATGGTGTTCTCTCAGTATCTAGCACCAAAATGCCAGGCATGCATCACCTTGAAGTAAACCTTTCAGCACCAGACAAGCCTTCACATGACTGCAGTCTGGCTTAGATCTTGGCTACATGAGAGATCCGAAGCCACAACTGTGAGCCAAACCACTTTATATAACACCTGACCCATAGAAATGTGAGAGATAATAAATATTTATTCTTCTAGGCCACTAAATCTTGAAGCAATGTTTTATGCAACAATATATAACTAATACATTTGGTCGAATAATTCTTCCGAAAGGGTAATGAGGACAGTCCACATTTGGTCTCACATCACCACCAACTGGCATTTGTTGCCTAATAGTCCTCTTTTGGTTGAGGAACACCCACAGTACCAATCATACGTACAGTTGGTGCTCCATGAGTGCCTCTTTGTTGGCTATTGGAATAATGACTTTAGATCTGAGAAGCACAACTATGGCTTAGTGGGCTGGGCCACACAAAGATTGGCCAAGATACAGGAGACCCACCAGGGTAAGACAAGGAGGTGAGGATGGTCTCAGGGACAGGTGATCCCAGGTGATCCTCTAGATAGGCAGGCTGGCCTAAGGCAAGTCAGGGATAACTAGTCCTCATCCTGATGCCTGCAGTGCCTAATCAGAGCACTGCATTCCAGCAGATCTGGGGTGTCAGTCAGTATGGATTAGAGAGAGAAAGAGTTAACATCCAAAAGCAAGTACAAGACTTAAGGGTGAGACTCCAGACCAAGAGATGACTGTGAGGTGAGGCGTGGGGCAGGATAGAGCAGCCCAGTCTTGGAAGATTTGGGGTTCCATAAAGAAATGGTAAGTAGGTGAGAAGGCCATCCCTGGGGCTCAGCACAGGGGGAGCTGAGGGTTCAGAAGCCTACAGAAGGCCCAGCTGCCGGGCTGATTCAGTGAGAGTCTGCAGAACTGCAGCTGCAGGGCCCTGCCACTCCCCTGCCTGCCATCTGGGAGCCTAGGACAGAGAGCAGTGTGCCGAGGAGACTGTTAAAGGGGCCCTGCCCAGTGAAGTGGATGGAGGGGCAGGATCGGCTCCATCAGCAACTTGGGAGAGGGCTCCAGCTGGTGTACACTGCTAGGTCTCCTCCCCACAATAGAGGGAGGTGAGGAGACTAAGCCTTCTTATTTCCACATGTGACACTCGCTCAAAACTGTTCTACTGTCTTTGTTACCTGTTGGTGGCCGGGTGGACGCTTCTGGTTTCTGGGCTTTGTGCTTCCTGCCTGCTTTGGGGTTGAGCCTCGGGATAAATCGGTTCAGGTGGTCAGAGACTGGAGTCTAGGCAGTAAGATGGTTAAGAAAAGCAGACAGGCAGGGGTCAGCTCCACAGATTCTTACTGTCTTCTGGAGTGAGTAGTCAGGCTGGCTGGCCCCAAGGCCCAGCACCGCCCCAGGCAGTGAACCGGCCTCTGATGGCAAGGGAACCCTAGCATGTAATTCCACCTTTGCAGGCCTGCCTCTTCAGCCCACCCTCTGCCCCCAACTCTCCTGCACCTTTCTGCTCCTTCTCCTCTTCTACCTCTACCACTGTTTGGATTTGACGCCCACTGAGGTGCCCTTGCCTTCAGCTTTGACCTCCTCTCCCCTGTGATTCTGAAAGAGCATCTTTGATCTGCTGCCTTGGTAACACCCCTCCCCCAGCACCAGGCACCTGACCCGCTAGCCAGACAACCCTCCCCGTGCTACAGCTCCCCCCAGACTCACTTCAAAGATGAATTTATGAGCACTAAAGATTTATACTCATCTTGATTTGGGAGGAAGGCTCTAACACAGTCTGACCATATCAAAATCTCAGGGGCAGTAGTGTCACCTCAAGTCACCTGCACAGTTTTCCCTTCTGTCATCTCTGGGTTTCTGAGATAATCAACAATGTCCCCAAAATAGGTAGCAAGGGAAAATCTAGTGATGATGCCAGATGGTGAGACTCCAATGTGGAATCAAGGCAGGAATCTTTATTGATAAAAGAAGGATTTAGACAACACAGGAGTTTGGGGGCCAACCAGACAGACATAAAATACAGAGTAATCAAGAAAAGGCCCTCACTTCCCATAAATACCTTTGCCGTCTCCAAAAGCTAGACGCTCTCTAACCACAAAAACATAACACAATGTGAAATGACAGGCTCAAATCCAAACTCCCTCCTAAGCCCACAGAGACTACCTGTGGTTTTATAGCATCTCCTAGTTTTTCAAAGTTATCAAAGACTCCAATTTTCCAGGCATTCATCCCAGAAGTAAATTCTCCAGTAAAGGTCATCATGTGAAGTTTATACAGATTGGTCCTGAGCTCTTCCAGGTCAGCCTCTGCCCTCTCCCTCCCACACTCATCACCCCCGTGTTCAGGTCCTGGGACAGTTTCTCTATAGCAATTTCTCTGCATAGTGTTCACCATTATGAAGGGAAGTGTCATGAATCTTTACGCCTCACTTGAGCTCTAAGAATCGTCACTGTTGGAAATGTTTCTAAGGTAAATCAAATTGAGCTCCAATTCCTTCCAAACCAAGCTCACTAGGAAGTTTCATGTTGGCCATTTCTTGTGACCCTTGTCTCTCCCCACGTGGCTTTTATGACCCATGAGAAAATGGGAACAAAACCTCTAGTTATGGTTCATTATGGTCACTGTTGGGATTCTGGTCTAAACCTGTGGGATCTATTCCAAGGTGGCTGCTCCCCAAACATATCTACAACCAGCATGCCAAGCTCAGCCAGGGGGCAGAAGACAGCTCTGCAGGTGTGGTGTTGGGACCACGGACCTCAAGCATCCAGGCAGCTGTCCCCCACCAGGATTCAATTCCCCCCAGAATGAAATTCACCTCTTCTTCATTCCACCCCAAGCTACAAATCCCAGCCCTTGACCCCTTAATAGGACAATTAGGCTTTCCTCTTAACTGGGCCTAGACCTTCCAAAATAGCCCAGATGCTTTTTTTCTTGTTTCTGGGATTAAAAAAAAAAAAGACAGCAGTTCACCTGCCTCTACACCCCATTCCCTGCCACACACACACAAGGGAAGGTGTGTAAACTCAAGAACAGCAACTCTGGCTGCCCTACCAGCCAGGCTCAGAGGGAACTAACTTCATTATTTTGACAGTGAACCTGGAGCAGCAGCACAAAGCACAGTGGCATAATGTGGTCTGTTAATTTACCATCACCTAAACACGTTTCACGTTCTGGATTCTAACATTGTCTACCTCTTAAGACCTCTGTTCCAAAGAAGTAGATAGGACTAGAACTCAACAAGTGCAGGACTCGTGTAGCCAGGCACACAGAGGGCTTGGTGCAGAGTCGTGGCACAAGTATTGAAGGATTGTGTGGCACCCGCCTTGCTTCTTTCCACTCAGTGAGATCTGCCTCGTTATGATGTCAGGAACGAAGATGAGTCTCCAAAAACTAAGCTGAGGGACTGGACTCATGCCATGGACCAATGCACCTTATGAAGAATTTGCCTATTTTGTTCTTTGAAATAGTTTGTTGTGTTTGTTAGGCACTATCAATAATTAAAGGAAATAAATGGCATACCCCTTACTCTTTAAGATTTTTATTTTGTAGTTAGGAAGGTACGAAGCCATAAGAAGGTTTAAGAGCAATAATAGCATAAAACAACAATGAAAGGAATGTCACAGGACATACTGGTACATCTCTTGGAATTCTTGCAGCAATCCTGGGTGTTAGGTATTATGACCTGGTAGATGATGAAACTGAAGGTTACACTGGCCTCCCATGAACCGTGCCACTGGAGGTAGGAAACTATCCTGGGGCCAGAGGAAGTTAAGCCCTGCTGTTTCTTCCTGGCTGTCTTGGCCGTCTACCCTCCTCCCTGACCTGCAAATGTCACAGCACGCATTTACACATACACATATCACCCTTACTGGAGCCTTTGACTCTAATGGCCTATGAAAGTTTTATTGTTCCCTCTTTTAGAAAGAGCCTGGATCTCCCTAGCACTTGTAAATAACATGGCACTCCAACCCCTGCCTCCACCCTGTCCCAAACCATACACACCAAGTGAAGCCGAGAAAACTCAAAGGTCTCTTGAGAGGTCACAGACCTCCACCAGTGGGTGGTCGGCGCGGCATCCCAACTGCCTCCAGCCTGTCCGAGAGACAGTTACTGTGGCCTGTGTGAGAGGCAGCTGGTTTTCCAGTATCATCTCCCCTCTGCCCATCTGTCTCCATCTCCCCAAGACTACAAATGACTTCCCACTATTTCCTGAATATACTCCCTTCTGCAGGCTTTGGGTTATGTCCATTCCTTCTCCTGGAGTGTCCTTCCTCAAATCATCAAATAATGCTTGTCCAGTTACTGCCCAGACATCACAGGAACTAGATCCCAATATCACCTCTTCCTTCAATCCTTTTCAAGTTTTCTCCATCTGTACATGAGTTCGTCTTTCTCTGAAGCACTACCACGTTTCACCTAAAGGTGTTCATCATCACCTGCCTCTTATTACAGTTATTTGCATATTTGCCTTAGGGCAGAGGAGTCAGAGCCCTGGGTACAACTTTTGGCACTTATGACCCGTGCAAAACTGAGAAACTGAGTCACAAAAACCATGTCTAGAAAATGTGGTTTCATGAAAGAATAAGCAAGAAAGCACTTTATACGTGATGATGGGGTTTTACTCAACCTCTCTCTGCCTCAGTTGGCACAGCCAGAAAAATGGGAGCAGAAATATGCCTCCCCCTTGGATTTGCAGTGAGGATTCGATGAGATCATGCATGTAAGGCCAATAGCCCAGTCCCCTGCCTCTGTGTCTGGCCCTGCACCGGCCTCAGCAGGGCTTAGACTGCAGACCTAGCATTGTGTCTTTGCTCAAACCATGATGTTGTGCAGGATTCAAGATGCTGTCGCAAACACTCCTTCATGGAGGTGGCTTTTGGAACCTGGACAAGAATTCCAATGTCCTGCAATAATAACAATCGTCATAAACAGTTGGTGGTCCCTGCATCAGGAAATTAGTTTTCAGGGGCCAAGTCTGTGCTGTGAGGGAACAGGCCCCTCCCCCAGGCAGAGGCTGCAGAGCATGTGTGTCTATAAAGCCACAGCTAATCCTCAGAGTCAGACAAAAGAGCCGCCCTCCTGAGCGGCCAGCCACCACATCAGAGCCAGAAATGGCCCTCAAAGGGCATGCTTGGGAGAGCATCAGACCTGCTCCTCCATGAGCCACATTACCTAGTTGCTTTAGGTCAAATTGGGTACAGAAAGTAAATAATAAATCAGTTGAGACGTTGGGTTAAGCATCTGGGAAGGAAGGGAAACGCAGACTATGGAAGCAAAGAGGCCAGTTCCCACCAAGGTTCCCACCAAGGTCCTTGCGGGGAACCTTCACATCGCACTCCTCCCCCTTCTCAGCCCCACTCCTTCTGTTCAGGGCAGGTCACAGTCGTTAAGCTTCATGTGTCCCTAAACCCACCAGCCACAGTTGACATGACCAGGAGTGGACCAAGCCAGGCTAGTCAAATGTTCTCTTCTGGACCAGGCATAGTAGTTCATGCCTGTAATCCCAGCACTCTGGAGCAGGAAGATCGCTTGAGGTCAGGAGTTTGAGATAAGCTGAGCAAGGACAAGACTCCATCTCTACTGAATATTGAAAAATTAGCCCAGCATCACGGCAGGCACCTGTAGTCCCACCTACTCGAGAGGCTGAGGCAGGAGGATCCCTTGAACCCAGGAGTTTGAGGTTGCTGTGAGCTAGGCTGAGCCCACAGCACTCTAGCCTGGACAACAGAGTGAGACTCTGTCTCAAAAGAAAAAAAAAAAAGCTGTCTCCTGGAATTCTGGAATTGGAAATTGGACCCACTGGTAAGTTTCTGCTGGGATCTTTAATTAAGAAGACTCACTTTCTTGGATAGCATGTAGATCAGAGAAAAGAGTATGGGAAATTCACGCCTCATTCCAGGAGGAACAGCTCAAGCAGGCAGCCCCACATGAGGAAACCTGCAAAAATACTCACTAAGGGCTCGGCGCCTGTGGTTCAAGTGGCTAAGGTGCCAGCCACATACACCTAAGGTGGCGGGTTCAAATCCAGCCCGGGCCTGCCAAAACAATAAAGATGGCTGCAACCAAAAAATAGCCGGGCATTGTGGTGGGTGCCTGAGGTCCCAGCTACTTGGGAGGCTGAGGCAGGAGACTCACCTGAGCCCAGGAGTTGGAGGTTGCTGTGAGCTGTGATGCCACGGCACTCTACCCAGGGGGATAGCTTGAGGCTCTGTCTCAAAAAACAAAAAAAATTCACCAAGATGCTAAACTTCTCTCGTCTCATTGCTTATTTAATTAGCACAGTCCCTTACACATATAGGTGCTGCTGAATAGACGTTTATTGAGACCTGAGTTAATAATCAAAACAGGTAGAGATCTAAGCACAGTGTAGACTCTGGGGAAAAACGAAGAGCTACTGAACTGCTTAAAATCAGGGGCCAGATTAGAAAGTTAAAGATTAGGGAAAAAAATCAGGGTAGTGGTTACTTTTAGGGGAGATCATATGTGAAAAGGGGCACAAGGGGCTTCTGGGATTTTCTTTTCTTTTTTTTTTATTTCTTTTGGAGACAGAGTCTCACTATATGGCCCTCGATAGAGTTCTGTGGAGTCACAGCTCACAGCAACCTCAAACTCTTGGACTTAAGAGATTCTCTTGCCTCAGCCCCCCAAGTAGCTGGGACTACAGGCGCCTACCACAACACCTGGCTATTTTTTTTTGTTGTAGTTGCTGTTGTTGCTTAGCAGGCCCAGGCCAGGTTCAAACCCATCAGCCCCAGTGTACGTGACCAATGCCCTAGCCACTGAGCTACAGGCACAGAGCCTGGAATTTTCTGATTCCCAGTTTGGGTTCAGGTCTACTGAGTTTATGAAGATTCAGTGAACCATATGTATATGATATATACATATCCTGGCAGGAACTCAAAGTTCCATCTTCATAGCACTTTCATACAAGTGACAGTTGGTTAAAATAAATAACCAAAGCTGCCTGGAAGGAAATAGGAATCAAGAAGCCAAGTCTAGAAGGGCAGTGACATTCTCAGAAGAGTTTGGGGATGGAAAAGAGCTCATGTCAAGAAGACACCACCAAGTCATGTGATAACAAGAATGTGTTAACACATAACAGTCCCACACACACTTATCTGTGTGTGCACATGCCTTGGCCCTTTTGACAATTTATAATAATTATAAATTCACAATTATTTCCTAAAGGTAATAGTTACTGAACTTGTCTAAGCGACAGGCACTATGGTTTACATTCATTAAATGGCTCTAATTATGATAATCACCTGATGAAACGCATCCTATTATTATGCCCATTTTTCAGATGAGGAAACAGAGGCTCAGCGAGGTTTAGTGACCTGGCTAATGTCACTAATAAATGGCAAAATCAGGTTGTTCTTACCCCAAAATCTATGCTTTCGAAATAATACTTCCCAACTCCCAAAAAAAGAACAAGCAGAAGTGGACCCTTGACTCCTCTGTGTGAAATGTAAGACAGGATATGTCCCATTTCTTTCGTCAGTGGCTCATGCTGCAGACACATCTGGTAGAAGACAATGAACTTGTTTGTTTCAAGGGGTAGAAAGGAGATAATTAATTTGTAATTTTCTCATAGGTGACTGCTAGAGGAGAAGCAGCAGACGAAGCAGTTCTGTTGTCACACTCAATTCTAACAATCTTAGGAGATGCATATTCTAATCTCTAGCTTACAGAAGGAGAAATTGAGGCTGGAAGGCTGGAAGAGACGAAGGGTCATGATCAGACTATTACCCAGATGACTCCAAAGCCCAAGAAGGCACTTTCACTCCTGAACAAGGCAATCTACATCACCGGGTTGACCTCTGAACTGGCTTCAGTTGGTTATTGGGTTGAACAGGAGGGCTCAGGTGTGACCAGATCTTGCCCCAGGGAGGTGGTCTCAGTGAGTGAGCTATCTCTTCTCAGGTCTTCTGCTTGTCTCTGGCAATACAAGGGTGCTCAGGCCCACCAGCCTGGCAAGCACCCAGAAATAGTCTCACAGAGAAGAAAACCCACATGGGATGCCCTGTAATGGAGGAACCCGGGGAACTGGAGAACAACCAACAACACTTGTGCCTTAGAGGAATTTGGCTGATGACTGAGAAGTCACAAGTCAGAAAAGAGCATGGCTGCCCCATGACCACACACCTAAGGGAAGCACAGCATTCCCAGCCGTGACTCACCATCCTTGCTCAGACTGCAGAGGTGAAAGCAGCCTGCAGTGACCTTTGCTCTCTCTTCTCTTCTAGCTGAGAAGATCCTGGCTGCAGGCTTTCCAGTGGCTGTTAGTGATGTGTAACTACAAGATATCAGGGCCGCACTTTTTCAATGTACTTAAGAACGTTTGTTCTTGCTGAGCACGGTAGCTCATGCTGGGAATCCTAGCACTCTAAGAGGCCAAGGCAGGTGGAGAGCTCAGGAATTCGAGACCAGCCAGAGCAAAAGAAAGACTCCCATCTCTTTAAAACATAACTGGGCGTTATGGCAAGTACCTGTAGTCCCAGCTACTCTGGGGAGGCTGAACCAAGAGTTTGATCCCAAGAGTTTGAGATTGCTGTGAGCTATGACGTCATTGCACTCAACACCAGGATGACTGAGTAAGACTCGGTCTCAAAAAAAAAGAACATTTGTTCACTCAGTAAACATACATTGTTGTCCTGCAGACATAGGGAGGGGCGATGTAATCTAGTGGTTGAGAGGTGAACTCTGGTGTCTGTCTGAACTGATTCAAGTCTTAGCCTCCTTCAAGCCTGGTCTATGAGCGTCTGCTGCCTCTATGAGAGTCCGCTGCTACTATTGCTTGTATTGTTATGCCACAGATGTTCTAAGGTGGTGCCACTGGGGAGAGGAACCACACTCAAGGAGAGACATCAGAACAGGTATGCAAACTACCTGTGACTGTGAAAAGAGAAACATGCAGAATGTGACATTTGCTCTAAAAGATATCTCAGAGTTCTAAGCACTGTCCCCTTCAAAACTGTTCGTTTGGGAGGTGTCATGTTTATGTACAAAGCATTGGGGTTGATGATTAAAGGATTTTTTTTTTTTTTTGAGACAGAGCCTCAAGCTGACCCTGCGTAGAGTGCTGTGGCATTGCAGCTCACAGCAACCTCCAACTCCTGGGCTCAAGCAATTCTCCTGCCTCTGTCTCCCAAGTAGCTGGGACTACAGGCGCCCACCACAATGCCTGGCTATTTTGGGGTTACAGCCATCATTGTTGTTTGGCGGGCTCCAGGCTGGATTTGAACCCACCAGCTCAGGTTTATGTGGCTGGCGCCTTAGCCGCTTGAGCCACAGGCACCAAGCCGATGATTAAAGGATTTTTAAGCAACATTTATTATGATGATGAAAATAAAACATGCAAACATGCTCATTTTTGAAACCTTAGAACATATAGAAACTGTTTCCAAAATCACTCATAATCCCATCATCCAAACACCCACAGTCAACATTTTGCTGTGTGTTTTTATTTGTATTTTTTTCGAATAGAATCGTCAAGCTCCCCCTTGGTAGCCTCTATTCCTAGATTGCATAGCTCATGTTTTTGACTTTGCTCAATGAGGCAAATCTCTATCCTTTGCAGGTGTCTTGGAGTTTTGGAAACATCCCCCAAGTTGTCAGGAAGCAGGGGTAACAACTTTGATAAGTGATCGAGCTGGGGGCATGTTGGTTTCGATCCAAACACGAGATGGTAAAGTAATGAAACTAATTTTATTGGGTGGCTCGTAAAAGAGTTCCAGTAGGTAGCTTGGAATTTGAGTTTGTTGCAAGCAGTTGACTTAGAAATAAAGGATCTCATAGAAGGCCAAAATTCGGGGCTGATCATTTTTAAATTTCTGGTGCCCAGTTTTACACCTAACAAATAGTTGCCCCTTAAAATCAGTTGAGTGCCCCGAATGAAAATGATCACTTGGCTCAGCGCCTATAGCTCAACCGGCTAAGGCGCCAGCCACGTACACCTAAGGTGGTGGGTTTGAATCCCCAGCCCGGACCCGCCAAACAACAATGACGGCTGCAACCAAAAAATAGCCAGGCGTTGTGGCGGGCGCCTGTGGTCC